>NW_026652295.1:38803215-39456079 GCF_009828535.3 Hylobates moloch | reverse complement strand
TGTGTGTGTGTGTATATATATATATACACACACACACACACACACATTCTGGGGTAAGATATATATTTACATTCTGGGGAAGTGACTCCTACATTGAGACCTGAAGAATGAGGATCAACAGACTGGACACAGAAATAGGAGCCTCATTTTGTCCACGTTGTTGGGGATGTCTTGAAGCCTCTAAGTGCTGTGCCGAGCAGGTAGCTGACTGAATAGAGAGCTCCGCAGATAGGGGCTGAGCTGGAGATGGAAATGTGGGAGGCATCATCACACAGGTGGGCCCTAACCTATGAGACTGGAGGAGCGCCCCTAAGGAGTGAAGAGCTGGAAGGAAGAAGCTCAGACGAAAGAGAGACCTGGTCCCTCCTCCTGGGGGAGCTTGTCATGCAGTTGCAAAGTGAGGACCCATACTTGGAACATGGCTAGAATCAGGCTGAAAGTGGGCTCTTTCCCTCCATTTCTCCTACTCTCAAACTATTACTTAGTCTTTAGGGTCCAGTTCCAACGCCTTTCACCCAGTCACCCCATGAATAGAGCCTGCCTTTCTGGTAGTATGTGGTTTGTTCCTCCTCATCTAAGTGCACACATAGTGCATGCATTGTAACTACTCCTACTTCCAAGCAGGTCTTCTTGGTCCTCTTTGAAAATTCGGAAAACAAAATGTCATGAATGTAATGAAAAGGATCTTTCTCTGGTGGGTGAAAATCTTAGAGTGACTTTAGATGAAATTTCCACCATTCTGGAAAACCCATCCTCATGGGCTGGGCCTGGAGGTTTGGAGGGTCACAGATGAGAAAATGTTACAGCTGGAATCTAGAGAATTTCTGGATAAGAACAACCTTTCCTTTTATTCTTGAAGAGACTGATTGAGGCTCAGAAGTTTTAGGAGGCTTTCTCAAAGATATATGACTGCATCAGGGTCTAGGCCACAGCATACCCTGGATATTTTGCTGAAAATGAAAAGCCCCAGAATTTTTCTTATGATTGGCCTGGTTCTTCCAAATTAAACTATGTGGGAGAAGTTACTAATAAAGAATTCTGGTTAGTTGGCAAGCAGTGATTAATATGCCAGTGTTTCTCAGTTGATCGTGAGTGTGAATTCACTTTACTTGATCGTGTAAGTTCCTTGAGGCCCTTCACTTGCACCTTATTCTCTCATAGTACCTCAAGACTTGCCAGGCACGTAGTAGGCACTCAGTAAAGAACTGCTGAATTAAATGATGCTTGCACCCACATGCATATCTCATCCTCCAAATTCTTCCCTAATGGACCGTGGTGACATGCTTTAATTAAAAGACCGCTATTAAAAATGGAGCCCTGATGAGTAAACATGGTAATATGTGATGGAGGGAATGATTCACTAGCTTCCAGCCACCAAAGTTTAATTAATCCACTGTAATACCATTTAATGTTATTGGATACTCACCATAGGGGAGAAGCTGGGCCTCTGCGGGGAATGTAAAGAAAGATAAGGACACTCAGCTTTCTAGGATTCTCATTGGCTGAAGCGCAGAGAGGAACATTTCTCCTTCAACTGCTTCCTTGGTCTAATAGCTACTCATTGAGTACTTTGGGTTCAATATTTGCTATTTCTGCAAAGTCCGGCTTTGAATGCACCATTGGCACCACACTCTACCTATAGAAACTGTTTTATTTTCTTCTTTCTTCATCCACTAGTCTGTCGTTATTCCCATCCTTCTGTCTGTTATATCCACCCATCTATCCATCCAGTCAGCTTGGAGTACCTTTCTTTTGTGCCAGGCACTGTTTAAAGATAAGGTCCTAGACGATCTGGTCGTCCCCTTCTTCAGCGCCTACCACCTTCTTTTTCACTCCACTGAGTGTCACACCAGCCTTCCTGTTATTCCCTCGGGTCTTTGCATTGACATTCTCTTTGATTGAATGCCATTCCACCAGATTCTTGCATGGCTTACTCCTGTATTTCATTCAGGCTTTTGCTCAAATGTCCCCAGGAGTACTGCACTTCCATTATGCTATCTGCTTTACCCTGCTTTCTTTTTCTTTGACCCACTTATCACTACTTGAAATTATAGTATTTATTTACATGTTTATTGTCTAGCTCTACTTTTAAAATGCAAGTTCCTTGAAGACAAGGATTTTCTTTTTCTTTGATGCTATATTCCTAGCACCTTAAAGATAGTCCAGCACAGAGTAAGTGCTCAATAAATATTTGTTGAATGACAGAATGATAATGGCCTTAATTTTGCCCTTGAACACTTTACAGTATATTTAGGGAGACAGAAATTATATTTAAGAAGATAAATAAAATAAGGTGGCCAGATAAATGGTTTCTGACCATCGGAAGACAAGATGATCATGTTTACTTGGAGGGGGGATTTCTCGGAAGGCTGGGAGCACTTAGATAAGGGTGATGTAGTACATAACATGCCTGCCCCACCCACACCCCCCGTACCACCTCCAGGTTCACCTGCATCTGCCATAGACAGTGACTGTGCCCACTAGCGCTTCCCACTCACCTGCTCAGGGTTTTGGATCTCTGGGTTTTTCTGGTACTATGGGAGTTTGCTCAGCTTAGGTACAGGGTGACCCAGAGGGGTTGGAAATTAAAGGCCCCAGAGGTCAGTAAATAAGTATTTCTGCTTCCCTGTCCAGCACCGGGACAACTCAGAGGCATATTCTCTGCAGTCACTCCTGGGGGGAGTGAGTCCAAGTGTCCAAAGTAGTAACCCCCTCATACATGTGCCCTGTATTGGCTTTTCTCCCTTTCCTGTCTCACTTCTCCACCTCACTTGGTGTCTTAGGCACACCTCTTACATAAACCACCAGCACCGACGATCTTGTCTCAGGGTCTGCCTTCAGGAAACCCAAACTAAGACAGTCAGTGTGGGGAAAGGCTATTCCAGATACCATGAAAAAAGTCAGTAACCCGTAGATTTCCCTGGGGCCCTGACTGTCCAGCAGTCTGAGCCCCTGCACCTTGCTGGTACCATTGACCACCTACTCAAGTGAGAGGGGAGCCTTTGATCCCTGGTGGCAAGGGAGGCAGCAGAGTGCAGGGAAAGGGTGGGGGTCTAGGAGTCAAGAGTCCTGGGTTCTCTCTGGGCTCTGCCACTAACATGCTGTGCACCCAAGAGGCAAGTCCCCTCTCTGGTTCTTAGTCTTGTCACTGGCCCAGGGAGGTGTTTGTGCTGTCTCATCTCTAAGCTTCCATGTTGCTCTGAGATGCCACACCAGCTTCATGGTTTGCTTTTCTTCACTTCTCTTCTCTCCCACTCCAATCATCTGTACTTGCCTCTTGGTCTATTCCTGCAAAGTCCACATGCTGGGCCTAGTTTTGGAGGTCTGGCTGGTAAAATACCCAGCGTTAGTTTTCTCTAGTAAGGAAAATTGTTTTCTCTACGCCTGAGGTGTCATTATTGTTAATAATGATGACATCAATCTACCTCATCAGGACCTGTGAGTGCTTAACTAAGAAAAATGCTTTTGTCATTGTTAGTAAATATGAAGTGTGCCTACTCAATCAGAATGACACCTCCAGACGGATGAGTCTGTTCCTTTCCCCACACCCCAACTACTCATTTGCAAATGAGCCCTTCTTCAAATGACAGTGTTTATTTTTTATTGATGTTTCAGCACTTTGACAAATACATTTTTCCATGAAGAGAAACGTAATTAACTTAAGTCATTTATATTAATCACAAGGGGGGAAAATCATGCAAAACAGGGGTAATTTTTTACTGAACAAGGCACGATATCTAATGAATATAGATGATGCTGATTTATGTGTTTATCCAAAAAGCATCAGTGGGGGGAAAAAAAAGCCAACACCAAGCCTCATCCCACTCCCACAAAAAAAACAACAACAAAAAAAGCCTTCAAGGTCTGTTTAATGAGGCTTCCCCGTTTGGTGGCATCCTGCCCACAGATTGAAAAATAAAATGACTTTTCAAGTGTTTATGGAGCTTGAAAAGCCAGAGAAATTCCTTCCCAGCGTGGGTGTCCTCTGCATGAATTCAGGGAAACTGGAATTACTTATTTCTGCAAATTCAGGCTGATGAGGCCCAGTCTACACAGGTTGGCTGTCATGGACTCCTTCCCACTGAAGGTTCAGGAAGGATTCTGAGGTCTGTCATTGCAGGATGTGATCAACAGAGTTCTGGCTACAACAGCTCAGATTCCCCAGCTGTGTCGACCAATGGAGGTGGATCCATTTGATGGAAGGTTGGAACAATTCACCACTGTGAATATGAGTGGTAACACTTCCTGTTCGTTTAGTTCTCTGTACCCCACGCTCATGAGTAAACTAATTGGCCGGGGCTCACAGATACAAAGAAGAAAGACTCAGGCAAGTGGGAGGAGACAAGGAAGCACCCTAGGAACATCATGAAGTCACAGAATGTTTGAGCCAGAAGCCCATACCTGGCATGAAACTCACCTCCTCATTTTCCCACTGAGGAAACTAAAAACCAGAGAATGGGAACAGTTGGCATTTGTTGAGCATTCACTATGCTTTGGGCCCTGTTCTAAGTGTTTTTTGTGTTTTAATCCTCACAATAATTTTATGAGATAGATACTATCATTATACCCATTTTACAGACGAGGAAACCAAGGCTCAGAGAAAGAAGGGCACTTTTGCAAGGAAGGTCCCACAATAAGAGACTGGCGGGACTGAACCAGACCCTTCATCCAGAGTGGAGGGAAGCTGATCATTTGTGTGAATGAAACACCCATGGGAGCTTTTATGCCAGACTTTGGAAACTTTTTAAGAGCTCATACTGTCTCTTTTTGTTTTATGTGGTCTGTTCCCTTTGCTGCCACTAGCCATAAACATCCCTACAAAAATCTCAACAGACTGCAAGCTTGCCTCAGGGACACAGAGGTGATGGTTTAATGAACTATGAGATGATACTCCAGGGGATCTGGGTTGGAATTATTGGGCGGAGGGAGTGAATGTGTGTCGGCAGAGGAGCTAGTGCCCAAGGGTCCCAGAAGAACAGAGAGAGGCCTGCCCTGGAGCTGGTCTGGGACCTTGCAGGACCTTGCAATAGCAGCCACTGCTCATTTTTCTGGTGGAAAAATTGAGACAGGGCAACCTGTTCCTGTCCCCTCAGGTTAGTGGTGAGCCCTGCCTACCTGAATCCTTTGCCTGGTCAGGATTTTTCCTCCACTCCAGGCTCTCAAATATTAGATAGTAGTCCTGAGGGGCAGTGAACTCTGGAGCCAGAGTGTCTGGATTTGATTCCTGCCTCTGCCACTTAATGTGTGACCTTGGAGGAGGCCTCCAACCTCTCTAGGCTCAGTTTCCTGTACCTCCACCACCAGATGGCTAAGGATTAAAGAGCTCGATGTATGCTAAGGACTTGGAACAGCAAAGCAGCATATGTTAGCAACAGCCATCGTCACTATTATTATTGGAAACAACCCAAAGCCCGTGAGCACTCACCTCCTCATCAGTGACCACATACAAGTCTTAAGCAAACACCAGATTTGGGCAGGTCTAGGGCAGTGGGGAGGGCAGGCAGGTGTCTGGTTCAGGGGCAGGCTGCAGCCACATCTGCCTGCATACACACTGAGCCTCCTGCCCACTGACCAGGCTGCAATTTGTCTCTTGTCTGGTCCACAGCTCCCTGCACATGCCAGGCTGAGAGCGGGCGCCAGTGCTAAGGCCCCATCTATCCTCCACTGCCTGGATGGTGGGGCTGGAGAGCGCATCTGTCACTTTCTCCAGTGGCATGGATGACTGGCGTGTCATCTTTGACAAATGTCTGTGCTGGCGAGCTCTGTGCGGCTGTGGGTACTTACAGATGCCGAAAACTCACAAACACAGAAGGGCTGCTCCGCACACTGGCAAACACAAATGAGGACTAGGGCAGCTATGGATTGGAAGGTGGGGGAAAGGAGGCAGCAGAGTGCAGGACTTGGACTGGGAAGACCTGGGCTCTGCCTCTCACCATATCCTCTCTCTGCACCAGGGTTTCATTGCCCATAAAGTGGCCGTAAAGGTCTCTGCCCTGTCTTCAGTGATAACATAGGAATCAGTCATAATTTTCATCATACTATTGGCAATGATAGCTGCAAACCCTTATCAAACACCTGCCTTGGGTCAGGCACTTACACATACACACACTTGCTCACCAAATTCCCACAAGCACATTTTACAGATGAGGAAACGGAGATTCAGGAAAGCAACTTGTCTGGGGTCACATAGCAAGTGTCAGAGCCATCTTAGGACACATAGGACACACCTTAGGTGCATACTGTAGGTCAGGGGTCAACAAGTTTTATCTATAAAGGGTCAGAAAGTTGATGTTTTATGCTTTGCAGGCCTATGGTCTCTTGCATCTACTCATTGCTGCCATTGTTGTTTGCAAGTCAGACAATAAATAAATGAATGTGGGTGTATTTCAATGCAACGTTATTTACAAAAACAGTTGGTCAGCTAGATTTAGCTCTGAATCTCTCAGGCCATAGTTTGCTGACCCCTGGTCTAGGCTTCCAAATCAAAGGAGGTGATTATGAGACAGGGCTGTTTACACTTCTGACAGGCAGTATCTGGTATGGTTCACATCATGGACTTGGGAGCTAGCCTGATTGTGTTTCACCTCCAGCTGGGTCACTTATTTGTCGTGTGATCCTGGGCCAGTGACTTAACAGCTCCATGCCTCAATTTACCCATCTGTAAAATGGGACTAATAGTACTGTTTAGACCCCAGGGTTTTTGTGAGGGTTAAATGATTGATCATGGAAAGAGCTTGGAGTAGTGCCTGGCGTTACCATCATGAGCGCTGGGTAGATGTCACCTATGATCACATGCCAGGGGATTTTATCTGCAACACCTGAGAGTCTGATGCTCATTTAGATGATGGGGTGGGCAAAAGCTCCTGGCTCAGCTCTCCTGGTCCCAGTTTTCTTCTCTCTTCCTGCCACCAACACAAATTCTTTGTTGGGGAAGTGCCTGCCTTATCATTTGTTCAGCATCTCAGTGGCAGTCCTAACCCCCTAGGATGCCAGACATGGAAGAAACCTTAGGGCTTAGTCTGCTTCTTACAACCATAAGGACCCTGAGGTCCAGAGAGGGGAAGCAACCTAGTCAAAGTCACACAGCACTCGGGTGGCAAATTTACTTCTTCTGACTCCCTGGTGAATGTCCTTCCCAAGTCAGTAGACTTCTCTCAGACCAGTTCTCCTGGCTTAGTAAAATGCTAGTCATTTTCCTTCAAGTGAGAGCATCCAGGCAGACATGGCTCCCTACTGCCTGGGGCTAGCAAATACAAGTGTGAAGGACAGACGCTAGGGCCAGCTGCTTTCTACCCATATGCAGGCCTTGGACACCCCTCTGTCCATCCAGACTCCTGAGCCTAGCTCATTCCCAGCCAGGCCCCTGTCTCCTCACTGGCTGCTGAAAAGCCTCCATCCTTTGGCCCCTCTTGAGGAGCGACTACAGGTAATATTTCCTGGATAAAGCTGGGAGTAGACATTATGTAGTACATGTAAACACATCACCCTTGAGTCAGGGGGCACTTGAGTTTTCTAGGTGTTGGTACCTACTCTTGTACATTAAGGAAACAAACACACAAATAAACAGTCCAGGCAGCTGTCCTGGCAACTACTAGCTAGGTCCTAGTGGTTCCTATTGAACATAGACAGTTTCATACAATATCGAGATCGGATGAGGTCTCTCTGTGACCATAATGGAACATGAGAAATACAGGATATTATGAAACCACAAAACAATGAACATCCCTTTCTTCCAGGTAATACGAGTGACCCTATTTCTTTGCCAATGACAGCTCTAACCTAGCTTCAGACAGCACCCAATCTAGAACAACCCTTGCTTCCTAAGCCTTCTCCAAAATCACTCAGCATGAGTACTAACCCTGTGACAAGCCCATCCTCACTCCCTCTTACTGAGCTGTTCCTTGGTTCCTTATGGTGCATGCTCTCCCTTGTTGCATGGGAGGGAGACTAACTTTCTTTTGACTATGATGGTGATCCAGGTCTTTGGGCACTGGACTTTATCACCACATTTATCAGGATTGAACATGGATGGATGAGGTAGAGAAGTGTCAAATGGTGAGATAGTTGGGTGGAGAATCATAAAAAGCCACTCTCTAATATCCTCTAGAGAATCAGATGCTTTAAATGTATTAAGTAGCTCTGATTCAAAGTGGATCTTGCCACAAACATTATTTCATTCTATTCTCTTAACAACTTTGATGGAGCATTAACATTCCCCCTTTATATACAAAAAAACTGAGGTTCTGCAAGCTTAAAGAACTTGTTTGGAGTTCTCAGTCTAGTAAGTGGTGGATCCAGGAGCCAGAGGTCTTCTGATACCAAGTTGGTGTTGATGCTTTGATATAAGGCTAATCTTCAGTCTATGTAGCAGGAGGACCCTATGCACCACCTGGTTCTCACTGTTGGCAGCACCGATGACCCTAAGATAAGAGATTTCCAGAATATGCCTACCACATGATCAGAGTCAACGAAGGGGTTTTGGCAGCCATGGCCTCTCCATTTTCAGAGCAGGTACCAGTCCCTGAGGCCAGGCTTTCAACCCATCTGGTCTGAAGCATGTAATCCTTGCCATTGGTCTTACCCTGGGAGATGGTGATCAGAGAGGAGCCCTACTGATTTGTTCCCCGTGACTTTGATCTTAGCTTTTAACACTTTTTAAACCTTCATTTCTATAGGGAGAATTCACAGAAGGGGACCATCTAACCCCATCAAAAAGTGTCTCCAATAAAGTGGTGGGGCCTAGTTTCACACTCCATGCCAGGCATTTGCAAGATGTGTTTCATAGGTGTGGGAGCTGACTAGAGTTGGATTTTTTTTAAGCGGGACAACTGTCACTTGGGGGCAGCTGACAGTTTGAGGACTTTGGAAGTTGAAAGGGGTTCATTTGGGAACTATCTTCCCTTATTTTAGGAAAACCACCAGTCTGAATCCTTAGGTAGAGAACTGTAGAGCAAGTACCTAACCGTTGTTCTGGGAGAAAACGTTGAAGTCAGCCCAAGTCTGACTACCCATTCTTTCAATAGACAGAGAGTGTACCTGTCTATACGCTCTCTATAGCCATGGAAATTTTGGTATATTTCATCAGTCTGTGCCTTCGAAGAATTAGAAAGTGTCTTTTCTCAATGACACAGACCTTTGGAGTCCCTGACAAAGTGTGATTTCAGGCTGAGTCACCCAGGCTGTGGCTATCTAGTAGTGATTGTGGTGGCTTTGTCTGGGCTTGGAATTCAGCCCAGCTTTGTGGGTTCAGGTGTGGGGCTCTCGCGTGGAAGAGGGGACATCACGTGAATGCCATTAGCCTCAGGTGGAAGAGCCTGCCTTGGGATGGGGGAGGGGAGGACTTCCTCCTTTCAATGGGCCTGCAGGTTCTGGACTCAGGGGAGGGAGGGGTCTAGGGATTCTGATGTGAGGACGCTCAGCGGGCCCACCACAGGGTGCCTGCCAAGGAAGGGCAGAAAGCCTGAGGTAAGGGCAGGGGGCCTCTGAGTCCCAGAGTAGCCATCTCCAGAGGTAGCAGAAGTCACTTCTCTGTGTTGTCCTTGTTATCTCACGAGTGTTCAATGAAGCTTTGCTGAACACCCATACTCTGGCTGCTTCTACTGGATAATTAATACTGTGTCCTCCATTGCCCCATGGAACCTGGCCTTCTTGAGCTGTTCTCTAGGGTACACTGCTCCTCCTAGTCTGGAATGATCCCACATGTATGGCTGTCTCTTCCGTTTCTTCAAGTGTCACTTCTTAGTAACACTTTCCCTGACCACTTGTCTAAATGTCTAACTTCCTATCTCCTGCTATAATTTTTTCTCCTTAGCATATATCCCTAACATAGTATATATTTTCCTTATGCATTTTGTTTATTGCCTGACTTTCTCATTAGAGTATAAGCCTCATGAAGGCAGGGAATTTTTGTCTGTTTTGGTCATGATTGTTTTGGTCCTTGGGGTTTAAAACCCAGTTGGATGCATAGTAGGAGCTCAATATATATTTGTTGAAGGAATAAATAAATTTCCTCCATTTCTATTTAATTTAGAGTTTTTATTTCATCAAACACTCATTATTTATTGATATGACCACATGTTTTTCCCCTTGAATTTCTGATGTTATGAATTACATTAATTTGTTTCCTGTTATAAATCTGTGTTACTAGGATAAATCCAACTTGATCGTAATGACATTTTGCCAGATTTCATTTGCTGGTGTTTTATTTCAAATTTTTACATTTACATTCATAGGAACAATTGGTTTACAGTTGCCTTTTATTAAATGATTTATATCAGGTTTCTGTGACTAAGGCAATGTGGGTTTCATAAAGTGAATTGCAGTGCTTCATCTTTTTCTATGATCTGGAAGAGTTTAATTAACTTTGGAATTATTTGTTCTTTAAAAGTTACATAGAACTCAGCTGTGAAACCATCTGTTCCTGGTGCCTTTTATAATGGTAGATCTTTAATCACCTTTCTAGTATCTCCTGCTGTAATTGGCCTTCTTGTTTTCTGCGTCTCCTTGGGTCAATTTAGGTAATTTATATTTTGCTAGGTAAATATCTATTTCTTCTAGATTTTTCATTTTGCCGCCAGAGTTGATGTAGAATTCCCTTGGGATCTTTCAATCTCAAGTGCATCTATGGTTATGTCTCCTTTCTGACTCCTGATTCTGCTTGATTTTGTTCTCTTTTTTTCCCCCTTTAATCAGGCTCATGACAAATTTGCCTAATCTCAGCACTTTGAAGAAACAGAGAGAGCTGTGCCCACACTTGGAACTGTCTGGTTCATGGGGAGAGAGGAGCCTGTAGGAGCCTGGCATTAAGCAGCTCAAGAAGGCAGCACAGCAGGAGCATGGTGGTGCAAGGAAGGGAGGGGCTTTGGCTCTGGGCTCTACTACTTTCTGGCTCGTGACCTTGGCAAAGCATTTTGCTTCTTTGCACTTTAGTTTCCTTATCTGCTTTTTTTTTATTTTTAATTTTTTCATTCCTCTTAGCTCATATCCAAAGTTTCAGCATATGAAGTTTCATTATCTGTGAAAGGGGGATGATAGTAGAAGCACCCACCTCACATGGGTAGAGAGGTAGATGGATGTTTATGTACAAAGAGCTTGGCACAATACTTGGCAGAGAGTTAACGCACAATAAACATCAGCATCTTTATGAAGGGAACACAAGGGAGGGAATAAGAGGCCACAAGGATTCCTGAAATCACTGGGAATCATGTAAGAATAGGCTTCGAACTCCTATCCTGTACATATTTGAGAGGAGATGTGGTTCAGACACTAAGGAGAATGTGACCTTCTTCTGTGGTCCTAAACGAGTTAGATCTGAGGCCCTAGCAGTGATACATATATTCTCTTACCGAATCTTCCCCAGAACCCCACAAGGAAGGTTTTAGGTGGAACCTATGAGACTACCAATATTCAACAATTTTTAACCTACAAAGACACTTTCATGTGGTTTACCCTAATGTTATCATTATCATTTCTACTTTCAGATGACAGGCTCAGAGGGGTTAAGCAGCTATTTGAAAGTCACACAGCCTGTTTGTGGAGAGTGCTTTGGACAAACCAGGACTATGTAATTCCAAAGCCTATATGAGAGTTCCCCACATGATCAGAAAAACAAAAAACCACAACAGCCATTGCAAATTCAGCTTGAATGAGGTGGCCTGTACTGATGGCTGAGAAGCAGTAGCTGCCTGAGCATAGAGGAGGAGGCTGAATGGGGTTGGTGAGGGCAGAGTTCCACTGAAGAGAGATCCTAGGGTCGGCCAAAAGACCCAGTCCTTAATGCTCTGACCTATCGGTGGCAGCCAGTGTCATTCTGCTGTTCTAACATTCTATTCATGGAATGATTTCAGCAGGTATCCCACTAAAGGGCAGGTACTTAAGGTATTCATTAGCAGGACTCAGGAGCTCTTGAAAGACAGGGACCCCCCTTTCATGTATCTTGTAAACACCTTACTGTTTCCTGACATATGGTCAGTTGTAAAGGTTTTAGCTTGTTACATAAGGGACTGCTCATCCAGATAGAATTTTGGGGAGGGAGAGACAGTGGTGCTGTTTACCAGGTTTTGCCCAATATGGGCATGAGAAAATTAGCTCTAATAGTCACACAGAGTTGATCCGTCCAGGAATCTATGAGTCACAGTTCTTAGGGTGGGCCCTTTAACTTGGGATTTTATGAAGATGATAAAGGGATTTGTTGATGAGAGTGTCTGGAATTTCATGAGGGTGCATATAGGTATCTGGTACACATGCACATACAACAGACTGATGAGGACGTAGAGACTGATGAGGACATAGGAGTTGTGATTTTCATCTCCAGGCCTCCCATGCTAAGGAATTAGGGATAATTATTAACCAGAAGGGCTAGGATGTTGGCACTGGTCTGAAGCTCTGTGCTGGGACATTAACTTCCAGGACCCTCCTTCCTGAGCTGCAGCCGCTGCTTACCTATTTACTCAAACACTCACTAAGGGCCCAAAGATCTGGTTCTCTCAGCAGACTCCCAGGGAGGGCTGCCTATCTCCAACACATTGCAAAATTTTGACACTGGTTGGGAATTGCCACAGCTCTGGTCTCCAATTAAAGAGCACCAAGGCTTCCTTCTTTCTGTGTGGACCACTGTGACTTTGCTCTGGCATTTCTCTCTCTGCCTACAGGAATGATAAGAGTCATCTCAGACCTATTTACTGGGGTGAAGGTGGTTCTTAGAGTCCAGATCAAAAATAGAGTCCCTATTTGTGGAGACCAGGCAGTTCCTGTGAAACCCATTATGGTTGGTGCTGCGTCCTTCTAATTCTCTATGACACTCTGGTTTCAGTACACGCAGACAGTGTCCTACTGGAAACACCTGCTGCTCTCTGCTGGAAGGCTTTCTCTGGCCTCAGAAGATTGGTCAGCTTAATAAAGAGACAAACTGGAAGTGCCTGGAAGTTAAGGTTTGTGGAAAGAACACTGAACAACAAAAGAGAGTTAGTGGATAAGTACCTCAGTTTCCTTGCCCCTTGGTGGGACAACCCTGAGATACATTCTGTACAGCCTCCTAGAGTGGAATTGAGCCTAATTGCTCAAAGTGGTGATCAGTTCACTAATACATTCATTCCCTGTCTTGCTTCCTCATTCTCCTACTGGTGCTTCCTGGGTTCACTTTCTAAATAACTACTTGCAACCAAATCCTTGTCTCAGGATCTGCTTCTGGAAAACCCGATTAAGACATCCCTTAAACACCCCTCCCTCTCCACCCAGCAGTCTATGCATACTTGTTCATTGATTGGGTGATGCTCCACAAATAGCCATCGGACAGCTTCCTCTCTCTTGACTAGTCTGTTTTCTGTAGCTTAGGGCTTTGGGATTTGTGAATCTAGAGAATTTTAGTCAAACTTGCTTATTCTGCTACTTGAGCAAGGCTTAAGCAAAACCATATCACTCATTGCTTAGTGAGTTTCCCAGTGAGCTCCCAGGAGTTCTTCAAGGATGGATGAATGTGGCGGGGGTGGGAGGAGGGGGCAGGGAATTTACCTTCACTTGTATCTGGAAACAGTGAGGCTTTGGGTTGAATGCCAGTGCTCTACTGTGCGAGCTCCCCTGTTGCTGTGGTCTCTTGGTGCAGTGTTGTCCCAAAGACCACATGGAGCTTCTTCATTGCCAGCCCAGCCGTCAAGTGGTGAACATTCCAGAGGTGGTGAGATTGCTCTGGCACTTCTGTCACGCCTCAGTCAGAAGCAGTGTGATCTGTCAATCTTCAAGTTCAAGGTCTAGCTCTGCCGGTGACCTGGTCCCTGAGGTCCCGACTTGTGTCCACTGCCTCCTGTCCACCTTCACTAGATGATGAATGGCATCTCAAATAAGATGCTCAAACAGAGACCCATTCTCCTGTGGTCTCCTCCAACATGGCTAATGGGCAACGTCTTCCTTCTAGCAGCATGGGACAAAAACCTTGGAGTCATTTTGACTCGTTCTTCTCACCTCTTGCATTTGGTCCTTTAGTCAATACTGTTGCCTTTACCTCCATAATCTTGCCAGACGGTGTGATTTCCTCTTCCCACCTCCACTACTGCCTCTTTGGTTCAAGCAACCGTTATTTATTGCCTGGATCTCCTACATGGACTCTTTGACTTCACCCTTGCCAACTGTCTGTCTATCCACAGCACAGCAGCCAACTGAATCCTAAGTCAGAGCAGGTCCCTTCTCTGCTCAGAGCCCACATGGGCTCCCATCCCACTAGAGTCAAGGCCAAGTCTCTACAAAAGAACCTCTCCCTCATACCTCTCTGCACATCTCTGACTTAATCTCTTACAACTCGCCTCCTGGCTACCTCCTCTCCAGCTACACCATCCTCTGCTTTTCTTCCGGCGCCCCAGCATGCCTTGTCTTAGGGACTCTGCACTCACTGTCCCCTTTTCCTAGAATATTCTTCCCCCAGAAGAAGCTTCACCTCCTTGCGATCTTCACTCTAGTGTGACCCTACTTAAAGCTGCCTCTACCTCCAAAGCACTGTCTATCCCCTTGTCCAATTTATTTTTCTCTCCTGTACCCATTGCCATCTGGCATTCTATGTACTTTGCTTGGTTATGTTGGTAATAACTATCTAGAAGGTTTGGCAAGTGGTAGGTGTTTGACCTGTGTTTGCTGAGAGTGAATGGATAAAGGCATGTATAATTAAACTGTGATCTCGAATAAGTCATTCTCCTTCTCTGGACCTCAGGATCAGGCACAAGCCACTTGAGGTGATTTTAAGGTCCTGTTCCTTCTCATGCTCTCTGGTTACAAAGAGGGGCTCACTCTAAGAAAACAAAAGATTTCCCCAGGATTTGTCAGCCACGTCAGGAGTGGGTTTCTGGCTTTCTCAGCTGAGGATGATTTAATGGGATAGAAAAACTGGACAGGGTCAGAGGTATATTTATCCTGTTCATCTGTAGGAATGGATAGAGTCAGGGACCCCCGAATCCACCACTGGGGGCATGTGAGGTCTGTGCTTACTGGTCCCTTTATCTAACTTGCTCTAATTTTGAGTGCCTATGACAGTTTTCTCTGTGCTCCAGACTGGGGGGTGTGTGTGTGTGTGTGTGTGTGTGTGTGTGTGTCTAAAAGTACCCAACAGCCTAATGAATAAGGACTCAGCAATATGAGCCAATGTAACAATGGCAACAAGAACGCACAGCCCCAGCTCTCCAGGCTGCACCCAGAACCTCGGTCCCAGACATTTCAGGCATCCCGACCACTCCCCCAACAGCTGAGGGTCTGCACTGACCACCTGCCATCACGGCATGTGGCTCCTTCTTTCTGGGAGTGGGGCTTGCCCCTCTCTCCACAACTTTGACTCCAGGGCAGCAGCGCTAGCCTGAGCCCATACCAAGCCTGGGGCCCTACCCTCCCATGTGTGCCCAGGGGCCCGAGTGGAGGCTTCCCTGCCAGTCAAGGTACATGGTTCTTCCAGGGCTGGGCTGGGGGCCAAGTGGTTGTTGTGGTACAGTCTGTGTCTTTCCATTATGGTGGGCATGTCCAGGGTCAGGGTGAGGCTGGCAGCCTCCCCCTTTGCTCTGGCTGGGTTGGCAGTGCTCCATCCTGCTAAGCTGGATAAGTGCAAAGCCCTCACTGGCCACCCACCTCTAATCCTTCCTCCACATGGAAGCTAGAGGAACATTTTCAAATAATAAATTCTATAACGCCACTGTCCTGCTCAAAACTGCTCAGTTGTTCCCCATTGCTCTTAAGACAAAGTCCAATCTCAATAGCATTGGCTCAGCATATGAGGTCTTTCATGAGCTGGCTCCTGGCTACCTCTTAGTCCTGCTATGCCATCCTCTCATCCACACTGGGTGGCACCAGGCCTCTGTTCTCTGTGCATTCATGAGGTTCCATCAGCCTATTCCAGTACCATTCACACCACACTGCAATCACGTGCTTCCACCTCTGGACCATGTACTCCTCAAAGGCAGGAGCTGGGTGAAATCTTTTAAAATCGTTGACACTCGGCACAGTGCCTTGCTCATGGTACAGCTCAGTGTATGTGTGTGTTTGCACATGTGTCTGTGCATATTCATGAAAGGAATGGATGAAGCCCAGCCCCATAAGGTTCAGGATATCAACCTGCTTTCCCTCTCTCCATTTTTGACCTCCGGTAGGTGGAAGTGGACAGGGAGAACCCTTTGAGCCCCTCTTCTGCTTTCACTCTGAGGGCCACTGGCTGCTGGCTACTTACCTCTGATACCTGGCCGCTATGATTTCATTGGCTTGTCTTTTGCTCCTTACTCTCCCATCCTTACGTAGCTGGTGTCTGCCTTCCCCTCCCATGCCCATCCATGGGACAAAATGGCCTCTTTTCTACATAGGTCTGTAGCAGACACAGGTGATGCTTTGTCACCAACTATGTGGCCTGGGCAAGTCACTTAACATCTTTGAGTCGCACCTCAGGGAGGCCATCCAAGGCCCTCAGATTGGGCATTGTACAGTGCTACAGACTATGTAGTCTATTGAATGATGCTCCTGGGTCAGGCAGTGTAGGGACCCAGCTCACGTACTTCTGATCAAAGTGGACGTGCTACTGTGTGGGATGACAGATTTGGTGATAACACAATGCCTAGCAACTGAGCACATGATAAGTGCTTGGTTAAGTGGTAGTCTTTAAAGTGGTTTTGTTATCATTATTATTACCGTCATTATTGTTACCTAATGAATGCTAGCCTCCCTTTCTTCTGACCCACAAGTATGATTGTAGTTTCCCTCTGGGGTGGTGGGAAGTCGAGGATGTTAGTCTTGCATGCCATTTCTCGAGCTGGGTGGTTATATCAGCGTGGATTGCTTTGTCACATGGAAGATATCACTATTGCCTGCCACCGATGGGGCAGCCATGGCTGTACTTCATTTCCTGTTACTGCCTTGGTTGAAAAGAAACACATGCACATAAATGCACACTCAGAGAAGAACCATCTGTCTTTAATCAAGCTCTTCAGCGATAAATTATAACATACAGGATTGGCAGAGGAGCTGGACAATGGGTACTGTGCCCTCTAATCCAGTAGACTTGTCCCCTTGGACCACGCAAGAGAAAACCTTGGTGCCTATTCTTTTGAGATGGTCCATGATGAATATTCTTTATGTTTCCAGACTGTGCCATAAATATGCCCCCTTCTTTCCTCATGTAACCCTCCTGCCCCAGTCTTGACCTCGCAGGTTTCAGGACTCTCTACCCCTCCAAGCAGAAGCTTTCTCTTCTGCTGACTTTGCACTTGTACAAACTTGAAGTAAGTGCCCTTTAAATTTTGCACCCTGGATGCTTCACTTGCCTCATCCTCATCATGATCATGCTTCTGTCTTATAAGTTTTCATCACCCTGGCATGGTCTGTGAATCAAAGCCATTCTCTCACTTGACATTTCTTAGGCAACAGCTATTTTTCCCCCCAAAGAACTGGGGGAGAGCATTGAGACCAAGGAAAGAGGGTGTCTTAGCTCCAGCCACTATAACAAACATGTCATACACTGAGTGGCTTAAGTAACAGACATGTATATATATATATATTTTTTTTATTTTATTTTATTTTATTTTATTTTTGAGATGAAGTCTCGCTTTGTTGCCAGGCTGGAGTGCAGGGGTGCGATCTTGGCTCACTGCAACCTCCTTCTCCCGGGTTCAAGCGAGTCTCCTGCATCAGCCTCCCAGGTAGCTGGGATTACAGGTACCCGCCACCATGCCCAGCTAATTTTTGTATTTTTAGTAAAGATGAGGTTTCACCACATTGGCCAGATGGGCTTGATCTCTTGACCTTGTGATCCGCCCACCTCAGCCTCCTGAAGTGCCGGGATTATAGGTGTGAGCCACCATGCCCAGCAATAGACATATATTTTTTACAGTTCTGAGGGCTGGGAAGTTCAAGATCAAGGAGTGACAGATCTGGTGTCTGGTGATGGTCCTCTTCCTGGTTTGCAGATAGATGTCTTCTTCTTGTATCCTCATATGGTGGAGAGAAGACAGAGAGGCAGCAAGCTGTCTCTGTCTCTTCCTATAAGGGCACTAATGCTATTCATGAGGGCTCCACCCTCAGGACCTACTTACCTCCAAAGGCCCCACTTCCTAATACCATTTCCTTGGGGTTAGAATGTTAACATATGCATTCTAGGGGCCACAAACATTCAGTCTATCACAGAGGGGAAGGAACCCCTTCTGGTGCTCCTTCATACTGTGCTCTAGTTGGAATTTTTCATTTTCTTGTCCCTAAGTGTCTAAAAACAGGTACACCATCGTACACCACAAGGGCTGGTTTCCCTGCCAAAAACCTTATCAGATCTGCATAGGAGAGTCACATCCCCTCTGCTCCCATTCCTGACTTTATTACACTTCAAATTGAGGTTGCATCAGAAACATAGATAGCTGAGCTCCACCTTTCTGAATTTCTGAGTAGGTAACTCTGTGATGGGTCATGATAATTTGCATCTTACACTTTCCAGGGGATGCTGATGCTGCTAGTCCAGGGACCACACTTTGAGAACTACTGAGCTAAAGAAACCTTTGCCCCCTTCCCTCAGACTTGGGTTAAATAACAAAGTCTTTTTTCATTAACTTGAAGGGAGAATTCCTTTGACTTCAAGGTGTATGTTGGTGGTGGTGGTGGTGGTGGGAAGTGAAGATGGGTAGTTTCCCTACATTTTTATAATTATAATTGGCACACAGAAATGTTAGCTATTTATGAGCCCTGTAATGAAAAAGGCATTGTGCACAGATATGACTGGAATGAGATTTTTGCATTCAATAAAGTGTAAAAAATATCACACATTATCATTACCGGGCTTTGTGGTTTATAAAGAGTGTCTGCATTCATTTTCTAATTTGATCCTTAGAGAGACCCTATGAGGTGAGCAAGGCATACATCGTTGCCCTCTTCTACAGGTGAGGAATCACAAGGGGAATTCACCTTTTACTTGTTTGCTGTGTGCCAGGCACATCACACACAGCAGCTTGTTCAGTCCTCACAACCACTGTCAGAAATGGGGATCATTACTTATCACGGAGATCAGGAAGCTGGAGGCTGAGAAGCTGAATGATTTGTCAAAGGTTATGCATTTAATTAGTGGCAGAGCCAGAACTAAAATAAATTTCTCCTGACTCAACATTCAGGGCTCTTTCTAAGACACCACATTTTTTGAAATTTATAACTCTTCAAGTCATTGTAACGAAAGAGAATCTTGTTGTTCCTTCAGATTCTGTCTTTCCTTCCCTCTTTGAGTTCAATGTTTTTCAATCGTATTCTCAGATATTTTGTGACACAGAATCAAGACACTGGGGGGAGAGTTAGAACCAGAGAGGCTAAGCTGAGTTACAGTAAGAAAGAGGGAGTGAGTGGAGGGAGGTGGTTGGGGAATGCCTGCTGGGCTGAGTGAGTGTTAAGAGTTTTGTGGGTTTGACAAGTGAAGGGCCCCAGAGCAGTTGCCAGGTGGGGATTGTGAGAGAAGAGAAATGAATTTCACAGTTTGTCTGTGGAATTTATATAGGATCTCTGTTAATATTCTTTAGGAGCTGCAGGAAAATTGAAATAAATGCAAAATTACTTTTGGCAACTGGACTGTGCTCATTTATATGTGATACTGTGCAGAGAATGGGTCGCATGGGGCCCCCGCTTATATTAAGGTTATGTGTGCGTATGTTTGCAGGAGATGTTTGAATGTGAAAGGTGATATGTAAAAAAAAGAGTTCAGTGACAGAGACACTAGGACTGAGAAAGAAGAGAGAAGGGGAGAAAGGAATAAAAGAGAGAGAAAGAAGAGAAAGGGGAAGTTATCAGGAAAATGGACAGGTAGGGATAGACATACAGAGAGGTCTCAGGGAAAGATAAACCAAGGAAAGTGAGTTTTTCTTCTACCTGTGTCCCAGGGCTCTCTGCTACTGGGCTTCCCAAACTTTCTGAACTGTGATTAACTATTAGGAATATGTTCTCCATTGCTACCCATTACTTATACAGATACACAACTGCAAAAAACAAAACAAAACAAAACAAAAAACAAACACACACACACAAAAACCTCTTTTCTTTCTTTCTTTTTTCTTTTTTCGAGATAAGGTCTTGCTCTGTCACCCAGGCTGGAATGCAGTGGCATGATCATAGCTCACTGAGGTCTTGAATTCAAACTTCTGGGCTGAAGCAATTCTCCTGCCTCAGCCTCCCAAGTATCTGAGATTACAGCCACCAGCCACTGCACCTGGCCCTTTAAAAGAAAATAATGCTTATGCTGGTGGCCGGCAATGAGCCCCATCTCCCAGTATTCGTGCTATTTTGTGGTCCCCTCTCACATTGAATCTGGACTGCTTCAGCCAGTGAGACATTAGCAAGGGTCCAAGCCTCCAAATGAAGGCTTGGTAAGCTCTAGCCTATTGGAAAGTGTGTCCTCTTGGAAGGTTTACTCTTGTGATGCTTCCCCTGGGAACCAAGCTGTCATATGGTGGGAAGCCCAAACTAGCCATACGGAGAGGCCACTTGGAGAAGCACCAAGGTCTCAGCTGAGCTCCCAGCTGATAGCCAGCAACAACTTGCCAGCCCTTTGAATGAGGCATCTTGGAAATCAATCTTCCAGCCCCATTTAAGCCACCCCACCTGATGCCCATGAAATGGAGATGAACTGTCCTCACTGAGCCCTGCCAAACTGCAGAATCATGAAGAAATAAATGTTTTAAGCCCGCTAAGTTTTGGATTGTTTTGTTTTATGGCAATAGACAATCAAACATCTTTATTATAAGCGACGCACCATGATGTTATCTATTATATTGCATTCTATTCTATTTTTCAAAATGCTTAGTTGATTTCATGACCCACTAATGAGCCGTGATCCACACTTTGAAAAGTACTACTCTAATCGATGCAGATGTGATTGAGATCGTCTGTCTTCCAACCTCTCCCTCTATCCTGATGCTCTTAGAATCATGACATAAAAGAAATGAAAGTGTCAACAAAAAGAGTCAAACTGTAAAATATTTGAAGAGATTTATTCTGAGCCAAATATGAGTGACCATGGCCCGTGACACAGCCCTCAGGAGACCCTGAGAACATGTGCCCAAGGTGGTTGAGGTGCAGCTTGGTTTTATACATTTGAGGGAGGCATGAGACATCAATCAAATACATTTGAGAAATACGTTGGTTTGGTCCAGAAAGGCAGGACAATTCGAAGGATGGAGGGAGGTTCCAGGCTATAAGTAAATTTAAACATTTTCTGGTTTACAGTTGGTTGAGTTTGTCTAAAGACCTGGGATTAATAGAATGGAAATGTTCAGGTTAAGATAAAGGATTGTGGAGACCAAGGTTCTTTTGAAGTCTTATAGTGGCTGCCCTTAGAGACATAGATGACAAATGTTTCCTATTCAGACCTTTAAAAGATGCTAGACTCTTAGTTAATCTCTTAGGATTGTGAAGGCCTAGAAGAAAAAGATCTAACTGTGTTAATACAGATTCTTTACAGATGCAGATTTTCCCCCACCAAGGATGGCTTTGCAGGGTCATTTCAAAATACAGTAAAGAAACATGTTTTGGGGTAAAATATTTTGAATTTCTTCTTTGTCACGTAATGTTATGCCAGAGTCAGATTGGAAAGTAAGTCACAATACATAGGGTTAAATAAAACCCATCTGATGAGAAGGTATTTATCCCTTCCCTGTGCTTGGCTATGAATCCTATAAGCACAATTTACAACAAGCATGGTCTATGGGTGACGAATCCTTCCAGATACTGATGTCACTCCCACTCCCCTCCCAGATACCTGCTCCTCTGCCTATTTCTCCAGTCTCTGGGTTAAGATGGAACAAGCATCTTTCTGAGTCACTCAGGCTTTCTACATTACAGTCCTACAAAATACATGGCTTCTTCCTCTCATACTGATTCCTGAATTGTGTTCCGCAGGCCAGATGTATTGCATGCGCCTGGGGAGCTTGTTAAACATTGAGTCCCAGGCCCCACTGTAAGATACAGCCTCAACACTCTCTGGAGAGTGGGGCCTGGGAATCTGCATTTTAACAAACTCTCCAGCTAGTTCTGCTGCACATTGGCATTCAGGTTCAACTATTCTAGGGGCTTATACTCTAGATCAATGCATTTCAACCTTTTTTTCTTTTTTTAACCTCAAGTCACAGTACGAAAAACATTTACATTTTGTCTCCATGCATATGCACATATATGTAAAAGAAACACAAGTTTCATCAAGCTCTATCTGTGTGCTGCATTCTGACTTTTTTTTAGTCTTTTATTTTTTTCAAATGCTGGTTGTGACTCATTAAACTGATTTTATGACTCAGCAATGGGTCTCACTACACAGTTAAAAACAAAACTGACCTAAGAAAACACAGCCTAGATACTTGTATGGTAGACAGGGTGGATTCTGAGTGCTGTGCTGTAACGGTGATTGTTTGGAGTTGCAAGCTCGATTTGTCTTTTTCCAGGTGCCCTTTGATTCTAATGCTAATGGGGCTTTCATTCCTGCCACACTGATAGCTTTGTCAGTGCAGTGATCCTCAAGAGAACCCTGGGAAGTAAGCATGGTTTTTCCTGTGGCTGCGTCTCCACAAGAGCCCAGTCCAGTCTCAGAGTGCAGCTGCTTGCAGATTTTGAGGCCTGGGGCTTCCTCCAGGGCTCAGTTTGCAGGAACCAGTAGGCCTAGGAGCTTCTGGCAGTGGGAGGAAGGAACTAAAACGGGGCAGGACAGTGCAGGGCTACGATGGCTAACCTCTGCTTTCTCCCCACGGAGTTTGTTCCTGAGTCCTGAGGGAGCAGGAGCTGGACTTCATCTAGAGTAGGGTCCACGAAGGACCCTGTGAACCTCCCTCCAAGGGCTGAGCTGCTTCAGGACCTACCTGCTCCTGAGCACCTGCGAGTTACCTCTGGGGACTTCCAGAAACAAATTAAAGGAGACCACTCCGGCAGAGTATCAAGCGCCTGCATCTTTATTATCTAATAATGTATGGAACCTCCTCTTGAATTGGTATTTTCCCTTTATGTAACTCCTTTTTTTTTTTTTAAAAGACGGAGTCTTGCTGTGTCACCCAGGCTGGAGTGCAGTGGCGCGATCTTGGCTCAAAGCAACCTCTGCCTCCCGGGTTCAAGCAATTCTCCTGCCTCAGCCTCCTGAGTAGCTGGGACAACAAGTACACACCACCACGCCCAGCTAATTTCTTTTGTATTTTAGTAGAGACGGGATTTCACTGTGTTGCCCAGGCTGGTCTTGAACTCCTGAGCTCAGGCAATCCGCCTGCCTTGGCCTCCCAAAGTGCTAGGATTACAGGTGTAAGCCACCGCGCCCTGCCCTTATGTCACTTCTTGGGAGTTCCCTAGATTCGCTGCCTTCTGGGTAAATAGCACTTACTTGTCCATAACCTGCCTCTCTCAGAGGCAAAGTGGACAACCTTCATGGGCTGATCCAGGGTTGGGGCCCAGTCCTTGTTTTCTGTTTCATCCTCTCTGGGCCTTCACATACTCTGCAGTCTTGATTCTTCCAGCCTGAAGAAGCCTCCTCTTCTCTGTCTGTCCTCAGATTTCAGTCTCTCTGTCCCCTCCATCTTTTTGACATTTGAGACAGCCACTGAAATCAAAACAGATTCAAAAATGTGCCATTTATGGTGTCCAAGAAAGGCAACCTGATCCCCAAATGATTGATTTAGTGTTTGCAGCTGGGCATAGATGCAGACAGACAGCTAATGAGGTAATTTTTCTAAATGCAAAATGTAAACAAGGTAACAGCTCTCTCCCTCCCTGTGAGTCTCTCTGGGTTTCTCTCCTTCTCCCTCAGTTTTCTGCAGAGATTCACATACCAGTTTGCATTTCTTCACTGTTATGTGTAGACTCATGTCCTCCTCCCACCATATGACACATTAGAATCCTAACCCCCATTACCTCAGAATGTAACATTATTTGGAGATAGGATCCTTACAGAGGTAATCAAGTTAAAATGAAGTCATTAGAGTAGGCCGTAATCCAATATGACTGGTGTCCTTTTGAAAAGGGGACGTTTTGGACACAAACACCCATAGAAGGAAGACGATGTGAAGAGACACAGGGAAAAGATGGTTACATATAAGGCTAGGGCGAGGCCTGGAACAGATCCTCCCTCCCAGCCCTAAGGGATCCTAAAATTGTACAAGCTTCAGGCTCCATTCGATTTTCTCTTTCTTTTTTTTTTTTTTTTTTTTTTGAGACAGAGTCTTGCTATGTCACCCAGCCTGGAGTGCAGTAGCATGATCTTGGCTCACTGCAACCTCCATCTCTCAGGTTCAAGCGATTCTCCTGCCTCAGCCTCCCTAGTAGCTGGGATTACAGGCACATGCCACCATGCCTGGCTAATTTTTGTACTTTTAGTAGATACAGGGTTTCACCACGTTGGCCAGGCTGGTCTCGAACTCCTGACCTCAGGTGATCTGTCCGCCTCGGCCTCACAAAGTGCTGGGATTACAGGCATGAGCCACTGCTCCCAGCCAATCTAGATCTGGCTCCGGTGTGAGAAATGAGGGAGGAAGAGAGACTGGATCCAGCAGGCAGGGAATTAACAGGAAGTGAAGAGGGGACATGGAAGAAGGATGCAAAGGCCAAGAAGCAAGTAGGGGTCAGTGGGCAAGGCATTGGACGGGGAGCTGGAGGATGGCAATCAAGACCCAGCCCTGCTGCTCATTTTGCTCTGTGCCTCTGTGCAAGTCAATTTCCCTTTCTGGAATTTCTTCTCCTGTGTGAGAGCTGTGTGTGTATGTCTGGGGGACGGGGTAGGGATGACCTCTAAAGGTACCCTAGGCTCCAGCGGTCTAAGGTTCCATTTATCTGAATCACCAAGGGGAGAAGATGGAGTCAGAATTGTTAGTGGTTGAGGGAGCCATTGTCTGAAGGAGGAGGAGAGGTACCATGAGAAGCATCCCTCCCAGATGGAGCTGGAGTCACCAAAGCCCCTAGCTGGGAATCCTATGTGACAGGTAAGGTTGGGTGTGGCAGGCAAGTTCTCTCTAGTCATTCAAATGTTCATCTATTTATTTCTTAAACAGCTATGCACAGGGCAGATCCTACATGCTAGGCACTGGGGACACAGCAATGAAGGCTGCACAGCCCTAACTTTGAGGACCTGACAATCAGCAGCGGGGATAGAGAATGCAGCAAGCAGCTCCAGTGCAGAGGCATCCATGCCCTTGCAGAGGCTCATCAGTTTCACCGAGGTTGCTTAGTGAGGCTGAAAGGTGTGGACATGTATGATCCAGTGGTCTGATCATGGCTGCACATTTTGAATTACCTGGGAAGATTTTAAAATAAATATATTTACTTGGACCTACCACCAGGAAATCTTAATTGGTCTGGGATGGGACCTGGGCATCAGCATTATTTATTTATTTAATTTCAATTGTTTTTGGGGAACAAGTGGTGTTTGGTTACATAAAAAAGTTCTTTGGTGGTGATTTCTGAGATTTTGGTGCATCCATCAACTGAGCAGTGTATACCGTACCCAGTGTGTGGTCTTTTATCCCCCACCCACCTTCCACACTTCCCCCTGAGTCCCCAAAGTCCATTGGATCATTCTTATGCCATTGCATCCTCATAGCTTAGCTCCCACTTATATAAGTGAGAACATACGATGTTTGGTTTTCCATTCCTGAGTTACTTCACTTAGAGTAATGGTCTCCCGGAACTCTATCCAGGTTGCTGCAAATGCCATTATTTCATTCCTTTTTATGTCTGAGTAGTATTCCATGGTATGTATGTATGTGTGTGTGTGTGTGTGTGTGTGTGTGTATCCATTTTCTTTATCCACTCATTCATTGATGGGCATTTGGATTGTTTTCATATTTTTGAAATTGCAAATTGTGCTGCTATAAACATGTATGTGCAAGTGTTTTTCTTTTCTTTTTTTTTTGCGGGGGGTATAATGACTTCTTTTCCTCTGTGTAGATACCCAGGAGTGGGACTGCTGAATCAAACAGTAGATCTACTTTTAGTTCTTTAAGGAATTTCCACACTGTTTTCCATAGTGGTTGTACTAACTTACATTCCCACCAGCAGTGTAACATGTTCCCTACCACGTTATGACATCTATTATTTTTTGATTTTTTGATTATGGACATTCTTGCAGGAGTAAAGTGGTATCACACTGTGGTTTTGATTTACATTTCCCTGATAACTAGTAATGTTGACCATTTTTTCATATGTTTGTTGGCCATTTGTATATCTGCTTTTGAGAATTGTCTATTCATGTCTTTAACCCATTTTTGATGGGATTATTTGTTTTTTTCTTGCTGATTTGTTTGACTTCCTTGTAGATTCTGGATATTAGTCCTTTGTTGGATGCATAATTTGTGAAAATTTTCTCCCATTCTGGGTTGTCTGTTTACTCTGCTGATTATTTCTTTTGGTGTGCAGAAGCTTTTTAGTTCAATTAAGTCCTATCTATTTATCTTTGTTTTTGTTGCATTTGCTTTTGGGTTCTTGGTCATGAAGTCTTTGCTTAAGCCAATGTCTAGAAGAGTTTTTCCAATGTTATCTTCCAGAATTTTTATGGTTTCGGGTCTTAGATTTAAGTCTTTTTTTTTGAGATGGAGTCTTGCTCTGTTGCCCAGGCTGGAGTGCAGTGGCATGATCTCAGCTCACTGCAGCCTCTGCTTCCA
Source organism: Hylobates moloch (assembly GCF_009828535.3). Classification (NCBI taxonomy): domain Eukaryota; kingdom Metazoa; phylum Chordata; class Mammalia; order Primates; family Hylobatidae; genus Hylobates; species Hylobates moloch. The sequence continues at coordinate 39,429,485 of NW_026652295.1, read as the reverse complement.
AGGTTCAAGCAATTCTCCTGCCTCAGCCTTCTGAATAACTGGGATTACAGGTGCCCGCCACAATGCCCAGCTAATTTTTGTAGTTTTAGTAGAGACAGGGTTTCTCCACATTGGCGAGGCTGGTCTCGAACTCCTGACCTCAAGTTATCCGCCTGCCTCAGCCTCCAAAGTGCTGGGATTACAGATGTGAGCCACCGTGCCTGGCCAGATTTAAGCCTTTGATCCATCTTGTGTTGATTTTTGTATAAGGTGAGAGACGAGGATCCGGTTTTATTTTTTGACATGTGGCTTGCCAATTATCCCAGCACCTTTTGTTGGATAGGGTGTCCTTTCCCCACTTTATGTTTTTGTTTGCCTTGTTGAAGATCAGTTGGCTGTAAGTATTTGGCTTTATTTCTTGGTTCTCTATTCTGTTCCTTTGGTCTATGTGACTATTTTTATACCAGTACCATGCTGTTTTGATGGCTATAGCCTTGTAGTACAGTTCTAAGTTGGGTAATGGATGCCTCCAGATTTGTTATTCTTGCTTAGTCTTGCTTTGGCTATGTGGGTTCTTTTTTTGGTTCCATATGAATTTTAGCATTGTTTTCTCTAGTTCTGTGAAGAATGATGATGATACTTTGATGGGAATTGCGTTGAATTTGTAGATGGTTTTTGGCAGTATGGTTATTTTCACAATGTTGATTCTCACCATCCATGAGCATGAGATGTGTTTCCATTTGTTTGTGTCATCTATGATATCTTTCAACAGTGTTTTGTAGTTTTCCTTGTAGAGGTCTTTTACCTCCTTGGTTAGGTATATTCCTAAATATTTAATTTTTTTTGCAGCTATTGTAAAGGGGGTTGAATTCCTGATTTGATTCTCAGCTTGGTCGCTGTTGGCGTATAGCAGTACTACTGATTTGTGTACACTGATTTTGTATCCTGAAAATTTACTAGATTCATTTATCAGATCTAGGAGCTTTTTGGATGAGTCTTTAGGGTTTTCTAGGTATGTAACCATATCATCGTCAAACAGTCACAGTTTGACTTCCTCTTTTTTTTTGAGACGGAGTCTCGCTCTGTCGCCCAGGCTGGAGTGCAGTGGCGCAATCTCGGCTCACTGCAAGCTCCGCCTCCTGGGTTCACGCCATTCTCCTGCCTCAGCCTCTCCGAGTAGCTGGGACTACAGGCGCCTGCCACCACGCCCGGCTGATTTTTTTGTATTTTTAGTAGAGACGGGGTTTCACCGTGGTCTCGATCTCCTGACCTCGTGATCCACCCTCCTCGGCCTCCCAAAGTGCTGGGATTACAAGCGTGAGCCACCGCGCCCGGCCGACTTCCTCTTTACCAATTTGGATGCCCTTTATTTCTTTCTCTTGTCTGATTGCTCTGGCAAGGAGTTCCAGTACTATGTTGAAAAGAAATAGTAAAAGCGGGCATTCTTGTCTTGTTCCAGTTCTCAGGGTGAATGCTTTCAACTTTTCCTGTTCAGTATAATGTTGGCTGCGGGTTTGTCATAGATGACTTTTATTACCTTAAGACACGTCCCTTCTATGCCAATTTTGCTGAGGGTCTTAATCATAAAGGGATGCTGGATTTTGCCAAATGCTTTTTCTGTGTCTATTGGGATGATAATATGATTTTTGTCTTTAATTCTGTTTATGTGATGTATCACATTTATTGACTTGCATATGTTAAACCATCCTAGCACCAGCATTTTAAAAAACTTCCCAGGTGAGTAGCCAGGGTTGAGATCCGCTGCTTACAACCACAGTTCTCAACCTTAATTGAGAATCTTGGGTACCTTGATCAATGTAGATACTGACTTAGTAGATCTGGGGTGAGGCCTGAGACTCTTTCTAACCAGCTCCCAGGTTATGCCAATGCTGACTTTTAGCAGAGGTGCTCTATGATCTGACCTTCATACCCTCTTCGATCTCATCTTCTCCTTATTTTTCCCTTCACCTTCTCTGTTCCAGTCGCATTGGCCCCCTTGCTGAAGGTTAAATACTCTAGGCTCACTCACTTGTTGTGGTCTTCACACGTCCTCTCCCTGGAACATTCACTCCCAGATGTCCACATCACTTGTTCCTCACATCTTTCAGTTCTGCTTACAAGTCGTTTGTTGGAGAGGGCTTTCTCTGACCATCTGACAGAGGATAGCACCTGCATGCCCCATCTTTATCCTCCCCCCTGGCTAGCCTTTTCCATGGCACTTCTCATGACATGATAATAGATCATATGTCTATTGTATCTGGGGTTCTTGTCTGTCTTCCTCACTAAAATATAAGCTCCATGGCAGCCAGAACTTTGTTTTGCTCCCACCGACCACTCTAGCACATAGAACAGTGTCTGGCACATGAAAGATACTTGGTAGATATTTACTACATGGAGAAAGCAAAGGGAGAGAGGTGGCAAAGGGATAGTTAAAACTTAGAATCAGAGACTTTTCAAAGTTGGGAAGACCTCAGAACATCATGTAATTCAATATTTCTCAGTGAGTTTGCTTCTGGCATTTTGGGTGGGATAATTTGTTCATCATAGGGTACTGTTTTATGCATTGTAAGTCATTTAGGATCCATGACCTTACCCACTAAATACCAGTAGCCCCACAAGTTGTAGTGACCTCCCCCAACCATTTAGGTGGGGATCAGCTCCCATTTGAGAACCACTCATCTTGTTAGATTTTCTCATTACATAGATGGGGGAAGTAAGGTGCAGAAACGTAAAACTATTTGCCCAAAGAGACATGGCAAGTTAATGGGAGACCTGAGCCAGAGTTTAGGATTCCAAAGCTTCAGCTCATGGTGTGTTTGGGTTTGTTTTGTTTTACTATAGTTTCAACATCTTGCGCTCAAGGAAAGTCCTCTTGAAGAACCCCTAGGATGAGGCTGGAGGAGAGCTATCGTCCCCAGATAGGACATGTTGCCAGAGGGTCTCAATTTTTCTCCTGCTTCACCATGGGACTGCTATCAGAGTGTCCGGGGTCTGTAGAATCCACATTATGCTGAGAAAGCAGACAATCCCTACCTCTCCTCCTCCATGCTGGCCCCTGAAAGATGAGTTTCTCTGGGGACCATGACAAAGCACCCTGACTGAAAGTCATCCCTCAAACCTTTTCAGTCTATTAAGCAAGGGAAATGGATTTGAAATTGAGCACACGTTAGTACAGCTTTGGAAAAATCACTTTTATTAATCAACATGGATTTCACTTTTCAAAGTTACATAATGGTGTCATATGTTCTTCTACTAAGTAAAGGCCTTGGAATAAGTTGGTCCTCAGGCAGGAGCCCTGGGGTGATGCCATCTTTCTCCAGCGAGGCCTAGGAGACTCTCTCTAGGGGCTGTACAACTGGAGTCTGCTTTAGCTGGGACCCATCTGGTACCTGGAGTGTCTCCATCCTACATGAGTGCCAGAGGAGGGCAGATGTTGCTGAGCCTCTGAGCCTCATGAGGGTCTACCCAGTAGAATAGAAAAGCCAGGCCAGGAAACTCTAGCCAAACCCTTTCTACTCTTCCTCCTCTTCTTTGTGGTGGGGCACTGGAACTCCATGATAAGTTCACAGTGATTTGATTGAGAGGATGTCTGGGGTGGGTAAATGGACACGGTAACTTGAAGACCTTATTTCCTTGTATTTCACGAGAGAGTGATAAATCAGAGATGGTTCTTCTGTCCAAAACAGGGATGTTCAATGAGGAACTATAGATTTCATGTAAAGGGACCCAAGCCTATGGCTCTGTGCCTGGAACATAGTAGAAACACAATATAAATACTGTTAAACTCATGGACATAGAGAGTAGAAAGATGGAAACCAGAGGCTGGGATGGGTAGTGGTGAGCTGTGGGGGAGATGCAGATGGTTAATGGGTACAAAAAATGTAGTTAGAATGAACAAGACCTACTATTTGATAGCACAACAGGGTGACTGTAGTCAACAATAACTTAATTGTACATTTTAAAATAACTTGTGTGAATGGATCGTTTGCAACTCAATGGAGAAATACTTGAGGGGATGGATACTCCATTCTCCATGATGTGCTTATTTCACATTGCATGCCTGTATGAAAACATCTCATGTACACCATAAATATATATACCTACTATATGCCACAAAAATTAAAAATGAAAATCAATAACAAATGCTGTTCGAGTTAAAGCAATTGAATCATGGAGCCCTGGCTCCTGTCTGTGGGCCTGTAGGCAATTCAGGGTATGGGAAGAGGGGTGAGTGAGTTGCGTGTAGGTTGCAGATAAGGTCCCACTTAGCATTCACCTCCAGCTCATCTGTCCAACCAGAACTCCCAGGAGCCTCAGGGAAGCTTAGGGCTGCAGGTGAGAGGCAGAGTGGCTTCTCATCTCAAAAATATCAGGATATGATACTCTAATTGTAGAGGTCATTCATTTATTCCACAGCTATATTCACTATTTCCTGTGTGCAAGGTTAATGTGAACCTGGGCCCTCCTGGACAATGGGGGCCTCAGCAGTTTTAGAGGGGCAAGGAGGCTTGAGAAGGTCAACAGGAAGGAGCATCCTGTGTGGGAAGGATAAGTGGGCATTGGTCATTGAGAGCTTGAGACAGAGTTAGCTCCTTTTCCTGGATTCAGAGTTCCCTCACTTGAAAAACAAGGAGGTTGAATGAGGTGGCCTGTAAGCTCTGACATTTTTAACAGTCTGTGATTCTTGTACTGCTGAAGGTAGTCTTGGCCTTAGAGCTGCCCTGATGTGGCTACTCCAGTAGGGGAGGGGTAGGCGCCTGCTCCCTGAGAAAGGGGCACCACATGGGCAGCTCTAGGGCCCAAGGGCAGAGTTGCGAATCCACCCCTCCCCAAGGGAACATTCCCATTGGCTAGTCAGCAAACATTTACCCTCCACCTTCTGTGATCTTGCCAGCACTATTCAGGCTTGGTGAGGGACGTGAAGACATGACACCAGGTGCCTGCCCTCAAGAAACTGTTTAAGTTGAGGACAGAACCACGTGCACCTGAAAGAACAGCAAGAAATTCCAATGGGGCAGATGGCCATGTGCAGGAGAAGCTGTGGGCTTGCGTGAGTGATTTATCTGGGAAATATTGTAAATCCCCATGTTTTTGAATGCTAAAATGTTTGTGCAGCTTCCTGGCTTTTCCCTGAAATGCATTCCTGTCTAGAGCTACATTTCTGAAGCACAGTTGCACAGTATAGTCCCCACTCATGTATTTACACATCGAGTAAATGAACATTGAACACTTTCCATGTGCTAGGCACTGAGGAGCCAATATGAACCAAACAGAGGGGGAGCCTACAGTCAAATCAAAAAGGAGGCCAGCATTGCCAATACCACAAGGGGACTGCCTTTACACCATTACCAAAGTCTTCTATTTCCCTTGGGAAAAAAAAAGTGGTCATTTTCAGGAGGAAAAACATTTTCTGAAATTACTTCCTGACAACAACTGCATACGTGACAGATGAGCAGAGTAAAACAGAACCGAGTTTAAATTTGGAGGCTGAATGCTCTGTAGGGTTCTCTCTCTAGCTAAGTCACTTTAAGCATCAGCCTCACAGCAAGACACTAAAATCTGCCTCAGCGAAATTGCAAATTGCTACATATAGGGGGCTGTGGGGTAGGGGGAAACGACTGAAGCTGTAACTATTCTACCCACTCATGCTGAGACTCACCGTATCAAGGGGGATTATCTGAACAGGGAGGCCTAGCCAGGAAGGCTTCTTGATTTGTTCATTCAATCATCAAGTATGTGGGTCCTGACTTGAAGGGCACACTGATTAGTCATGGTGATCAGTGTGCAGTGAGTGTTTAGTCTTTGGGAAAGTTCACTGTTGTCACCTCTTCTGGCTTCAAGCAATAGAAATAGATTTGCTAGGGGGAGGGACCTCTTGGAGGCAAGGAGAATGTGAAAGTAGCAATCTGGGAAGTCAGAACTAGCAAGTCTTGCAGGGAGAGCAAGTTGAGGGACTTGGCTAATGCAGACAGGCCATCTTGGGATGTAAGGAGCTAAGATGGTGGGAAGCAGGGAGTAGGGGATGGTTGGTGGAGGGCCTTCTGTTTGAATGTGATTTTATTCTGTTGGGCGTAGGGAGCCATTGAATGTTCCTGAACCATATGGGGCAAAAAGAACAAAGAGGTGTTTGAGAACAATTAATTCCCCAAACACAGGGTGGGAAGAAGTGTGTGGAAGCAGATGAGTAGATTTTTGGCTTTTGTGGTAATTCTGGGGAGAGCTATTGGAGTGTGGGAACAGGACTGAAGGGTGGAACCTGGGAGAGTCTGCAACTCAGGGTAAAGGGACAAGAGGAGGTGGCTGGAGAAGGGAGACAGCTCAACTCAGGAGCACAGCAGACACTGGTCTGCAGGCCTAGAATGAAAGGCAATTAGGCTAGGGCCACCCTGTCCTGACTCAGCATCATGCAATCACCTCCCTCATTAGAACACCCAACCCAAGTGGTAGGTCTGTGATTGTGTGTTTGTGCACGAATTAATTCATCCTCATCAAAATACAGAATCCAAGTGCTCAGCTACCCCCACCCTTCAGAGTTGGGAGAACAGGAGTGAACCACAGGCCAAATTTCCGAAACTTCTACAGTGTTGCAGGAAGAAAGATGCCGAGATCATTTGTTGCAGTGAATCATGGCTGTGTCTTCAGCGGCTGCCCTGTGCAGGAAGGCTGGAAATCAGAGGTATATTTTTGAGACTGCTTTATAACAACCTGTGAGAAGCTCCTTCTTTGTTTTACGCTTCCCTGAAGAAAAGCCTCTGAACCATGACAGCATCCTAAACAGCAGCCTCAGCTGCAAATCAAGACTGCCTTGCACCTGCAGGGCGCAGGTGGCCAGAGGCGGCTCCGGACGAGCATCAGTCTTTCTCTACCACACCTTGGGGTCTCCAAGTCAGCAGCAGCCACCTGTCATTGTGTCAGCTTTGGATACAAAGGCAAAACACAGCCATCTCGGTGAAGCAGGTCTCGGCTCATGCCCTCTGCTACTTGCCTGCTCACCCAGTTCCACCCAGTTCAGGCACCCTCTCCTCCATCCCAGGCCCGGAAAGTCACCTCCTCGCCTAACTCCTTGACGACTAGACTCACTTGGCATTTAGCCTATGCCGTCCTGTTTCTTCTCTTATGGTTTCTTTTTCCTTTTTTTTAGGTTTAAGCCTTTTCTTAGCCTCCCTTCTAAATTCATCCTTTGAAGGGAAGGACTGTGTCTTATACTTAGGGCGACATATAACCTTTTATCTAAGCCAAGACACTTCCAAGCGTGGTACTGAGGCTGCTGATGCCTGCTCATATTTTCTTACCCTCACTGCTCTTATACCCTCTGACGTGCTCACCGCCAGCCTGGGGGCTGTCTTTGTTCACTGGAGCAGGCTAGAAAAGCCAGAGTTAACACCGTGGGGAGCAGCCCACAGCCAGTGAGGGACAGGAGTTGGTAGACGCACACTCTCCTCCTCCATGGGGATGATGACACAGTGCTCTACAGCCTCCTGGAGGCCCCCATAGGGCTGAGCCCCAGCTGCCCACGGTGGCCACTGGGATTTGCTCCTCCTTTCCTTAACCTCCAACTTTTACTTCCCTAATAACTAACTTACATTCAAATCTTTGTCTCAGAGACGGTCCTGGGCTAATAGGGAGGTCTGATGACCCTATATAAAGGTCTTGGTCTGACATTGCCTCACAGGGTGCCGCCCAATGGCACTCACCCACATTTAGCCAAATGAACGTGTGAATGGATAAAAATGCTCTATTGTGTCCCAGCTAGGTCATGAGAACCAGTTTCTTAAGGCACAGAAAGGAATTAGGCATTTCCCTTGCCCTTCTTGCTCCCACTCTCCCAGGTAGCCATTTCATGGCTTCTCTCCTCTCCTCCAACCTCTGACACCTCCATCCCTGTCCTTTCAGTTCATGACCTCATCTCCTATTTCACTGTGACAGACACCATTGAGGGGAGAGAGCTTCCACGTGCTCCCAGCTCTTGCACCCGCCCACCTGCGTCTGTGCTGCAGCACTGTCTGCAAGGCCCCCTGTGCACACTGTGAAGGCCACTCACCATCCTTGGGATCCCTGGCCCTGCTGTTCCCCGTTCCCTCTCCTCCTCCAGGGGTTTTCTCATTTGTTACCTGCTAGGGAGGCCTTCCTCAGTTAAGTCGCACACCCTCCTCCTGATCGTCCCCTATCCCCTGCCTAATTTTTCTCCATAGCACTCCTAACCACCTGACATCTTATGCATTGGGCTTATTATCTTTATTGTCTCTCTCCCCTAAAATGTAAACTCCATGTGGTCAAGAGTCTTTGTTTTATTTATTGCATTACAAACAAAGCTCATGAGAAGAAGAAAGGCAGGCAGGCTGGCAGCTGTTTAAAGTGAGAGAATTAAAAAAAATTTAGAATGTAAGATCAGAAATGGACCATAGAGATTAATCAAATCCAACTCTCTCATTTTTAGATGAGAAAATGGAGAAGCAGAGGCTGTCTGACAGCTGGGTGAAGCGCTGGGACTGGAACCCCTCGGTCTCAGATGGCCAGTGTGGGGTTAATTCCACGGCTCATCATTACAGGCCTGGAGTCCTAAATCTCTAGTCCTGCCATGCTTGGGGGTTTGCTACTCTCTGTGTGGCTATGTGTTAGTCACTGTTTATTTTCTGTAATGTGGCATTAGCACTCCCGTTAGAACTGAAGTTCTCAACATCATGAACTCAAGCTTCTTCCTCTGAAATGCCTAGTGCATAACACAGTGCTTAATATTATGTGAGCTGGAAACCCTGGAAGGAACCCCTGCCCTTCTCTAAGCCCGTGACTGTTATAATAGCTGTTGTTTACTGAGCATCTTCTAAGGGCCGGGGGCTTAAGATACTTTAACGCATCACTCCTGAAAAGTGCCCTGGAAAGTAGGTACCATGTTCCCTATTTTATGGGTGAGAAATTGAGGCTTGGAGAGTTGAGCAATCTGCTTTAAGGTTGACCACAGGCCAGTAAGGGCCAAGGCAGGGATTTATTCCTGCCACATTGTGGAGAGGGAATCATAGGTGGGGAGTGGAGGAAGGATGTCAGATCAAAGAGCATACGTTTGCCATCTGCTTATTCCCTGTTGCCTGGAAGTCCTTAGAAAGGAACAAGGATGTTCTCTGAACAGAGCAAGCTCAAGAGATCAAGAAGTGGGATAGATTCTTCCCTGAGAGAGAGGTGTGATTGGAGTAGAGGAGGGAGAAGAGAGTACTAGGTACTCAAACAAGGCAGGGGCCTGGAGGTGCAAAGCCTTTGGGGATGGGTGAGCAGAAGCACTAAGGACAAATTCTGCCCAAGTCATAATGGGGCCAACAGGTACAGGCCAAGGAGCCAACAAATATTGAAGGATCAGTTGGTTGATTACCCCTGGCATATCCCAGTTCAGCCTCAGAAACAAGTCCCAAGGCGCCGATTGTCTGCTTGGTTTTGAATTTTAGCGATTGCAATGTTCATGCTGGAACCAAATATAGATCCACAATGAGTTGGAGCATTTTGTTTGCAAGCAACTAGCACAGCCCTTAGGATAGCCATAAACAAGCTTAGATATGCTTTGTGGGCTCTGAATCTCGCAATGCCTCCGCTGGAAGTGTTGATTGATATGCCAAGATTCACAAGTGAGCTGCCTCTTCTGGACAAGATAAATTAACAACTTTACAGGCAGCTCGGCAGGGGGAGGCCTGACTTGGTGGCTGCCAAGCCTGAGTGGGTCCTGTCCTGTAAGAGCCATGCTTCCGCCACACAAACAGGGTAAGAGGTGTAGGGGATGGGTGAAATGTAGTCCAAACCCCTGGTATCACAGAAGGGAAACTGAGCCTCAGGGGTGAGAGACTTGCCCAGGGAAATGGATCTGATTAGAGGCAGGTGTGGAACCAGAAACCCATCTGTGCCCTTTTCAGGAACATTGCTGGGCCTGGCTTCACTGCCTTTTGTGGGCAAAATGAACATGTGTGTGACTTGATTCCTGAAAGCTCGACACCAAGGACATGGTCTGGACGTGCTACGTCATTATGAAAGGCGGGACCCTTGGGCAAAGGCTTTCGCGAGAACACCTAAAAGAGGTTTCCATTTTTCTGAACTGGAAGAACTTAAAAGGAAAACATGAGTCAAGTCTCATGACACTGCAGCTTCCGGGACTCATCTAGGGAAGAAAGCATCTAGTACCTTCATTCTGGAACAGAGCTACACTATCTCCTGGAAGAAAAGGAATAGATAACAAGTGAAGAGAAAAAATAGTTTCTTAAAGTGAGATGCTGGTGAGTTCCTCCCCCTGAGCTGCTGTCGTGGTTCAGGTCCTCAGCACTCCCTTCCCAATCTCCTCTTAAAACAATTCAAAAACATATATAAAAATAAAATACAATAAAATACAGAGAAAAATATAACATGTGCCTATCACCACAATTAGCAAATATTTACTTTCTGTCATTTATACCTCTGTATCTATTTATGTATATGAAGCCTTGTAGATACAGTTGAAGCCTCTTTCCACCTCCCTGCCACCCCATTCCTGTCCCTCCCCACCATGACTAATATCCTGAAATTACTTTGTATAATTCCCAGCCACGTTACAGAATTCCCATCATACTGACTGTACTTTCTACAACTTGATTTTTCATGCGACATCATGTTGTCAAGCTGCGGCCATGTTGATACATGTAGATCTGGTTTATTCTTTTAATTTAATTATTTGTAACTTTGTGCCCCCATTGAAGGCCATTGTATTAGTTTGCTAGGGCTTCTGTAACAAAGTACTACAGACTGGGTGGCTTAAACAACAGAAATTTATTTCTTCTTGATGCCAGAGTCTAGAAGTCCAAAATCAACGTGTTGCCAGGGTCGGTTTCTTCCGAGGCCTTTCTCTGTGGCTCATGGATGGCTGTCTTCTCCCTGTGTCTACCTGTGTCCTAATCTTTTCTTCTTATAGGGGCACCAAGCATATTGGATTAGGGCTCATCCTAATGAATTCCTGTCAACTTAACCACCTCTTTAAAGACTCTATCTTCAAATATGGTCACACTCAGAGGTTCTAAGGGTTAGGACTTTAACATACGAATTTTGGGGGGACACCATTCAGCCCATAACAGCCAGTTAGGTGTGCTCTGTCTGTCTCTTTCTCATTCTCTTTTGCTGTAACAGGCGAGGCTGCAATGAACATCCTCGTATATATTCGTGTGAGCACACGGGACTGATACTGTGACTTGGAATCCTGGATGCAATGATGTGCATACTGCAACTTTATTAGATGTTGACAAGTTGCTTTCCAAAGGAGGCCTATAATTTATACTCTTACTATCAGTGTGTGAGTAGTTCAGGAATGCTCAGTATTATCATACTTTAAATTTTGCCCATCAGATGGCTGTGAAATGACAATACGTTGTAGTGTTCATTTTAATTTCCCTGATTGCCAACAAGGTCTTCACCTTTACATATATTTAATGGCTATTCGTGTTTTCCATTCTACCAATTGTCTGTTCGTATCTTTAGTCTTCTTTTCTATTCTGCTTTCTTTCTTTTTTTTTTTAAATTGATGTGCATGAAACACTTGTATGTTCTAGATATCACCCCTCAGTTGAGTGTAGCAACCTCTTCTCTGGTCCCCTTGCTTTCCAGTGTCAATTCCACTTGCCAGTTTTCCTCCTTTAAGGGTCTTCATTCTCTTCTCAGAGACCACAGTATAAAATCCAGACTCAATATGGTCTTCCAGACCCTGACAGTCTTGCTAGAACCTCACTTTTCCCTCACCACTCTCCCCACAGGGGACCCCACAGGTCCCAACCAGCTGGGACTAGCCCCAGTTCCGAGAATGTACATCGTGCTTATGCTTCTGGGTCTTGGCATGCGGCTCCTGCTTCCTGGAAGGCCTGGCTCCTCCCTTGTTGACTGCAGAAATAAGACATGCCCTTCCAACTGCAGTTACTTTGTCAGCTCTTGAGTAAGGCCCCTCAGTCCCGGGGCAGACATGAGAGTTACCATTACACCATTACCGTGGCGACTGCCACCCACTCCTGGAGTTGGTTGTTTCACTCTATTTCCTTGGTCAAAACATGAGTCCCACCAAAAGCAAGCCCTTCCCCTCCTCACTTATTCATCTCATGTTTTCACTATTTGTACATGGTAAGTCTTCCATGTTTGCTAAATTTTATTTTTTAAATCCTGGCATGCTATTTAAAAGATTACAATAGTTAATGAGTAAGCAGTGGTAATAGAATTGTGTAGCTTATTCTTCTTGTCTGAAATTCACTTATTATTTCTAAGGTCATAAACCTGGGCTCACAAACAAAGTCCACAGGGTCTGTAATGAGATAGATGTAACCTAGCAGCTGCACAAGGGCAAAGAGGGAGGAGATTAGGAGAAAGCCATGATAAGTAAGCACTGAGAAGTGGTTGCTATAAATGCTAACACAATGCTGGGATGTAATAATAGCAAAGTAGTGTCTAGAATGAGACAATGGTTCTATTCTTCTCTCATTAGATCACTATTGGAGTGTTATGTTCTGAACATCATACTCCAAGAGGGAGGAACACAGACCAACTAGAGCACCTTCAGGAGAGAGGGCAACCAGGAGAGGTAGGGGATTAGATTCCACAACACCCAAGGGATGACTGTCAGACATCTCTAGGGCTGTGTATCCTGGAAGCTAGAAGAAATACAGGGGGGATAATACGGTCTTCAAATGAGCAAGGGGTGTCTTTTGGAACAAGGAATAGAATTGTCTTGTATCATTCCTAGGACAATCAGGACTGATGGAAGGAATTTATAAAGAGAGAGATTTCTGCCTAACAGAGTAAGACATTTTAAACATCTAGAGCGTTAGAAGATGATTCGGCTGCTTTGAGCAGTAAGGATGTCTCTATTAGGGGAAGTACTTGTGTAGTGGCTAGATGAACAGTGGGCAAGGGATGATGTCCAAGGGGTTCTGGGATCAAATGAAGATGGTGTTTGGGGCCGGGCACGGTGTCTCACGCCTGTAATCCCAGCACTTTGGGAGGCCAAGGCGGGTGAATCATGAGGTCAGGAGATCAAGACCAGTCTGGCTAACATGGTGAAACCCCATCTCTACTAAAAAGTTACAAAAAATTAGCTGGCATGGTGGCATGTGCCTGTAGTCCCAGCTACTCGGGAGGCAGAGGTAGGAGAGTTGCTTGAACCCGGGAGGCAGAGGTTGCAGTGAGCCGAGATCGTGCCACTGCACTCCAGCCTAGGTGACAGAACGAGACTCTGTCAAAAAAAAAAAAAAAAAAAAGAGATGGAGTTTGGAATAGACGACCTTTAAGGTCTTTTCCACAGTTGAGATTTCACAAGTTTATGACTTCGAGTCAGATGGATCTAACTGGGGACCAAAGTCTAAATGTATCTTTGAGTCTTATAAGTGAAATTTACTCTTTGATGGGCAGTACCTCTGGCTGATGGTCTTTCACTGCTCTCCCCAAGCCCTGATGCCATTTTAAGCAACTGCATATTTATATAGATGTCCCAGCAAATATGCTGTCCTTCTTGCCTCCGGTGATTTCATCCCCCATTCTCTTGGTTCTTTTCTCACCTACTCATGTGGCCAGACTCTTGATCAATGGTCCACAAACTTTAATGTGCACTAGAAAAATCTGCTGGATTTGTTAAAAACAGATTTCTGGGCTCTAGGAGTGGAACATATCCTCTAGGTTTGTGTCATGCAGCAGCATACTGCCTCCCTGGGGCCCAAGTAACTAGTCCAGGGATTGGCATGTGAGTAAATCAGAGCTGATGAGATGTCATGAGACACTTTAGGGCAAATAGCGGTGTTCTTTTCTATTGACCAAGATACTGTAAGGGCTGGAGCTGCTGTCAGAAGGAGACTAGAAGCAAAGTGAGGAAGATCAACATGTAGGAAGAAGGAGCTGAGAGATTAGGAAAACCTCATTCTAATAATACAACTTGAGCTCTGAATCCAAAAATACCCGAAGTCAGACTATTCCTGGGCTTTGTTGTTATCTGAACTAATTAATTTGGTCTTTTGCTTAAGCCAATTTGAATTGGGTTTTCTGTCACCTAAAAGCTCCTAACTGATACAGAACTAAACATCATTCTTTGTCTGTAGATTTGGTTGGGTTGGGCTGGTAGAAGAAGTGTGCATAGCTTGTAAAACATGTGCCTCTGCAAAGGAGCATGGCTTCTATCCCAGCCCTAGTGAATCAGCATCTATTTGTCATGGGTTGAGGATCCACCAGGTGCCAAAGCATTCAGGCAGATGCTGCAAGTGATCAACAGAAATAGGAGATCTTGGTCCTTCCCTTTGAGGAGTTCATACTCTACCAGATGCAAGACCAAATTAGGAAGACAAGATAATATGGGGCAAGTGTCAAGTGAGTGATGAGGGTTGTAGAAACTTGAACAGTCACTGTGGCCTGGGGTGATCAAGGAAAGCTTCATGGACAAGAGGACTTGAACAGGGCCCTAAAGAGGTGAATAAAGACAGGAAAGGGGCTTTATCAAAAGCTGGAACTGCATCTCCAAGCACCTTATATAAACTGTGAGCAGTATACATACCATAGAGTGAAAATGAAGAATTAAATAAAATTTCATGTAATTATACCACATATTATGCTTTAGATGATATAATTATACAGATAGATGTGTCTGGACAGAAAGATGAAAAAAACCTAAGTGTCTAAGAAGTAAAGACCTTTGGGGTTATGAATACACAAACCCTGTATGGTTACAGCGGCATAAAATGTTTAATTGGATAAATTACATGCTTTGAAAGTTGTCAGGTCATATGAGTTTCTGTGGTTCTTCAGGTTAATTCCTCTGTTAATTCCTGAATGGGGCTTAACTCTTCCAACACTGATGATAGATTGAATCTTCATAGCTTTTCTCTTGCTTTCCTGGGAAAACTGCGGTAGAGTTAACCCTGAACCATGCTCTGTGCTCAACTCTGTTTTTGGAATGAGGTTTGCAAGGATCCCGTCCACTGGGCCTGCTCTCCTGCCTCCATAACCTGGGAAGCCTCCACTTCCTAGGGCCAAGAACCCTTGGGTGGTACCTAAAACTGGTCTTTTCCAGCCTTTTGCCCAGTGACTTGCAATCTTAGCGCCAACTGGTTTGGTTCTCATTCTGAATGGAACAGTTGCAGACCCTTGCTTTACTTGTTTCTGCTTTACCTAGGCAATGACTTCAAAAGATCCTTGGAGAAAGGGCCATACTATTTTTCCTATGAAACTAATGTCTGGAAACCTTTTCTAGTCACCCAGTGCTTTGTGTAGAGTAGGCATTCAATATGAAGTTTACTAAATATATGGCTGTGTCAATTTAATTCTGCTATTAGAGCTTGGAAATTCATCTTATTCCTGGCTGATGAGAATTACTCTTGGAGTCTGGATCATAGTGAAACAGAGCTTTACCCTTCCCCCATGTCCCATTTTCAGCTCCAAGTGGGCACCTAGAAGCCCCCGCTCTCTTGGAATCTCCCTCTTCAGTCACTGTCCCCAGGCTCGTATTTCATTCATGGCTGCTCCTTGAATGTGCACTAGCTAGTCCTTTTTCCCTGGGTCATCGCCACAGTCTTCAGAGTGGAGTTCCAGAAAGCCTAGCAAGGCACCGTTGCTCATGTGCCATATGTCATTAGACTAAAAGATGCCATCCCCATCAGCTGAGGGTAGGCAGGGGCACAGAGATGATGGGTCCAGATATTCAGATCCTTGGAAAATATCTGCAAATCCATTAAAAGGGTGTTTTACGGTGACTCCCTCTGGCAAATGTCTGCCCCTACCGCAGCCTATCTCTGATGCCCAAATTTTCTCTTTTGGGGTTAAAGCACTGTTTCATGTTAGACTGAAGACTCCTTTCACCCATCACATTAAACTATGATCACGTGTGATAATCTTTATGCAAATATATTTGTACGGGCTTTCAGGTGTACAGATGATGAAAGGGAGGAGGGACGCAGAGGAAGAAGCAGTAATTGGGATACACTGATGGAGTGGAGCATTCCAAAGAACCAGGGTCAGGCTAGAGGCAGAGGGTGCCTGGAGGTCATGGGGTAGGGGGAGGGGTGGCCAGGGAGGATGTGAAGGGGCATTCTCAGTGTCAGTCCTGCATTTGGAGTGAGGGGAGTAATTGAGCCATGGGACCTAGGTCAACAAGCCTCATGCATGCTTTTCTTCACTAGCTCAACACAATTTACCAAGTGGGTAATATTTTGGGTGGATCATTTATTGGCCAAACTGTGGCACTTTTTAGGATGAAAGAAGGTACTATTAACTTCTACGCTGGGACAACAGGCAAACTTGGATGTACAGTCATCTTAATAACATCTGCAAGGATTTGTGCAAAATCTGCTCTATTCCAGACACCTGTAAATGAGAGGGAAAACAATCAAAGCTAATACTTAGCACTTTTTAATGCACCAGGCACTGTACTAAGTGCTTTTTGTGACTCATTTAATCTTCCTGTAGTTACTGGTAATAAAATAACTGATATAATTATTTATGTAACTAGTATAATATAAAAAATAATCCTATTACACAGATGCAGATACTTGTTCAGCCCACATGGCTGGGCAGAGGTGGAGCCAGAACTCCAGGGCAGGTTGCTTGCTCCCAAGCCAGGCTCTTTGATACCAAGAGAAGAAGAGATGCAGTGCCAAGAGTGTGCCAAAGAGGGAGGCAAACTTCCAGCTGGGGAAAACAGTGGAGTCTTCTTGGCAATGGAGGCATTTAGCTTGCTCTGTGAAGGAGATAAAAGGAGAAGAGCATTCTGGTGGGGAAAAAATGGTGGGATCAAGGCATAGAAGCAGGAAAAACATGGACATGTTTGGAAATGGAAAGGACTGGGTTTTGGCCAGAGCATTTTAGAATTAATAATAGGTAACTGTTCTCAAGGGCTTACTTACTAGGGATTGTGTCTTCTGATTGCCACAGCAACCTTGTGAGGTTGCAACTATTTTGCTCCCAACTTACAGATGAGAGCCTGAAGCTTAGAGAGGTTAAATAATTGGCTGCAGGTCAATCAGCTGGGAAGAGGTGGGACTGGGATGTTTGTCCTGGTAGAGTGACTCCAGAGGGCACACTTTTAATCCTTACATCACCACACGTGGGGTGGGTGACAGAGGATACTGGAAAAAGATTCTAACTGGATTGAGAAGGGCTTAACTTATGAACACAGGGTAAGGAAATAAGGGAGGAAAGGGTAAAGGGCCATCTGTTGACGCTCTGTGCTGTGTGAGGAGAACTGGGGAAGCTCATGTTCATGGGGCTGTGTTAATTTCTAGTTTGTTGGAGGATGGAGTATTTATTGGTCCTGGGTGTCCTGCTTCCAAATCTAACTCAAGAACTCCAGCAATTTTTCATGAGGCCTACTGTAGGGCTTTAATTTTCCCTTTATACAAACAAATGAGATTCTCTAAGCAAGGGACTCAAGGACATTAGAATATTAAGTAACTTAGTTGACTCCGTCAAGAGGGTCAGGAAGGGAGATGAATGTGTCTCATTATGGACTTTAAAGTGGCTAGGAATCTACTGTCACCCACTTCTATTAGAGATTCTGGTTTCCGTAAAGTCCCCTAAAGAGAAGATAGAAAAGGTAAAGGGAAAAATATCCTTGATGTCTTTTGAATCAAATGGGAAGGACTTCCTTCCTGATGCTGCAATTCTTCGACATTTCCCCAGTCAAAGAGAGGTTGCGGGTCAGTGTTCAAAAGAGTCAGCAATTAAAAGGCTCACTGTCCGCTCCCTCTGATGGATGTGAATTCCTATTTCAGCAAACGCTGGCTCCTCCTGAGGTTGGAACTGCTACCAAAAACCAGGTTCTATCTTTTTCCCATCCCTGGGGTGTGATAGAATGCTGTTTTGACATTTGCTGTCACTTTCCTTGGGCACCATGCCTGTGAGGCGGGACGGTATTCACCTGGCCCAAATGATTAGGATTCTCAGAAGGGTTAGCAGTATCTCAGATCTAATAGCACATGATTACAAGCAATTACATCTTTTCTATAGAAATCAACACTTGGATTAAAAATACCACCTATTCACTAACACTCATGCTAGAGCTGTGAGCAAGAATTAGAGAAATACAAATTCTAAGTGCAACTGATAGCTTGGCACCATTCCAAATATGATCAATTGCTGTTCAATTTTATTCTGGTTTTCTATTCTGCTTTAAAGAGAACATAACCTCTCATTTATTTATTCCACAGATAGTTAATAAATGCCTCCTGTATCAGGGACTAGCTTTCTGGTGGGGATTGGTGGTGAAAAGGCAGAAGCATCTCTTCCCTCATGGAGCCTGCAGTCCCTGAGGGGAAGAGGAGGCATGAAGTAGGCAGCCACACAAACAACAATTAAAATTGCGATAAAGTCCACAAAGAGAAGCTCCATGCTGAAGGCAACCAAACCTTCCAGCTTGCAGGCATGGCCTGAGTAAACATGCCTACTACCTAAGTTTTTTTTTCTATAAAACTTCAGGTTTTATGCCATTGTATCTGAAAGGCCATTTCTTGTGCTATTATAACTCTCAGAGGTTGCAGCAAATCTTTTCACTGGGTTGACTTATTTTCCCCAAATGTATGATAAATTTCAGCCTGATTCCTGGAGCATTCAGGAGATGTTTTGCGATGAACCCAGAGAGACTGAGCTAGAGAACCCTCTTTTCCCAACCTGCTGCTTAAGCAGCTGTGAATGGCAGCGAGCCTATCAATAGCTGCTGGAACCACTTCCTTCCAGAGGTTGTAGCTGCCATGAACTCAGTTAGAAAAGGCTATTTTCCTTTCATATCTTTGCTATAAATTGAATCTAATTAGGCAAAGAGAAGGATGTTCTCCTCTCCAACATTAAAAAGATGGCACATGAGGTAATGTAGGGTGTTTCTCACCTTGCCCAGGAACTTCAGTTTCCTGAGTCCCAGTTCATGGCTGTGTTGCTACCCTCCCATCCCAGGTTCTAAGCCAGCCCAAGAGCATATCCAAAGACAGGTATTAGAATCCCGCTACTTCTAAGTTGTGTAACTTTCCACCTCTGAGTCAGGGTCTGGCTGAATGCTATGGCATGCGCTCTCAATAGAGGCTCACCAAAAAATAGAGACCAAAATGCTTCTAGGGCTTGTGTGGCCAGGACCCCAACCAGTGTGGAGACAAAGCAAGGAGGTCCTGCCTTTGTCAGGGTGTCAGGGACTCAGCTCAGCAGCTGTGGTTCCCAGGGAGACCTGGCTTACAGGGGCGGGGCGGATGCAAGTCACTGATTCACCACCACTTTGCAGTGGGATATGAAATATTAGAATAACTGCTTATCGTTTTTAGCTGCCATTGCCCTCTTTTGTAGAAACAGAGGAATGAAGGAGCAACTGCAAGCTCACTTATGTCCCTGGGCCTGGCCGGTCTACGAGGTGATGGCAGTGTGGTCCAGCAAAGCAGAGGCAGGCTTCCGGGTGCCATTGTTTCCCGCCTGCACTCTGAAGGCGGGTGGTCCACATACCCACTGATCGGAATGCTCTGAGTTCTACCCTGCGCCAGGCATTGTCCTGGGTGCTCAGGATGCAGGGGTGACAAGGTCCGGTCCCTGCCCTCAGGATGCTCTTGTAGTGTAGCAAAGGCCTCACCTGATGTGTTTTAGAGTGTGTGATTACTGAAGCTTGGCATGAGGTAGAGTGAGATCTGTGGCTCACTCATCAGCATTTCTACAAGTGCAGACTGAGGATGAACTATGGGACAGGGCAGTGCAGACAGGATGGAGGACCGGTGAGCTGGTCACATGGGTGGGAGATAGCCAGGGGCAGACCAAAATGATTCTGGGGCTTGTGTGGCCAGGACCCCAGCCAGTGTGGAGACAAAGCAAGGAGGCCCTGCCTCTAGGGGAGGGTGTCATGGACTCAGCTCAGCAGCTGTGGTTCCCACGGAGATCTGGCGTACAGGAGGTGGGGTGGATGCTGGAAGGAGCCCTCAGCTGGAAGATTGGTGTCTGGTGATACTGGGGAATGCAGTTGCTGCAGTGTGACACAGTGACATGGTAGTCTCAGGTTCCCCAGCCTTCCCTGCCTCACAGATTCTGAGGGTGGTTGGCAGTGTCAGCTGAGGCTGCTGCTGACATTTCAGCCTGGCCAGATTGGTCTGGGAAATAGGGAGGACCCAGATCTGGCATGTGTGTTTTGAGGGGCACCTATGAATCTAGTATTGGGGCTTTGTGGGAGACACTGGCAGAGGAAAAAAGGCCTGGCCACAGGCTCTCTAGGTCTGTGGATTCTTCCTCAGAAAGCACCAATGCTCAATGGTTCCTATGTCCCCACATCTGAGCACCAGCCCCAATGTCATTCTGTCTCTCTCCTTCCCCGGTACCTCTGCCTGCACACCACTCTCCACATACTCAGATGGTGTGGTAGGCAGAATTCCATGCTATTCCCATCATAGCTGCCCCCGACGTTAGTCCTGTGAGTGTATTACATGACATGGCAAATAGGATTTTGCAGGTGTAATGTAGGTTACTAATCGGTTGATTTTCAGAATGTGAGATTGCCTGGGTGGTTCTAACCCAATTCCATGAGCCCTTCTAAATCAGTGTTTTCTCCAGCTGGTCACAGAAGGGGCTTTAGGAAGCTGTGAAGCCCAAGAAAGATTTGAGGTGCCACTGCTGGCTTTGGAGGTGAAGGGGCCACATGGAAAGGACGAGGAGGGGCCCTTAGATACTGAAGCAACCCCTGCCTGGCAGGTGGTATAAAAAATGGGGCTCTCAATCCTACAACTGCAAGGAACTGAATTCTGCCAATGGCTTATATGACCTTGGAGGTGGAGTCTTCCCCAGAGCCTGCAGGGAAGAGCCCAGCTCAGCCAACACCTTGATTTCTGCCTTGTGAGACCCTAAGCAGAGAACCCAGCTAAGTCCTCCTGGACTTCTGAGCTATAGAAACCATGAAGTAATAAATGGGTATTGTTTTAAGTTACTAAGTTTGTGGTCATTTGGTATGCAACATAGAAAACAAATACAGATGGCCTCCTGCTTTGCTGCCAGTCATCCCTTTTGGGGATGTGAGAACAGCTCACAAACAGGAAGCCAGGCCCTAGAAGTGTCTTCCTAAACCAAACTCTGATCTGACATCCACAGGTAACTCATTTACTGCACAGAAGGCCTCAGGTCTTAGCAAGATGTCCAAGGCAGTTTGTAGCTCCAAGATATCTCCACCCCAACATAAAATGCATTCTGGGCATGACGCCGACATTAAAGATGTATCACCCTGGATTAAGTATAGGCATTATCAGTCTTTAAACATTCACGGTTCAACACACAGAGCTAATTTTCTATCACTATATTCTCCAAAAAAGTAGTTTATCAGCTTCTTAGTTCCTTTCCAACTCATGAATGGAAAATGAAGGAGAGAGTTTTCAGAGGAGACTAATGGAAATCTAGGTCTCAGGACGCCAGAGCTGCGGGGAACCCTGAAGGTCATGTGGTTCAGTGTTCTAATGGCTGGCCTCCTGGGTGGGTGATTGCTCCAATCTCTCCTGAAGTAAATCCAGCAACAGTAGATTCACTGCCTATCAACTGATGTCACCCATGCCATCTTTGCACACTTGGATAGACATATCCTCCTTGTACTGAGTTGGTTTCTCTCCCTGTAGCTTCCCCACATTGTATAACACTACCCCTTGAGACCTCACAGATTCTTGTCCTTCACATTCATTCACTCAACAAACTTGTAGCAAATATCTGTTATATGCTGGGCAAGGTGTGGGTTTTTTAGATTCTTGTCCTTCACATTCATTCACTCAACAAACTTGTAGCAAATATCTGTTATATGCTGGGCAAGGTGTGGGGTTTTTAGAGAGTAATAAGACTCAGGCATGGCACCAGTAGCAAAAATGGAGCCCCAGTGTTTGAGGAGGGCAGCTAGCCCTCCCCACATCCTCTCTTCCCTAATGGGACAATCCTGGAACTTTCAGAGTCTTTACTGGACATTTTGGAGTCCTTTCAAGGAGGAACTCACTGTGGTGGTTCTTTTCAAGAACGCCCTGTTTCCCGGTCAGAAGCTCCCCCTTCCTCCCTCTACCTTCAGGGCTCTGAGAACAGAAAAGGGTCCTCCAAGGGGCTCTGCTCAGCACAGAACAGCAGGCTCCTTGCTCCTCATGCTAGATGCACTGTTATTGTCCATGCAGCAAAGACTGTGGACATACCACTGGCAGCCACAGAACCCTTGCTGTGCCTCGGTTTCCCCAACTATGTGATGCTTGAAGAGGAAATGAGTTAATACATGTGGAGTGGGCAGTATAGTACCTGACATGAGTAAATGTTCAATAAATGTCAGTATTACTACTGTTGTTTTATCGTTACTATCACCCTACTAGCCAGGCCTTTGAAGCTGATGGAAAATGAAACCCTTACGTTTTCCTTTGATGTTCACATTTTTCTTCTCTGTCTCATACTGGGTAGAAGTGGAGAGTTTGCTTCTGACCCTAAGGATTTGTCTTATTAAAACTGGTTCCTCATCTATCTACTGAGATAATAGAAACAGTACCCATTATTGAGTACTACGTGTGTGTCACACATGTCACCTTGAAGCTTTACAACAACCTTGAAAGGTAGATGCTGTTATCTTCATTTTACAGACTAGGCAACTGGGGCTTCAAGAGATGTAAGTGGCCCAAGGCCTCATTGCTAGTCAATACCAGAGCCCAGAATGCAAATCCAGATTGGTTGTTTCTGCCCAAGTCCATTCTTGTCATCAGTGTATGTCCCTTGCTCGTTAGCTGCAAGTCACTCACAAATGGTGGGTTCAGAAAGCCTCGTGTACCCTTGTCCAGGCCACGGCTGAGAGTTATGAAGCCCCGAAGAGCTCCAGATACAACCTGGTGAGGACAAGCCTGGCCAAGCTGTGCAGAGGGCCTTGCGGGATGGGAATCATTGAGTGCACAGAAGCTGCGGAGCTGAGAGAGGAGCTCAGACTTGCAGGGACTCTGAAGCCAGACTCTCGGGGCGGGTGGGGGGTGGGGGGTGGGGGCAGGACTACCACTTGCCCACTGTGTAATCTCTGGGTCTGTTTGTTTGGCTGTAAAATGGAGAATAAAATAATAGTTTCACTTTGTTGGCTGATTGTGAGGATTAAATGAGATGCATTTTATAAAGTTTTTAGTGCAGACCCCAGTCAATATTAGCCATTGTTATTACTAGTAATATGACTAGCTTCGAAGCAGTGAGTGACTGCTGCTAAGGCATGCGCTGGCAGCCCAGGGGAGGATGCGGTCTGGGAGCAGAACTCCCCTCTCCCCTTTGCCTGCCAGGTTTCCATTGCCCGCTCAGCCCCAGGCTCCGGCTCCAACCTGCGCATGCGCACCTGAGAAATGCCGCGTGAGTTGCCAAGAAACCACCTTCCCCATCCATTTTAAAACCTTGATAAGCCTTCTGTTTAATGTTTTAAAAGGTTATGTTCTAAAGAGGGGCATGGTTAAGTAAATTACAGCACATCAACCTGATGGGATATTAAACAGCCTTAAAGTGATAATTATGAACATTGTGTAGGAACATGGAAAATGCTTATGGATTAATATGAGGTGAAAAAAAGGGATAAAAAAATTGGATTACACAATAATTGCCACTAGCCAACACCACATGCCTAGCAGCAAACATTCTTTCCCTATGGGGGAAAGAATGGCGTCCTTTAACTTCTTTTATTGTTGTTCTATTGTTTTTATAATAAACAAATAACGGTTGGTATCATTGAAATCATGATTTTATAAATCAAAAACTGCAGAACTCTATTATGTGGACTGCAAAAGCAGACACTGTGCTTAAAAGAACCTCCCAGGCCATGGGTAATGGGTCATTTGCGGCTGTATTTACATTTCATGTTAATAACTGGTAGGCAATGAAGGGAGATTTCATTTTTCAAGTAGAGCAGATAATTATCCTCCAACCCCCCTAGTTACTGATGGTTTTAAGAAGGGGGATGCACTCTCAGAGTAAAGGTGCTTGAATCTAATATTTCTTTTGGCTCCTGTGCTAGGAGGGAGGCAGGAGTGTGAATTAGGGACGGAGACTTAGGTGGGGGCCTCATGTTTTCCTTCCCTTCCGCCTGAGGGGTAGAAGCAGACACAGGGAGCAGGGACGTGTGCTCCCACACACCTAGGAGAAGAGAGACCTGGAGGGCTTTGGGCAGCACGAGGCTGAGTGCTGGATGCAAACTAAAGCATGCAGGTACGGAAGAGGGTTGAAGTTTCTCTACCGACCTCACAGGGGGAAAGGAGTTTGGAACCACCATTTTTCTTCCTTCTTTTCATTCCCTTCCATTGCTTGCCCCCTCCCTTTTTTCCATTCTACTTTTTTTCTCTCCTCCTTGTTGAAACGGGAAAAGTTTCCTTGTCCCCCTGGCGGGGCATGTGGGTGTGGCTTGCTTCTTCAGTGCCCCGCTGGTCAAACCTCTAGAAGAGCATATAGACAGGCAGGCTGTGGGGCTTTGACCCCATGGCAGTGTCTAGGGGTGAATGTTTACAGCTGAAGCCCCAAGTGGGCATGTGTTACAGGGTGCTCTTTTAGTTTAGCCATCCATAGGCAGCTTGTGGTAGTCAGCTCAATTAGACCCCTGCCTTATCACAAAGACAGAGGAATTTCTGTATCCCAGGGTTCTTGCCTTGGTGTACTGGAAGAATCAGATCTCACGTGGGCTTGGAGAAGGAGCACAAGGTTTTATTGAGTGGAAGTAGCTCTCAGCAGATGGGGGAGCCGGAAAGGAGATGGTTTTCCTCTGGAGTCGGCCACTGGCTGGCCGGACTCTTCTCCGATCGCCCTGGCCAAACTCCGCGTCCTTCTGCTGGTCAGTGGCCTGCTAGTGTGCCAGCATCTGTCATGTGCTGTTCCACTGATGTGCTCCCCTCGATGTCTTCTCGATGTCCAAACACTTGTGTCTTCTTCCGCCGACGTGTTCCTCTCGACATCTAGCCGCTTGTGTGTGTGATCACTAGGGTCTGATAGTTTTTATAGGCACAGGATGGGGGCGTGGCGGGCCAGGGTGGTCTTGGAAAATGCAACATTTGGGCGCCAAGGTAGGAGTGTCTGTCCTCACCTAGGTCCGTGGGCACAGGACCAGGGGTGGAGCCCTTGCCAGGGACCTGCTGTTCTCTACCCAGCACTTCCCTGCCCTCTTCCGTATCTCTGTCATTTAACAGCAGTTTATTGGGCTCCTACTCTGTGCAGACACTATGATCATCACCCAAGTTAGAGAGACAGAAAGACAGTTTCTGCCCTCAAGAAGTGTAACCTGCAAGACAAATCTGAAAACAGACAATCCTGACAGGTCTCGATATAAATAATTCAGTGTGACAAAGGAAGTAATTAACTCAGCTCAGAGAAGTCAGCAGAGATTCCCCAGCTGGTATCCCAAGTTGAACAGGGAGGGGAGGAGAGGAGGGTTGGGTTGGGGGCCGAGGTGGGGAGGAGGGAACAGCATGCTCAAAGGCATGGAGGAGTGGGAGGACAGGGCTGAAACCTCTTTGGACCTGTGGGCCATTTATCCTGGCTTCTGTGTCCAACAGGGAGATCAATGGATTGCATGTCCACCTGACATTATTCTCATAGGTCTGGCGCAACTCAACCCCACAACTATACTTAGGACCCTGTTATAGCTCTGGCATCCAGGAATTTATCAAAACCATTGTGAATCAATTGATTTTTTCCTAGGATCTGTGGGAGAAGCTTCAAGGAGTAGCTAGCCCCCTGATCATGCTAGCCACCCAGGGAGCAGTTGGAAATGAAAGTTGGCCTCAGTTCAGGGTATGTGGGCACTATTGATTGGGTTCCTTGCCCTCATTTCAGAGCTAAGGAAGCTATAGCCCGGAAAGGGGAAGTCCGTTATTCATTCAAAGTCACTGAACAAATTACTAGCTTCTACTCAGTTCTTCTGGCTCCAAACCCAGTACTCTTTGCAGCACATGAGGTCTCTTTTTCCAAAAGAGGGTGATCTAGCCTCTTTCCATGCCCATGAACCAGGAGCATGGTCCCTCTTTGCTCCATTCTTACCTTTCCTCAAATTCAAGGGTGCACAGCCCTTCTTAATACTGTAACACGTAGGCCCGGTGGGGTGGCTCATGCCTGTAATCCCAGCACTTTGGGAGGCCGAGGCAGGTGGATCATGAGGTCAAGAGATCGAGACCATCCTGGCCAACATGGTGAAACCCTGTCTCTACTAAAAATACAAAAATTAGCTGGGCATGGTGGCACATGCCCATAGTCCCAGCTACTCAGGAGGCTGAGGCAGGAGAATCTCTTGAACCAGGGAGGTGGAGGTTGCAGTGAGCTGAGATTGGGCCACTACACTCCAGCCTGGCAAGAAAGTGAGACTCCGTCTCAAAAAACAAAACAAAACAAAACAAAAAAAACAAAACCAAATACTGTAACATGTAGCTGACAAGCCCTCCTCCCCACTCATGGCCTTCATAGTTGTATCACTCCATGACTTTCCTCTTTCTAGGCTGCCTGGTTAGGACAATGCCTGATCCCCTCCTTCTGCTTGCAGGGAAATGCCTCTGGGCCTCAAGGTCATGTGAACCATCCCTTCTCCACCTCCTGCAGCTCCCTTCTCTCCGTTGAGAAAATGCATCTAAGTAAGGCATTCTGGCTAGAGTAAGGAGAAGTGGCAAACTGGGAAGGAATCCAGGGCTCCAGCTCTTTTCGATAAATCAGCTCAGAAGTTCTCCAGAGCAAATCCTTCTTGACTCTGGTCTCATCTTCTTTATCTGGCAATGGCAGGCGCTAGGAGAGTCTGAACTACATGTCCTCTAGCCCCTCCAGACGTGGGGGCCAGTGGGACTCATTTTCTGTGAGTCTGCAAGTAAAGGGACGATAGGGACCAGCTATTGCAGATGAATCCTGCCCTTCTCGGTCTTGACCCACATCCCTGGGAACTGGGGCATGAT
Source organism: Hylobates moloch (assembly GCF_009828535.3). Taxonomy (NCBI): domain Eukaryota; kingdom Metazoa; phylum Chordata; class Mammalia; order Primates; family Hylobatidae; genus Hylobates; species Hylobates moloch. The sequence goes on along the minus strand of NW_026652295.1, from coordinate 39,402,651 downwards.
GGAGACCAGAACTTGAATGTCATGACAGAAGCTGGGAAAAGAGGCAAATAAACCAACATGGACTACAAAGAGCTTGTGGGCCATTTGCCACTTGTTTTTCTGTTTTTCCACCTATCGGTCGGTACACTTGCTTTGGCATTTGTGTGGTTTCAGAAGGCTATTATCTTGTCAACATTGTTCTACAGCATTGACATTATCTCCTAATTACACAATTACTTTGTTATGTACTGTAGATCTAGTAGTAAAACATTTGAAGTGTTCAAGCACAGACAAGAATTTTTAAAATATGATTTGAGTCAAACTATCTTGTAAAAATCACTAATAAATGTCATAACCAGAGGAGACCTCTGTTCATTCTCCCACTGAGAGGAAGAAGAGCTAAGGCCCAGGGAGAAGGGACCTGCTGCTGGTCACACGGATAATTACTAGAATGAGTTTTGCAGACATGAGAGCTCACTGCGGATCATACAGCAACTGAGAGCAGAGTTGGGAGTAAAGCCCAGGCCTGACGATTCCTGGGTTACTGCATTTTTTTCTTTTTCATCAGTAGGTTATACACTTTTCTCCACCATGTCACTGTCAAGGTCTGTTTAGGTCACACAGTTAACCCTGAGTTGGGGAGCCAATCCCCAAAGCACTGGATTACTCTAAGGACCAGGTCCCACTTCTCCTAGATGCTTAGTGGGTTAAGGAACATGATAAAGCCCCACTGGGCTAAATCTGTCCTCTATGTTAAGGAATTTTGTCTCCAAGAAGCTCCCACTTATTAAGAAGCAAATGGACAATTGGCACATGAAACTATTTGTGCTGTTGGCAATGACTAGTTTATTAGCCAGGAAATTCAGCCTGAGTTTATGGCACACAGGACTGGTGATGGTGGCTGAGGGAGCAGGAGGGAGAAGATACACAGAGTGGATGACCTGGGAAAGGCAGGCTGACTCGCAGGACAGATGGGGAATTTTGGAGCTGGGAGCATCCTGAGAATAGTCTGAAGGACTCCCCAAAGGGACAGGATGTACCCTTTGATGAAATTCACCCGTTTTCCATTGCTTGTGATCCAAGTCTAAACTGAGCAGGGCTGGCACTTGGCATAAGTCCCCTGCAGTGACTATGGAGAGCCCTGCAGATCCATTACTTTCTATCTCTGAGCTTGGAGACAGCCTTAGAATTCTTAACTAAACTTCCACAGTTTTCTCAGAAGAGGAAACTTGTTTAATATCTGTTGTGTATTGAATTGTGTCTCCCAAAAGAGATGTTGAAGTCCCAAATCCCTGGTATCTGTATGTACGACCTTATTTGGAAATAGTCTTTGCCGATGTAATCATGTGAAGATGAGGTCATACTGCATTAGGGTGGGCCCTAAATCTAATAACTGGCATCCTTATAAGAAGAAGGACATTTTGACACACAAGGAGATTTCCACGTGATGACACAGGTAGAGTTTGCAGTGATGTCTCTATAAGCTTAGGAATACCAGGATCTAGAAAGAAGCAAGAAAGGATCCTTCCTTAGGGTCTTCAGAGAGAGCATGGCCCTGATAGCACCTTGATTTTAGACTTTGTGCCTCCAGGACTGTGAGAGAATTAGTTTCTGTTATTCTAAGCCACCCAGTGTGGTATGTTGCTATAGCAGCCTGGGAGGTGAATCTACCATCTCTGGAAATTGTCTCTCTTGCCTCTGTGTTTCCCGTCTCCCTTTCTCATGCTCTTGTGGTGTCATCTCTCCCTGTCCCTGATGTCATCCTCCTATTCCCCACCTGAGTCCTTCTTGCCCGTCAGGTGCAGCCTAAATGGCCTTCCTCTATGATGTCTTTCATGATCCTGTCCAATATGCCTTTGCCCTTTTCTGGCCCGCTGCAGTGTTCTCAATGCTTGTATCTCTATCGAAACTCCCACAGCAGAGGGAGGTCCCGTCCCAAGAAGAGGAAGGTGAGAGAGAATGCAGACAAAGACATCTCTGTGGGCTTCAGCATTCTGCCTTTGTTCAACCCAGCAGTACTTGGGAGTGGGCAGTGGGCAGTGGTGGGAGGACCCATCACTCCTTCAAAGCATGAAGCAGTTTCTTTAGATAAAGGTCCTAAAATTTCACAATAATGTTTTAGGAGCAGAGGTTGTCTAGCTTCTTCTTTGCCTCGGTTCAAGGTGTTTCTTTTTTTAATTAATTAATTTTTTTTTTGAGACGGAGTCTCACTCTGTTGCCTAGGCTGGAGTGCAGTGGCACAATCTTGGCTCACCAGAACCTCTGCCTCCCAGGGTCAAGCGATTCTCCTGCCTTAGCCTCCCGAGTAGCTGGGACTACAGGCACGTGCCACCACACCTGGCTAATTTTTGTATTTTTAGCACAGTTGGGGTTTCACTATATTGGCCAGGCTGGTCTCAAACTCCTGACCTTGTGATCTGCCCACCTTGGCCTCCCCACGTGCAGGTATTACAGGTGTGAACCACCGCACCCAGCCTAGTTCAAGGTGTTTCTTAGCAAACCAATAATCAACTGCAGCTGGGTCTACCTCTGAGTCTAGTAGTTCCTGTTGTTTGGCATTTTTCAGATGGACTCGGTCAGGAGAAGAGAACCACTCTACAGCCGGGAATCTCAGACCAAACGCTTCCCAACCTCACAATCCATCCAGTGATGATTTGCTCTGTATATCGTCATGCACACAGGGAGTTGTGGGGAGCTCAGGGAGATGCATGTGGGTGTATATCCCTCCGACACCCTGACCTCTGCTCTGGCCATCTTATTTGCTCATACTGCTCAGAGCATACTGTGCCTTCTCTCAAGCCCCAGACCACACAAGCTGTTCTGTCTGGAATGTTCTTCTTCACCAAGCACTATTTTACATCTTCCTTAAGTCTCCCTTCAAACGATGTCTTCTATAGCCCACATTCTCGGGGCCCCTTAGACTAAACCAATCGCCCCCTCCTCTGTGCTCTGGGGCTCTGTGTGTCCACCTCTGCTGTTGCACCCACCACATTGTGGCGTGGGGTCTTACATTCTTGGGGACCATGCCATGGCCCTTCCACAGAACTGAGACAGGGCTCAGAATGGGGAGAGGGTTATGTACATCTGTGTTGAATAAATTCATGCATGCATCTGCCACAATTTGCAGGGCATTTTCATAGAGCAGATTTTAATTCATTTATAAAGCAGATTGTATTTATTTATATAATAGTGCAAAATCCAAAAGGTAGAACAGATGTGTTGTGCCAAGCCTATGGTCCATCTCCATCCTCTAACCACCCAGTTCCCCTCTCTGAAATCAGTATCTGAGTCCTATTTTGTATGCATCCTTCCGGAGGGTCTCTACTGACATAAAGGTACATGTATTTCTTATATCCCTTTTGCACAAATTATAGCATCTTGCTTTTTTACATTTTACTTTTTAATATGCCTTGTAGATCCTTCAATATCAGCCCATTGAGAGTTGCCTTATTTTTACTTTTATTTTTTTTTGTTTCATTAGCTGCATAGTTTTATTCCACTATAAGGGTGCTTCATGATTGGCCAGTCTTCTAAGGCTGTTTCTAATTCTTTGGTAACCCTTTGCTGGCATGGATAACCTTATGCATTTATCAACAGTGCTTAATTTTTTTTTTTTTTTTTGATTCGGAGTCTTGCTTTGTCGCTCAGGCTGGAGTGCAGTGGTGTGATTTCGGCTCACTGCAACCTCCGCCTCCCGGGTTCAAGTGATTCTCCTGCCTCGGCCTCCTGAGTAGGTGGGACTACAGGTGCTCACCACCATGCCTGGCTAATTTTTTGTATTTTTAATAGAGACAGGGTTTCACCATGTTGGCCAGGATGGTCTTGATCTCTTGACCTCGTGATCCACCAGCCTCGGCCTCCTAAAGTTCTGGGATTACTGGCGTGAGCCACCATACCCGGCCAACAGTGCTTAATTTTAAGAAATTATTTTCAAATGGTAGACTTTCAGGCTTCAGTAAGGTAGGCAGTGTGACTTTCCTGGCACTGTTCTCCTAACTGCTAATTGGTTTATTCAACACTTGTTTCAATCCCTCTGTAGTGTGCTGAGACTGAAGAGCTGGCAAATATGTTTCCCAGGCATCTTTGCAGGTAGATTCAGGGTGCAGCCTTAGGATTCACCAAGCAGCTGCCGTCAGGTGAGATTTGGATTTGGATCTTAAGTCGCTGAGCAGAGAGGTTGAGTGTGTGGACAGTTACTTGGCCAGTGGGCGTCACCGTAGGAGTGCTGGCTCTGTTGCTAACACCTGTTGGTGGCAGATGACAGACACTGCAGCTTCCTGGTTGCAGGGGAGGCCGCAGCTCCTTAGGCGGCCCGATTCTGTGCTGTAATTTTGGGAGCCAATCCTGGAAGTTCAGTTTAATGCCTAGCATCCCAAACTGTTGTCCGCAGATCAGGAGTAGAATCCCAGGTGCCAGCCCACTCCTAAGGAATCAGCTACACCCCTAGGTGATTCACACACCCAGTCAAGGTTGAGAAGAAGTACTGGCCTAGACTATACTGCAACTCCGCCAAGGGTCTAATTAGAATCACCTGGGAAGCTTTGACCACTGCAGGTGCCAAGGCCACACCTCAGATTAAGTCATAATCTCTAAGCGTGGTGCCTGGGCATCAGCATTTTTAAAACTCCCCAGGTGATTCCAGTACATAGCCAAGGTTGAGACCCGTTGGCCTGGAGTAACAGCTCTGAATCTTGGTTATACACTAGAATTACTTGGACCTTTAAAAAAAAATACTACAAATTCTGATTTAATTGGCTTGAATGAAGACATGAGCATTTTATTTTTGTAAGCTCTCTTGGCAATTCTAATGTAAAGCAAGGGTTGAGAACTATTCGTCTAGATTTGTTTCTTCAGCCTTCTTCACTATTTTTACCTCTTAATAAAGACCCTCGTGTTTAAATCCACTAGAGTGAATTCTGTGGTCTGCAATTAAGAACTTTTGCATCATATGAGAAGTCACCTGTTTGAGCTGCACTGGAACCTGGGCTGGCTTATGTTGGCTTTAGTTACCTTGGAACAAATAATATAATTTAATTTAAAAGGGCTTTTGAGAAAACCCATTGAGAATAATCAATCAGGAAACCACTTACTGATGAACTGGCTAAGAAGGATGGATTAGAAAGGAGGCAGGCAGGGCCAGAAACACGATGAGCCATGTCTGAAGATCAAGGAGGGTGGGGGTGGAGGGGTGCAGAACTTTGGTGGAAGGGAAGAGTGTTACCTAACTAGACCCGTGAGTATAAAAACAAGGGCCCATCCAGCCAAACAGCTAAACAGATGAAAGCTTCATATTTCTTTTGGGTGGATTCCTGGTTGTGCAGTGATCTCTGGGAGGAGAAGGCAAGGAGTCTGGGGCTTGGAGGAAGGGCCAAGAGGGACAGGGGTTTTTGTCCTTTGCCTCTATGGCCCTCCTTCCTCTCTGTGTTCTCTCCTCTTTTGGCTTGTAGTTCAGGACCTGCCTGCATCCCCTGCTCTGGTTTCTAAGCAATAGCTGGTGACTTCTCCCCAACATTTGAACTTGCCTTCTCAGTGCCCCTAGTCCTTAGGGTGGCTAGTTAGCAGATGCCTGACTAAGCATTATTAATATCCAGGCTCTGTGGCTGCCTCGGGTGTTCACAGTAGGAGCTCACAGGCTAATGAAGAGGCAATTGCAAGGCAGTCTGAAAGTGCTATAACAAAATATAGGGTGTGTATGGCATTGAGGAAGGGTTGTCAGTCATGGCAGTTCACAGAGAAGGTAAATGATTAGGTGTGTATATTATAGAGGTGAGCCATAAAGGGTCAGAAATGATCATGAGAGACAAGTGCAAGCAGGGGACATGACAGATGCCGGAATGCATGACTATAGGTTCCTTGAAGGCAGCAAGGGCTCATGCGTTTATCGATGCTGTATCCCTGGTGACTATCTCAGCTCTCACATGTAGAAGGGCTTATGTGGATGTGAATAATGAATACATCATGAAAAAAGGTGAGGCTATATTGGCTAGAAAGCTATCAGTTGCAAGTAATAAAAAAACTCTTAAACCTCAAACAGAGAGGGAATATATTAGTCACATAACAAAGAGACAGTAGGTGGTAGGATTCTGCCTCCACCTCTTTACAGCAGTTTTAGGCCACACATTCTAACACAGTGACGTCCAAAGGCAGAAATAGGGCTGTCTTTAGTGGGATCTTTGTCTTAAGGGCAAGAAAACTTTCTCATAAGGGCTCCAGTGGAACTTCTCTCAGATCTCATTGTCCCCATGCTTAGCTGTAAATCAATCACTGGCAAGAAGAATAGGGTAGCCCTGATTCACTAAGACCAATCACTGGAGCTTAGATGTTGTGTCATCCACTGAAATGAGAAAGGCTGGAAGTGACTCTATAAAGAGATTCTGGGACCTTTAATTTAACTTCATCTTACTCTTTAAAAGAGATTCCTGTGGTCACTGATGTATAATTTCAATTGCTTTAGATTATTCTTTTAAAAGCAGAACTTCTAAATTTTTTTTAGAACTTGAGCTTTTGTAAAATCTTCAACAATTATGTCACTGTTGACATTTATAGGGATATTTTTGAATAATAAATGGATAAAGCTTTCTGTAAATTATTTTCTGAGAAGGCAATAGATAAACTTGGTAAAAAAAAAAATGAAGATACAAGGAGGTTTACCATGAGTAACAACTCTCCTCCCATCCCTGTCCTCCTTCCAACCCTTGCCCTCCCCAGAGCCAGTCACTACTGAGGATTTCTTATGTGGGCTTCCAGAAATACTATCTGCATATTCAAACATGTATGCATTGATATTCACCACTTCAGTACTAAACAAACAGTACACACTACTTTACCTTACCTTTACACTTGGATGCCACTTTAAAATGGACATTCCTAGCTTTTATATTTTGACTGAGGTGGTAAACTATTAATTCTAAATGGACTGTGAAAAAATGTCCGTGTATATTGTACTTTATAGAGAAACCATTAAAAATAATATGAAGAGGCCGGGCGTGGTGGCTCACGCTTGTAATCCCAGCACTTTGGGAGGCCGAGGCGGGTGGATCACGAGGTCAGGAGATCGAGACCACGGTGAAACCCCGTCTCTACTAAAAATACAAAAAAATTAGCCGGGCGTGGTGGCGGGCGCCTGTAGTCCCAGCTACTCGGAGAGGCTGAGGCAGGAGAATGGCATGAACCTGGGAGGTGGAGCTTGCAGTGAGCTGAGATTGCGCCACTGCACTCCAGCCTGGGCGACAGAGCGAGACTCCATCTCAAAAAAAAAAAAAAAAAAAGAAATATGAAGAGAGATAGCTAAAAAGTTAAAAGGTATATTAAAATATAATACTAAAAATATTCAAATAATGCAAGAGAAGGCAAGAAAGGGGAAACAGGTGCAAGAAGCAGAGGGGAAAAACTAATGAAACGATAGATCTAAATTCAATCTTGTCAGTTAAATTACATAAAATCACATGAAATATAAATGGTCTTAACACACGGAGAGTGTCAGAGTGGAAAATAACAACAAAACAACATCCCACCTCTATGTTGTCTATGAGACAGACTTTAAATATAAAAATACAAATAGGTTTAGGTTAAAAGTAAATAATGGAAAATATGTACCATTCAAACAGTAATCAAGAGATAACTGAAGTGATATAAAGTGGTGTGGCCAATTTAAAATAGAATTATTGTACAATCCAAAAATTTGACTTCTGGGTATAGATCCAAAAGAATTGAAAGCCAGTTCCCAAGAGATATTTGTACAGTCATGTTCACAGCATTATGCACAATAGCCAAGAGGTAGAAGCAACCCAAATGTGCATAGACAGCTGGATGGATACATGAAATATGGGCTAGCCACACAATGGAATATTATTCAGGCTTAAAAAGGAGGGGAATTCTGACACATGCTACAACATGGATGACTCTTGAGGAAATTATGCTAAGTGAAATCAGCCAGTCAAAAAAGACAAATACAGTATAATTCCATTTGTATATGGTATCTAGAATGGTCAGATTTATAGAAGAAGAAAGTAGAATGGTTGTTGACAGGGGCTGTGGGGAGAAGAAAATGGGTGAAATGTTGCTTAATGAGTACAGAGTTTCAGTTTTGTGAGATAAAAACATTCTGGAGATTGGTTGCTCAACTATGTGAATATACTTAACACCACTAAACATCACTGAACACTTAAAAGTGACTAAGATGGTAAATTTTATGTTATGTGTGGTTTACCATAATTTAAAAACATAGCTGAAGTGGTTAGATTAATATCAGAAAAGATAGACTTCATAACATGGAAAGTTGCCATGGAGAAGAAGAACACTACAGAAGAGCAAAAGGGTCAATTCGCCAAAAGACATTACAATTCTAAACATGTATGCATCCTACCATAAAACCTGAAAATAAATAAAGCAAAAGTTGACAGAGCTGGAGGATGAAACAGAAAACACGCTATCATAGTTGGAGACTCCGACATGCCTCTCTCAGTGATTGATACAACTAGATATAAAATCAATAAAGTTATAGAAGACCTAAACAACTCTAGTAACCAACTTGACCTAATGAACATTTTTAGAAAAAGTCCGTAGCAGAATACATATTCTTTCTAAAAGTGACATTCTGAGTGTACAACAGGTCCTTCCAGCCTTTCTTTCTTCTTTAGCTCTTCATTCATATCATATAATTATTTCTTTCTTCCTGTCTCTCTTTCTCTCTCCCCCATCTACCACTCCCTTTTCCACTTATTTTGTTACTCTCTTCCTTTTCCTCCAATCTCATTTCTTTTTCTCTTTTTCCCACCGTTTAATATATTCTATCTAGTACTAATTTCATAAAATTAGATGCTTACTGTTTTTAATTTAAAAATGAGGTGAATGTTGTCTTTCTAAACAAATAATAAACAATTTTAAATAAAGTTGATTTTTTTTTGTGTGAGGTGTTCAGTTGATTTCTCCCCCTAGATCTGGCCCTGACTATCTGCTTTAAATTACTTTGGAAATTCATAGCAAGACCATTTATGACTGCAGTTGCTGGGAAAGGAAGGCTTCCTGGAGGAGGTAGAATTTGGAGTTATATAAAGCTTGGATTGATAAGAGTGGTTTAAGGGGAACTTCATTTTAGTTTATCTCTCTGTGTTCAAAGCATTGTAAATGATTTGTCCACATGGCATCGAATGAAGCGAATGCATAAATGTGGGCACCCCTCCCTTCTCCATCTCACAGCTGCTATTTCTGGGGAAGAATCTCTCCTTTCTTAAGTGCCCTTTCCCCTCACTTTTCAGAGCCAGGCCCACTGTAATAACTGTAGGTTTTCCCCTGCTGGAACTCTACATTTTGCCTAACTGCTTACCATTGTCAGGTATGCAGTTAGCTTTGCCACTTCTCTTGGAACTGCCAGCTCGTTATTTGTTTGTCTCTGGATGCCCTGCAGCCTCTGCTGCTCTGTCTCACTGGCCTTGGATCAGGCTCCTATGCATGACCTGGCAGCATGCCACCTGCTTCCTGAGGCTCTTGGAGACCTCTTCCTGTCCCTCTGTCTCTCTAAGTGAGGGATGCTTTCCTCGTGGACTGGGAGGCTGCTTTCTCAAGTACTTTCTGCTGTCTCATTGTGTGTGCATGTGGATGCTTGCACTTATGGAAGTGTGTGCGTATGTGCCAGAGGAGGATGTGCTCATGAAATAATAGCCTGACCATGCAGCTTAAATCAACAGCATGTGCTTGGTGGTACAAATGAAAACCCATCTGGAATCTCCATCCCTGCCTACAACTTCTCCCAGGGCCAGTCTGTCCTGTGAGTTCCTAAATGTTTATCAGGTTCACATAGAATCTGAGCTGTGATTTGCAGGGACCCAGGAGGATCTTCTCTACTCCAAAACTCCTCCTCTACTGGGGCCTGAAGTTTTGCCATTTGGCATTCTTTAATTTGGGTTGAGCATTGCCTTCTAGAGACCCCCTTTTAAAAGTGCAAATACTTCTGGAAGGAGGCACCCAGAGCCAGAAAGATGGGGTATTATATGATTAATTTCCTTCATGTGTTTACAGACAAGGAAGGAAAGCAATGTGCCGGTGATGTTTCTGAGGTCACTTGGCAAATACATGGTAGAGCCCTGGTTCATTAGTCATCACCTTCCTGAATCACAGGACACCACCTTCACAATGTGCCATAGAGGCATTCACCACAGGCTGCTTCACCTAATGGGAACATTATTGGGAGCATGATGGGCAAGACCAATTGGAACAAAAGGTGCTGATAATGTTGATAAATTTGGACTTTTCCATAACTTAGGGAACTGGTTTTCTGTCTAGACCAGTGCTATTCAATGGAAATATAATGTGAGCCACAAACAAGAACCATGTATTCAATAAAAAACTGTCTAGTAGCCACATTAAACAAATAATAGGGAAAAAAGGGAAAAAACAAAACAGGTAAAATTAATGTTAATAATTTATTAAACTTAACCCAATATTATAAAAATATTATTTTCACATGCACTCTAAAAATGTACTTTTTAAAAAAAAAAAGAGATATTTTGCTGTTTGTTTTTTACAAGGTCTTTGAAATGCAGGCGTATTTTACATTTAAAGCTCATCTCAATTTGCACTAGCCACATCCAGAGCTCAATAATAGTACATGTGACTAGTGACATCTGTACTGAATGGCAGCTCTAAACCATCCCTTTTGGAGGATTTTGTACCTATCCCTCTGACTAAGGCATTGTCTGCACATGCCCTTCTCCTCCAGACCTGATGTTCACAGGCCTCTAGGTACCATAGGAACCATCCAGTCCGAGGACTTCACCTTCTATTCCATAGAATCCCCAGAGATGCAGACAGGGGTGGAGAGTTGGGGAGAGGAAGGGTGCCTGTGGCTTTGCTTCCAGTCGTGTGCATTGCTGTTATATGTGTGTCCTGATGAAGATCTGCAGATTACCTTACCAAATGTCACCTAAGCTAACCCCCACAAAAGAACAAACTGCTTAAAGATATCCCTACAACAAAATCACAGGTTGAAAACAGTGTCTGTAAGGCAAGCCCAAGTTGATGGTGAGAAATAGCTAAACTGGCATTTTCTTACTCCCATGACAAACTCTTGGTCAGCTGTGTGATGAGACTACAACAGCAGTGGTAGGGCCAGCTTCTACATTTCAAAACTATCAGTAAAGCTATATGAAATGTGAATGTATATCCACCGTCATTAACAAAGAACTTCACCCTGAGAATGGCTTATGGCTTGGTGTATTAGTGTGTGATATGTCTAATTTGTTACATATGTTTTATCATGTAGGCAATATATTTATTTCATAGGTGGATACAATGTAGACGTACATACAGACTTTGAAAACATTAGTTGGATCAGGTCACTCCTTTGCTCAAAAGCCTGCAACAGCTCCCCACTCCACTCAGGGGAAACCCCAAGGCCTATGATGGCCGGTGGGCCCTAACCCTGTTGTGCCTGCCTCACCATGTTTCTGATACCATATCCTCCCACTCTTACTGCCTTTCTCTCTGCTCCAGCCACACTGGCCTTTTTGCTGTTTACCCTTTTTATTAAACCCATAACAACAAAATCCATTCAGTTTTGCACATTTTTGAACTTTTTAGAAGTGCATCATACTGTACAAATTGTGCTATCTTAATCAATTTCCCTGTTCTTAAGATTTATCCATGATATTTTATGTAGCTATAATTCATCCATTTTTACTGCTGTATAGTATTCCAGAATGTAATCGTTCCTCATTTAAAAAGACATTCTCCCACTGTAGCTGCTAGATACTTTTTTTCTGTTCAAACTGGCTGGGCCACTATGAACATTTTGTCTTTGGATATGTGTCCTAGCACTCATGTGCCCACATACACTTAAGTCATAGGTGTACACATTATATACATGCCTTTTGTCACTACCTTTATATATGCTTGTCACTAAGTTTGGAATCTCTTCCTCCTCTGCCAAACTCCTGCTGGTATTTTAAGACCAACTCACATGTCACCTTCTTTGAGAAGCCTTCCTCTCTATGTCTTGAAACTTATTATTTGTCAAAAGATACAATTTCAACAAATTGAGTTTAAAGGTGTGATTGGCTTTTATTAGTAATTCATGAATCAGCCACCATCCCTTCTAGAAAATAGAATCAGCTCTGATGACCTGAGTAGAGGGAGTTGGCTTTACAGGCAGAAAATGCTGAAGAAACCAAAACCAAGGAACAAAAAGTAGACTGGTCATTTCAAAGTTACACAGTTTACAGAGAGGACTTCCTTATCATGCCTGCTCGAGTAGACTGCCTGGTGCCGTAAATCTCTTTCCTTTCCTTTCGTTTCTTCTCTTCTTCTCTCTCTTATTCTCTGTCCCCTCCCCTCCCCTTCCCTCCCCTCCCCTCCCCTCCCCTTCCCTCCCCTCCCCTCCCCTTCCCTTCCCTCTCCCCTCCCCTCCACTCTCCCCTCCCCTTCCCTTCCCTCCCCTCCCCTCTCCCCTCCCCTCCGCTCTCCCCTCCCCTCCGCTCTCCCCTCCCCTCCCCTCCCCCTTCCCCCTTCCCTTCCCTTCCCTTCCCTTCCCTTCCCTTCCCTTCCCTTCCCTTCCCTCTCTTTTTTCTTCCTACCAGCTCATTTTAAAGGTATGTTTGATTTTGCGATACGTAGCGTGAGTGGCTTCATCATGTTTTGGTCTGATCTCTTGAGGCTTACTGCAGGAGCTCAGTCCAAAACAATGGCCATCCATACATTTTAGCACTTGTATGTGACGCATCCTAGTATATCTCTCTCTCACTCTGTACATTAAGTGTTGTGGCATTTCTCTTAAGTAACCTCTGCTGCTATTATTCCATTTAGGCTGCTGTAACAAAATACCATAGATTGGGTGGCTTACAAGCAACAGAGATTTATTTCTCACAATCTGGAGGCTGGAAAGTCCAAGATCAAGGTGCCAGCAGATTCAGTGTCTGGTGAGGACCTACTTTCTGGAACATAGATGGTGCCTTCCTGCTGTGTTCTCACAGAGGGAAGGGGTGAGGGGGTTTCTCTTGAGCCTCTCTTATAAGATCGTGAATCCCATTCATGAGGGCTCTGGCCCCATAACCTAATCACTTCCAAAAGCCCCACATCCTAGTACCATCACTTAAAGGGGTTAGGATTTCAACATATGAATCTGGGGGGACAAACACATATACCATAGCATCTGCATAAAGCCCAAACTTCTGGCTTAAGGCAAGCTCTCTGCTCACCCTGTGATGCATGCTAATCAATGTCTGAGGCCCAGTGAACCCTTACGGTCGATCGGCTTCTAGCTATCACTTCTGCTGTCACCTATTGAGTTAGACACATACAATGAGCTCCCAAATCTGCCTAGCCTAATTCCACCTGTTGTAGTAGTTGCATGATCTAACTGAGTGTGGCATGGACCAATGAAATACAGGGGAAAAAGAGTGAGAGTTGTTTTTATACAACCTAAAAGTTGAATGCTTCAGGAAGACACATGGTTAAGCTGATGCATGAAGGGGTTTGAGCAAGCTCATTTTCATGAGATGCTATTATTACATGGTTTCATGTGTGTATCTCCTCAAGACTGAACTCAAAGACAGAGACCATGGTGGCCCCATCTTTGTGCCTCATGTTCCAACCCACGGCCTGAGACAGAGTGGGAGTTGATGAATGGATGTTGATCAAAAAATGAATGAATAAATCAATGTTGAGATTTTAAAATGGAAAAAAGGCTCCCTAAATGTGAGTCATGAAATCAAACTGCTGGAAAATTAGGTGTGGGTGAAACAACTGTAAAATATTAGAAAACAACCTGTAAAAATCTCAAGGTTTTCTGCAATTGAATTGCATTAGCAAGTGTCCTTAAATTCTCACTCCAATTTAAAGAAAAACAAATAGGCAGCTCATAGTCTACACATCATGGATGCTGTTTATGAATGAAAGAGGACATGGAAATTCAACTAGCAGACCCACAACCAAGAAAAGATCTTGGCCTTTTAAAGAATAGGTGAATTAGTACGTGTGTGTGTGTGTGTGTTTGTGTATATATATTTTTTAAGTTGAAAAAATGTTTAAGGGGTATATGTTAGTAGAATCACAGCGGGGAAAAAATTACATGCTCAAATTAGATACTTTGAAGAGGGTTTAATAAAATAAAAGGGTTGTTTATAAAACTGTGGGTAGATATTAGGAAAACCACAGGATAGGACCTCAAGTTGGGGGAATGCAGAAGGGCTCCTGAAAGCAGCTGAGCTTTGGGATGAGGGAGGCAGCCAGTGTGTCAAGGTGCTGCAGGGGGGAAACAGGGAATTAAATGCCCTGGCTTCTCCTTTCTTTCTTCCTGCAAGCTTCTACCAGTGTCTCCTATTGGACAAACCCATCAGGAAGGAAGAAGGAACAGGAGTCCGTTGATACAGTTCATAGAGTTGAAACCCCCAGTGTAGAGAGCAGACAGAGGGTGGAGGAGAGTGGATTGGGGGCAAGTGGAAGTTGTCCAGCACGGCAGGAATTTTTGTGATTCTCCACTTTGATATTTTCAATTTTCTGACAAACTGTGAGTTCAAGTCCTGCCATATTTGAGGGCTTCTACTTTGTTATTTTTTGTTTTTTTGAGACAGCGTCTTGTTCTGTTACCCAGGCTGGAGTGCAGTGGTGTGAATATGGTTTACTGAGGCCTCAATCTCCTGTGTTCAAGTGATCTTCATGTCTCAGCCTTCTGAGTAGCTGGGGCTACAGGCATGTGCCACCACACCTGGCTAATTTATTTTATTTTATTGTAAAGGCAAGGTCTTGCTAGGTTTCCCAGGCTGGTCTCGAACTCGTGGGCTCAAGCGATCCTCCTGCCTTGGCCTCCCAAAGTGCTGCGATTACAGGTGTGAGCCACTGCGCCTGGCCTCTACTTTATTTGTTTTCATTTATCTGTTCCACTAGACTGTGACTATCTAGAGGCAGGGACTCTATCTTAGGCATCTTTGGATCTCCAAGCCTGGCCCAGGGCTTGGCATGAGGAAGAAACTCAATAATTAGTTGAATAAATACTGAATACATTGTAAGAAAAATTATTTGCCAAAAAAAAATCAGTAACCTACTACTTACTTATTCATTTAGGAAATACTTGTTGAGTTCCTACAATGTTCTGGATGCTGTTCTAAACAGAGGACACAGTGGTAAACAACAAGGCTACAGTCTATTGGGGAAGGCAGCCAACAAATGCTTTCACTCATTCGACATTTATTGAACAACAACAATGTGCCAGGCACTGTCCTAGATTCTGGGGGTTCAATAATGAACAAGATAAAGCCACTGCCCTCACTGAACTTACATTTGAGTGAGCATGTTTTGCCCTTAAGTAGCCATCTTTAAAGCTGAAGGTAAGCACAGGGGCACCAATTTTTTAGAAAGCAAAGCAGGCCTGTGGCTCCTGATAGATGAGAGGTAAGCAGGATGCCACTTTAGGTCATGGAAAGACAATCCCCTGAGCTGGGTGGAAGCCAGAGCTTGGAGTGAATGTCCTTGTGGGTGAAGGGTGTCTTTGCTAACCACATCTGATCTCTTGGCATCGGGGGATTGGGATGGGTCCCAAGTAAGGAAATCTGAGCTTTTCTCACTTCTCCAGTGACAAGGCCTTACACACAGTAGGTCACTTAATTTCTGTGGGATTAAGTGACTCTTACCAGTCATTTATCAAGATGTGGGCTCCTAGAAATGGAGCTTGAGAGATGAAGGGCTAGTTGGAGCCCAGTGGAGCTCTGGCAGAGGAAGGGGGATAACATTGCCTTGTTTAGATGCTCTGGATTTTTTTAGAGCATGTGTCATTGGCTCTGTATGCTGGAACCAGCCTTTTCTGGGACGCTAAAGGGTAGACTGAACCCAGCATTGTATCATATTAATATTCCCCCTTCTCCTAAGTTTTGGGAGTCTGTATTCCTCTTATGTGTAAGTACCAAATTGCAGGGGAAATGGTATTTCTCTGCATAGAAGGAAATACCTTCCATGGGGTTTTCCAGGGATGGAAGGCTGGATTCTGGTTCTGCATTTCTCCCATCTTGGTGTGAGGCCTTCAGGACTCAGCTGAATGAAGTAATCTCTTAGTGTCCCTCTCAACCTCACCATTCTCTCTTTTGAGACATTTCTCTCATTCCCGGGACTTTGGCCACTGCAGTTGGGCTGCTCCTTCTCTCTCGTGCGTCTTTGGCCACCAAAGAAGCTGCTGTGAATCAGTAGGATTGGTTTTAAGCATTGGCGTTTGGAGACAGCTGCTTACTCAGTGTGATTTTGCAGGCTCAGGGAAGGGACTTTCCTCCCTACGCAAGTCCCAAAATACCTCCTTTATCAGTCTTTTGGTGTTTGGGATTGCTTTACTGTGGACAAAGCCTTTCATTCCACAATGAAGGATCAAAAATAGAAATGAATGCACATGTGTTTGGCATTGCCCATAACAAGCTGTTCTTGGCCTTCATGCTGTTGCTCGTGCTGTGCCCTCTGCCAGGAATATCCTCCCCATGCCCTCGTTTCCCTTATACTGATCCTTTAAGAGTCAGTTTAAGCATTTCTTACCCTAGAGGATGCCGTAATTGGTTTCTCTTGATTGCAAGAAACAGAGTTACTCAGAGTAGCTCAAATAAAACCTGGTTGAGCGGCGTTGTGACACTCGGAACATGAACCCCAGGACGAAGATGAGGAGGGGACCTAACTATCTGCTTCTACAGTCTGTCTCCCCTAAATAGACTTTCAGATCTTGAAAGTAGGGGCTATGTCTTACTCGTTTTTGAAAGCTCAGACCTAGCACAAAGCCCACCTCTTAATAGATGTTTGTTGAATAAATGAATGAATGAATGAATAATTGAATCCTAAGTGTGGATAGAAGATGCGGGTGCTGTCTTTTAGGGATTTAGAGTCTAGTTGGGAACTAGAAAATAGGTAAAAAGTTAAGTAATACAAGAGATAAGCAGTGCAAAACAATGGTTAAAAACTAGTACAAAGCTTGCAAGACGAACACATTAAAGGCATCTTAGGGGAGATGAGATTTGGTTAGCAGATAGCCCTGAGAAAGACTTCAGTTCATACGCACATGCAATTGACTAAGATGTTTCTGAGTGCAGAACACAGATTTTTAGTTGAGAAATTGAAGTGAACATTGAACGAATGTATAATTTCCTAAAGGGTCCCACAAAGGATGACTAGGGACAGCAAAAGGAGCCAGGGAAGCCTCAGAGCAGGACTCAGAGGTCCTTGTTACTTGGCCAATGGTCGGCCTGCCCCATCAGGTGCCTTCGATCCCACACCAATGCCCCTGGACTCATGAGTGACCCTCGTGGCCTTATCTGAGTGGCTGATCTGACAGGTAGAGCAAGGTGTGTGCTTTGTGCCTGCTGAGTTACTGCCAGCTGCCTGTGGTGGATAAACAGGCAGGCCTCTGGGCGGCCCTCAGGACTCTATAGTGAACAAAGAAAGTCATTCAGATGTTTCCAGATTGTATTGAGTTAAAACAAAGGCCAAGAGAGCCGAGGTCTTTGCAGTTCTTTGTTTTAGAGGCTGGCCCCTGGGCGAGTCCCTTATCATATTCTCTTCTATTTAGATGTGTTTCTTTGAACCTTCCCGCAGAAAGTGATGCCCTTTGACAGGCTCCCTCAGCTTGCCAAGGATAAGCAGTGAGCAGTTGTGAGGGATTCCCAGGGTCTCGTCTCCTATAACATTTATTGTCAGTCCTGCATGCCTGAAACTTCATCTTTTCTTGTACTCAAAATAGAGAAAGTGGGAGCCTAAGTGAACCCACTGATCCCAGCCCCCTCAATGAGGAAACTGAGGCTCAAGAAAATGAATCTTTCTTCATATTCATGTAGTGCTTTGAGTTTATCCTGTTTTGCCACATATGCTCACATGGTTTTCCCTTCATTAAGCAGCCCTTTATGAAGGGCCTACTATGTGCCAGGCACCGTTTAGGCATTGGATGGGTGTATGGGTTTGGCTGCAAGTAACAATACTCAGCCAGTAGTGGCCTAAACTCTTACTAGAAAGGGATCCCAATCCAGACCCCCAAGAGAGGGTTCTTGGATCTTGTGCAAGAAAGAATTCGAGGCAAATCCACAGAATAAAGTGAAAGCAAGTTTATTAAGAAAGTAAAGGAATAAAGAATGGCTACTCCATAGGCAGAACAGCCCTGAGGACTGTTGGTTGCCCATTTTTATGGTTATTTCTTGATTATATGCTACCAAGGGGTGAATTATTGATGCATCTCCTTTTTAGACCATATAGGGTAACTTCCTGATGTTGCCTTGGCATTTGTAAACTGTCATGGCACTGGTAGGAGTATAGCAGTGAGGATGACCTAAGGTCACTCTCATCGCCATCTTGGTTTTGGTGGGTTTTAGCTGGCTTCTTTACTGCAGCCTGTTTTATCAGCAAGGTCTTTATTACCTGTATTTGTGCTGACCTCCTATCTCATCTTGTGACTTAGAATGCCTAACTGTCTGGGAGTGCTGCCCAGTAGGCCTCAGCCTTATTTTACCCAGCCTCTATTCAAGATGGAGTTGCTCCAGTTTAAACACCTCTGACAAAACAATGCAGACATTCATTATCTCATCTAAAATAAGAAAGAAGTCCGGGGCTGTGGTCCTTAGAGGCTGTAGGCTCCACAGTTCAGCGGTGCCATCAAGAACCATTCTTGATGGGTCAGTGATATCTCCCCTCAGATGGCAAGATGGCCATCACAGCCCCCAACAACATCCTAATGCTCAAAGACAGAAGCAAGACGGAACAGGGACCTTCACTTTGCTCTTTTTTTTTTTTTTTTTTGCCATAGGGGAAGAACACCTTTCCTAGAAGTGCCCAGCTGCCTTCTTATTATAACCCAGTGACCATATCTGGATCACACGCCTGTTTCTAGACCAGTCACAGGCAAACCAGAATGGGATGCCATAACTGGCTGCCTTGGGCCAATTGTGATGTGCTGTTCATGGGAAAAGCAGTGAGTCTATCATGTCCACTAAGAGCACAGGCTCTGGAGCCCGATGGCCACAATTCAAATCATGGCTCCATCACTTCTGAGTTATATAACCCTGGGCAAGGAGCTTAACATTTTGTTCCTCAGTTTTCCCATCTGTAACGTGGTGATAATGATACTTCACAGGTTGATGTAAGGATTAGATGTTTAATGTACATAAGGTGCTTAGCACAGTACTTGGCTCACAGTAAAGGTTAACTACTAATTATCTATTGTATATTTCAAAGGAGCTAGAAGACAGCAATTCAAATGTTTCTAGCATGAAGAAAAGACAAATATTTAAGGCAATATATATCCCGAGTATAATGATTTGATCTTTACAAGTTATTCAAATGTGTTAAATGATCACATGTGTCCCCAATGTATGTACAACTATTATGTATCAGTAAAAAATAAAATTTCAAAAAGTTGAAAAAAATAACCATCAT
Organism: Hylobates moloch; assembly: GCF_009828535.3. NCBI lineage: Eukaryota > Metazoa > Chordata > Mammalia > Primates > Hylobatidae > Hylobates > Hylobates moloch. The sequence goes on along the minus strand of NW_026652295.1, from coordinate 39,383,295 downwards.
CCTCAAGACTGAGCAATTTCTTGCCTGAATAAAATCAGGAAAAGGTCCTAGGTGTTGGGTGGACAACTGCAGTGCCTGCCATGTGCGGTTGCCCTCTGGTTCACAGACAAGTAAACAAGCAATGTTGAAATCTTGTGCCATGGTACCAGATATTGTGCACCACCCCCCTCAACAGGAGGGGTGCCTGGTCCAGACTTGGGGGATGTCAGAGAAGGCTTCTCAGAGGAGGTGGCACTGATGTAGGTTTTCAAAATATATAGCAGTGGCTCAGCAAAGGCAGAGTGTGGGTGGGTGGGAAAGGAAGGTTCTCCAAGCAGAGGCAGCAGTGGGCCTAGAGACACTGGAGCGTGGTGCTCTGTGGTCTATGTAGGACAAGTACACACAATTGATTGTGCCCAGAGAGTGAAGTGAGAACCTGGGGTGGCTCTAGACGTATGTGCTGCCAGGCTGGGGCGGGCTTGGATATCGAGCTAAGGGGTTTGTGTCTTTTCCCACAGGCTATGAATTTTAAACTGAAGCTAGCCCTAGATTTTTATTTTTGGTCAGTGACTCAGGCTGCAATGAGAAGGGTGGATGGGGGGCGGTAGGACCCATGTAGGAGGCTACAGCAGTATTCAAGGGGACTAGGGCAACAGCCTGAACTATGGCAGGTACTGGAGGGCTGGATAGAGAGAGAGAAACCAAGCAAGAAAGTGAGAAAGTGGGATGGGAAAGGGGGGAAATAAATACAGGCAGGAGGATGGAGAGAAATGGAGGATGGTGCATTCAAATTTGGCCAAGTTAGATCTAGGGGCAGCTGGAGATGTCAGCAGACCCTCACATGCACGGAGTCTGAAGCCAGGAGAGAGACCTGGGCTGAAGACAGCAGATGCAGATGTTATCATCATGGAGGAAGTAGATAATAGATAAGTACTTGCGATAGATGAAATTGTCCCGGGAAAATAGAAATAAGAGCAACAACCCTGCAGCTCTGAGCATGGCTTGGATTTTGCCAAAATGTTCTGTTTTGTTTGGATGCTTTATCAGGCTGGGTATGGTTCGAGGCCTGTAGCCAGGCAAAGGTTTTGTTTGGTTGCTGTACAGGCAGCTATTGTTTAATGCTCAACCTGCTGGGTGAATTTCTGCACACTCCTTGTGGTTATTCAAATCTCTAAGCCCTGATGTGGGGGGAGAAGAGATGTAGGTTGAAGGTGGATCCCTGTAGAACACCAGCATCAACAGGGCAGCTTGAGGAGGAGATCAAAGGGAACATTAGGGAGGTGGGAAGGAACACACGAGAATGTCCCAGGACCCAAGGGAGGTCATGGAGTGCACTTCATGTGTTAGTCTCTTCAAATGGACTGAGGATCCTAGCAGACATATTACGTATTTCTCTTCTATCCCAGCAGAGTCCCACAGTCAGCTATTTGGTATATTAAATTATATTGAGAATCTATATTAACTTATAGTAAGAATCAAGATCCACAGTACAGAGGATGGGGAAGCAGGTTATCTTCCTGATCGTCCCCTGTGGGTGGGGTTAATGCCACAGGTTCTGGGCCACACAGAGCTGAGGTTGAGAACTGGCTGTCTGTGTGATGTTGGGCAGCTTACTCAGTGACTCTGGGCCTCAGCTACCCCATCCATCAAACAGAGATACTAACACCTTCCCTAAGGATGTTCAGACAATTAAATGAGACACTGCATGTGAACATTCAGCATATATGAATCCGGTCCAGTAGCAAGTGCTTGCTAACTGGTAATCACTATCGTCCTGAGGTCCTTGTCTAGCACCCAGCTCAAGACTGGAGCTCTAGCATCATGTTTTGAAGGAAGAAGGGAAAATAATTTTGCTAGTGAAAAAAAACCTGTAGGAGCATGGGCTTGCCAAGAGTTAAGGGAGCAAGCATAGACCAGGATGTGAAAGATAAGCAGAGAGCCATCTTGGGAAGAGCTCCGTAAGGACTCTCAACAAAGGCAACATCACAAACACAAAAGCAAAAGGATTCTCAGTGAAGAACAGGCTGGCCACAGGAAGCTGGTTATAGAGAGATCCAAAATGGAGGTGGAAACTGGTAAGAAAATCTACAAGTCTGGGTCCTATAACTATTCTGTATCTTTGCTGTTTCTTAGCAATTCAAATGTTTCTAGCATGAAGAAATGACAAATATTTTGTCATTTTGTCTTTGTGGAGTCTGCTCTGCCTCCTTGACCATTCTGTCATGTTTATGTAGTTAGCATGGTAGAAAGAACATGCGCATTGTAGTCAGAGGACTCTAGGTTTGAATCCCTGCTTTATCACTTACCCACCTGCGTGATCTTGTCAAAGTTATTTAACTCCCTGTGCCTCAGTTTCGTCATCTGTAAAATGGGCTAACTCACTTCAGCCAGTTACTATGTGGTGTAAATGAGATTAGTGTGCATAAATTGGCTGGCACAATGCTGACACATAGTAGGCACTCAGTAATTATTTTTGCCTCGTTTTTCCTTGTGCCATTAAGTAAGGAAGTTTCTATTGCCCTTGAGAAGAAGGTCTTAAAAGCATATTTTGTCCTGTCCGGAAAACCCGTTCTGAGGATGGAAAATTTTGCTGAGGAGTGAACTTGGAAGGATCATGTTTCCAGGGTCAGGGCAGAAAGAAAGAGGCCCAAGCCCTGGGGAAGGAATGGCATCAGGACACAGCTTGGTGGTGGTGACCCACAACCGCGGGCCCAGCGGCCCTGTAGAACTGCCACATTGACTTCCCTATCTATGAAACAGTGCCAGTAACTCAGTCTCACTGCTTCCTTCCCCTTCCCTGTCCCCTGAGGATCCCAGGGCTGGGAACTCCAGTTGTGGCGGCTCCGTAGCACCTCCTCTGCTGCCTCCCAGAGGTCACTTCCAGTATGGCCGTCCCAGAGGAGCCCTCCTTCCAAGATACAAATGGCCTTGGCCCCTCTTCACCTGACCCAGAGGCCGATTAAGAGGTCTGTGGGGGTACGGAGGGATATCTCTCAAAGGGCCCCTCTCACTGCCCAATATATTGTAACTCACAATTGTACAGCACTTGGAAGTTGTCAAAAATGCTTTTGCATTCCCCATAATGTAGGCAGGGAAGCTATTTTACAGAGAAGGGAAATGGAGCCTCAGAGAAGAGAACTGCTTCCGACAGCATGGCTAATAAATGTTGGAACCAGGACTTGAACCCAGGAACTCCCAGCCCAGGGACATTCTGTTTTATAAATACGGAGGGCACAAAGTTCTATCCCTTTGACTTGTAATTAGTGGGTGTTGTATGTATGGTTATGAGCTTTACCCATATTTTTTGGTGCTAGGAGGGAATCTGTCTTCCTTCCCCACTACTCTTCCTCTCCCACACCACTGTTTCCTTGAGTCTCTAAAAGGTGTCCTGAAGTACAGAACTCCACCCCCCATCTCCTAGAGGGCCTCACTGACCCACCTGTGGTTGCCTCTAACACCCAGGCTTGAGGAGTGAAGCCATTTCCCAACCTGCTAATGGCACTGCTGGGAGCTCAAGAAAGCTATGCTTTCAGGTGATGCATTGTCATGCCGGTCTACACGAACATCTCTGTCCCCTATAACAGCATCTGCCACAGCAGCAGCCCAGCTCAAATGGCAGGCAAAAAAACTTGTCTGGTACATTCCATTAGAGAGCAGGAAGTTACCAGCATTGATTGAAATTCTCAGTAGAGCGAGTACCGGGTGGCATTTGAAGAGGATAATTTAATTCAATAGTTTATATTCCACTTAAGTTCCTCCTCTATCTGACTGCTAGTAAACAGCTGTAAACTGCCTCAGCTGTCTTAGAGGTGAAGAGGAAACACAGTCTAGAAAGTAAAATGGTGATAGCAGGACAGAATCTCAAGAGACCAAAAACCCCTGGGAAAATAGGCATAGGTGGCCTGGTCTGTGAAGGGTGGGTCCAGGTGCAGGAGGCCCCATTCCCTCCTGGGCCCCCACTGTGCAATGATGAGCTCACAATCAGTGATCACTGATGGTTCCTCCTGCTCTGAACTCCACACTGTTACTGGGGAGCTCAGTGGAGTGGGGAAGGAAGCTGAGAATGTAGATTCAGAAAACCAGAGCTCAAACCTGGTCTTGGCTCTTACTTCTTGCAGGAACTTGGAGGCAATCCACACTGTCTGTCTCCCTCCAGGGTGCAATGAGAGGCAAAAGAAAGAACGTATATGAGAGCGTCTTATGCCCGGGAGGGCCAGTTGGATGTTAGTAGTTACTGTTGCATCGTTATTGGAGAAGCCCCCACAGGCCTGCTTCCCACCAGTCTCCTTGCCCAAGGGCTGGGGGTCCTGCAGGAGGGCCAGATCTGTGCTCAATCCAGGCGGGCAGTCACCCTATGATTTGAAAAGTGTCCAAACTATGCCCGGCCCAGCACAGCTTGCCTCCCCATAATGGACCTGTTAAAGCATGGTAGTCTGTTGCCTTAAAAGGGTAATGGTGACATCTTCTCAGCCCCTGACAACTAAGCCTCCTTCCCTTCCCTGATTGGTTGGGTGGCTCTCACCTTAGGAAGCAGAGAGGAGACCCTTGAAACAGGTGGGACTAGGATGGGTGAAATGTAATCATCTTGACCATCCTCAATCACTTTCTCCTGTGTTCCTGGCACTATTCTGGGGTGGGGGCACAAAGCAGCGCTCATGTCATCGCTCCATTTATTCCTCCATTGGTTCGGCAGGCACTGTGAGAGCATTGCCTATGGCAGGCGCTGAGGACACAGAGATGAAGGGCGTGGTGGGAGCTCAGGAGCCTGGTGTCTGGCTGGGGGGCCTGGCACACACACAAAGGATCTGAGTCCTCCAGTTGGGCTTCCTAGTTCCTCTATAACCAGAAGCGACGCTGCCCGTGGGCACCTCAGGAATTCTGCCACCATCCAATTCCTGCTCACTGCTTAAAAAGTCTAAATAACTGGAAAAAAGTGATATGATCTGTTTAATACAACCATCTAGTTCAATGCCACAGAGTTCACCTCCTACTCTTCCTTGTCACAGGTAAACTGTGATGTCTTCTTCTATAATGGTAGCCCGGTGCTGACACAGTCTCGGGTTGCTTTCTGTAAGTGTCATTTGAGTTAAATATGTGAAGAAGTGGGAAGGAGAGGCAGACAGCCTCACCGCAGGGCTGGACCCCCATCCCAAGGATGGCCTGGCAGCCTTGACGATGGTGGCTAGTTGCATGTGTGTGAGCCTCAGCCACATGAGGAAGACGTTTGGAATGAGGGCATGTGAAATGATAGGTCCAGCGTCGCTTTAGGGGTAGGGAGCCATTGCTAAGGGAGGTGGTGAGAGCTGAGTTCAGAGTATCTGAAATATAAACTCTAAGAAAGATCACTCCTCACCAGCCCAGTCTAAGTCAAAACCATAGCACACCGGGACTATTGCACCGGCTTGTGGTCCGTCTCCCTGTTCTTACCCTTGTACCTCACCTTCTGCCGGCTGTGTGTGATCTGACCTGCTTCTCTCCCATTTTTTCCTAGCCCATTCTGCCCCATCCCTGGGCTTCCCTTCACAGATTAAGTGCATCGCAGCCTGCCCCACGCCCTTTGCACCTGCGCTTCTGTTGGTCTAGTCTCCCCCTCCTGAACATTAGGGCCCTGCCCAAATGTCACTTCCTCAGACTTTCCCCACTTAAAATCAGACTCCATCACCATTATATCCCAGGGCCTAGAAGAATGGCAGGCAGGTAGTAGGGATTGATGGAATATTTGTGAAGGAATGAACTGCCCTAGTTAGAGCGGGGTGGGGAAAGAGACCTCAGGACCCAGGAGCACAAGTCTGGGGAGGGACAGAGGACTTGTGCACCAAGATTTTGCCTGGCTACTCTCTGGGTGCTGAGGGGGAGTGGAGGTCATATAGAGAGATGGGGAATGAGAGGTATGGGGTGCCTGGGTCAGCATGGCCGGCACCCCTGCTCTCCCCAGGGCCCTCCTGGCTGAGCTCATTCCCGCTTTCCCAGCTTCTATTCATGCGTCTTTCACTTCCACCCTGCCAGCCGCTCCACAGGACTAATGAATAATGACAGGCCTGTAATTGGACTGACGTTGGAGCTGCATTGTCCCAGATAGTCGCTCTCCCAGGCAAAGGTCTGGTCTCAGCTCCCAGCCAGCACCTCGGCCTTTCCCTCCACATCCTTGCTCACAGCCTTGACTTCCTGCAAAGTGACCTGCCTCCCAGATCCTGAACAGTCAGATAGGAACCAGATGGGATGTTGGGACATCCTGCGTGGCACAGAATTGGAGAGACATGGAGTGCTTCTCAGCTGGTGCCAGCATGTCAGGCAGAGACAGAATGAGTGAAGAGCCCAGGGCTGGGAGCGTGGCACTGTTGCTTCAGCTCCCAGATCTCAATTTGGTCTTCCATAAACCCTCAAAATGTTGGCCAAGATCAGCTGTTTTGTACTGCGTTGGGAATACCCTGGGAATGCGAGTTATTGAGTTCTGTGTGGAACCAGAGACAGCAAGAAGATTGTGATCATCACCTGGTTGGCAGATTTTCACCAAGGACTGTGGACACCTGTGGGGCTTCTGAGGGTGGCAAAGGGCACAGTGCCTGGCACATAGTAGGTGCTCACCCATTACTGACTGACAGACTTGAGAAAGGTCTTAGCATGAAGCGCATCTCAGTGGGAGAAAGTGGCCAGGACGTGGGGAGCTGGGACACTTGTGCAGACAGGCCAGGGGGTGGAGCCACCCTGCCCCTTGAAGCCTGCTCTTGTTCCTCCTGGGAATACCTGACAGCAGCAATTAGCAGGAGGTCTTTTAGTGTCCCCCTCTCCACTGCAGGCTTCCCCCACTAAGGGAGGGACGGTGCCGCGTCTGAGTGACACCTCATTAAAATGGGAATGAGTCCTCAGTCTCATCCAGAGTGGAAGAAGCACTCGTTGTCTCCTGATTCCGCTTTAAGACCCTTGCCATAGTTCTGAGGAGCCACGAACGTTCTGGCCTCAATGGGGGACATCATGGAGAAGGAGGTGGGCGCAATGAGTCACGCAATAGCAGAGGCTGAGGAGGGGAGCAAGGGCCACCAGAAACCGAGAAGGAACCCCAGAGTGAACCCCACTGAAAGAAAACCAAGAGTCACAGCACAGAGTAAGAGAAACTCGTGTCTCGCTGAAGTGATGGGAACTTCAAATGTAGCTCTTCTAGGAGTGGGGATGTGAGCCCCTCCATCAAGCTGGCTCAAACATTGAGCATGTGCATTGATCTCACGTAAGGAGCAGTCCAGAGCAAGGATGGGCTTCAGGGCCTCACGGCTGAGAGCAGCAAATGCAGGATGGAAGCTGGCTAACGGGTCTGGAACCCTGACATGTAGTGGGGAGGCCTGGGCACCTTCCTCAGCTCACTCTGCTCAGCAGAAGCCCCTCTGGGCCTCAGTGAGGCAAGGCTGGCATCACAGCCTCTGTGGAGATGGGATGGGGCTGATGGCCTGTGTCCCCAGCTGTAAGACTGACCATAACAGGGATGTCTGTGGGGGAAGAGGGAAGGCAGCCTTCACAGAGGTCTGGGGTGGGTGCAGGGACCAAGTCTTGAAGGGATATCTGGAACCAGGAGCAAAGTGAGCTATCGGGACAACGGGGTCGGAGGGGTAAAGGACCCAGGCCTCAGGGCAGGGCAGATGCCTTATGAACTCAAAGACCACAAAAGAAGGAAAGAAATTTCACAAAGAGGGGCAAGTATTTAATATCTACCATCTCTTTAATCCTTAACATAGCCTTGTGAATTGACAGGGGGGAAAACAGAGAGAGAACCGTTAAGTAATTTGTCCAAGATCATTCAACTGGGAAGTAGCAGAGCCGGGATTTGAACCCGTGCCCAAATCCATTGTTTTTCTACTTGCCAGATTGGTGAGGGTCATGGGGGAAGCTGCTGCTCAGTAGACACGGGTGTATGTGAGACTCACCCCATATGCATTAGATGTCAAGGCTGCAGAATTGCTTCCAGACTCCACTGGCTGGCCAGTTGGGAGCCCAGGACTGTGCAGGCGATCTTGACCCAAACTGGTTGAGGGTCTGGATGGGCCAAGGGCAGACAGAAGGATCTCAACCCTCTGAGCAGGGCTGGCAGAGGTGGCAGGAGCCATCAAAGGTATTAGTTTTTGTTTCAGTAAAGTGGTTTATGCATTTTGTGAGCTTCTCAGCAAAACAATAAAGCAGTTTATGCATTTGTGAGACAGGGATCAGAGGTGGAATTTCCTTTCTTCTCACCACCATGATCCAGTTTTTATTTCATTTTTATCCTGAGTATGTCCTTTCTCTTTCTCAGGTGGCTTCCACAAGCAACACCTAGCCTTTTGGGAGTCCTGGCGCGCTGTCAATGTTTACTTGATTTCTCAACACCTTTCTCCTGCCTGAAGTGCTGCCTAACGAGGATTTTAAAAAATTATATTACTGTGATTTCCCTTGCTCTTTTATTTTCTCTCTTTTAACATGAAAGGAAATATGTCTTTATGCAATCCCCCCACCTCTCATCTTGGTGGGCTGCTTCTCCTCAAGTAACAATCCTCTCACACCCCTGAAGGTTTAACCAGAACAGCTGCAGGTGGGGGCCAGGAAGGGCAAGAGTGGATCCCAAGATCCTCCAGGTTGAAATGTCACTCCTGAAAACATTCTGCTTTAAACAGAAGCCATTTCGCTGCTCTGACATGAATTTCTATAACCCGAATATACTCTTCGACCTAGAGAGATCAAGGCATGAAAAAATGGAACTTCTCAAGGATAAGCTGTGTTTTCAGTAGTAAGCCATTTACTGTTTTACGTGTACATTTTAAGGTATTAAAGGGAAATAAAGCTTCTCTAGCAGCCAGGATGTAAAAGAGCAAAAACTTTGCAAGTAGCTGTCACAGGATTCTTGAGTGTGCTGCCCAGAGCAGAGAGGACTTACAGAGTGGTGAGTTTGCGGGTGAAGGGGAGGGGGAGTCTGATAATTTGTAACAAAGACACTCAGAATTTAGGACTTTAACAATTTTACTGTAGTAAAGAATGTATTAGTTAGGGTAGAGGCTAAGCTGCTGTAACAAAGAAACATTCAAAATTCAGTGGGTTAACTTTTCTCTTATGTGGCCATCCAGAGAGAGGCAGCTGGTTCATGGTGGGCCGGTGGCCCAGCTCCTAATGTCATCAAGGGTCCCAGACTGCTTCTCTAGATCATTGCACTTGTCTCCATAGTCCCTGCAGGTTCCTGGCACTGTGTCTGGGTGATATAGAGGTGTCAACACCGAAACATTAGAGGGGTAAGACCCACAAGTTCAGGACATAATTTCTCCTTAAATCCCCTGGCCCCATAGCCAGCTGCCGGGGGGCCTGGGAAACTCGTGCTAGATGAGAGTCCAGAGCTGAAATCCGGGTTCTGTTGGCAAAAAGAAGGGAGCATGCATGCTGGGGCTGATCCGTAGATTCTACTATAGAAGCAAAAGACTTCTAATCAATCCCTTACTTTATCTTTAAAAACAACAATAGACAAACACCCTCTTTCCTTTCCCCTAAAATACCACTTTAAATGAACCACAGCAGTGAATTAAGATGGCCTCAGAAAAAAGAGGTAACTCTTGCCCCTTCAAGCTGATCTCTAAACCCTTGCAGCTGCCTTGCTTGGCGGCACCCCATAGGACTGAGATCTTATTTTTCCCTCCAAGGAAGCAAGAGGAACAATAAACAGCAGTACACAAAACAGTACACATTTTATTCTGTAAAGGCATAGCAATTCTACCTCGAGGCCTCGCTGACAAGGCTTTCCAATCTTTCCTGAGACTTAATCCAGAAAATAAATTCAATTTCAGCACTCAGTGGCTGCCTCATGGTGGGCTGTCTGTAAATGATTGTTTAATAAATGCTCTGGAAACTGGCCATCTGAATAATGTCTGGGGTATCATGGAGGAGGGGGCTAGCCCCCATGAGCACAAATGAGTTTTCTTGTCTTATTTGTTCAGAGAGAATGGAAGGTGTGGCTTTGCTTACCACAGCCAGGCCTTACCAAGCAGCCCTGTCCCCTGGGCCACCCCAATCCATAGTTGGAATGACAGCTATGTTCATGTGGGGTTGGGGGCACTATCTGTGCAAAGTCTTCTTGTATTTGTTTCTCCATCACTTTAGTAGTTAAAAGTTAGAAGAATTAGTATCACAAACATAGATGTGTACAGTTAATGTTTTGAAAAGAATATGATATGACTGGAGATGCCTGCTGGGCTGCAGTTCTCAGAAGATTGTTGGTTCAGGGCAAGGAGCTACAGAGACACCGACATTCAGAATTAGGCAGGGAAGCCCAGCTGGTGAGAAGCCACGGAGACAGCCAAGAGCTAGGAGAACATCAGTATCCAAGGGGAGGGCCAGGCAGGTGCCTGTCACCCAGGAAGAGAGGAACCAATGCTGTCTGCAGGAGCCACAGGGGCAGAGCAGGGGCCGCTCAACTGTCCAGACAGGCAGGTCTGTAAGAATGAGGAGAATAACAAAACCAACATTTATATAGCATACAGCGAAGTGCTATTTGTGCATATTGCATTTAAGGGGCTAGTACACATCTCATTCATTCCTTTGTTTTGCAGATGAGGAAACAGACATCGAGAGGTAAAATAACACGACTGAGTCTACACACTACCTGATGGCTGAGCCGGGACTTAACCCCAGGTCCAGTGGCCTCTAGAGCACACGTGTGTTGCCACCACCCCATTCTGCCCACTGAAGCAAGCAGCAGAGAAATAATATGCAGGCAAGTATGGCTGGGCTGACTGTGATGAAAAAGGGCTTTGGTGATGGAGGCATCCTTCAGCTTCCTGAGCAAGTGTTGGTTCACAGGCAGGTACAAGAATCACCTGGCAGGAATGGTCAGTGAGGGGACCAACAGAAAGCAGCTGCCACCACCAATCAGCCTGACCCAGGAGACACCAGACACTAGTGGACCCCAAAACTTAAGTGCAAAAGTTGTAAGAGAGGAGCTGGCAGTGAATGGATTGGGAGACTGGGACCAGGTGCAGGCTCCCCCTACCATCAGCTGAGAGACCAGTGTTGCTCCGAGATGCTGACTCAGGCCCTCCTCTCCTCTTCTCCCTCTCCTCAAGGCCATGTTTTACATTCCTGGGTTTAGATCTCTCCTCTGAGCTGCAATTCTGTACATCCAAAGGCATGTGAGACATCTCTCCTTGGCTTTCCTACAAATCCGAGGTGTCCAGATGAATCTGTCACCTCTTACCCCACCAGGTCCTTTGCCTGTGTTCCCTGCCTTGGCCGAGAGGTGATATCACCATCCCTTTAGACATCCAACAAAAAGCACAGGAGACCCCCCAAACATTACATCCTGTGGAGTCCACTTCCTAAACATCTCCAGTGTCCCCTTCTGTCCATGCCCCCTTGGCATAACTTGTTTTCCCTCCATGGGTCTCCCTATCCAGGTCCAATCTCCACAGAGAAGCCCAGATGAGCTAATGAAACGTGTATCTTTCTATGTCTCTTTTGTTTGAAATCCCTTGGAGTAACCACCTACGAGAATCCCCTGAGCTCCTGCACCCAGCCAATCCAGTGCTGGGGGTCAGGTCCTTGCTCTTCTCTGGTGGTTTCCACAGCCACGGCCGGCATATTCTCTCTGTATCTACACGGGCCTCCCCCATACCTCCACCTTGCATCTTGGCCTGGTTAATGCCGATTCCTTTTCTTTTTTTTTTTTTGAGACGGAGTCTCGCTCTGTCGCCCAGCCGATTCCTTTTCTGAGCTGAACCCTCTTGCCAGAGTGGAGACTTTCCCTGGTTCCCACACAGGCAAGAGGGTTGCTCATCAGTCTACGATTCCATCCACCACTTGTCACCTGGATTCCCTACCTCCCTTCTCTCTCTCTCTCTCCCTCTCTCTATCCTTTCTTCTTTCTCTCTTTCTCTTATAAAAATTCCAAACATATGCAAAACAGAGAGAATAGTAATGAACTCTTCATAGTATAATGAACTCCCCATAATTGGCTTCAACAATCAGTAACTCATAGACAATCTTACAGTCTTGCTTGATCTAGACACTCCCCTGCTGACCCTAGACACACACACACAGACACACACACACACACACACACACACACACACACACACAGACACACATACGGTGAGTTTAAAGCCAATTCTAAGCATCATATTGTTTCATCCATAAACATTTTAGTTTCTATATCTAATAGATAAGGAACTTAAAAAAACACAATACCATCTCAACATACCTTATAATTAGTTAAATAATCAAATATCCACAAATGTTCCAATTTTTTTGATTGCCTCATGATCGTTCTTTCTAACAGCATTTGTTTAAATCAGAATCCAGACAAGGTCTTACATGGTGATTGATTGATATGTCCCTTAAGTCCCCTTTAATCTATAGATCTTCCCTCCCTCTTACTTTTGCCCGTTGTAGTGTATTTACCGAGGAAGCCCGGTGATTGCCCTGTAGTTTCCCGCTGTCTGAATTTTGCTGATGGTGTCTTCATAGAGTCCTTTAACATGACCTCAGCTCCTCATGCTTCTAGAAATGATTCCACTGGGTAGTCTCACTGTCCACTTCTCAAAGATGGAAGTCACCTTTTATCTTTGCATCTCTAGAACCTAGAACAATGCCTTCCATACAGTAGGCACACGAGAAAAACACTTTGGAAGGAAGGAAAGAAAGAAGGAAGAAAAACAAAGAGAGTAGAAGAGCAGGACCAGGGTGTGACAATGCGCCAGTGTTTCTCAATGTGATCCACATACCAGAATTATCTTTAATTGATCTGTTACAAATGATGGTTCCTGGGCCTTATCCAAACTCCATGACAATCAGAACCGCTGAGTTCTGAGCCCATGAATCTGCATTTCTGACAAGCTCCCCAGACATACTTCTCATTTTGTGGCTCTGAGTCTCCTCGTTGGCACAGAGAGGACCCCTTCACTAAGGTCCCTGCCAGCTCTAACATTCTGAGCCCAAGTCAGGATTCTAGGATTCCGAAGAATGGGCTACTTCACTTCAAATGTCATACATTTGAAGAAAGCAAAATATAGCACCTGACTCTGCCCCTGAAGTCAACTGTTCTTGCCTTTAGTAGGTTTCCTCCATTCAGGTTGTGGGTTTCTTCAGGGTGCAGCCTTCAGTTTCCTAGTCTCTTTGGGTTAGTGATGTGACCCACCTGGCATAGAGCCATTGGTGAATCCCACTGTCTGGCAGGCTCCTGGTCAACCTCCTTCTCTGGGCCATCCCCTCTCCAGCTCCCCAAACACCCAGGCAAATTCCGCACCTCTGCACATTTCAAAATCTGCCTTCCGCTCTCTCAAGTACCCTCCTTCCTTTCCCTACCTTAGGGCTATGGGCTTTGGTTTCTCCTTTAATCATTATTTGTTTGTTTATCTTTTCCTTGGTTTTTAACCCCAGGCACAGTTCTCCTCACCAGGCCAGTTTGAATTAACTTTGTAGGGACAATTCCACAAGACAGTGTATCAATTGCTATATTAAAATCAAGAGGTATTGCATCCCTTCCATCCTTCCCATCTCTTAATTTCTTAGTACCCTCAAAGGCACAATCAAGTGTTTTCTGGCATAATTCGTGTTTTATAAACCCAGACTGCTCATTGCATGGACTTATAATTTGAGAAAGATTTTTGGCAGTGTTTTATTTCTGTAATACTTTTCTTTATTGTATTTGGTGATTGAATCTCACTGATTAAGGTGACAGTGAGGTGGACCTCAGGCCCAAGCCCCCTCACCGAGGCCTTCTCCCAGACTTCGTCCATCTCATTCAGTCCTCTGCCCTCTGGCCACGATCTAGTCGTGCCATCTCCTGAAGGGTAGGGCCATCAAAAGCGAGGGACACAAGCTATAGGGCTCTTTGTCCAGCGTGTAGTGGACAAGCTCAAAGGATAAAAATGGACATGCAGAACAAGGGCCTATGGGGTATGGAGGAGTGATGACAGGCATGGAGGAGTGATGACAGGCATGGAGGGTGTTACAGGTTGAATTGTGTCTCCTCAGAAGTTCTGTGTTGAAGTCCTAACTCCTGGTACCTCTGGATGCAGTCTTGCTTGGAAATAAGGTCATTGCAGATGTAGTTGGTTAAGATGAGGTCCTTAGGATGGGCCCTGATTCAGTATGGTTGGCGTCTTTATAAAAAGGGGACATTTAGACATGGAAGTGAACACAGAGAGAATATCATGTGAAGATGAAGGCAGAGCTGGGGTGATGCTTCTACAAGCCAAGAAATACTAAAGATTGGCAGCAAACCAGCAGAAAACTAGGGGAGAGGCATGGAACAGATTCTCACAGCCCTCAGAAGGAACCAACCCTGGTGACACTTTGGTCTTGAATTTCATGCCTCTAGTACTGTGAGACAACACATTTCTGTTGTGTAAAACCACGCTGTGTGTGGTACTTTGTGGTACTTTTTTTTTTTTTTTTTTTTTTTTTTTTGCAGCTCTAGGAAGCTAACACAGTGAGTATGAATGTGGGCTCTGCAGTTAGCCAGACCCAAGTTTGAATCCTGGTTCCACACTTCATTAACCATGTTGCCTTGGACAAGTTAGCTTAACCTCTTCTAACCCCGATGCCTCATCTAAAGCAGAGTTATCTAATACTTTCCTTAGTGGTACTGGGAGATGCGGCAGAGCCTGTGAGTGTTCTGTCTACATTCCTCTAGCCAACCAGGCAGTGAGGGACCAAAGCTTTTTCTCCTCTGATGAGGGGACAAACCTGAGCAGTGTTCATTATGGTCTCCCTGAGGCTCGAACCACAGTTTCCCGGAGCAGTGACTCCTTCATGTACATACCCTTTATGAGCTTTTCTCCCCTCACTACCTTGCTCCCCATTCCCTCATAGTAATTCTTGCATCACCTCCCAACTAAACTACTTGCTCCCAAATTTTTGCTTCAAGGTTTGCTTTCTAAGGAACCCAAATGAAGATAGAATGACTCAAAGAGAAGAGGTATAAAAGTACTTACGGCATGTGGCACATGGTAAGCACTCAATTCATTTTAGTGAGTCTGATGTCGCATTCCTGCAGCATAAATGATGTGCAGTCAGCCTGTGGTGTTTGGAAATGGAAGGTGTATGTGCATGCACCCAGCCTCCAAAGTTGGTAACATAGTGTGAATAGGGAATCTCCACTCTATAATCCATGCACCGTCTGGTCTGATGGGTTGGTCGTGTGGCCACTGGGAGAGAGCCGGAACTGTGTGGATATAAAGGCATTGAAAAGCGTACTCTGGGCATGCAGTAGGAGTGTTGTGTTTAGATGTCATGTGAGAGTACAGATTATAGGGAGTATCTGCACAGGTACAAATGTCACTGTGCAGTGTATAAGGGGAAGCTGGTCATCCCCTGACCCTTGCAGCCTCAGTGCCCAGCCTTGAGTGTTTGGAAGCCCCAGGAGAACTCACCCAGACTCAGGCAGAGCCAGGCCCATCACCATTAGCTGGCCTGCTGCCAGGAATTGCTTGATTGATTGCCACTCTGCCTGGCTGCTGGAGCACTGGGAAACACAGCAACTGTTCCTAGGAGGTGAAAAGTCCAACCAAACCAGTGGTTTTTCTCCACTCCACACTCACTAGCAATTTTTTCTTTCTTCCCATGCTGCCAGGACCTGCCTGGTTTTGTGGTAGAATGAATGAAAGACCTGGTGTCACAGAAACCCCTGTGATATGTGCTGAGGGCCACTGCCTGCTTTGAAGCACTCCTGTCTCCCAAGCAAAGAATACACACTCAGGGAGTTGGAAGGAGCCTCAGCTTTCATTTGAATTCACCCATCATTGTACATATGAGAAAATGACTGTTATTTACTGCAGAGCAGTGTTGACATCTGGGGTTGGACCGTTCGTCGTCGTGGGGCTGCCCTGTACACTGTAGGATGTTTAGGAGCATCCCTGGCCTCTACCCACTCCATGCTGGCACCACCTCCTACCCCCAAGTTGTACCAACCAAAAATACCTCCAGGCCTTGTCAAATGTCCCCCTGGGGGACAAATTGCCCCGGATGAAGAATCATTGCTGTAGAGAAATCAACACAGAATGAGTGTTTGTGAACAAACTAGGGACGCTTGCTTCTGAGTCCTGGATGATGTCAGCTTGCATGGTAGCTGAAAACAGGTGATAACGCAATCTGTAGTGATACATATCTGGCTTCAAATTTCCTTTCTCATTCACCAGCTTTGTGACCTTGGATATAAAATGAAAATCATACCAGTCCCCTGCTTAAAACCCTCCAGTGGCTTCTCATTTTTCTTAAAATACAATCCATCTTCCTTACCATTGTCTACCAGACCTAAACCTTGTTGTATACCACTTCCTGTTCTCACGTGCTCTCCTGCAGCCACCCAGAGCTCCTTCTGTTCCCTGAGTAGGCAAAACTCCTTTCTGTTCCCGTCTCCAGATTTTTGCACTTGCTGTTCCCTCTGGCTAGAACATCCTTTCCCCAGATCACTGTGTGTCTGGCTCCCTCCCCATCGCTCATGCCTCAGCTTAAATGTCTGCTTTTCCTACAACAATGTAAGCTCCATAACAGGACCTAGAACAGCATTAGATAAATAATGTACTATCATAGGTTCGTGGTGAAGATAAAATGAGAGAATAATAATAATAATAAATAACAGTAATACTAAAGCACTTGGCAAGCAAGCTCAGGGCATATAGTAAATACTCAGTAAGTGGTGATTATAATATTATAATTTATTTTTATCATGAAGTGTAGAGATAATCTGTCATTGTAGCTGGCCCAAATCATCTGACCTCTTCTTCACGTTTTGACAGTTCCCCACAGTGTGACTCCTACCTCCCCAGTGCTTACTCCAGAAACACTACATTTCCTAGCTAGGGTGACCAATCTGTCCTGTTTTGCCTGGGGCTTTTCTGATTTAGCACTGAAAGTCCTGCAACATGGGAAACCCCCAGTCCCAGACCAGCTGGGATGGCTAGTAACCCTGTTGCTAGCTTCCAATATGACTTCTTGTTAGGTGTGACTGAGACATTGACTGAGGAGTGAGTTAAATGGCATGAGTTAAATGCCCTGGTCAGGCAAGGGGCAGAACACTCTTTGTGCTGGTGGCTGGTGTGTGTGTGTGTGTGTGTTCGTGTGTGTGTTGGAGTGGGGGCGGTGGTAGTGATGGCAGCTTGCCAACCATGACACAGGCATAGGTTTCTTTACTGGGCCAGTTCTAAGGTTTGTTCAGGTATTTGTTTCCAGTAACTGAGCATAGAGGGCGTTTCTTCTGCAGTTCCAATGATTTTGTGAGCTCTCTATATCTGTACTAAACTGCTGTCTGCTTAAACTACCTAGAGAGTAGTCTGTTGTCTGCAACTGAGAAGCTTGACCAATACATACAACAGTTGTGCCAATCTCTTCAGCAAGTAAAGAGCTTCTCAAGGGATGCTTGAGATAAATCAGTATCTGGACAATCCAGGGGGTTTCTCATCACCAGTCCTTTCACTTGATGAGATCAGTGGCTGTGTCTGTCATTTCAAATGCTCCAAAGACAGAGTCTGCTGCACTGTGTGGCAAGATCTAGCCCTTGTCAGTGTGGTCAGGCCATGAACACAGACCTCTTGCTTTCTAGACCTCTGTGTCTGGGCACCAGGCAGACTGTGGTATCAATTACAGTGGACCCTGTGCATCCCTCAGCCATCTAGGCAGGTGCAGACACTCCTCAGGCTAGGGGTAGGCTTGGGAGACTGACTCAGCCAGAAGGTTGCCCTGGAGAAGACCAGGTAGTCCCTGCTGGCATGCTCAGAGGACGTGTAGATCTCTCATGGATGGTCAGGACAATCACCAGTACCAGGATATCTGGATCAGGTAAAAGATATTCCAGGAGGAGGTTCAGTTCAGAAGGCAGATGGGGCAGCAGTCAGCACTGGGATCCTGTTCCTACACAATGGGTAAGGGACCCAGGGACCTAATTCAGTCCAGGGGAATGAGTTCAGGTGGCATCTGGGTGAGAATCAGGGCCAGCGACCATCATCTGGGACAACTCAATTCAGAGGCAGAAATTCAGATTTCTTGAGGGGCAGTCTAGCATTTATCTTTGAATTAGCATGAATTCTTATCGAAATGTAGTGTTGCTTTGTATGTATATAATTTTGAGTTTACACAAATAGTACAGTATTATGAACCTTGTTCTGTATTTCACTTTTTAAATCCTAGCACTGATTTTTAAAAAAACATTTTCTTTCAGGTACATTTGTTTATTTATTTACTTATGTATAACTTTTATACAGTAACATGCAAAATATTGAGTGTGTAGCTCAATGAATTTTTAATAACAGTCTGTGTCTACGAAGGTAGAACCACCAAACAAAATGAGTATTTTCCTAGTGCCAGGGCCACCAATGCAGAGCCTACCCACCCAGAGTGCTTGGGCAGATCAAGGCTGTGCGTGTTCTCTCAGCCAGAACTGCACACTGGACATGAGCTACAGGGTGACCTCATGAGGGCCCACTGCGGATATGCACATGGATGTTCTGTGTAGTGATGCTGTGGCAGCTGGGATTGGAGGCAACACAGGTGTCCATCGTTAGAGGAATAGAGAGGTGGCATGTGGCAGAACCTCCTGCAAACTCTGGACAGCAGCCAGAATGATGAACTCCATCTGCACATAGCTTCTCTGCTAGACATTTTGAAATAGTGCTGAAGGTAAAAAAAAAAAAAAAAAAAGCAAAGTAAAAAGAACAGAGTCTGTAATGCAATACCATGTGTATGAATTAAAAAGGCATAAATATACAAATCTAATCTCAGGGTACACTACAAAAGATAGAGTGGTTGCCTATGGTGGGGGAGGTGAAGGGTGGGAATGGGAATGTGGGTGGGAGAGGGGTCCTGCATGATGATCTGAGAAGGATGAGTGACGTGGCCAAGACACTTAACACTCACATACATGCATGGAAAGAATGGGAGGGAGGGAGGGAGGAAGGAAGAAAAGAAAGAAGGAAGGAGAGGAGGAAAAGAGAAAGGAAGATAGAGAAAAGGAAGGAAGAAAGGAAAAAAGAAGGCAGGAAAGGAGGCAGGGAAGGAAGAAGGGAGAAAAGAGAAAGGAAAGAAAGGAAAATGGAAGGAAAGAAGGAAGGAGGGATGGAAGGAGGAAGGGAGAAAGGAAGAAAGGAAAACAGAAAAAGAAGGAAGAAAGAAAAAAGAAGGAAAGGATGGAGAAAGAGAAGTCACTTCTGCTCTCTCGGACTTGCTCAAGACCTTCACTGAGGTGGGGGCTGCCAGTGTAATGTTCAAAGTTGTTGCCATTTCCCAGCAGTTTCTGGAGGGGCAGGGAGGGCTGAGTGGCGCGGTTCCCACCACCCAAGGAGAAGGGAATTAGCAGTGTTCTCCTCCTCTCACTAATTGAACACTCATCTGGGCGGGCCTGGGCTTACTAAGTTTCCAGTTCATCAAGATTATGAATGAGGTCTCTCCTCCTTCCTGTAGAGCAGGTTGAGATTTATACTACATCCTGGGCAAAGGATTCTCTGGGCATCATCTTCCTTTCTGGGGCTTCTTTCTTTAAAAAGGTGGGTTGGGCTCCCTTGCCCAGAGAAATCCCAAAGCTGAGAGAGTCTTCCTGCCCACCCCCAGCCCTCCCCCAGGCAGGAGTTGGTCCTGTGAGGGAAACAGGTTGTATCTAAGCTTCTACGATTTTCCGTCTCATGTCTGTCCCTCCATATGCCCCCTCCCTCAGTCCTGCCCCCACCCTACCTCACATCCCTCAGCAAGGTCTCCTCTCAGACCCTAGCTCCAGTTCTGGGGAGGGGAGGCTGGTGCAGAGTATAGGGGAGAGCACCAGTGCTCTTCAGGAGTCACAGACAGAGACCTGCTTACCCTGAGCACATGGCAGCTGGGGCGTTCTTCTTGCTCGCCTATTTGTGAAGGTCTACCCAGAGGAAATGGGCTATGGCACCACAAAATGGTCCAACTGGAAGTCAAACATGAGACACTAGAAAGTATCCTACAGGCTGCAGTGCTTGGGGATCTTGAGACCCCTGCCAGGAATCCCCAAGGAGAAAAGAGGAGTTCATGGACTTGTGGCCTTGAGCCTCTTGTGCTATCACTTACACCCATTTCCATAGAATTACAGAGCGTCGGTGCTGGACAGTAGACAGTGTAACATCATCTCGTCCAACTACCACTCACCACGTAGAAGGAAAGTGAAAAGGGAGGATGCTTCCCAGGGAATGTGGGAACAGAAGGAAGCCACGTCTCCCTGTGCCATCCTAGACTACTGCTGTGTGTGCGTGTGTGTGTGTGTGTGTGTGTGTGTGCTCACACACACACATGAGCAGCTCCTGCCTTGACCTGAGCCTAGAGCATTCCTCCTTGGAAAGAGACTCTATTTCACAATCCATCTGGTTGTGGAGCCCATTGGGGCTAAGTTTTGTTTAGGGATGGAGGGAGAAAGCAAGTGAAGGAGAGACAGACAGAGAAAGAGATGAAAAGACAGGGACAAAGACCTCTTGGCAGAGAGAAATTATAAAATAGGGCAAGAAAGGGAGAGAAGAGCAGACACAGGATGGAGAAAATGAAGAAGGAGGAGCCAGAAAGAGAGGGATGAAGGGTGACCAGCAGACCAGGCGGAGCTCACAGCCCACCCTGGCAGGGCTTCTCTTTGCAGGGAGTTGCTCTCCCCATCGCCACCCTCCTGGTCATTCTCTGGAGCCCCTGGTCGTGAGTGGGTATTAGCTTAGCCCAGTGCTGGTGTTCAACTGTCATCCAAGCTGAGTCTCCCTTACTGCACCCACAACTACCTGGTTAAATAAAGCCTTAAAGATGGGGTGGCAAGGAGGAGGTCCCTGTGAGCCAGTGCCCTGGGTAACTCCCACTGTCTTGTTTGCCTTCTTCCTAAGCCTGGGACCAGAGCCTAAGCAAGCCAGTGTGTGCTTTGGCCCCAGAATCCCTGTTGGGGGCAGCAAAGGAGACACAACGTGATGGAGGAAGCACGGTGGTAGCGCTGTGGCTTCAGTGACCCTGTGTGGGACAGAAATCAGGATTGGACTGGAAGAATGGGGAACAGGTATTTCCTGTGGTCCTGCTGACCAGTGGCTCAACCAGTCCACCCAAAATGTCAGAAGCAGAGAAACTGTAAACATGAAGAGCGGCGCCATAGCAAGAGCTGGCCTGTGGAGGCTGGCACTGTGAGCCCAGGCACAGCACCCCAATGTGCAAAGAGCCCCCACTTATGAGCCATGTGAGGGCAGCCAAGGTACTTTAACTTCCCTGGCCTCAGTTTCCTCATTGTGAAATGGAGCTAATAATAATAACCTAACAGGGTTGTAGTTATTTAATATCCCAGCACTGTTTCTGTTCCCTAGTCAGTGTATAATTCACAGTCTTTTCCCCCATTCCCTATGAGAAGGCACGGGAGCTTCTAGACTCTTGGCAGAGCCCCAGACACAGCAGTCAGGATGCTCAGACGGAGAAGCAAAGCCCTTAAAGCTCTCTGTAGCAGCTAGAGCTACCTGGTGTTTGGAAGGCAGCCAGAGCCCCACAGACATGCATGGGAACACCCAGGATCGTAATGGAGGAGGTACAATGCCA
This sequence comes from Hylobates moloch, assembly GCF_009828535.3. Taxonomy (NCBI): domain Eukaryota; kingdom Metazoa; phylum Chordata; class Mammalia; order Primates; family Hylobatidae; genus Hylobates; species Hylobates moloch. The sequence continues at coordinate 39,361,821 of NW_026652295.1, read as the reverse complement.
ATCACTTAGATTCAGGTGTTCTTGGTGTCCTAATTTGATGGAAGGGTAAACTGAGGCACACAGTGGGGAAACGACAGATAACGCAGAGTTAACAAGTCTTACTTTGGAAAAAACAGTTTCCCTGGTAGGAGAGGAAGGGAGATTGTGCTGTGACTATCACCCAACTCAAATGTGGAACCCAAGATGGGCAAGAAGCTCAGGTGGGGCTAATGCTGTACAAAACACCTGGTTAGCTCCAATAAGCAGCTGTCCCAAGCCAGGACTCTGCCCCGGCTGCATTCAACCAGCCAGGAGGGGTCATCAGTCACTCCTTTCTTCTTGCTCACTCTGTCTTCATCCCCAGCTGTCAATTCATGTGTCTCAAAATGACACGAGTTAAACATCTGAAAGAACTAGGGATTTATCATATGGCAATGTCAACTCAGAAAGCAGAACCAGGGATTTGTATCTCAGTAGTGGATGATTACAGTTTTCCTGGTGATATGAAAGCCCTATATCGTCATGTGTTATAATCTGATTAATAGGCAGTGTTAGGGGTTGAATTACATCCCCCCAAAAGATATGTTGAGGTTCTAACCTGTGAATGTGATCTTATTGGAAACAGGGTCTTTGAAGATATAATTAAGATAAGATGTGGTCATTAGAGTGGGCCTCCACCCCATATAACTATTATCTTTATAAGAAGAGAAGACAGAGAGAGAGAAGGGAGATGGTCATGTGAAGATGGAGGTAGAGGTTAGAATTCTGCAGCCACAAGCCAAGGAATTCCTGGGGCTACCAGGAGCTGGAGGAGACAGGGAAATATTCTCCCCTAGAGGTGGCAGAGGAAGCATGGCCCTGCCAACACCTTAACTGGCAACCCCAGGAAATGAATACAGCAGGAAAAAAATATTTAAGTGGGAGGAAAGAGGCTGGGAGGAAGGAGGGAATTCTGTTTAAGGGAACCCTGGAATCTCTTTTCTTCTACCCCATGTCTTTTTCTATTTTCTATCCTCTACCTCCTTTCAACTCTTCAGCCAATGGATCTTTAATTCTTAATCAACAAGCATCGGTGTCCTGCCTCCATGTGCCTGGCTTTGTGAAGGAGGCAGAAGCGGCACAGCGATGTGAGTTGAACTCCCTGCCTGTTGATCTCTAGCCTCCCGAAGGCAGTTCTTGGGAGTGGGAAAGGGTGCCAGCTCCAGGGTCAGAGCACCTGGGCCCAAATCTCACTGTCTGGGTGACCTCAGGCATGTGATTACATAGCATGAGCTTGCTTCCTCCTCTGCAAAATGGGGAAAGTAACACACCTAGTTTGTGAGGTTCTTTTGAGAATTAAATGAGATAATACATGTCAAATGATTAGTACAAGCAATCAATCAGCATTAATTATTGTTATGACTGTTATTATTAGCATAGGGAAAATAACATGAACAGCATTCAGCTGACTGCAGGATAAAGTGTGATAAATGCTGGCACAAAGGTGCAGATGAAGCATTTTGAGAAGAAAGAAAAGAGATGAATTATTTCTACCCAGAAATCAGGGAAGGCTTTGTAGAGTCACAGCATTTGAATGGAGCCTGAAAGGACAGGTAGATGTTACCCAGTGGAGAAAGGGGGATAGTATGTGTGTAGGTGGAGAAGGGGCTTGGGGGAGGGATAAGGGAGTTTCTCCTGGAGGAAACTGCATTCACTGAGGCAAGGAAGTCTGAGAGGTTCAGCAGAGAGAGTAGATCTATGTGTGTGAAGCATCCTGTGTATGGTGCATGGTGAGAAGTGAGACCTAGGACAGGCTGGGTCTAGATGGTTGTGGCTCTGGTGTCAGGAGGAGTCTGGTTTTTATTATGAAGACAGTGACCCCCAAGGGAGTTAGAGCAATACGATGGAGGAAGCTAGGGTGGGGGCGGGGAGGCCAGCAAGTTCTCAGTGGTCCACTCCAGTGACAAGGGAAGTCTGAACCAGGCTAGAGTGGTGAAAAGGAAGGGGCAGATTAAAAAGTCACGGAACTAATACTGAGGGGATTTGATAACTGGTTGGGAGTGAGAGGAAAGGGAGAGAAATACCTAAGATGGTTTCTTGATTTCTTGCCAGAACTATCTGGAAGGAAAGTAATGGGAGATTCTAGACTCCACAAAGGCTGAGGCCTCATCCTTTCCCCTTGCTCCATCCCAGCACCCCACAGGGCCTGCATGGGGTAAGGGTGCTCAATCCATAAATATTTGTTGAATGAATTTGATGCCAGCAGTGGGGAGGGGGACCAAGGGAAGGATAACAGGCTTGGAGGGGTGTTCACAGTATGGTCAACTTTAAGATACCCACAGGACCATCACGTGAGGCTGGCCTGTGGGCTGCCAGACATGCAGCCTTGGAGAGAGGTGCAGGAGGGAGATATAAACTTTGGTGCCAATAGCAACCAAGTGAAAACAAAAGCCACACGTGGGTTTAAAGTCCAGAGATGGCTCAGATCTCTCAGCGGGCTCCATGAGATTTGTCATAATAATTAGAGACAATCTCAGATGCTGGGTGTAAAGGGAGCACGGTGACAGACGAATGTAAACTAATTATCCTCACAGCAACCTTGAGAAACAGGAATGTGCATGCACATTTCCTTGCTAAGATACAGAGAGGAAAAAGGACCAGGAGAGTTGCATGATGTGCCAGAAGGCTGCCAGAGCCCTGGTACAGGTGCAGGAACACCCAGGAACTCCTTCCTCCACTATCTACCCTTGGAAATGTCAGCATGGGTACTTTCCTCATCAAGGAATGATTTTAAGAATTTGTTTTTAAAATAAAAAGGGGTTTTAGAGTTGGGAAGCCCTGCTGGCCATAATGAGATGTGTTTTATGGGACCATTCACCAGCACTTGGAGAACAAGGATGACCTATAAATGTATTCATGGATTCAGACCCAGGGCAGGCTTCATGGACTGATTACAAATGCCTTGGGGATGGCATCAGCATTCAGGAGACATAGTTGCCCCCGAACACCAGCCACAGTGCCATACACACTTTCACCACCTGCACTCCCATCCCCTCCTCATCCCTGCTGCTGTGATGCCAACTCCTCAGTCTCGGCAGCCCCTGGAAGCTCTAGGACACCTTTCAAGAAAACCACAGGTCCTGATCCAGATCAGGGCAGCCCAGGTCATTATCTTTGTCCCCTCAACCCACATAAGCCCAGCCTATTCAGCCTCAGCTGCATGACTTCTTCAATCGGCCCGGCATCCCATCCCACCGAGTCCCCCTCCCACCTCCTCTGCCATAATAAGTTTCATGCAGAGGGTATGGCACTTGAAGCTAAGCTGACCTGGCGTCCCGTCCTGACCACTTAGACCCTGATCTTGCACGAGTCAGTCTCAGAGACTCAACTTTCCCACCCATGAAAGATCTCTCTCCTTGTCTGTACCCTCCTGGGCCTAGCACCGTGCTTGGTGCACATTTGGTGGTGGTCCACAGATGCCACGTGGATGCATGAATGCACGGCTTCCTGAGAGGATGACACAGATGCACATGGATTTGTATCACTTGCTGAATGGAAGTGAGACTTAACAGGGACCTCTTAGGAGCCTATGGGCTCCCCCAAGCATAAAAAACAAACAAACAAAAACAAACAAACAAACAAACAAAAAACTTCTTCAGTTCCTTCAAGGGAAATTTCAGGCACCTAGCTATCCCTGAGAAGTAAATGTGATAAGGAAGAAGGTAATACTAGCTTAAGACCATAGCCAAGGAAGTTAGAATCATGGGATGCTTGGTTCCCCGGTAGAAACTAGAGATAACATCTTAACACATGTCACTGAGTTGTTTTTCGGAAACCTGGATCCCCACCAAATGGATCTGCTGGCACCTAGACTTCAGGTAAGGGGAAACTGATGCCTGGACTCTGACCACTCTTGTTTGTTCTAAATTTCTCCCTGGGGGGCCTGGAGAAAGTCACATCCTCGAGCCAGAGCTAACATCCCTTTTTGCTGATCCCACATTTTTAGGCAATCCTTCCTAAACCAATCATAAATCAGAAAATCTTCGAATCCACTTCTGACCTGTGGATTCCTGTTTTGAGATGTCCCACTGTGTTAGGTCAAGCTAATGTGTGTTCTCCATGTATTGATTTATGACTTTGCCTGTAACCTCTGCCTCCCTGCCTTTAAAAACCCTTACCTGACAGCCATCTAGGAGTTGGGGTTTTAAGTGTGAGCTGCCCAATTCTCCTTACTTGCTGCCCTACAAATAAATGCCTTCCTTTCATCTGCTGCAAACCTTGGTGTGGATGTTTTGGCCTTACTGTACCAGGTAAGCAGAAACCAGTTAGGTTTGAGAACAGAAGTGCTTAGTAAAATAAATTGCTTCCAGATGCTGGTGACACCATCTTGGCCTCCTTTTGGTATCCTGGTTGGCTCTCTATTTGAAAGCCTCGCCCGGGCATGGTGGCTCAGGCCTGTAATCCTAGCACTTTGGGAGGCCAAGGTGGGTGGATCACCTGAGGTCAGGAGTTCGAGACCAGGCTGGCCAACATGGCAAAACCCCATCTCTACTAAAAATACAAAAATTAGCTGGGTGTGGTGGTGGGCACCCGTAATCCCAGCTACTCAGGAGGCTGAGGCTGGAAGAATTGCTTGAACCCAGGTGGTGGGGGTTGCAATAAGCTGAGATCGTACCATTGCACTCCAGCCTGGGCAACAGAGTGAGACTCCATCTCAAAAACAAAAAACAAAAAAACAAAAACAAAAACAAAACAACAACAAAAAGCCTCTGTCTATCTTCTGTTGCACAAATCCCTCCTCACTCTCTGAGCCCTGGTGGAGCTCCATGTTCCTCATGCAGCCCTCCTGGCTGCCCCCAGCTGGCACAACTCCATAGTCTGGCTGCTATCCACCTTTTGGTCAGTACACTTAGTTTGCACTAGACTGGCATCACCCAACTGGGTTCTAAGGCTGACAGGGTGCTGTTTCATATTTGTCTCTGTTTTTGTTCATTACATAGACCCCAAATACAGGCAGGCTGAGCAGTCAGTTGCAAAATCAGTCACCAGAAAGGATTCTTAGATTAATCACCCTGTAACATAATCTTAAAATACTGATTTTGGACTTGGGACACTGCTTAGGCACTGGTATGTTCATGGGTTCGTACATACATGTACACATGTGTGCAAACACACTTTGGGGATGGGATAGTATTTGCTTTTCTTTGAAGCTTCACTGAGCTGCCTCCCAGTACAGAGGCCCAGGTATGGACCTGGAGATGGTACACATGTTGTGAGAAAGATTTCTCTATCCCTGGGGGCTGGTTGACTGTGATATGGCTGCTGCTTTCCCTACTGATATGAGGTGCCTGAGGAGTGGAAAGGGACAAAGCTATGCAGCTTGAGCCCAGGAGGGAACACTGCTGTCAGGCCTCTGAGCCCACGCTAAGCCATCGTATCCCCCATGACCTGCACTTATGTGTCCAGAGGGCCCGAAGCAAGTGAAGAATCACAAAAGAAGTGAAAATGGCCGGTTCCTGCCTTAACTGGTGACATTCCACCATTGTGATTTGTTCCTGCCCCACCTTATCTGAGCGATTAACCTTGTGAAATTTCTTGTCCTGGCTCAGGAGCTCCCCCACTGAGCACCTTGTGACCCCCACCCCTGCCCTCAAGAGAACAACCCCCTTTGACTGTAATTTTCCACTACCCACCCAAATCCTGTAAAACGGCCCCCCCGCCCCCCACCTCCCTTCACTGATTCTCTTTTTGGACTCAGCCTGCCTGCACCCAGGTGATTAAAAAGCTTTATTGCTCACACAAAGCCTGTTTGGTGGTCTCTTCACACGGACGTGCGTGAAAACTGCCACACCTGAGGTATACGGATAAGAAGGGGGGCACAGGGATCCCAGCCTGAGGCTGTTTCTGAAGGTAGGTTGGGCTTACTCATGGACACCCATTCATATCACACACACACACACACACACACACCACAGAGACAATAAGTACACAGTCTCCAAACATTCCCTGCTTACCACGCACTGATACAGTGGTACAGTATGGGCTCCAGCTGGCTTCTCCTCAAGGAAAAGTAGGAATAAGGAAGGGATATGCTGTGAAATGGAAGGGGCATGCACACAGTGTGCAGCCTCATTGTCTATTGATTGGTAACGTTTGTTAAGCAAATATTTACTTTGCACCTCCATGTGCCACTGAGGATACAGATATGAAAAAATACATATACCTGTACAACACAGTCCCCTAATTGTATGTATTTGGGGTGAAACTCCCACACATAAGCACGTTTACATGTAGGCTCACTTGCATCACAAATGCATTCACACACACACACACACACACTTACACAAACACACACACACAAACATACATCCACAGACACCCAGCAGTGGGCAATGGGGTCTTGTCCTATCACTCATAAGAAAGGCAAAATGGGAAGCTTATGGTTTTAACAGCCAACTCTGGGCCCAATACTACTTCCCTGGTTACCTTTCCTGGGGCCAGGGGCCAAGTGTCAGATGAAGTGACTTTTTAATGTCCATCTGGGAATCCAGAAGGGAAAGGAGGTGGTAATAACACTCCCTTTGTAACCTGTCTCTCTAGTACTTGAGAAAATTGGATGCTATTAAAGTCAATTTAACTTTAAAGGGCAATGAACAGTGGAGACATGACGGAGACAGGAAAAGCTTACAGCTGCAGCCCCGAGGGCTTGCTGGAATGCTGCAAAATGCCTTTGTGGATAGGACCTCTGCGAATATGGATCTTTTAGGTGGTCTCAGTATGGTTTTTCCAGCAAGTGAGGTGTGATCCTAATGCAAACTTCTGCAGTTAGTCACATTCACCCTTCTCTCAGCAGCTCCATGGACAGGGCCTTTGGGGGTTCCAAGTGAACTCAGGTAAAGGAGAGATTAGACCTGGCCCTTAGGGAGCTCCTTAGCTGATGGGAGGGTCATGGCTCTGACTTCAGAGAGCTCCTGGCCTCATCCAGGGGATATCCACATGGATATGCAAACATATGGGAGAAAAAATAGTATTGGAAGATGAAGAAATATTCGTGCAGTATGATGAGCATTTACATGAAACTTAAAAGCATAAGAAATATTTTCACATATTGTTTTAATGGACATACATGTGTTGTATAAAGTGCACGCAGTCCTTGCTCTTCCCAGTTCCCATGTACAAAGTTCTGTTGTGGTTTAGTTGAACCAGTCCCCAACAACACGGTTAAAATTTGAATTATGATAGCATATTGACTGTGTGTGATTGCACAAAGTACAAACTTTGATGCCAATTCTTCATTCCACACATCTCTCCATGAATAACAGATGTGCATCCTGATTTCTTCTTTCATGGTCTATCAGGTGACTGGTCACTGAGCATCTGCTATCCAGTTTACACACAGACAGCAAAGTGTGCAGCTATGTTGCTTCCATGTCTCTGGGCAATAAACCTATGTTATGCTTTGCAAAAATAGATAATCTAAAGAGGAAGTTGACCTTGAAAGATGAAAGCACAGAAAAAAACCAAAAAGTGATAATGCTGCAAGTGGAATTCAAATAGTCAATGGAGCTCTAGAAGGAAAAGCTGGCGGTGGGAATATGGACACCACCACTAGGAGAGGGACTCTAGATATGCAGCCAGAGGAACTTAGTGAAGGACAACTTAGTGACATTATGAAGAAAGTGGTTGTGATGAAAAGGATGGGGATGTTCCAGAGGAAGTGATGCTGGCAAAAGTTTCACATTAAGGGAACTCTCAGAGACACTGTGCAACACTGAATGTGCAAAGGATAAAATGCTAGAAGTTGATACAAACTTAAGAGTATAATGATTTGCCAAGTATAGAAAAGATGTTTGCTCTGTATGCAAACATACAGAGTTATGTGATGCGAAGAAGGTGAGCACTGGTCAAACTATTCTTGAAAGTTTTTTATGAATAAATAAAACACCTTAATTCTCAATGTTTCTAAAATTTTAAATAAATAATTTGGGTAAAATTAATATTTTAAATGCTGATTTTTCTATTTAAAAAGAAATTTTGATATACTATTTATAGCCTACAGGAAGAGAGTTTTAATGTTTTGACAAGAATTGTTAAAGATCACAAGACAATTGTAATTTTTTCTCATAGATTTTTAAGATGATTTTGCACAGTTTCAGCTTGTGTGGTCATTTTTATGGCCCTGCGCAGTGAGGCCTGCCTGTGTAAAAAATAATGTATGAAGTACAAAGAAATGCTTTGGAATGACAAATACTCAATTCAATGTCTCTAGTTAGGTCTAGAGGAGAGAGAGGGAGAGGGGAGTATGATTAGGGAGGTGTACACAGGAGCTTTGACTGTGTTTATAGTATTTTATTTCTTAAGTTGGAGTCTAAGTTAGCCTGTTCTTGCATTGCTATAAAGAAATATCAGAGACTAGGTAATTCATAAAGAAAAGAGATTTATTTGGCTCATGGTTCTGCAGGCTGTACAGGAGGCATGGCACCAGCATCTGCTCAGCTTCTCAGAGCCCTCAGGAAGCTTCCAATCATGGTGCAAGGTGAAGAGGGAGCTAGCATCTCACGTCGCAAGCAGGAACAAGAGTCTGAGGGGATTTCTACACTGCTGATGGGAATGTAAACTAGTATAACCACTATGGAAAACAGTGTGGAGAAAAGAAGAACTACCATTTGATCCAGCAATCTCACTACTGGGCATCTACCCAGAGGAAAAGAAGTCATTATATGAAAAAGATACTTGCACATGCATGTTTATAACAGCACAATTTGCAATTGCAAAAACGTGGAACCAACCCAAATGCCCACTGATCAACAAGTGGATAAAGACACTGTGGTGTATGTATGATAGAAAACTACTCAGCCATACAAAGGAATGACTTAATGGCATTTACAGCAACCTGGATGAGACTGGAGACTATTATTCTAAATGAAGTAACTCAGGAATGGAAAAGCAAACATCATATGTTCTCACTCCTATGTGGAAGCTAAGCTATGAGGATGCAAAGGTATAGGAATAACACAATGGACTTTGGGGATTCAGGGGAAAGGTGGGAAGGGGGTGAGGGATAAAAGACTACAAATTGGGTGCAGTGTATACTGCTTGGGTGATGGGTGCGCCAAAATCTAGCAAATCACCACCAAAGAACTTGCTCGTGTAACCAAACACCACCTGTTCCCCAGTAACCTATGGAAATAAAAAAAAAATAAAAATGAAGAGTCTGAAGGGGAAGATGCTACACACTCTTAAACAGCCAGATCTCACAATAACTCACTCACTATTGCAAGGATAGCATGAAGAGGATGGCGCTAAACCATTTTTGAGAAATCCACCTCCATGATACAATCACCTCCCACCAGGCCCCACCTCCAACACTGGGGATTACAATTTAACATGAGTTTTAGAGAGGACGACATCCAAACTATATCAATAGTATTTGTTGCATTTTTTTGCATGTTGAAACTTTCTTAATCAAAACTTAAATATGTGAGCTATCCAAACAAACATATCCAAATGGGCTCATTTCTTTATTATAAATTATAAATATCGGGGCTGATTAGTGGATAATCAGCCCCGATATTTATAACTTACAATATGGTAGTGACTCATGAGGAAGAAATGACAGAGGCAGGAGGGCATTTGGGAAGGCAACAGTGCACAGGGCTCTGCAGGAGGCCCTGAGGTCACACAGTACACTAGAAAAGACTTCAGACTCCCTGGGATGGAGGCTGCAGGGATGGGGAAGAAAAGGGGACCCAGGAGGCCTGGGTTCTGGTCTTCCTCCACAGCTAAAAAGCTTAGTGCTCTGGACAAGCCCTTCATCTCCCTGGGCCTCAGGTGTCTCATCTATAAAATGAGCATGCTCATACCTTATCTGGAAGAAATGCTTTCCTGATGTTCTTTCCAGGGCTTGCCATGCTTATTTCTTGCACTCTAGGGTTAAGGACAAGTATTTTCAGTTCTCCCTACTACTGGCTGGCTGTATGAGCCATTTCTTTGCAAACAGGAGTATTCCTGCTGTTCCTCTGGTCCATCCGGAAGCTCATGGGAAAGTGCTCTGCAATCTTGAACGGGAAGCAAGGAATGTGTCATCCCTACCAACATCATCTTTCCTCTTCTCCTGTTCTCGGAGATCACCAGAATCACACTTGGGTCACCAGCCACCTTTGCCGGTATTGACTGGGAAGAGTCCCCAAGAGTGGTACTGGGTCCAGGCAGTTGTAGCACATGAACCCTTGTGAGTGGAGGTTGACCTCCAGGGCGATGGGGCTGACTCCCCTGAAGGATTCTGGGCAAACTAAGCAAAAGGTTAGTTTACAGTTTTCCCTCCTGTTTTTTTTTTTTTTTTCTTGGAGGCTTAAAGAAAAACAAATTCTTATCTGCAGTATCCTGTTCCCAGCCTCCCATCTTCTTGCCTCCCCATGGGTCCTTAGCTTCCCTTAAATCCTTTAGAAAAGAGCTGGCTTTCAGAAGATACAGGGAGAACTGCAATTTGCCCTTTTCCAAAGCCTGTCATTCATTCTGGGTCTCTTTCTCATCACCTTGCTTCCAGTTCTAATTTGGTCCCTGGGGCCGCTCTCTTCTTGAATGATTAGAACCAGAGGGCAATCAAAAAGAAAGGAACTTTCTGCAGAGGAGAGAGGGGAGCCAGGAACTTTGGGGACATTTCTCTTCCCTCAAGGGATGAGGTAGATTTTCCTAAATCTATAATTAACAAGATGAAAAAAGACACTTCAAGAATTCATAACTCTCGGAAAATACTCCAGTTTGGGAAACACTGGTCTGGAACTTGTGGTGAGTCAGCTCTTGATTCGTGAAGGCAGAGATGCACAGATACCACATTGAGAAGATAGTAGATGATGTAAACCCATTGGAGAAATGGAAACTTTCCCATGGGGAAAGCTGCATGGGTGGAGGAAGCAGTCCTCTGGTGGAATAGAATGATAACATACCATTCATCACAGCCCCAGGTATTGTGCTAAGTGCTTCACATTGAACTCATACAACCACCCATGAAGTAGGTCCAATTATTAGCCCCATTTTGCAGGTGAAGAAATAGAGGCATGCGAATCTACGCAGTTTTCCTAAGATCCTACAGCCAGTTAAAGCCACCTAAGCAACAAATGCTGACATCTAGAAGAATGCGTGAATAGGTTGCTGGAGTCAACAAATGCCTAATTAATCAACTGGTGTCATCTTATAAACCCATCCCTCCAAAAGCTGCTATTATTTATTTTCCCTGGCCCCAGAAAAAGGGGGACCCTGGGACAGTGTCCTGGACTGGAATTAGGACTGCTCCATTCTATAGACAGGTCGGCCCCTCATTCCGTGTGTGACCTTGAGTGAGACCCTTCCTGATCCTAGGTCTTGGTCTCTACATCCGTCAGAGGAGGCAGTGAGACCAGCTGGCTTCGAAAGTTCAGCCCAGTCCCACCGTTCCAGTACATGCCAGTCTACCTGACTCCATGGGGGAGGTTTTGGGGGCGGGGTGGATCTTCACGTTGCAGCTGCTGTTTATGACTTTTTCAAGGCACCTCCTCCCTGGGCTCCTCGCCCCCGTGCTTGGCATGCTTGGCTCTGTCTTGCAGCGAAGCGAGCCGTGTAGGAGTTTCTAGCTGCCTGTCTCTTTTGGGTTCTCCCTTTTGGGATGTCTTTTCACACCTCCAAGTGCTGGGTGGGAGTGGACGAATGCCACATGTTTGGCTCTGACGCCTTCCTTTCCCCTCCGTGGGATGCTTCCAGCCCAGGACCTGAGCATGGATGCCTCTGTGCTGACCCTTTGTGAGGCTGCTGGGTCATGTCTGCAGAGCAGCAACCCATCACCACAGCACTCTTCCTTACTCCCAGAAGGCCAGCAGAAGCTCCTCCTTTGCTGGAGCTGGTCTCCACCCAGTGGAGGGGGCTGATTAATTATGTAGCCTCAGGCAAGTCACATCTTGTTGGGCCTCAGTTTTTACATTTGTAAAACGAAAGGATTAGACCAGACAGGCCCCTAAGATACTCCCAACTCTAGTGTTGTACAGTTTATTTCATTTCTGTTTGTTTCATGTCATTCCCAGCGCCCTCATATCCTTCGTGTCTTGTAGACATCATATCTGCCAGCTGAGATTTTTAGCTGCTTCAAACACCCCACTGGAGGGACATATCTCAGCATGCTGAGATGAATATTTTGTTGGAATAACTTGCTATTAAAACATGATTAATATTGAAGATTTGTTTATGAAATAGCACTGTATGAAAAAGGCAGAACAAAACAGAGGGCAGAGACATTCGTTAGAACATGGAGAAACTGTGTCCAACAGCACTTGAGAATGACCACGGAGAGATGTGTTGTTTGAGCTTCATACTCAATGGATTCTTTTGGCTGTAATGTTCCTTAAGTTAATAATTTCTAAAAATTGTGGCTGATAAGACCAAGAGGCCTTTCAAATTTCATCAAGGAGCCTGTGGGCCTTCCTTAAAATTTCATTAGGAGGAGACTAATTTAAAGATTAGCTAATGTAAGAGATGCAGTTATCTAATTAATTGCAGCAGGCCCATGAAGTAATCCAGTGAGAGAAGCTCCTGGCAACTGATAGAGACCAAAATAAGGAGAGCTAAAGAGTAAAGAATTGCCAGTGTTTCTATGGCCCATGTTCAGGGTGCAAGACTCTCTTTTCAAATGGTGAGTCCCAGTCATCTAAAGACTGTTGCCTCTCCATACTGGTGGAATGAGAATAACCTGGAGATGATATTTAACTTCTTTTCACATATTTCAAATTCCTCAATAGCCTTTTAATCAAATTTAGTCTCTGTGCAAACCTGCCCAAAAGGAAGAAGTACTCTGTGCAAATATTGCTGTTAAACTGCCAGATATATCTCTCAGTAAAAATAATAGCAGCAGCTGTGAGTTATAGTGCCTATGATGTAAAAAGTACTTCACATGCATTTAACTATAATTTTTGCAATAACCTTGCAAAATGGGAATTAATACTTCAGGGCTATCACGTACCCATGCAAATTGTGCATTGCACAACTCTGGGGACACTGTTCACACTGGAGTCTATGTGAATGGTATCTTCTGGAGTTGTATGGCGTGCAGCCTATCCTACTCTACAAGTTTAATAACAATAACAAGACTTCTACAGTGTCATGTACTATTCTAAGCACTTGTGTATATGTAAGTATATTTAATCCTCATCTCCACCATGCAAAGCTGGTGCTATTATTATCCCTGTTTCACAGATGAAGCATAGAGAAGTGGTTAAATAACCTTGTCCAAGGTCATACATCTAGTAAACGAGGATGCCCAATTTAAACCCGAGTGTGTCTGGGTTTCCTCTTGGGAAATTACTTTAATACACTATTACATAGTCTCCAGGTCAGCCTCTGCCTGTGACTGCTGTGCATCTGTCAGAGTGTGACTGCACTGAGGAACCTGTGAAGCCCAGGACCCAGCCCTCAAGGGCAGTGACCCACTGAGGCACACATTCTGATAGGCTCCCCCAGGTAGTCCAGGGAGCCACTTTCCATACACATCTGTTACCATCTTTGCCATGTGTCATGTCCCTCATTGAAGCAACAGCATACGTTCCACATTTTAATAGAGTAAGAACATAAACCCTCTTGAAAGATTATGAGTGGATGCCATAGTCAGAAGGAAGTGGAGGAACATTATAAGGATGACTCTTACCCCAAACCCTCCAGTATGAGTTGGCCAAAGAGGACCTACAGACAATTCTTAGATTACTAGATTTTTAAAGACTGACCTCTGGCCGGATTCGGCACATTGTGTTCTAGGAGTAGGGGACAGACGCATATCCTTTCAAGAGTCCACATCCCAGCTCCTGTTTTTGCTCAGATGCTAGTGTGATGTGTCTCCTACACAGGAAGGTAGGGGAGTTATTTTGTGGTTAAACTTGGATGAAACATTGAACAATGCCCCCAAGAGAAAGGTACACCTGTTCATAGGAAGTAATAGTTAGGGCCATCTAGTAACCACCACCCTAGTCCAGACAGGCGAGGCCGATTTTCTGGTCTTTCTCTTCTGCTGCCCCTGCAGGTCAGTTTTGGAGTGACAGGCACCCTTAAAGGGGGAAGGTCTTCCTGCCTCCAATTCCACCCAGCCTCCAGGGCTTTCAAGAAGTCTTGCTGTTGCTAGGGTAACTCTACCCAGGCTGCCTGCTGCACATTTCTGAGTGCTGGTTGCATTCTGTCATCTTGTCCAAATGCCTGAGGCCAGCTTGAGTGGGGAAGGAGAGAGAGGGAAGCTGGTGTTGCAATCAGACTGGACAGCTTCATGTCCCTCGGCCACTTGGGCTGGGTGGAAAGAAACAGAATGCTTCAGTATGGTTTCTTATTCTCTGACTAGCCCTCTTCATTTCATCTACACCATGGGACATCCCCTGCTTAACTTCCTGAGATGTTCTTCCTTTTCCTGAATGTTCCTCAGGTTCCTCTCACATGTTAAAGGTCACAGGCAATTCTCCCAGAGGCCTGCCAGCCCCTGCCCTGGTTTAGACTAGAGGTAGTAGACCTAGGAGCTTATGTCAAAAGAATTGACATACGAACCTAAGAATAGAAAAGCTGGTTCTCTGGGTAGACCTCCAAACTCAAGATTTTGTGTCTTGATGGGGGCAACAAAAATGGGCGCACAAAAATATAGGAGTAATTGTCCTTATTTCTCCCCAAATGTTAGAGACAGTTCCCAAAGACTAACTTTCCTTAAGTCATTCCCAGAATTACTCTGGTCTATTTATGTTAATCCCACTTTTTTTTTTCCTCTCAAAGAAGAATTTTGTCATAGTTACCTTGCTGAAAATTGAGTGTTGTTTTTCTTTTTCTTTTCTTTCTTTTTTTTTTTTTGAGACAGGGTCTCCCTCTGTCACCCAGGCTTCAGTGCAGTGGCATGATCTTGGCTCACTGCAACCTCCGCCTCCCAGGTTCAAGGTATTCTCATGCCCCAGCCCCCTGAGCAGCTGGGCTTACAGGTGTCCGTCATGACCCCTGGCTAATTTTTGTATTTTTAATAGAGACGGGATTTCGCCATGTTGGTCAGGCTGGTCTAAACTGTTGTGACCCTTAGTACAGTGCTAAACTCAATTCCTAACCACTTGTCAGAACCAAGGCAAACTCCTTTCTTTTCCCTAAGTGACTTGTTTAGGCAGCCCCTTGCATCTCAGAGAGCTGTGGAGATGGCGCTGGCGGTCCTTTGAGTGGACTCCACACGTTGGCTTCAGAGCTGTGTTGGGTGCTCTAAGCTGCAGTCCCCCAGCCCAAAATACATACTTAAAAAATACATGAAATTGACTTCTTTAGACATGACATGCATGCTTTTATTTGCTGCACTCTCACTGTGTCTTACTGTCTTTTTACACTCTGATACATCACTGAGTGGCCTGATTGATCCACAAAGACTTTCTCCTTTGCACTCTCTGGGACAAGAACTGATCTCCCCTTGGTAAGTGGCAGTATGTCTCAGCTTTGCTGTTAACTCTTCTGTGCTGAGCTCAGTAGACTCCCACTTGCTGAATAAAGATCTATCTTTTGGAACCAAAGTCTAGACACAGGTATTATTCATATGCAGGGCTGGAGATGGGAAAAGGCCCTGCTTTAAATAGGGACAGGTTCTCCTTCACATTATTAATATGCTGAGATAATTACAGGTCTCCTGACAAAATTTCAGAGGCAGAATAATTGATTTAGGGACTTCTTGGAGTCAAAGTCAAGCTGCCCTCTGATATAATCTCCCTGGGAACTTGGTGAGCATCATCACTAAAGCCATCCCCAGATGCAGTAGAGTGTGGGCCCTGGCTTGACTGCTCTAACTGGGCTGACCACAAGGGCAGGTGAGGGATGTGTGAGGAAGGACACAGCAAGATTTGGAAGGCAGAACACACAACATTCATAAAACCAGGCTCAGCAGACGAAGCTTTAGAATCTGGAAGTATGTGGCAGGAAAGGAAATAGTAAAGGTAGCAGACAACTCTCTAGATCTGGGCTCTTTAAGTGGGGTCCATGGAAAGAATATAAAAGATCTATGAACTTGGACAGGAAAGATTACATCTTTAACATCATTAGCTTCTAACTGTAATCTAGTGTTTCCTTCATTATGAAGGTAGACAAACCACAGCAGTGTTGCCAGAACCTGAGACTTTCCACCAATGGAAATTTGCTATTTTCATCATGTTATGCTTTTGCATGTCATGTTGTTTATACTTATCATTATTCTAGATTATTTATTAGACCTGCCTCTAGATCTTATTAAGGTTTAAATACGTGTATAATTGTATTACAAATTAAAACATATTTTGATACTGTTATATAGTATGAAAATTCTCTTAGAATTTAGATGTTATGAATATTAACATTGTGAGGTAACTGTAAAAATAGTAACATGATGAAAATAGTTGATTAGACATATAACTATTATATATAACTATTATACATATAACTATTATACATATCATAGAGTATATGTCTAATCAGTTTTTCTCATCATGTTACAATTTTTACAGTTACCCCAAAATATTGTTAATACTCATCATTTATCTAAATTCTAAGAGAATTTTTGATATTATAGATATTATTTCCTTTGTAATCCTGTACATTTTACTTGGTACATTTAAAAACATTATTTCGAGAAGAGTTCCTATGACCTTCATTACAGCACCAATGAGTTCTATGTCATAAGGAAGGGTAACATCTACTGCAGGTCTCCCTTTAAAAGAAGAATCAACTTCTGGAACTTACAGTTAAGGCCAGACTGGAGGAGAAAAGCCTTAGAAACTCAGTTTAGGCATACTTGTATATATAGAAGAATCTTAGGATGGTAATGCTGAAACCAAAGGAATACAAGTCTAACGATGGGATCTCAGGCATTTGTGGAGAGATATTTTAGACTAGAACTTTAAAATACCGCAAAGGGAAAATCTGCTCTGTAGGCACCAGAGCTCTATTTCAGCGCAGATGGGGTCAGAGAGGTGACGACATGTAGTATTTAGGATGGGTTGTCCAATTATCCCATTACAGGGTGGAGGGAGAGTGTCTGTGAAGTTTCCCAGTGTGTGGCTCTCTGGATTCTTTTTCAGGGAAGGGTGTGGTGGAGACTTCCACCTCGAGTCCAGCATCCTTGGAGCTACAGTGCCATCCCTGTCCAGGAAGCCTCCTCCTTCTTTGGGTGGCTGCAGCCTGCTGAGCCCTAAGTGGCCAGAAGAGAAGTGTAAGGGGAGGGCCCCAGAAGCTTCTCTCCAGCATGACTCCTGCAGTCTCCTCTCCTGGGAGGTGCAAACAAAATATAAGCCACGCTTTCAAAGTTGGACAGAACATTCTGTAAACGACTATTCTTTTTCCAATCTCAGGAAGCTACTTATTATTGGTTCATAAAATCAATTTAGTGTATCACAACAAGTGTTAAAAATAGAATAGAAAATAGCACGTGTCACATCCAGGTTACGTATTATCTCGTTAAACTGGTTTTTGTTTTATATATGTGCATGTATGTGAATACTGTGTTACCATATGATTTATTTCTTATTGTGGATTGCAGCCAAGAGTTTGAAAAACATTGCTGTCAAGATGCCTCTGTAGCCCCACAAAGAAATCACAGCAGAGGGAAGAGAGTGTAAGATGGAAATTATATCCTAAAGTAATAGGAGTTAATAATTATTTTTAATGCATATTAGAAAAAAAATAGCATACCAAACCCCTGGGATTTCAATATATTGTTTAGTGCCAAACTCAAATCAGGACCTCATCTTCCATGGTCTTCATTAATCAGTGAGTGGTGCTTGGGTGAATATAGCCAAAAATGCAAACAAGCTATGTGAATGACCACATTTTGGGAAATGCTTAGAAGAGAGAAGAAATGAGGTCAGTAGAGTATAATTGAGAGGGCAGACCTCTGATTGGGGGTGGATCACAACCCAAGTCTTTGTTTTGTTTACTTAGACTTGTTTCTTAATCTCTAATATGGGGTATAATTATAGCAGTCTGGCTGACCCCATGGGGCTGGCATCATGATCAAACATCATCATGTGGAAGAAGGCTGTGTAAAGCATAAAAAGCATCAGGAATTATTGCTAGCCATGGGGGGAGGACATTTTCTCCTCCATAGACCAGAGATTTCTAGTGGGTTTTTGGAGCTGTTTGCATTACCATGAAAAAGAGTATGGGCTCCGGGCAAATGGGCCCTTCAGCCTCTTTCTCCTCTAGTTTCGTCCAGTACCATTCCCAAGTGGAGCGGAGAGGTGGGGTGGTGTGTGCCAACAGAGCCCAGTGTAGCCTGCTGCCTGTGATCTGGAGATTACAAGAATAATGACCCAGCTCTGAGCCAGTTGTCCCTCTGCAAGCAATTTGTTACCCTTTTCCCTGTGACTGGGCCCTGCTTATCTAGGGTGTTGACTACAGAGTCCTCACAGAGGTAGGTGTGGGTGTGCAGATCACCAAAACCCACCCCACGTGAGCCCCTGCACCACAATTAGCTTCAGGCCTGTGAGGCACTGGGTCCCCTCAGGAAGCTGGCAGAAGGGAGAATAAAACAACAAGAAGAATGGGAAGAGGTGGAGGGTGAGAGGTGTGAAAAATGGTGCATCTCGCTTAGGGGCTAAATTGTGTCCCTCCCTGAAATTCATTTGTTAAAGTCCTAACTCCCAGGACCTCAGAATGTGACTGTATTAGGAGATAGCACCTTTAAAGAGGGGGTTACATTACAATGGGGTCACTAACAAGCACCCTAACGCAATATGCCTGCTGTCCTTCTAAGAAGAGGAAATAAGGACACAGAAACACACTCAGAGATGACCAGGTGAGGACACAGGGAGGAGAAGATGGCTACCTGCAAGCCAAGGAGAGCGGACTCAGAAGAAACCAACCCTTCCAGCACCTTGATCTTGGACTTCTAGCTTCCAGAACTGTGAGAAAATAGATTTATGTTGCTCAATCCACCCAGCCTGTGATACTTTGTTATGGCAGCCTGAGCTGACTAATAGAGATGGCAAGTTCTGCAGTCAAGATAGGGTGAGTGCCACAAGATGGATTATGGCCTGCAAACTAAGACAGAGGCACACCCGGGGAGTCGAGAGCCAGTGTGCAGGGAGCAGCTCAGCTCCAGGCTTAGGAGTGAAGATGAATCAGTGTTACGAGCCTGGATGTGATGAGTAACTGTGTAGTCTTCAGCTATAGGCACAGTTGTTGAGGCTAGAAAAGGAGAAGACTTTACTTCGACGGTTCTCAGTATGGTTTCCAGGCCAGCAGCATCAGCATCACCTGGTAACCTGTAGGAAATACAAATTACTAGGTCCTACCCCAACCTAGCTGTGGTTTATTAAGACCTCTGGGTGATTCTGATGTGCACTCAAGTTTGAGAACCACTGATTTGTGTGTGTGTGTGTGTGTGTGTGTTAGAGGTTAAGCACAAGAGTCTGTGTGGTTGCATTACACAGAGTAGAGATTCAGGGAAATTTGTTGCCGTCGGAATTTTGCCCAAAGCTTTCGGAAGGGGCCCTTGTGACATGCGGTTGGAAAGGAGAAATATTAAGTGGTAGAGAGACCATTTTAATCCCATAGCTCAAATTCCCCCTGTCTCAATCAGAAGTAAGAGAGCTGGGTAACCACAGGATCTTAGCACTTGGCTCATTCGAAATTTCTGGAATTCTTTTCCTTATCAATCCCTTTTCTGATCAAATCTTCACCCACTAAAAACATGGTCATAAATAATGATGCTGGTCCCTTTAAGATTTGCACACTGGGAGGGAGTAGGAGTGGGAAGGATGGAGGATGATAAGAGAAGGGGGAGAGTAAGAAAGTTTTCTTATTTATTATACCTTAAGTCCTGGGGTACGTGTGCAGAATGTGCAGGTTTGTTACATAGATATACACTTGCCATGGTGTTTTGCTGCACCCATCAACTCATCATCTACATTAGGTATTTCTCCTAATGCTCTCCCTCCCCTAGCCCTCCACCCCCTGACAGGCCACAGTGTGTGATGTTCCCCTCCCTGTGTCCCAGTGATCTCATTGTTCAATTCCCACCTATGAGTGAGAATACGCGGTGTTTGGTTTTCTGTCCTTGTGATAGTTTGCTGAGAATGATGGTTTCCAGCTTCATCTATGTCCCTGCAAAGGACATGAACTTATCCTTTTTTATGGCTGCATAGTATTCCATGGCATATATGTGCCATATTTTCTTTATCCAGTCTATCATTGAGGGGCATTTGGGTTGGTTCCAAGTCTTTGCTATTGTAAATAGTGCCGCAATAAACATACATGCACATGTGTCTTTATAGTAGAATGATTTATAATACCATTATATACCATTTAAATACCATTTGACCCAGCAATCCCATAACTGGGTATATACCCAAAGGAAGTTATTATATAAGTGGAGCCTATGTGATGCCAAGCACTGGAGGGCAATTTTCAGAGGTGACTTTATTAAGTGGCTTAATAAATGGTATTTTCTTCCATTTCTTCCATTTTCTTTTATTACGTAATAGCTAGAAGCCTACCAGTGAATTGAGAGAGGTAGCAATAACTCTAAAAGCCACTTTTGGCTCCCTTTAGATGGTACAAAAATGATGTCAAGGCATTTACAAAAATGTTTTTTTTGGCCTAATCTCAATTTTAATGGGATTAGGACATAATGACAAACTAGTTCTGAGAAAGCATCTTCACCTGAAGCTAAAATGTTGCAATTCTAGAATGTAGCTTCTGGAAGAATGAGTATTTAGATATCATTTTCATCCTCCAAGGTACATGCAATTTGTGTAAGTACTGCCTAGAATGCCCCTCCTCTGCCTCCCCAATTATGTCCACTGAATTTTGCGGAAATCTGGAGAGAACATTGGAGTTGGAGGGCTCTGGCAAAGGTCTGAAGTGCAAGCAATGGATACTGAAAAAGGGATGCATCTGTTAGGCATGTAGGCAGCTAGCATGGCATCTTGGTATGATAGTTGGGACCCTGGTTAACTTGCAGGCTTTCCTAAGTCTGCCTGGAGTTGGATTCTGACATAGGATGCATTAGTAGTAAGAGTAGCTAACACTGACTAGGCACTTACTAGGAGTGTCAGACATATCTGTATGTTATGTGACTACATCCTTAACCCAAGATGAGTGAGTTAAGTAACTTACCTAGACCACGCAGCCACTAATTAGCCAAATCGGACCCAGCAATGATGTCTTATAGATACCCAAGATGAAGTTGTTGACCAGTATCTCCAGGACTCAGTGAGAACAGAGAGGTGCTCATCCGGGAAGGCTGGAGAGAGAAAGAGGAGGTGCACCAAGTGGCCGTAACACCCAAATATATGAACCAGGCAAGGCGATGAGAAAGTTATCTACTTGCTGGGCGATACTGGCATGCTTACTACAGGAAGGAGGCTGTTGGGAAGGCAGAGCCATTTGGAAGCGGACTATTCAAGAGATCTCAGAGACCATGCTGAGGCATTTAGACAGAAACCAGTGAGGAGAAGTTTAGAGCTGAGCTGGGAGTGGAAATGGCTGACCACGAGGAGGCGCAGAAGACACAGAATTTGTAAGTTACAGGTATCCTGGACCTCAGCCTCCCTTCTCCCACAGGCACCCTCTAGTAGGACAGTCTCCTCTCTCCCTCCTCTCACACCACATCCATGTCCAAAGCCTCCTGCCAGAAACTACCTTATCTTCTTAATATGCAGTCTAAGCTTGACTCTTTCCCCTAAAAACTTCCTAGACTTTCACATCGTCTTCCTTTGATCTACTTAATACCTAGTGTGTCTGTTCACTGCAAGACAGTCCCCGCTGGGACCAGACCAGGGCCCTCCCTAGTCCCCATACATCGAGACATCTCTCCATGGAGAAAGATCAGAGCCCTCTCTGTTGCTGTGCACACCCAAGATAACTGCCTTTAACTCAGCAAGACAAAGGCCCACACCAACTCCTCCATAAATCCACCACAGTTACCACCTTGAAAGTTCTGCCACCACAGGGACTCACACTGAAGTTGAATTTTGTAGGTCAGTGATTTCTGATTTTATTTGTATAACCATCAATTTCCACATGAAAAAATGTGGCAGTTTTCTTTTTCCCTTCATTATCTGCTTTTTTCTCGCAGGTGCTTATTGCCTTGGCTTCTGTTATAGTGAACACTTCCTTCCCCCACCTGCTTTCCCAAATCCTGACTCCATTGTCAAAATCTCCTACTTCTTAAGCTTTCATGGAAACTTTGCCCCTGATACACCACAGCCCTCCAAGCCCAGGCTGGGCTGTGCTCTTCCTGAGATGCTGAGAGAACTGCAGCAATTACTCATCCAAGCTCCACTGGGATTCCCACAGCCTCTCGTCCTCCTTCCTTCAGTACCCGAGGCCAATCCTTCCTCTGTACCCTTCCTCACTTCTTCCTCTGCAATCTTGCTCCATTAACACAGCTTCCTTGATAGCTTCAACATCCCCTTTCCATGTTCCCACCCTCAGCCTACGGACATTGCTCATTTTTCTCAAAAACCACCTTTGAGCCTCTTCTTGAAGTAACCAACATTTTTATTCTCAAACTTGGTGCTCACTGCTTAGCTTCCACTCAAGTCTTTATTCCACTGTATCTCAGTACAACCTAGCTTTCAGTTCCTAATAACTCCATAAAACCATCTTTGCTACGGTCATCAATAATATCCAAATGGTAAAATCCAATCAATTCTCATAGTCCCCAATGTTCACTCTGCTTTATTTTATCTATTGGCCACTCTTCTTTTTTGCAAACTCTGGCTTTGTTGGCACCATATAATCATGGTATTATATATTTTGTTATTTCTTTGTGATCTCTTCTTTTATGATCTTAGGCCTTACGGACTCAAGGAATTTTTAAACATCTGTTATGTAGCAGTGCATTGTGCAGCCATAAACGGTGCTGGTGCTAGCTCCTCCTGCTGTTCTCCATTTCCTGTGAGGCTTGTAGGCATACTCTTTTCCTGTCTTCCCTACCAGCCTGGTAGTATGGACCTTCACTTGTGAAATGAAGGAAAGCTAAAGGGAGATGAGAAAGGACTAGATGTAAACAACTCTCTTTGTCAGCCTTCAATTGTCTCTCAAGGTGGGGAGAAATATATACGTTGATAAAATACTCAAAATATTGTCAGTTCTTCAGATACTATGAACCTTTGAGTAACAAAGTCTACCAAATGACCTAGGACAGCATGAAAATATTCCCTGAAAATAATTTTGAGAAGGGATAGTGGTAACAGAAGATCTGAGGCCAGCCCATTTTTCCCCAAGCCCGCTCTATGGCCCCCTTCCAGTCCTCCTTTTCCAGTCAGAGGATCTCCTGAGCCAAGGTTCCATTCTCTGGATTCCCCAATCATTTCACATGATCTTGTATATCACATGGCCCATCTCATAATGCCTCTGTCTCTTCTGCCTCTTTTGAGTTTCCATACACAAAAAATCTATCAGAAACAACTCTCACCACCGACAATGATTTTTAGTGACTGCCTGGGAGAGAACACTCCCATTTGGTGTAATTTTTTTAAAAAAGAAATTAGTGCATGGGAAGTGTTAGTAATTTCAAAAAGTTTCCTTCTTCTAATAGATTTGAGCAATTTGTCCAATCACTGTATATTAAGGAATTTAATGTGTGAACAAGAATTTCCTGGAAATACTTTAACCAATGGTATCATCTCTGTAGCTTCAGTGATAAAGGACAAAGAGGAAATATATGGGAAAAGCTTTTCTGTAATGTGTTTGTACTTTGAGGGCAGATATCTATTTGATCTTTCATAAATCATGACTATCTCAAGGCTGTTTATGTTCAGATCCTGTTCTCGTGCCTGTTCCTTCCAAGCTTGTCTCTACTGGCTACAATTTTTCCTCTCCCTTGAGTTCATGTCCCTTTTATACCAGTAGGGCTAGAGATACTGGCAGGACAGGGGAAAAACCAGGGTCTGAGAGTGTAGGCATTTATCAGTGACTTTCCCTCTACTACCCGTCTGGGTTTCCTTGTCTGCAGTCTCTCTACTGCCTTCTGCAGAGCGGAAAGTTTTAATATCCCTCAGCTTTTTACAAATTAACACAGAAATTCTGCTGACAAGCCTTACCCTTTCCAAGGTTTAAATCCCAGGGCTCTTGAGCTGTGACAATTTAAATGAGCAAGATTTTCAAAAACTGATGAGTGAGGTTTTAAATGTCTTGTAGAAGCATGTTGCCAAATCCTCTTTAAAGAATTCTTGTAGAACAAAGTAGCCGGTGAGCAGTTGCCTGCAGGTGCGTGCATGTGCATGTGTAGTAGTGGTGGGGAAGCTGTCTGTGAAGAGTAATTACAAACCATAAGAGCTGGAAGAAACTTTAGGAACTAATCCGCCAACAAGCACATTTTAAGGATGAATAAAACAGAGCTGAGGAAGGTCAAGTCACTTGCTCAAGGTCACAGTGTCAACTGTAACTTAGGTCTCCTGACTCCAGTCTAGCAACCTTTCTTATTTCATAAGGCAGTGTAGTGTAGGTTATGTAAGAATGATAAGGCAATGAGCAAAAAGACTGACTTAGCTCACTGCGGAAGCAACTCTCAGGAGCCAACGCTGCGTCTATTTAGCATATCTATTTGGTCTACCTGCTGTCTTTTGCTGTTCTGATAGCTTTCTAGTAGCTCCATCTCCATTCCGCCCCCATCCGACCCATCAAAGATTAAATCAACTATTAATCTAAGAGGTCAAGATTATTTAAAGATACATTTAACTTTTATTCCAAGAAACAGAATAAGCAACAGAATAGAAGAAAGAGCAAGGAGATTTCAAGCCACAAACTGTAATTGCAGGAGCAGTTAAAATCCACTTAGTCACATCACTTCTAGACAAGACAAGAAAACACACTTTTCCCTATTTCTCCCACTAAGTACAACTAAATACCCTGGACATTACATATAAAACAAACACAAGAAGTTTCTGAAAGGAGGAGAAAAGAAGGTAGGAGAGCTAGGGAACTCAGGAGGTGAGGAACAATATGTAGAAAGTTCCCTGGGTTTTCTTTTTGCCTCATGTATCCCAGACTTGGATCAGGACAAGCAGGCAACCTGGAAATGTCAATGGGCACAAAATATGGTAAATATAATACACTTTCCCTTTCCTTTTGGCTTTTCTATATTATGTTTGATGGTCGAAGCAAAAACATAACACTGTTTGATGTGGTTCTCAGTGAATGTACAGGAAATAATTAAAATATAATTAATAATCATATACAGGAGAGGGTAAAGAACATAAGGGATAGTAAGTTTTCTATACTTCACGCAAACTGGTAAAATGATGATACCGGTAGACTGTGATAACTTATGTTATATTATGTAATACCTAGAACAACCACTAAAAAAATTTCCAGAAGATACATTCAGAAATGCTCTAGGTAGATGATAATGGAATCCTAAAAATGTTACTTTAACTCACAGGAAGGCAGAAAAAAGAAAACAGAGAAATTAAAAACAGAGAGAACAACAGAAAAGAAAAACTAAAATGGCAGATTTAAGTCCTAAGATTATTAATAATTGCATTAGATATAAATGATCCAAATATAAAAATTAAAAGAGTAATTGGTCAAGTGGATAAAAATACATGCCTCAACTATAAGCTGTCTATAAGAAACTTCATATATAATAATTTAGGTAGGTTGAAAGTAAAGGCGTTTAAGCAAATATACTATGCAAATGTTAATCAAATGAAAGCAAGAGGAGCTTTCAGAAAAAGTAGACTTCAGACCAAAGAAAAGTACCAGGAACAGGGAAGAACATTACATGATAACAAAATGGCCAATCCACTAAGATATGCAGTCCTAAATGTGTATGGACCACAAAAACAGAGCTGAAAAATATATGAAGCAAAAACTGACGGAAGTGAAGGAAGAAATCACAAATTCACAATCATAGTTAGATATTTGAATCCCCCATCTCTCAAGAATTGATAGAGCAACCAGAGAGAAACCTGTATAAACAGTTTCAGCAAGAATACAGAAGAACTCAACCACACCATAAAAAAACAGAATCTAATAGGCATCTATAGAACACCATATCCACAAGAGCAGAACACATTCTAAAGAGCCCATGGAACAGATACCAAGATAGACCACATCCTAGGCCACAAAAATAACCTCAACAAATTTGAAATAACTGAAATTATGCAAATTATGTTTTCTAACAAATATGGAATTAAACTACACATAAAAAGAAAGAGAAAATGAAATGTTCAAATAACACACTGCTAAATAATCAAAGAGGAAGTCTCAAGGCAAGTAAAAAAGAAATCTATGCTAAAGCAGTGCTGAAAGAGAAATGTATAGCACTTAACATTTACAATAGAAAAGAGGAGAAGTTTCAAATCAGTAACCTAAGCTCCTTCCTCAAGAACTTAGACAAAGAAGAACAAAATAAACACAAAACAAGTGGAAGGAAAGAAATAAAAAGAGAAGAGCAGAAATCAATAAATTGGAAATAGAAAAACAATAGAGAAAGCCAATAAGACATAAACTTTTTAAAAAGATGAATAAAATTGGCAAACTTCTAGCAAGACTAACAAAAAAGAAAGAGAGAAGACAAATTACCAATATAAAGAATGAAACAGCAGATATCACTGCGGACCCTGCAGACATCGAAAGTATAACACGAGAGTACTATGAACAACTCTACACACATCAGTTTGACGACTTAGGCGAACTGGACCAAAATTCCTTGCAAAACACAAACTATCACAACTTCCCTTATATAAAATAGACAATTTGAATAGCCTTATAACTATAAAGGAAATTGAATTTATAAGTTAAAAACTGCTGGAAAAAAACCTCTCCAGTCCCAGATGGTTTTACTGGTGAATTCTACCAAATGTTTAAGGAAGAATTAATGCCAATTCTACACAATCACTTCCAGAAAATAGAAGAGGAGGGAACACTTCTCCAGTAATTTAAGAAGCTAATATTACCTTGATACTAAAACCAGACAATGACAGTACAAGAAAAGAAAATGAAAGACCAGAATCCCTCATGAATATAGATGCAAAAACTTTTAGGAAATTATCAGCAAATAGAATTCGGCAATATATAAAAAGCAAACTTCAAAAGGTCACATACTGTATGATTCCATTTCTACAACATTTTCAAAATGACAAAATTATAGAGATGGATAACAAATTAGTGGTTGCCAGGGGTTAGGGATGTGGTAATGATGATGGGGGTGTGACTATGATGTGGTGGCACGAAGGAGATCTTTGTGATGATGGAATAGTTCTGTATCTTGACTGAAGTTCTCATAAATCTACTTTGTAGTAAAATGGCATAAAGCTATACCCACATTATACCAATATGTTTCCTGGTTTTTGTATTGCATTATAGTCATGTAAGATGTAACTGTTAGTGGAAATCCGGGTGCAGGTACATGATACCCTGTAGTATCTTCGCAACTTCCTATTGATCTATATTATTTTTAAATATATAGTTTAAAAACAACTTAGTCCAAATTTCAGTTAACAGATGTGATGTCAGGCTTTGGTCTATCAATGGCCAGATCCCCATGCCACTCCACTGCTGTTTCAATGTCCTAGGGTCTGTCAAGTCCCACAAAACATTTGCTCAAGTCTTAATATTTGCAGCTGTTTCTACCAGTTAATCAGTTAGAACTTTGTACCAAGGTACCAGTGAAGCAATTATTTGGCTCTTTGCTTCTAAACTCGATTTTTTTTCTGTCCCTCTTTGGCCTCTGCTTTCCAGGTGGTGACCTGGAAAGCTGAAACAGGAAAGACAAAGGAGAAGAAGGTTGCCTTGGTAGTATCAGGCCTGATGTGCTGGGGATGGCTTTAGTCTCTCTCCCAGAGATGTTCATGATCTTCAGTCAGAGTTCACATGCCTGGGCTTGGAGTCTCAGTAGTGGGCTTGGAAGATGAAGAAAAGCCAGCATTGCTGGCTGGAGAGTAGACACTGGGAGCTCAGTGCGCCAAAGCTGGAAACTGAAGATGGGGCTGACACAGACAGGAGACTAGACCATCAGGTGCAAAGCAGAGCCTCTTTATTTCTGGAATCAGGCTTCTGATCAGGGCCCTAATTGCTCTATGAATGGAACACCGAAAGTGGCTGGTTCCTACAGGCAATCTCATTTATTCCTAACGACCACCCTGTGAAACAGTTACACGTTATACAACTTAACAGTGCTTGTGTGGGCATGATCCCATTTGAGTCTTCCAACCCATGTGCAATAAGTAGCCAGAGCAGAGTTAACAACTTAGTTAAGTGACTAAGGTCAGAGCTAATCACATAAGGAAACTGTTCATGAGGTTTTGGGACAGTGTAGACAAAGACGTCTTCCACTTCAACCACAGCATTCACTCTGACCATGTCTGCATGTTCTTGGACAGAAGAGAAAACTAATTCACAGTGGGTTCAAAAAGGCTGACCTTGGAAATCTTTATTCCACTTAAAGCTGATTCACTCCCAGCGTTACATTTGATCAAGTCACTGGGCCACTCTATTATATGTGTACTTCCACTAAAATAGCTTCTTAGAAGCCAAGCTAATTATACACCAGGATATATCTCTGATAGCCTAATTCAGCCTTGGGCTTTTTTTTTTTTCCTCTTATACCTCAAAGGTTCTCTCTGTACTGGAAGTCCTGTTGTCAATCACCTTCCAACCTTAAGAGCTGAGCACTGCATTCCCAAGCAGGGGAAGGTGGGTCACACACATGATCAGCTTCATTGGCTGCTAAAACTTGATGGTGGAGCAGCCGATTGATGCCTAAATACCCCTAGATGGCTTGGTCCTCTTTAACCAGCAGGTTGACTCCTGAAACAATCTCATTACAAGTTAGTGACCAGTATTAAGGTTCTTCATCTCCCTCACCTAGTAAAAACTGAAGGCCCAGCTGTGGTGATAATTCCTTCCTTTCTGAGCACAGGGAATGAAAACTGACACCTGCACCAGAACCTGGAGGTCCACACTTCAATGTGGGGGCCCACAGAGTGCCTGGATATGGAAATCATTAGGCAGCCTCAGCCAGTCTGAGGCAAAGGCATCCTCAAGTTTCAATAATAAAACTGCAAGTCCCAAGAGTAGGCTTAAAAACCAACGTCCTAGGAGTTCTCCAAGAAATATCCAGTATTTTGCTTAGAAATATCATAGTTGCTAATCATCAACTGTTTTACAGTATTTTCAGCATATCTGCACACATTTGATCTTACAGTTCTGTGCAAATTTCTGGGCAAAATTCTGGGTAAATTCAGCACTATAAGGGCCAGTATTTGTACATGAACCACACTTTTGCATTTATGAAGTACATCCACATATACTACACTCTGATCCTCTCAACCAATCCTGTGAGGCAGTCAGAATGGGAAGGTAAGAATAGGACCAATGCACATTGCAGAATGTAGGCATCATTGTCTTAGAGCAAGTTCAGCTCTTTTCATTTCCTTTTACCCCCAAGATACACTATATTCATTTCTCAAGGAGATGTGCCATATTGCTAAGCCAAGAACTATCCATATTGGTCCCAGATTCAAGGGGCTTTGTTTATATATTGTTTTCATTTAATCAGAGAATCATGAAAATCACTTATAAATACATTTACTTCCAATTATTATTTCTTTTTAATAAATATCACCAAATAACTGAATTCATCAGTAAGACTTTGTAAATGATTAAATTGTGCCCAATAATTTATGCCTCAGAAATACGTAGTTTCTTTCTTGTAGTTTTAGATTCAATAGAAACCAGAAGGAGAGCCAGAGGAAAGAGGACTAAATACAAAGCCTGGAGCTGGGTGGGCAGAAATAAATGTAAGCAAAATAGCTCCAGGCAATTTCTTAGTGCTCCTGGCACTTCTAAATCTTGGGGAGTTCAAGGACACAGCACTTCTCTCACACCCAACGTTTACTTCTCAGCAGTCTTCAGAATCGTCGTAAAAGTCAGGGGGTAGAGGATGGGGGAGGCTGGTAAAAAAAAGAAAGTTCTACAATTCCTTTGTTAACTTTTGAGTAGGAGAAAAACATCTATTTTAGCCATAATGCTAAAAGCAGAAATTCCAAGTTCATATTTAATTGTACATCCAAGAAATCATCATTCGTAAGAAGTGTGCCAACTATGTATTAGGTACTGTCTTACAGTCATTTCAAAGTCTAACTTACAATATTTCTTTTGGAATAGATAATTCATGATTAAACAGTCAAAATTTTGAATGATTTTTCATGATGGAAAAATGGAAACTGTACTGTGAAAAGTCTTCTGGACATTCAGTTTCTCACCCCGAATGATGCTAGTAGTCAGTTTGTTTTGTATAGGTACAAAATCTCAGGAAAGATGTAAACAAATACAAAAACATATTCTTATCCACCTTCTTCCTTTTTACAAATGAAAGTCTGCTTTTAACTACTGCTCTAAACTTTTCCTCTTGATTTATCTTCAAGATTTTAAAGTACTTAAAGGGATGCCTCATTCTTTCATGATGGTATACTATGTCATTGTGTGGAGGTACCATTATTTAACCAGTCCTCTATAGAAGGCATTTGTTTAAATCTTTTGCTGTTATAAACAGTGCTATGATGAATTATCTCTTACATACATCATTTTGGAATGTATACATCTTTAAGGTAAATTCTCAGACTTGGAGTTGCTTATAATTTTGATATACATTGCCACGTTGTCCTCCTCACCAAGTGTGTGTTGATGTGAAACTTTCAATTTTTGCTGGTTCTCTGCACCCAAGAATGCTGTGGTTTGACACATCTCATTACACACGTAAGAATCTTCATGTCCTCAAGAGTCGTCCACAATAAGCTGAGCAGACTGATGGAACAGAAAGAATTAATACAGGATATGGCTTCCGTCTTTGGAACGAGTCCTGGATGAACTGCAGGTGATATTTCAACTAGAAATTGTCAGTTCTTCTCTGCCTCAATCCAACAGCCTAGTAATGCTTCAGCAGAGACATATGCACAAGTCATAAACATTGTCTAAAAATTGGTATTACATTGGCTTTGGTGCTGTTTTCTAAGTCAATTCATAACTGGCTGTAGATTCCAGCTCCCTCCCCTAAATAGGTAAATGTGCCCCGCTGTTCTTCTGTTTGTAGAAGAACATCATGGACTCGTTTAACACATATACTCAATTAGCATACAGTCGCTCCAACATCAGAAGCAGTTGTAAAGACTCCATTCATTTACCAGTCTTTCGAATGCTCCCGAATTTAGGATGATGAACTTCAACATGCGTGTCTTGAGGCCAAAAATCATAAGCAGATTTTCCTGACTTCCAGTTCATCTGTTTTCTTCTGAAACAAGGGTGTTGTGGCAGCAGCTAGCAATAACTGTGCCAGCTTGTTCTTTCAGAGGGACATTGTTCTCTCTACATTGAAAAGATCAGGAGCTTTGTAACACAGGCAGGTTCACATTCTCAGGTGTAAGAATAGTTTCATGGCAAATTCACCAAAAAGTGCAGATTTCAGGGGTGCCATCATCTGAGTCAGGGGGCCCTTTCCTGCCTCCCTGCAGGGATGCCTTTGTTCCCACTCAGTTGGGACAGCTTGTGTATCTTCCATGTCATTCCTAAGTCATTTTTCTAAGAAGTCTACTTGTAGAGATGAGGGCATAGATGAGCTTTGAGAAGTTTGCACCTTCTCATGTACTATGGACATATTCCTGCAGCATTTTAAGAATGTGAGCAAAAGCTATTGTCTCCACGGTAGTTCCAAGGCTGGAGTTAAACAGCTTAACTGATGCCCTAATGTACTGATTCACCAAGTTGAGTCTGTCAAGCAGTCGTTACTCAACTGCTAAACAAGGGAGCTAGGTAAGTAATCTTTAATTAACTCGGTTTTAGGCTCAGCGGGCAGATCACTTTCACTTGGGACAGTATTAGAGATAGTAACAAATCTAACCCTCCAGTGACAGTATAGTTTTGTTTGTTTAATCATTTAATTTTAATTTATTTAAACCTGGTTTCTCAATCTCTTTCCTCAGAAACCTGACTTCCCTGTCTAGAAGCAAATAGTGAATTCTTCCAGAAACATTGTATGCATATACAAGAAAGCATATTCTTAACCCAAGTCATATGCAGCAGTGTTTTAATATTCTTTTATCAACTTCCCCAAATTTCTGTCATGAGCACACTCCTTTGGAGCAAACAGGCAATAGGCAACAAGAATACAGCGTGCCCTTCAAAAGCTACATGTTAAATCCATACCTTTGACTGAGAGACAGTCCTGGGGTTTTGGCAGTGCTATATTATCAGCAACACATTTACAAAACATGTCCTAGGTAGGTGTCTCCTGGGGAGATGTAAAACATTTTTATTATAAAAACTCTTAATCCGGCCGGGCGCGGTGGCTCACGCTTGTAATCCCAGCACTTTGGGAGGCCGAGGCGGGCGGATCACGAGGTCAGGAGATCGAGACCACGGTGAAACCCCGTCTCTACTAAAAATACAAAAAATTAGCCGGGCGTGGTGGCGGGCGCCTGTAGTCCCAGCTACTCGGAGAGGCTGAGGCAGGAGAATGGCGTGAACCCGGGAGGCGGAGCTTGCAGTGAGCCGAGATTGCGCCACTGCACTCCAGCCTGGGTGACAGAGCGAGACTCTGTCTCAAAAAAAAAAAACAAACAAACAAACAAACAAAAAAAAAACTCTTAATCTTACACAAAAGTAGAAAGAATAATGTGAAATCCCATGTGCCAGTCATCTGGTTTCATAAGTTATTAATCTGTATCCAATCTTCTTTCTTCTATTTCTTATTGGATTATCTTAAAGCAGATCCCACATGATAATTCATCCTGGGGGAGACTTTCACAAAAATGAGTAAGAATACTCATTTCAGAGGGTAGTTTACTAATATTTTCCCCAAAGCTGGAACCTTACTTGTGGCCAATCCTGCAACAACTATCTTCCCTTCTCATTATGGTCACTATCATAACCTTATGCTGTTCAGTGGCTTTCACTATTGAAATATCTTTTTCCCTAAATGGATAGAAAACAGCCAGCAGGAGCCTGCGACACTGTTAGAAGGTGATGAATGTGCTACAGAGGACCAAGAACGAATTCTCACAAAAGGTTCATAGATGTCCTTTTCCCCATACAGGCTTTTGGAAAGGGTCCCTTCTTCCCCGTTTCCTCAACATAAACTGGCTGGCTACATCAGGCCTCTTAATCAGTCAGGCTTCCTCCCTTTTCCAACTAATAGAGACATCTAGGAGATCTTTCATATTTCAGACTTTTAAAAATGGGCTGCTAAAAACAGAGGCTGGCTCACGAGAATCCCTGGGAATCTTTTCTACTGGGGCATATTGGGTGTGGGAGAGGTAGGGAATAGTGAATAGAGACAAGATAGAGATTAGAGATTTAAAAACACACACACACACACACACACACACACACACACACACACACAGGCCTGAGCTGCTTCGACCCTTATAAACAGATTACAGACAGGTTAGGAAAAGGTGATGCTCTTAAATCTATTGTTGCAGTACAAACACGTTTGTTTAAATATCAACATGGGCAGAATGGGTCACGGGCGGCCTTCCAGACAGGACAATGCCACTAGAAACCAAAACGCACTTACACAATGCTTTGACACGTGGAGATTTAAACAAAAGAGGTTTGTGCTGGCTTAGTGTGATTTTACAAATAAGGTACTTATCTGGTTGAGTCACTCCCTCTTATTACTTTTGGAGAGATATACTCCAGGATAGAAATTGGTTCTACTTGGGACCCAAAGTTTTCGGGAGACATATTAAGTTAGAGTAACTAAGTCTTAGAGATCCACCTAGAGCACAAGATGTCATGTTAGGGAAAAGTAAGAGAGTATCTTAGACTCTAGGGCATAACTACAAGAAAGGAGCTACTTACCAGAAAATAAAGGCCTTGAAGGCACTGGCTTGCATGGAAGAAAGTATTTTTCTAAGGGGAAATCTTGAACCCAGAAATGGCCTGGGACCTAGAAACAGGAACCAGCCGAAGGACCTGGGTCCAGCAAGGTGAGTGTCTATGTGGAAGTAGATGGGAGTGTCTGATTCGTGCAGGGCTGGAGAAGGGAAGTCTGGAAAAACATGCTTTCCTTTCCTTATAAACAGCGTATTCACTAATAACTCTAGACTGGTGGAAAAATAAAGATAACTTTGTAGCTCTTAAATCCATGGAGATTTGTTACAGATATAGAAAGGGTACCATTGAATCAAACCCTTGCTAATCTGCTACTCCTTGGAAAATACCAGGCTGTTCATTAGCACTCATTGGAGCCATAAGAAACAACTTCATCTAAGAAGGGAAGTGATGAAAGGTAGGTTAGAACAGAAATTAGAGCCTAGGGTGGGCTCATTGGCTCATGCCTGTAATCCCAGCACTTTGGGAGGCCGAGGCAGGTGGATCACCTGAGGTCAGGAGTTTGAGACCAGCCTGGCCAACATAGTGAAACCCCGTCTCTACTAAAAATACAAAAATTAGCTGGGTGTGGTGGCAGATGCCTGTAATCCCAGCTACTTGGGAGGCTGAGGCAGGAGAATCGCTTGAACCGGAGAGGCAGAGGTTGCAGTGAGCGAAGATTGCGCTACTGAACTCCAGCCTGGGCGACAAAGCGAGACTCCATCTCAAAAAAAAAAAAAAAAAAAGAAAGAAAAAAAAAGAAATTAAAGCCTGCTTCTGATTCAGAGAGCAATGAGCTGTCTCTGACAGGTCTATTAACGGGTAGTACCAAGCACTACCTAACCCTGGACTCAAGTGAGAAGTCAGACAAATACTTATTCTTGAAGAGATACTAATTATGGCACTGAATTATGATCATGCTGGCACAGCACGAACTATTCTAGCCAAAGGTATTCCATGACCTCGGCTTCAATATTACATGAGCCAACTCTTCATGCTTGCAGTGTTTAAGAATTAAATGTGGGTGTTTGTATAAATTATCTGTTCTTCATCACGTCTTAAGTAGTTTGCTCTTTTTCATTTTGAATTTTCGTAGCAGGGAATTCCCCAGCATCACAGCAGGTATCAGCAACACAGCATCATTCCAGTACACCTGGAGATTGTACTTGGCTTTTTGTAGAAGAAAATGCATCCTTCAACAATCTCACAACCAGTTCCATTCTCAGGCAGCTTGATGTTTTTAGAATGTGGGTTTGTCTGAGGCTCCAGGATTACTGGTTGATACCTATCATGTTCATCTTTGAAATAATAATAGACAGAGTTCCTCCAACCCTGTCTTACTAGTATCAAGGTTTCTGACATCTTCAGTTACTAGAGATCAGCTTCATAAAGCTGTCCTCTGTTGGCAAATACTTTAAACTCCTGCAAATCTTTACCCAGAATAACCCTTAACTGCTTCACAGTCATATGTGTGAAGGCAGGTGACACTGAACATCAAACTCATCAGGTTCAAGGGAGGAAGGATAATGAGAATTCGTTTTACATATGTTTGCTACCTGAGCTGAAGCAGTTGCTGTAGCAAGCTTAATCTTTTTAGTTGAAAAGATGCACTCTGCCTCAGTCTCATGAGTACATAATGAACCCTCATCAACCTCGCTAATGAGACAGGGGAAAGTGACCAACGCTGCCATATTCAGTTAACCAGGCAGGTAATGTTGTTCCAAATCAGTTTTATCACCAATACATGGAGGTGATGACAGACACCAGGTCATTTCTCTTCTCTTTAATCATTGTAGGCAGAACCTATTTACATTGTAAACACACATAAATGCAGAACTTTCATGAAATCAACATGGTTTTTTAGTTGAATGCACTGACATTTTCTGAAGACTGGCTTCTTGGGAAAGTTTTTCTGATAAAGCTACATCTGTTTCTCTAATGACTAATTCTGAGGTCACTCTAGTGGCCTTTGGTATCTGATGTGGATTCCAGAGACAATAATTGATTTGGGGGACTTAGTGATAAGCTTTGGTGTTCCTCCATGAGGCTTCACCAGAATCATACCCCAGGGGTTCAAACAAGATATAATATTTTGCCAGCTGGCAGAGACAGTGTGATTTTGAGAATTTTCAATTTCTAGTCACTCAGCCAGAGTTAAATGGATTAAACTCTGTTATGAAGCTTGCATTGGAAACAATAAAATATTGCAGTATGGCAGTACACCTTTCTCTTTGCTCCCTTGTCAATTGGCTTTAAAAATGTTTAAAGCCTTTGAAGAACTACTTTATGGATCAACCTCAGTTTCCTACAGTAGTAGTATTGATTTTTTAAGTCAAGCTCTCTAAATTTTATTATTTTAAAAATAAGGTGGGAAATTTTAATCAGAGAATTCAGTAAAGTGCCAAAGTACTTCAGCTTTTAGCAAAACAACGATAGCAACAACGATTCAAAATAAAGTGTGCAAACAAGAAAACATTAAAATGTATCCCTACAAAAGCAAGAAAAGAACAAAACCTATCAGAACGGCTATAATAAAAAACAGTGACAACAGCAGATGCTGGTAAGGATGTGGAGAAATGGAATCATTCATACATTGCTGGTAGGAATTAGAACTCAAATGGTGTACGAAATTTAATTTTTTAAACTTTTTATGTTGAAATAATAAAAGATTCACAGGAAGCTTCAAAAAACACGTTGATGTGTTGTGCACCCTTTCACCCATCTTTCCTCAATGGTAACATCTTATCTAACAATAGTACAGTATGAAACCCAGGAAATTGACATCAGTACAAGCCACAGAGCTTATGTGGATTTCTCCAGCTTTACATGTGCCCATTTGTGTATGTGTACAGCTCATGCAATTTTACCTGGTGTGTAGCTTCGTGTAGCTTCATGTAGCCACCACCATAATCAAGATACAGAACTATTCCAGCACCATGAGGCTCCCTTGTGTTACTCCTTTATAGACACACCTGCTCCTTCGCCCCCATTCCCAACCTCTGGCAACACTATAATTTTGTTATTTCAAGAATATTCTAGAATGTTGTGTAACCATTATACAGTATATAACCTTTTGAAATAGGCTTTTTCCCTTCAATATAATTTCCTTGAAATTGATTCACACTCTTGTGTATATCAATAGTTTTGTTCCTTTTTATTACTGAGCAGTAGCGCTGAATGTGCTACAGTGTGTTTAACTTTTTACCCCTTGAAGGGCATCTGGGTGACTTCTAGTGTTTGGCAAATATGAGTAAAACTGCTATGAACATTCGTGAACAGATTGTTGTGTGAACATCATTTTCATTCCTCTGGGATAAATTCCCAAGAGTTTGGGATTGCTCAGCCGTATGGTACCAACATGTTTAGATTTAAAAGAAATTGCCAAACGAATTTCCAAAGTGGTTGTACCATTTTACATTCCCACCAGCAATATATAAATATATAGTTTCACTTCATTCTTGCCAGCATTTGGTGTTGTCACTATTTTTTATTTTAGCCATTCTCATAGGTGTATAGTGATATCTCCTTGTGGTTTTAATGTACAGAGATGTAATGTCTAATGATGTTGACTATCTTTTCATGTGCTTATTAATCATCTGTATATCCTCTTCAGTGAAATGTCTGCTCGTGGAAGCAGCTCATTGTCTTTTTTTCTTTTTCTTTCTTTCTTTTTTTTTTTTTTTTGAGACGTAGTCTTGCTCTGTCGCCCAGGTTGGAGTGCAGTGGCGTGATCTCGGCTCACTGCAAGCTCTGCCTCCTGGGTTCATGCCATTCTCCTGCCTCAGCCTCCTGAGTAGCTGGGACTACAGGCGCCCATCACCACGCCTGGCTAATTTTCTGTATTTTTATTAGAGACGGGGTTTCACCGTGTTAGCCAGGATGGTCTTGATCTCCTGACCTCAGGTGATCCGCCCACTTCGGCCTCCCAAAGTGCTGGGATTACAGGCGTGAGCCACCGCGCCTGGCTGGAAGCAGCCCATTTTCTAATTGGGCTTTTTGCCTTGTGCTGTTGAATGCTGAGTTATTTATATATTCTAGATACAAAAACTTTGTTGGACATGTGGTCTGCAAACAATTTCTTCCAGTCTGTAGCTGGTGTTTACGTGACTTTAAGAGGGTCTTTGGAAGAGCAAAAGTTTTTAATTTTGTTGAGCTCCAATTTATCAGGTTTTCCTTTTTATGGATTGTGCTTTAGGTCAAGTGTCCCCAATCCCAGAGCCATGGTCCTGTACTGGTAGGAACCCCGCCACACATCAGGAGGTAAGCATTCGGGCCTGGACTCCACCTCCTGTCAGATCAGCAGGGGCCTTAGATTCTCATAAGAGCAAAAATCCTATTGTGAACCACACATGCAAGGGATGTAGGTTGCAAGCTCCTTGTGATAATCTAATGCCCACCACCCCCCACCCTGTGTCTGGGGAATAATTGTCTTCCACAAAACCGGTCTCTGGTGCCAAAAAAGGTTGGGGACTGCTGCTTTAGGTGTCAGATATGTAACTCTTCACCTACCCATAGGTCCTAAATATTTTTTAATTTTTTTTCTAAATGTATTTTGATTTTATGTTTTACATGTAAGCCCATGATACATATGGAGTCGATTTTTATATAAGGTGTGACGTTTAGGTTGAAGTACTTATTATTATTATTTTTTTGCCTATGGATGTCAGTTGTTCTAACATCATTTGCTGAAAAGACCGTCTTTCCTCCATTGAACTGCTTTTGCACCTTTGTCAAAAATCAGTTGGGCATATTTGTGTGAGTCGCTTTTTGGGTTCCCTATTCTATTTCATTGGTCTGTGTCTAGCTCTCTGCCAATACTGCACTGTCTTGGCTACTGTAGCTAAAGAGTCAGCCTTAACATCAGGTAGAGATATCCCTCTCACTCTGTTCTTTTCAGATTGTTTTAGGTATTCTAGGTCCTTCAACTTTCCATATAAATTTAAAAATAAGCATGTGGATGGCAAAAAAACCTTCCTGGGAGTTTGATGGAAATTGCTTTAATCTATAGGTCACTTTGGAGATAACTGACATTTTTACTATGTTAAGTCTTCCAATGCACTTACGCGGCATGCCTTTCCATTGATTTAGGGCTACTTTGACTTCTGTCTTCAGCATTTTGCAATTTTCAATGTACAGAATGTTTTGTTAGATTGATATCTAAATATTTCTTTTAGTTTGGAGCAATTATGAGTAGTATTGTGTTTTTAGTATCAATGTCCACATGCTTGTTTATAAATAAACAGGTGATTGATTTTTGTGTGTTCACCTTGTACCTTGGTGAACTCCCTTATTCTAGGAATTTTTCTTTTTTTTAGAGCTCTTGGATTGCCTATGTAGACAACCATCTACAAATGGGGTTGGTTTTATCTGCTCCATTCTAATGTACATGTCTTATTTCTTTGTCAAGATTTAATTTTTAAGTTCTATAAGTGTGCTTGGGAACGTGTTGACTTGTTTAAAGAATCATTTGATGAAACTCCTATTTTTAACTGGACATATTTGTATTCTACATTTTATAGGACTGAAATTGAGAAAGTGTACAGTTTTGAAGTGTTTAAATTTAATGAAACATTAAAGGCGTTAGACAATTTATTTAACCAATTTTGTCTCAGAAAAATATTTGTTAAAGAAAGGTACTTAAAAGAGATAAAGTACATTTAAAAATGGCTCAGTATTTATATATTTTAATTTCAAAAGTAAAATTTAGAATATCATACATTTAGCAGATGTGCTCTGGCCTTACTATTGTGACCACCAGAAGAGTTAATTGACCTATTCATTCCAAGTTTATTAATCGTAATATGCAACTCTGGATTGCATAATATATTGAAATAAATGAATTATTCAGAAAAATACTCATGACAGATAATGGCTAGGCTGATTAACAGATGTGAATATATACCAAAGATAATTATTCTCCTTGCTATTTTTAAATATTTAAATGTCAATATAAAGCTTTTATTCTGCTTTAATATAGATAGATTTTATTTTTTAGAAAAGATTTCATTTTTAAAAGCTTAAAGAAGTCCATCTTTTAGGTACACCAATATAATAAAAATCAATGTTGGTTAATATATTTCAACAAGTTATAGAATTTTAACTGTTTAAACATCTCCTTTTACTCTAAAATAGTGCCCTGGCTTGGACATGAAATTTCATGATCCACCTCCGGTGTAACTTAACTTTGAAATCACTGGTATGTTTAGCATTGTGACGTTCTGAAATGGAACTGTTGATAGAGGTACAAGAATAAGGAAGTATCTGGTTAGAGACCCCTAGAACACTAAGAGAGTGCAGATCCAGAATCATCATAATTAGGAGAAATTAAGGACACACACATGAGGGAGTAGGCCCGGGATAGTGCTTTGTGGGAACTAAAGAAACCTCTGGACCTATATCAGAGAGAGGTATCTTATGGCAGTCCTGGGATTCTGCTTGTTACAGAAGAGCACGCTTGTAGAGAATTGAAATACAAGATTATAAATCCAGGGCAACTAAGAAAGAAGTTTATTGAATTGGGTGAAGATGCTGGGAGTTCTAAAATTTGCTTGTGGGCTTTTCTCTTTAGTCACAGCAGTGGCCAGCGTTAACTGGGCATGCACAGTGTCCCTAGTGTAACACCGGCGTTGCTGCACCCATTCCCAGGACGCCCCACAATTATCAGACAGTGCGTGCCAAGGCATGGGCCACAGCATCTACCAGGAGTGTTCTTGAAGGAGTTTATAGGAGAATTCTTTGTTTCTGTGTTCAGCCAATGCAAAAGAAGGGAAGAGCTCACTAGCGCTGAAGGCACTAACTTAGAAGAAAGCAGAGACGGGGAAACCGTGAAAAAGAAATCTATTCTGCTAAAATTCTAGTTGGCAGATTTGAGAGGTGTATTAGTTTCTAAGGCTACAGAAACAAAGTACCATAAACTGGGTGGCTTCAAACAGCATAAATTTACTTTTTCACAGTTCTGGAGGCCCAAAGTCCAAAATCAAAGTGTTGGCAATGAGATGCTGTCTCTGAAGCCTCTAGGGGAGGAAGGGTCTTTCCTTGCCTCTTCCAGCTTTTGGTAGCCCCAGGTATTCCTTGGTTTGTGGCCAATCTCTGCCTCTATCTTCACACGGCTGTCTTCCCTCTGTTTCTCTCTCTCTCTTCCTTTCATAAGAACATCAGTCATACTGGATTAAAGGCCTGACCTACTCCAGTATGATCGCATCTTAACATTCATCTTAATGATCTGTAGACTCTATTTTCAAATAAAGTCACATTCACAAGTATCAGGGGTTAGGTTCCATACATCTTTGTGGAGATACAATCCAGCCTGTAACAGGAGGTTTAACAATTCCTATCAAGAATCTTGAAGAGGCTGGGCACAGTGGCTCACACCTCTAATCCCAGCACTTTGGGAGGCCGAGGTGGGTGGATCACCTGAGGTCAGGAGTTCCAGACCAGCCTGGCCAACATGGTGAAACTCCATCTCTACTAAAAATACAAAAATAAGCTGGGTGTCGTGGTGCCTGCCTGTAATCCCAGCTACTCAGGTGGCTGAGACAGGAGAATCGCTTGAATCTGGGAGGTGGAGGTTGCAGTGAGCTGAGATCGCGCCACTGCACTCTGGCCTAGGTGTGACAGAGTGAGACTCCGTCTCAAAAAAAAAAAAAAAAAAAAAAAAAAGAATCTTGAAGAAACTCCCTTTTCAGTGAAAGAAAAATGTGTAACACTCAAATTATGGGTACCTTCAGAAATCTTCAAGAAATGTTATGCAAACACAAGATAAAGAGAAATTTGAAATGTCAGAAAAAGTTCCATGAATTTGTGCTGTCCAGCAACATTGCAATAAATAATATCTTCAAGGTTTTCCTGGGAGAACCTACCACAAGACAAATTTTCTCATTTCCAGAAGAGATACCTGAGTGATATGTGTAGTCTAATTGAATGGAATGCAGATGACCAAAGTTCAGTTAAGATAAAGTGACACTGTGTAGTCACATGTGCCATTTGAAATACTTAATACTATTACTGACCCCAAAGAAAATATAAATGCAAGCCAAGTCACATCTCTGCAGAATCACAAACATACCGGCCAAGATCTCTTTTCTTTTAGAACATTTCCCCGGGAAACATAAAGTAGTTCATATAAATATGCTGACATCTTTCAACAGCTGGAAGGACTCATT
This sequence comes from Hylobates moloch, assembly GCF_009828535.3. Taxonomy (NCBI): domain Eukaryota; kingdom Metazoa; phylum Chordata; class Mammalia; order Primates; family Hylobatidae; genus Hylobates; species Hylobates moloch. Next base: position 39,319,891 of record NW_026652295.1, on the reverse strand, counting down.
CTGGGTGTTAACACAGCAGGGAACTGGAAGAAGAAGAAGTGATTGGCATGCTGACACACTGCTGTAAGAATTGCAGTGGGGAACAATTACATTGCTCAAAGAACACTTCACAATTGGAGGGAAGAGAATTATGTCAGTGCTGAAGGATTTCACAGCTGTACTCCAAAACAAACCTGGAAATGTACATTATAGGTACTGGAAGCAAAAGAGTCTATTATTTTGTCTTCTTTTAGGTAAGTGGTAAAGTGCTGGGAGGTGGCAGAAATCATAATTCTAAAGCGGCAATTCGGCCTCCTTGTCAGACCTGGGTCTTGCTAGTTGTCATTTCCATATGTGTCGCTACTTCTTTGGAAAAGCAGGGCTAGGCTTGGTGTAGAATATTAGCATGAACCCAGTCTGAAAATTTCTTTTTCCTTCTACCCAGAAATGATTCCTTTACTATGTTGATTTAGGGCTCAGAAAGTTCCTAACATCAATTTGTAGAGAGACTTTTGGTATATGACTGAAGGAACAACTAAAAAAATCTGATTTAGGAACACTGGATGGGCAAAACAAATTTAAGTATTTGATTTAAGAAAGCCCTTAGGGTTATTCCGAATTTAAGTAAGGGTGATACACAGAACACAGTAACCTAGTTTACTGCTTTACCTCCCTCCCTGCATGTAGACGAGATTATAAGGCGCATGTGCATCTTGTTTGGGTTATTAAGCCCTTTCTCCTTACCTCCTGACCTCTTCCTATATATCCTGCTGTGTCACACTGCGCTGGGACCCTGCCAGGTCCAGCCCTCCTTTGCCAGCTCCTTCTCAAGTTCTGTCACTAGGGGGCACTAGAGGGAGACCAGAAGGAGGCCAATGCCTCCAGGACGGGCTTATTCTTTTTTTTTTTTTTTTTTTTTTTTATACTTTAAGTTCTAGGGCACATGTGCACAACATGCAGGTTTGATACATAGGTATACATGTGCCATGTTGGTTTGCTGCACCCATCAGCTCATCATTTACGTTAGGTATTTCTCCTAATGCTATCCCTCCCCCAGCTCCTCACCCCATGACAGGCTCCAGTATGTGATGTTCCCCTCCCTGTGTCCAAGTGTTCTCATTGTTCAATTCCCACCTATGAGTGAGAATATGCGGTGTTTGGTTTTCTGTCCTTGTAATAGTTTGCTGAGAATGATGGTTTCCAGCTTCATCCACGTCCCTGCAAAGGACATGAACTCATCCTTTTTTTGTGGCTGCATAGTATTCCACGGTGTATATGTGCCACATTTTCTTTATCCAGTCTATCATCGACGGACATTTGGGTTGGCTCCAAGTCTTTGCTATTGTGAATAGTGCCGCAATAAACATACGTGTGCATGTGTCTTTATAGTAGCGTGATTTATAATCCTTTGGGTGTATACCCAGTAATGAGATTGCTGGGTCAAATGGTAATTCTAGTTCTAGATCCTTGAGGAATCACCACACTGTCTTCCACAGTGGTTGAGCTAGTTTACAGTCCCACCAACAGTGTAAAAGCATTCCTATTTCTCCACATCCTCTCCAGCATCTGTTGTTTCCTGACTTTTTAATGATGGCCATTCTAACTGGTGTGGGATGGTGCCTCATTGTGGTTTTGATTTGCATTTCTCTGATGACCAGTGATAATGAGCATTTTTTCATGTGTTTGTTGGCTGCATAGATGTCTTCTTTTGAGAAGGGTCTGTTCATATCCTTTGCCTACTTTTTGATGGGGTTGTTTTTTTCTTGTAAATTTGTTTAAGTTCTTTGTAGATTCTGGATATTAGCCCTTTGTCAGATGGGTAGATTGCAAAAATTTTTTCCCATTCTATAGGTTGAGGAGGGGCTTATTCTTTTCTGTTTTGAGTTTGGTTCCTATAATAAACAGTTGCTTCTCACCCAAGCAACTGTTTGCCCCAACTGGTGGCAGTTGGTTCCAGTTCTTTTCATACTTCCAGAACCAGACTCACTATGCTCTCTTAGAGCCACTGGCCCAGCCAGTCAGTGCCTGTTACTTCGATGCCTGAGCCTGGCATGCAGGGACCCTGGTCCAAGTTACCCAGACACCATCAGCAGCCTCAATGGCACCTGACCCTCTTCAGAGCTGCTGAGACATCAGCACCTTTCCCTGAGCTTCTAAAAACCCCATCCTTACCCCCTTTATTCTCCTGGCCTGGAGGGTGTCGCTGCAGTGGTTGCCTTTGCCTTTTCAGCTCTCCAGCATCTGTTATCTAATTCCTTTTGTGAAATTCCTTCTGTTAACAAACTGATGCTGAGTCTCTTTTCCTGACCTCATCCTGACTGAAAGGCACCTATATCTTCATACATGCTCTCTACTTACTGTTTATGTAGCCATGGTGTTTGATGTGTCTGTAGGTCATTTTCTGCCACGTAGAGCAATGAGAATTAAATGGATGCATATGTGTTTGCACAGAGCTTAAATACATCATCATGCAATCTACTTAGCCTGATCCTCGATCCCTCCCCTTAAATAATGCTCTAGTGTGTTTAAATGCTGCCTGACCTGAGGAATCTTTATGGTAGGTACTCAGTCATTAGCTGAATCATTATATTATTACATTTCCTGCGTGGAGAGTGCAGCAGCAACTTCAAGTAACAGCTTTGAAGAATGCTTAGACCATCTTCAGTTACTTCTGCCTTTGTCCCAAAACTCAGTGAATTATTGTCTTGGGATAGTTGAAGCTAAATATTTGAGACACAAAAGATTCACTATTAGGTACTAGAGAAAAGCTACCATAATAAAAGAAAAGGACCACTCTATTAAATACCAACTAGGGCAGATCATTCCTGGGATTAGTATCATAGGAGATTTGCTCTTCACCTTGCTAGTATCAGACTACTCTGTGATTTAATCCACGTAGTCGCAATGTAGGGAGCTGTCAGCCAAGAGTATCTTGGGAACCTTTTATAATGACTGTAAGATACAAATTTAGGAGTAGTACTCCTTCACATGCATGAATATGAAATATCCAGTGGTCTATTTGAGCAGAAAGTTTTTACTCATGGAAAGAACTCGTGCCATCTCTGAGAGCTTTAATGAAAACAAACCTTATAAAATTGAACAATAAATCATAAACAAACTTTGATCAGGCCTACATGACCACCATTAACAGATTCTTAGAGATTGCAAGGCTTCCAAATCAACGAGTAAACAACCCAGAAAAAATCAGCGGGAATCCAGATTAAGCAGATCTTACACGGAAAGCAGACATTGCACTAAACAATTTTTATGCTTAAAAAAGAGAAGGGGTAAATGTAGTCATCAATTGTGAGAATTTTGTAGTTGTTTGAAGCATTATGCTTGGTGTCTCTGGAGTTCCAGAAGAGCTCAAGTGCACAGAAAGATTTTTCCACAGCAACTTGAAATCACAGAGCATTTTACACCAAACTTAGAGATGCATTTGTACCAGAATGTGATGTACCAGAATTTGCAGTAAATGAAAGAAACATATCTATATAATGTAACTAACCTCTATTTCCTTGTCTTTGACTTCTGAGCCAGTCATTTCTGCCCAGCAGCAATAGATGCATCTGTGACCTTTCTGCCCATTTTCCATGAGAACCAATGCACTCCTCTTGTAAATACTTCCAAGGTGAGGGTTGGAGCGTGGGTTTGAATAGTAAGCACTAAGCAGTAGGACTCCTGCACTCGCATCACCTTTCTTGATGATGAACTCTCCCGCTCACCAAGGCTTTTCTGGTTCACATCTTGTACCACTGTGCGTAACTGAAATGTCCCTCACCTTTCCATTCCCTCTTCACCTCCCATCTCCAGGAGAACAGAAAATTGCTCCACTCAATCCTATAAATCTAAAACATACTTCGCAGCTCTTGTTGCAAAGTGTACCACGTGCAATTTATTACCACCGCTTGCATGCCTTGAACACTTCTCCCACCTTCTAGAAAGGTTAGAACCTGTCCTGTGGTCTCTTCATCCCGCCAGGCAGGCATCTGTAGTCACTTCAATATCCTTGTTAGTGACATTTCTAGAATCCTGGTTTCCTGTTGCCATGCCTCTTCAACTACTTTCTGCTACCATGGGCAAAACCATAAGCTGGGCCTTGACAGATACCTTCCACACGTCCAAGATCTCAAACCTTAGCCTTCTCTTTTGACCCTAACTCCTGCTCCTTTCGTTAATCTCAATTCCAAACTGAACTGCTGCTGAGCTCTTATGTACTCTCACTGCAGTGCTGGGCCTCGGCTTCCTCCAAAGTCTCCTTCCAGTTTCATGATGTCCTTACTCCCCTTGCACCCCTGACACTACCTCCGTCAGCCATTTTGCTTTGATAGCACAGCGATTCTCTCACCCTTTAAAGGGTCTGGCTCCTGTCCTAGTCTGTTAGGACTGCTATCACAAATTTCAGACTGTATGGCTTATAAAGAGAAATTTATTTAAATATATTATCGCCAAATTTATTTTTAAAAACAAATTTATCGGCTGGGCGTGGTGGCTCACGCCTGTAATCCCAGCACTTTGGGAGGCTGAGGCAATTGGATCACAAGGTCAGGAGTTCAACACAAGCCTGGCCAACATGGTGAAACCCCGTCTCTACTAAAAACACAAAAATTAGCTGGGTGCAGTGGTGTGTGCATGAATCCCAACTACTCGGGAGGCTGAGGCAGGAGAATCGCTTGAACCTGGGAGGCGGAGGTTGCAGTGAGCTGAGATGACACCACGGCACTCCAGCCTGGGTGACAGAGCAAGACTCCATCTTGAAACAACAACAACAGCAGCAACAACAGCAGCAACAATAACAACAACAAAAACAAATTTATTTTTCACAGTCCTGGAGGCTGAGAAGCCCAACATCAAGGCTCCGGCAGATTCAATGTCTGCTGACGGCCCCATTTTTGGTCCATAGATGGCCTTCTTGCTGCACCCTCACATGGCAGAAGGGGCAAAGCAGCTCTCTGGTGCTTCTTTTATAAGGGCACAAACCCCATTCATGAAAGCTCCACCCTCACGACCTTGTCCCCTCCCAAAGGCCCTGCCTCCTAATACATCACACTGGAGGATAGGATTTCAACATATGACTTTGGGGGGCACATACACTCAGAGCTCAGCAGCCCTTGTTTGCCAAACCTGAACCCTGGTCATGGGGCACCTTGACCTTCTGGATACTTCCTCAGCCGGGGACCACAATACCCAACGTTTTCTGAGAATGGCCCATACAACTTCATTTAGCCGGAGGACACGAATCTGAATGCTGGCCTCTGACCTTTTTAAGCCCTCTTCATGAGGCTCCAGTCTTTATGCTAAGCTGCAAATGTGCTCTAAGCACCTCCTGCGCCGACTACGCTACTCCTTTCCCTTCTTTCCCCACTCCTGCCTCCACCTTTCCCTGCCCTCCACCTTCAACCCTACTCTGCAGACAGAGGTAATATCCAGTCACCTTAGACCTCTCCAAGTTAATGACTTTAAATTCCCAGCTTGTCAGTTTGGTGGGTCTCTGTACTCTCCTTCACCCTCCTGTCCTGTGGCACAGGAAAAGGAGCTCCTCTGTTGGGCCAGCTTTTTTCCAAGGCTCCTGCTTCAGAACACACATCCACATTTTCCTTCCACCTTGGAACTATTAACTGAGCAGAGCCATTCTGCCGTCCTCCACTCATTGAGTTTACCGACATCACACGTGTTAGACAGTTCCATCCCTATGTGGCTACATTTTCTGTGGATCCCTCATACACTCATATTTTACAACTGGCCTTCCACCAGGAAAACTCCTGACCAGGGAATAAAATAATTCTGTCTGTCCCATGCCAGCCACCTTTCTGGCAATGCATAGTTGAGTAAGCAGGCTGCCCTGGTGAAGGGTCTTCACTCGCCCTTCATTGGCAGATCATTAGGGAGCTCACATTGTCCCCTGGGGCTGATGCAATCTCAGGGACATCAACCCCTGCCCCCGGGGCTGATGTCATCTTCAGGGGCATACTAAGTGTCAAATCTTGGCAGGAAACCTAGCTTCTAGTGGCAGTCTCAGAAAGCACTAGAATGTGGGTACCATGTTGTCTTGGTTCTTGGTGTTTTGCCTGCCTGGCCCCCTCCCACATATCACAGGAGCCACCCTGGGGCCTAACATCCCTGGCAGGGGCCTTGACCTTTGGTCCAGCCTCTGAAAGTCATGATATAGAGCAGGGATTAGCAAACATTTTGAGCTTTGAGGACCAGAGGCAATTGTGTAGGAACTTACATAACAAGAGAAAATGACCACCTCTCCCTGCTTTGTTTGCCTGATGTGGGCCATCCCAGGGGGTAGGCGCACTTTGTGACCAGTTGCCATGCCAAGAATGTCAGCTGGAGACATTTTTGGGAGGAAGAGCCCAGGTCCTGGGAGGAGGAATGGCTCTGGAGGGTGGGATTTGAGTGCTACTGGGGCAGAGAGTGAAATTGACCACAGTGGCTGCTTGGCCCCACCTACAAGACCACATGCCTTGAATTTATTTCTGAGAGTGTATTGACTCCCACCCACCTGCCTTCCTCAAGTCATATAGGCCACATCAGGGCTTGGGACCCTTGGCAGGGCCCTGTGCCTTTGGTGCCAACTCCAGAGCTCACCATGTCACCTGATTCTTTGAGGACAACATTGGTTGGCTACCACTCCCCACATCACCTCTTATCAGGGAGTCTTGATTTCTGAGGTCAGCCACTGTAGTCACTGGAACATAGTCACTGCATTAACTTGGTTCTTGCCACAGGTATTACCCGTCTGCCCAGCCCCCTTCAAATCACTTTAAATCTCCCCCAAATTAATGGTAACTCCATTGATTCAGACCCTAGGCTGGGGGCCTGGGGCTTTGGTGCCTGTCTCTACACCCATCAGAGAGGAATGTAAGCCTTACCTTGTTTCTTCCCAGAGTGTGTTGACTGTCCAGTCTCCTACATCCCTGGGGTTACCCCAAAACCACAGACCCTTGGCAGTGGGCTGGGCCACCAGGGAAACCCAAGTAGTCATGAGAAAGTCTTCCACACATTGCCTTGGTTCTTCTTAGAGTTCATTGGCTCCCTGGCCCCTACATCCTTCACATCACTGGAATCCACCAAGGCCTGGAACTCTTGGCAAGATGCTGAGTGCCATTCCCAGAAGCTGTAAGAGCTGCACTATGGGTTGGGCATGATGGTTCATGCCTGTAATTCCAGCACTTTGGGAGGCTGAGGCAGGTGGATTACTTGAGGCCAGGAGTTCAAGACCAACCTGGGCAACATGGTAAAACCCCACCTCTACAAAAAATACAAAAATTATCCACGTGTGATGGGGTGCACCTGTAGTCTCAGCTGCTTGGGGAGACCGAGGTAGGAGGATTGCTTGAGCCCCAGGTTTTGAGGCTGCAGTGAGCCGAGATTGCACCACTGCGCTCCAGCCTGGGGGACAGAGAGAGGCCCTGTCTTAAAAAAGAAAAAAGAAAAAAGCTGCACCATGGCTTAAGTGGCTAGCGAGCACTTGAAATGTTGAAATGTGCCTAGTTCAAGTTGAGATGTGTCAAGCTACACACGACATTTTGAAACTTTAGTCCTAAAAAAAAATGTGAAATATCTCATTAATATGTTTATATTGATTACATGTTGAAAGGATATTATTTTGGCTATATTGGGTTATTCAAATTAATTTCACCTATTTCTTTTTACTTTTTAATGTGGCTACTGAGGCACATGTGTAAAATGACCCACGTGCCTCCGTTGGGCAGGGCTGCGTTAGAGGGTCATCGTGGTTTGCCTTGGTGTTTTCCCACATTGCTGTGGCCACAGTAGGGACTCACCCTTGGCAGTGACAAAGCATCTGGTGCCAGCCCCACAGCAACGAGGGTGGCCTCTGTGCTGTCTAGGTTCTTAGAATACATGGGCTGAATGGATCGCACTTTGCAAGATTTAGCAAATAAAGATACAGAATGCTCAGTGACATTTAAATTTCAGATAAACAACAAATCATATTCTGTAAGTATGTTTCATGCCATTATTTGTGGTTTATCTAAAATTCAAATTAGGCTGGGCATCCTGTATTTTATCTGTCAATCCTATGAGTTGGGCTCCACATTTTCCCCATGTTCTCCGTATTGCTGGGGCCACACCAACGACTCCTTGGAAAGGGACCTGAACCGTGGGTTCCAGCCACAAAAGACCTTGCAGGGAAGCCACTGCGTTGTCTTGGAAATTCTCAGAGTACTGTGGCTGCCTGGGCCCCTTCGCCCTATATCCCTGGGGCCACACCAACACCCCAGAAACTATTAGAGCATTGTTTTCACACTGCCTTGGTTTACCTGAGGTGTATTGGCTGTTCTCACTGGACCCTGCTTCACTGGGTCAGCACTAAAGCCTCAAACCTTGGCAGTAGTAGTCAGCACATTGACTTGATTCTTCTTAGAGGGCATGGCTGCCTGGCCCCCAATTTGCCCACATAATCCACATCCCCAGGGTTACATCAATGTCTCAGCCCCTTGGCAAGGAGCCTGGACAACCGGTACCAGCTGCTGAAGCCATTGAGATTTGTCTTGGCGTGGCCTCTGTGGTTTTCAGTGTGCATTGCCGGCTGGCCTTCACATCCACCCCCTCATGGCCTGCTCCTCCTTCTGATGCCCTGGATGCCCAACCTTCTCTAAACTCCCACTGCTAAGTTCATGCAGTGCTTTGAAACTTGACAGTTGGCCTGAGCCTCTGCAAGTCTCAAAAGCCAGTAGGAAGTACATACCCCATTTTCTTGATGTCTTTCAAGTATATATCTTCCCAGTTCCATTGGTCTGCTGTCACTGGGCCACACCAGCACCTCTGCTGCCAGCCCCAGAAAGGACTAGAGGAAGGTCTTAGTGCCTTAGTTGATTTAGCATTTGCTGGCTTGGCTGTCCAGTGCCCACTTGCCAATGGGCCTTCAGAGAGGAGACAGTTATCTCCTGAAAAGCACATTGGCTCTTGACCACCTGTTTCCTACAATGTTGCATCCACAGGGTTGCCTCTTAGACGGGGTGCCTTGGCTATTCCTGGAGCATACCAGCTGCCCAGCACCCAGCCTGTGTCCTAACATCTCAAGGCCTACCAGGGGCCTGGGCCACCCAGCCGGCCACAACAGCCTTGGTTCATCTCACAGGGGATCAGCTGCCCAGGCCCCACAATGCTGAAGCACTCAGTTGCCTTAGACCCTTTACAGGTGTCCTGAACCCCTAGTATCAGTCCCCAAAGCAAGCATGGGGTGGTCACCCACTGTGATGTTCCTTTCCACCCCTCATGGTGACACCAGTGCTTTGGACTCTTGGCAGGCAGCTTGTGCCTCTGATTCCTGCCTCAGGAGCCATGCGAAGGTGGTCTCTGGGTCATCTGGTACACTTTCCAGACAGTGAGATACACGGCAGTTAAGCCAGTTGATACCAGGATGCCAAGGTCTAGCTAGACTGAGGGCTAGACCACCTTCCAGTATGAGGAGCTGGGGGCTCTCCTGGCTGCTCCTTCTCTCATAGACTGTCTCAGTGACTCTCCCCGTGGCTGTGCCCTGGTGGTTGAGACCTGGGGTTTCCTGGCCCCTGCAAGAGGGAGACTCGAGGTTTCTGGCACTTGAGGGGTAAGATTAGGGGTCTCTGGCCCCTGAAGGGAGGATGGTGAGGAAGATTTCTAACAAGAGGAAGGATTTTCTCTTATCGCTCCAGTTCTGTGCACTGGCTCTATCCCAAATGTCTTCCCTTACTTGAGGCTTCAGATTATAACGGGATTTTGGCATCAGGCCAGTCCAGTTTCCAGCCTTGTCACTAACAATGGATAACAATGACATGGTCTTTCTGGCCTTGGTTTTTTTCAGAGGTGTAATAGGGTGGTGATTGCCAAGCCTGAAGGCAGGTCAGTCTTCCAAGCTCTTGCATGGCCTGTGTCTTTGTTTTTATGTCAACCCCTGGGTATTGTTTTTGGTGCCTTGTGTTTTTCAGTGTCACTTCTAGTCTTTTCTTTGAATGTATGATGTGGTGATGTTAAATAAGAGAGAGGAGGTGGGAGGGTGGGTACTTGATAGAGCTCCAGGTAGGAAACACTGCCCACCTTTCCCCCATGCCGCTGCTGGGTCACAAGTCAGTTACCAGATCATGGCACTTTTTGTAAGGCACAGGTCTCACCGTCTGGGCCCCAGCCTTTCCTTCATGGAGGTTGGGTTGAGGGCTATCTCAACCTGTGGAACTTTCTAGAAGGCTCAGTGTTCAGAACCCCTATTGTCTCCCTTCCCATCCAACCTATCATCTTGAAAGGTCACTGTACGGCCTCTTTAGGGACTGTGGAATTTTCTAAAAGCTCTCACTCCCTTGGCCAGAGCCTTCCCTTCATGGAGGTTGGGTCATGGAGCTTTTTGGAAAGCCTCGGATCTCAAGAGTCTTTATCACTTTTCAGCCTCCACTCAGAAAGTCTTGGTTTATCCAGATGTCTTAGAATCTTCTGAAAGTTCCTATTTCTCCCATCCAAAGAAGAGGACTACCCACCCAAAGAGGGCTACTGCATTTCTTTGTTAAACTTTATTAAGTCCATCATTTCCCAGCACCCATACCCGGTGGGCGGGAAACAACACTCAACCTCTAATTGGAGGAGGCCTGAGTGTGTGGTTCTGCAGGGGTGGCCAAGCGAGCCCCAGGGCATTTAGGGAGAGCCTGGGGGAGTTTGCTCTTTCTGGCTGAGAGATAGACTTCTCTCCCTCACTTTTTCCCTTCAGCCCATCCCCTTTTCTCAGAGGCAGTTGGGCAGGAAGCTGGACAGGCCCTGGGGCCTAGTCCCAGTAGTGGTGGCTGGATCTCCTTGGGCTCTCCAGGCATGTGGCCCCCACTGTGCCCTCCTTCTCCCTGCAGGAATGGTGGGCTGGGAGCCACCTGTGGAGGGGGCTGCATGTGAGCTCTGGCTATCCTAGGGGGCTCCCATTTGTTTCTGGCTGAACCATTCTTTCTTACCCCTCACTTCTCCCACCAGTGGAGGGTGGATTCCACAGGACCCCCCACAGGCCACTTCAGAGCCAGCAGGGACCCGTGGGCTCTGTGGGAAGCTCTGGCCCAGCCTGCCAAGCCTGAAGGCTGGTCAGTCTTCCAAGCTCTTGCATGGCCTGCTTCTAGAGCATTGTTTTTGCTGCTTTGTGTTTCTCAGTATCACTTCTCGTGTCTCCATTGAATGTGTGATGTGGTGGTGTTAAATAAGAGAGATGAGGTGGGAGGGTGGGTACTTGCTAGCGCTCCAGGTAGGAAATTAGATCACCCATGCTGGGGTCCACTCCACCTTGTAAGTTCTAAGTCCTAGGCAAATCTGGAAAAGCTACTTAAACGTTTAGCCTCAGTTTTCTTCTCTGTAAACGAGAGGGGGTATCCATTTGAACTTTTTTGAGGATGAGAATGACAATTTGAGTTCTCTAGACATGTTAGAATATAATTTTACATACTGTTCAGTACCCACTTTTTGACTTCTGACAGCCCCAATGACGCAATTGTGTGCTAAGAGGGAGAGGAAGACCACCCACAAATTCAAGATATCTTTTTAAACTCCTTCTATAATCATTTTGGAATGGAAATTAGAGTAGTACCTTTCCCCAATTTTCTTATACCTGGCACAGAGCCCTACCTAACCAGATGTCTTATCTTCTATCACAACCCTGAGTCTCCTTGTCCTGAATCTCAGCTAAAGATTCAAGACCTAAAGATATTTTCCATGTAGCATCAACACCAAAGCCAACACTTTAATGTGGACAGAGTCCCTTAGCCTTGGCAGCAAACTTTAGAAGAACTTGGAAGTTTTGTTTTGGCCTGAGGACCCTGGCCAGTCAACCAGAACCCCCCCAAAGCACTTGAGAACAGTATTTTGTATGTTATTGCCAGGGTTTGTGTTGGTGAGCTCAGACGACCAGGTTAGGATCATCTTCCAGTCAGGATCAGTGGGTCTGCGACGAAGAGAAGCTGGACGTTAGGGGTAGTGTGTAAAGAGGGCCTGGCCTTCTGTGTGCCAGCCCCTGTATACCACACCCACAGCCCTTCACTCTGCCTGAGGGAGCTGACAGCAGTCTGCAGCCTTTTTTGAGCACAGACTTGTCTGTCACTAGGTGACTTGGTACTTGTGGAGTAGTTGGAGAACAATCCTATGTGTATTTTCACTTTAATAAGAGGAGAACTCTTATTTCTACAAGGAATGGACCCCCGTACCAGAAGACCTGGTACTGTGGGAGACTTGGGCCCGTGGATGTTCAGCTGTAAGACCTCTGTGGCAGTCCTGAGAAACAGGTAGTCGGGTGAGGGATGATGAAAGCACCAAGATGACAGTGTGAGCTGGTGCTGAATGCAACTGTATTGGCTTCTCATGACCAGTCTGGGTACTACAGCAGGGAGGGCTGGAAATTTATGGGTTCTTATGAGATCCTCCGTTGGTAAAAACTAAAAGTGTTCATCCAGGGCCACAGGGGATATCAGCTGTCCCCTGTCCCTCTCTGCTTTCTTACCTTCTCCGAGTCATGAAAAGCAGGACCAGCTTGGCAGGAAGACAATGGGCATCACAGAGACTTCAGCTGGGCCCAGGTAAAGCCACAGAGGCTTGGGTCACTCTGTGGTCTCTGGAGCTCTTGGGTTTCCCAAGAGGGTCAGAGTGATGGCCTGGCCCTCCCCACTACGGGTCCCACAGGCCTGGCGCTCAGACCGTTGAAGACCAGGCTGGCTGGAGGATGTGTATGAGAATTTCTCCTAAAGTAGCTCTCTTCTCTCAGAGGATTCTGAAATTAAATGTGTTCATCGTCTGTAATGAGATTAATACCACTTGGCACAGATAGAGAACAGGGGATGCCAACACCAGATAAGGAAGGCTGATGAGGGAACCCTTCCAGCTCTTGAGATTCTATGGGCTTAATCCTGTCATTATTGTTAATACATGTAATTTAAAATATCAATGATGCATAATAATGAGGCTTTATTTCATCTCTTCTAAATATCTGGGTCATGCATATACAGTGTTTCATAGTTTACAAAGCAGAGTGGCAACCCTGACAAAAATCCTCTGAGCCACTTTACAGCTGAGAAAAATGGCTGTCAACTCCAAGATCCCAACTCCTGCCCCCAGGCCGACCTGTGGTGGTACAGTCTGTGTCTGCAGGGGTCACCTAAACGCCTGGCCAGGACCTTTTCTGGGCTTTTCTCTGACAAGTTAACTGTGTGATCCCGAGCAAGGGGTCACTTCCCATTCCCGCCTTAGTCTCTGCTCCTTCTCCCACTATCCCATAAACACGAGGTGACAACTACCTTCTTGTGGACAACACCTTGGGCTCTGTGAGTCACTTGGTCATTCCCTCCCCATCTCCTCCTGGAGTGTAGGTTCTCAGAGCCGTAGATAGGGACTCTTGACTGTGAGTGAATAAACCACCATATATTTAAAAAACAGGAATCGGGGAATCATGTTGTTTTTGTCTTTTGAGGTGAATTGTAATAGCCTTAAGGACATAGATGATGTTTGTATATTTAAGATATTATTTTTCAACAATTTGGGGCTTAGTCTAGGCACCTAACAGGCCCTGTGTAAATGAGTGCTAAACTCTCTTTTCCTAAGGGTGCAGCCTTCTAAGTCTCCTTCCTCACATGTCAGGCCTTAACATGACACCCAGAAAATTCCCTGCGTTTCTAATCACTTCTGCTCCCTGTAGGTAATTGCACAGAAAATCCATGTTGTGAAGCCCTCAAAGAGAATTACAAGGAATTATAAAACCTCCTTTTCACCTTACTAGGCTTTCTTTCTGATGGAGAAGTAGGCACATTTTTAGGATGGGGGTTGGGAGGTGCAACCAACCTCCACTGTGCAACTGAACCACATGCTTTCCACGTTTCACTCAAAAATCAACATGGGAGCCTTCGTAAGCTGGGGCCTCAACAGATGCTCAGCCCCAGGGCTGATGTGGCTCTTAGAGCTCTGTCGAATCTAGCCTCTGATGAGGAAGCTCAGGTCCAGAAATGGGACATGTGTACCTCAATGCCACAAAACTGGTTCAAGCTGACCTGAGATGTCTATTGCCCAGGGCTCTTTACAGGGCCTGATAGCTGAGAAACTCCACCTGGAATAATGACCTGGAATAATGGTCAATGGAAATTGGAAGATTTGCACAGGGCAGGACATCCACTGAACTGCTTTGCAACGGCAGGAGTGGAAGCTCAGGTTATTGTAAATATGCAGAATGTTTTATGAGCCCTGCATATGGGACACAAGGTCTAACAGTGGGATCAGCGTGTGAAGCCAGGCCTGTCCTGAGATACTGTGGCTGAGATACTGGTCATCTTATCCCAGTTGGCAGCTATAGGTGGTCAGGAATGAGGGAAGGAAGCAATGAGTCACAACATCCTGCCCTACTCCTTCTGGACCCATCCCTACCCAAAGGACACTCCAGTCTGTTGGTCTGTTGCGAGAAGGATACATGTGAACAAGGGGGTAAAAATTGTTAGGGATGTCAGAGAAATAACATTCCTGAGGGCCTCCAGGGAAGGGAGCATAGGGTGAATAAAAGTACATAACAAAATGGTAATATTAACAATAGCTGCTGCCCCCTTGAAGTGCTTGCTCTGTGGCAATCACTGCCCATACACAACCTTATTGTCATGAAAGCCTTGAGAGGATGGTATTATAGTCTTCATTTTACCGACGAAGATACTGAAGTTCAGAGAAGCTATCACTTACCCAAATCCTCTCAACAAGTAAATGGCAAAACCAAGATTCCAACGCAGACCTCTATGACTCCAAAATCAGAGATTTTCCACTGCGGGGGAAGGGAATGAAACAAAGTGTAGATTCTGACATCAGACAGGGCCCCATTCCACCATTTGCCAGCATGTGGCCTTGGACAAGTGACTCAACTTCTCTGTACTTCAGCTTGGTCATCTGTAAAATGAGGAGTAGAAGAGAAGGAAATGAGATGATGCTTAGAAAGCACCTGTCGCAGTTCCTGGTTAAGGAAAGTGAGTGATAGATTGTTGGTGCTGTTACTCTTATTTCAAAACCTCCATTGTGGTAATGGGTCCCCTTACCTTTGGTCAGCATTGTTGATTTGAAAATCCAATATCCTCACCTTGTGACGAGGGTAGACTTATCTTTTTCCAGTGTTCTTTCCCCATCTTTCCCATCTCAGTAAATGACATCCTTGTTGTGGACTAAGTTATGTTCCCTCAAAATGTAAATGTTGAAATCCTAACCCCCAATGTGATGCCTGTGGAGACAGGATCTTTAGGAGGTAAGTAAGATGAAATGAGGTCATACAGATGAGATCCTAATCCGATCAGATTGTTGTTCTTATAAGAAGAGGAAGAGAGGCTGGGCACGGTGGCTCACGCCTGTAATCCCAGCACTTTGGGAGGCCGAGGCAGGAGGATCAAAAGGTCAGGCAGTCAAGACCATCCTGGCTAACACAGTGAAACGCTGTCGCTACTAAAAATACAAAAAATTAGCTGGGTATGGTGGTGCGTGCCTGTAGTTCCAGCTACTCAGGAGGCTGAGGCAGGAGAATCGCTTGAACCTGGGAGTCAGAGGTTGCAGTGAGCTGAGATCGCGCCACTGCACTCCAGCCTGGCGACAGAGCGAAACTCCATCTTAAAAAAAAAAGGGGGAAGAGGGACCAGAGTTCTTTCTCTTTCTATCGTTTGAGGATGTAGTGGGAAGGCAGCCACCTGCAAGGCAGAAAGAGAGCCGCCATTAGAAACCCATCCTGCCAAGTCTTTCTTCCAGTTCTGGAGACTTCACAGGTCTTCAAGCTGGCTAGTACAACCACCGTGTGATGAGTTGGGTAAGCCAGAGACCTGGCTGCTGCTCTGATACTTCTAGTTCCCTCATGGTCTCCCATCATCCCATGCCATACTGTATTAGATCATTTCTGTCTCCAAGACATTTCTCTATCTTCTCACTTCTCTTTGTCCTTCAACATTTTTCCTATAGATTTTTTCAAATATCTGTAAGAGTAGAGAAAAAAATAATTTATATCAAAGTATTTATCACCAGCTTCAACAATTATCAACATGTGGTGAATCTTGGGTCATCTATTACCTTATCCACTTCTCCACTCCAGGTTATTTTGAAACAAACCCAACACATTGTATAATTTTGCCCATAAATATGTCAATATATTTCTGTAAAAGATATATATTCAATTTAAAAACATATATTCTCCATTAGAAAAACATAACCACCTTACCATTATCACTTCTAATATTTTAAGTAATTTCTTAAAATAAAGAAATATAAGGTCAGTGTTTATATTTTCATGATTGGCTTGAGAAAAACATATTTTTGTAAAGTGTGAATCAGGATTCAAATAAGATTCATATATGGTGATTGGCTGACATGCGTCTTAAATCTTTTTTATTTGTTCCTCTATGTCTTTTAATGTCCGTCCAATTTTTTAATGAATAATTTGGATCATTTGCCCTGAAGAGCTTTACAGAGTCTGAATTTTGCTGATTTCCTCCCTGTGGGATAGTTCCTGTGTCCTTCGTATTTTCTGTAAATAGGTGTGTGTGTGCATGAGTGTAGAGAAAGAAAGAGAATATTCCATGTGACTACATTTTGTTTGTTCTCTCCTTTGCAGGGATGTGAGGAGTTAGGTATATCTTTTGGTTTCTAGGAAGGTTTATATTTTTCTTCTAACTGCTATCTTTAGGTAATGCCCCACTCCCAGGACCAAAATCTGTATTAGTCAGGGTTCTCTAGAGGGACAGGACTAATAGGATAGATGTGTATATGAAGGGGAGTTTATTAAGGAATATCGACTCACACGATCACAAGGTGAAGTCCCACAATAGGCCATCTGCAAGCTGAAGAGCAGGGAAGCCAGTCCGAGTCCCCAAACCTCAAAAGTAGGGAACTGAGAGTACAGCCTTCAGTCTGTGACCAAAGGCCCGAGAGCCCCTGGCAAACTACTGGTGTAGGTCCAAGAGTCCAAAAGCT
The DNA here is from genome assembly GCF_009828535.3 of Hylobates moloch. Taxonomy (NCBI): domain Eukaryota; kingdom Metazoa; phylum Chordata; class Mammalia; order Primates; family Hylobatidae; genus Hylobates; species Hylobates moloch. Next base: position 39,302,983 of record NW_026652295.1, on the reverse strand, counting down.
GATGAACTTTGAGTCCAATGTTCACGAGCAGGAAGCATCCAGCACGGGAGAAAGATGGAGGCCAGAAGACTCAGCAAATCGGCTCTTTCTATTCCTGCGTTTATGCTGGCAGCTGATTAGATGGCGCCCATCCAGACTGAGAGGGTCTGCCTCTCCCAGTCCACTGACTCGAGTGTTAATAATCTCTTTTGGCAACACCCTCACAGACACACCCAGGAACGATACTTTGCATCCTTCAGTCCAGTCAAGAAATTGACACTCAGTATTAACCATCACAGTTACCCTTAGGTTTTGCTTATAAAAATACGTTAATTCCCAATTCCTGATGCTTTCTTTGCTGGTGTCTATGGGTCTGTTGATGTATTGGTGAAATTATCTTCATCACCATGCATTTCCATTATTCTAGTCTCAGTTACGGCTTTTTCTCCTCTGAACAATTGCAATGGTCTCTGAACAGGCCTCCTTGCATCTACTTGGTTTCCTCCAGTCTAGGCTTCACTTGGCAGCCGGACAGATCTTTTCAGACAACCATATTCTTTTTTTTGGTTATTATTCTTTGTAACAGAGTCTCGCTGTATCACCTATGCTGGAGTGCAGTGGCATACTCATAGCTCACTGCAGCCTCGACTTCCCGGTCTCAAGGGATCCTCCTGTCTCAGTCTTCGGAGTAGCTAGGGCCACTGATGCATACCACTACACTCGGCTAATTTTTAAAAAGTTTTTGTAGAGAAGGGGTCTCCCTATGTTGACAAGGCTGGTCTTGAACCCCTGGGCTCAAGTGATCCTCCTGCATTGGTCTCCCAAAGTGCTGGGATTACCGGTGTGAGCCACTGCACCCAGCCTAAACAATCATATTTTGACACTGTCCTGGGCTTCTCACTGAACTTAAAGTGCAATGCAGATGCCCTCAGAAGGCTTCCGCAGCCCTGTGTGACTGTGCCCTACCCGCTGTGCCAGCAGCTCCCCGAGAGGCTCTACTCTTCCGTGTCACGGTTCACCACTCTGCCTTCTCCGTGTTTCCCACCCCAGGCCCTCTATGCAGCCTGGTCCTTCTGCCTGGAGCATTTCCACCCAGTATTTGCTTGGCTGGCTCCTTCTGTCTCTGCAGCAATCACCCTGAGTAGCTCTTCCTCGGGGCAGCCTACCCTGGCCTCTTCCCCTGTGATATGCCCCTCGCCACTCCTCTCCCACAGCAACCTACTTTCCTTCCTGGCCTCTGTCATGACTCAGACTGCTAACTTCCATTTGTGTGTATGCTTATTTCGTATTTGCCTTTCAAGGACAGCACATTTGTCCTTGAGTAATCTTACAACTATATTCTTAGCATCTAACATAGGGGTTGAAACACAGGAAATGTTCACTAAAAATTTGATAATCCATTGATTTAAATGACGTGACAAGAGATGGGAGCAGCAGCTGGAATACAAAGAGAGCCTTGGGAAGGCATGGATTCCAGCCCTTTGGAGAAATTCTCTTCCCCTGGTCCCTCCTGATGGTGGTAGGGAGGGCTGGCCAGGAGCAAGTGTAGGGGAAGCCAGGTGCATGGTGGGGCATGAGGGCTTGGGGGATATACTGGTGTCCACTCTAAGAGGAGGATATGAGTGCACACAGTTTATTGGGAGGTGAGGAAACCCCAGGAGGAGAGAGGGGAAGTGGGGCAATACCTGGAAGCCCCAATAAGGGAGCATCATCAAGTCAGCCATCCCTTTGGGCATGGGGGCTTAGTCCCGCGGGGGGGCTCTGGGAGCCAGCGTGTCAGAGCTGGGGTAGGGAACAGGGCATTTATCCCCAGACACCTCTGGCCTGCAAACAGATGGCAAAGTGGGCTCAGGTGGACAGAAAAAGTACTCAGGAGAGGACACACGGATGGGGTCAAGTCAGAAGATCTGGGCAGAGCACTGACAGCACCTGCATATGTGGAGACATTTGCTACCTCATGAACCTGGCACTGGGTGATGCAAAATTACCCAGATACCATCCCTTCCCCCGACTGAAGACAGACATCCTGACAGAGACCAGACAGGTGGCCATGGAAAGAGTTAATCCCATTGCAGGCAGCAGAGGCCTTGCATCCTGCAGATGAGCCTTCTGTGTGTGCAGATGACAGGTCAGGGAAGTCCGCATCTCATGCCCACCTAATCCGGGCTCTTTGGGGTGGGTTAGGGCACCTGCCATATGAAAGAACGGGATGACAAGAGTGACGCAGCAGTTTTCCCCTCTCAGACCACTTTCACATCTGTGATCTGTTCCTGCCTTACAACCGTTCCAGCAGTGGGTGGGAAGAAATTATCCCCCTCCTTTTATAGAGGAGGGAACTGAGGCGGAAGGGAGAAGTGACTCTGCTGTGGTCTGTCCAGAGCTGGGGAGGGGCAGGCCTGACCCTTCGCCCTAGCTTCTTTCTTGGAGGTGAGCATTTGTGTGGGTGAAGCTCTTTTGCCAAAAGTTATGGGTACAGGGAGGAGAGTTCAGATCCCAGTGAGAATTCTGTGGCACTTTTTCCAAACTGGCCAGGCAGGCGACATTCTTAGGAGCAGCCACAAGATGGCAGAGAGGCCGCACACTGCACATCAGGTTTCCTTGGGGGCCAGGGGAAGCAGCCCAAGATGAGGGCCTGCTGAACATCCCTGAAGACCCCTGAGGATTCCTATAGGGCTGGCTGGGAGTAAAGGAGGAAATGCAGGGGGAAGTGAGAAAGTGGAAATTCTGCCAACTACTTACTGTGTGACCTTGGGCAAGTTACTTGCCCTCTCTGGGCCTCAGGCTCCTCCTTTGTATTCTAGGGTATTTGGACTTAAAGCAGAATATTAGTTTTTTCCAGTTCTGGCACTGAAGGAGGTATGACCATGGAGGCACCTTGGTATCTGAGCTCCCCCCTGGCTGTGAGGCTGGAGGCTGGGAGACAGTCAGAGGGGGTTGGAGTGTGACCGATAAAACAGTAGCCTGACTGATGATTTGAGAGCAGGGTGAGGAAGGGACAGGAGGGAGAACTTTGGCAAGACACAGAGCAGAATGTGGGGAGTAAGGAATTAGGCACCTGAGGCAGGGGCTGTATCTGTTCATCCCTCTATGCATAATTCTCAGTTTCAAGCTTCAGAAAACCACCTTTACTTTGGGTGTCCACCTGCTGCACACACATCTTAGCTCATTGGCCTGTTTTCTTTCTTTTATAGCTGCTATCCCTTTCTGAATTTATGTGCCGATTTATGTGCTTATTTCTGTCTTCTCCCCTGGAATGTAAGCTCCATAAAGGCAGGGACTTGTTTATTCTTCTTGTTTATTCTGGATCCTTAGCAACTAGAACAGTTCCTGGGAAAAGCAGTTGCTCAATAGGCAGCTGTTGAATGAATGAATGAATGGATACCTGAATGGTGACGCAGACAAAACCCTGAACTGGGAGTCAGAGTTCTGGGACCTAACCTTGGGAATGTACTGTGTGATCTCGGGGAAACCTCTTCTCCTTACTGGGTTTCAGTTTCCTGATTCTTAAAGTAAATTGTTTGAGTTCCCTGATCAAGTGTCTTAAATATTTAGAAGCAGAAGTTCCTTCTCCTCTAATTCTCAAGTCCTAGGGTTCAGTTAATCCAGTCAATCACCCATCATTGTTTACGTTCTCCTCCAAGACCCGCAGCCAGCTGATGAAGAAAGCTCTGGGCAGGGACGTCTCTCCTCATTCAGTGAACATTCCTGGGTGCCTACTTTGTGTGACGCTCTGCTCTAGATGCTGGAAGTCCAGAGGAGACCAAGTCAGATGTGCACACTGACCTCTCATATTCTGGTGGGCAAAGTTAAAAAATTGTGGGTCTTCTCTCTTCCTTCTTAAAGGTAGAAAAGGCCAAGCTTTAAAGAAGGCAAACACTCTAGGCTCAGAGTTATTCAAAAGGAAAACCCTCTAATATTAGGAAGATGGGGCTTGTGGGACTAGGGCCTCCAGAGACGCCTGTGGACCTGTCTCTAGGGAACATAATGGGTGGATGAACCTGAGTTTCAGCCCCTCACAACCTCTGTGGTGGCCGTCCCAGACCTGGTCACTGGGAGATACAGCCAGGTCTGTGCTTGGTGTGCCCCACCCATCTCATCAGAACATCCCAGCCCTGTGTCCCTTTTCTTCAGTGCCTTGCCTTTGTTGAGGGATTAATCTCAATAGACGAACAGGGTAGAGCCAAGGCATGAAGGGCTGAGCATGATTTACCCTCCAAAAAGCGAAGCTGAATTTAATTACCACGTAAACTCGAAAGAGGCGACTCTAATGGTAGAATTTCAGGCTCACTGACAGGTTAGGTTTAGGGAGAAAGATAAGCTCTACCTCCTTTAGTCAGTTGCCTGTAATGACCCCAACTTCCCCTCCCCTTGGGCTTGAGCACATAGGTCTCAAAGCTTCTCTAGAAACTCACTAGTACAAGTGCAGGCAGAGGCTGCCACATGGGCCTCATCCAGGAGCTTCTTCTTCTTTTTTTTTTTTTTTTTGAGACGGAGTCTCGCTCTGTCGCCCAGGCTGGAGTGCAGTGGCACGATCTCGGCTCACTGCAAGCTCTGCCTCCCGGGTTCACGCCATTCTCTTGCCTCAGCTTCTCCGAGTAGCTGGGACTACAGGCGCCCGCCACCACGCCCGGCTAATTTTTTGTATTTTTAGTAGAGACGGGGTTTCACCGTAGTCTCGATCTCCTGACCTCGTGATCCGCCCACCTCGGCCTCCCAAAGTGCTGGGATTACAAGCGTGAGCCACCGTGCCCGGCCCCAGGAGCTTCTTAGAGATGCCCAGCCCCATCTCCCCACTGCCCCCGCCCAACCGGACCTCCTAAACCTAAACCAGACGTGAAGTTGACTTTAAGGGAACTTGTGTGCACACTTGGATTTGAGAGCACTGGGCTGAAATGCCCCTTGTTCCCCAGAATGATGTCTGTTCCTGTGAACAGTTTGCTTTCCATGGCAACCCCTGCGCGACCACTGCCTCTTTCTGCATTCCCTTTGCAGGGCCACACTAGTTTTTCATTAGGAGGCAGAAGAAGGAGAGGCACCAGGACGCCTGGCTAAATAAGAAGGCTGAGACTTGTTAGTGTAATGAGCCAACGAAGCTCCCTGAAGGAGCGGCCCTGTGTGCAGGGTGGGGTGGATAATGGGGTCCTCCTCAGAGGTGGGAATTCTCTCTTCATCAGTCTAGCATTTGTTTCAAAGGAAATCAGGCCATGAAATAGCATTTGCACTGTTCTACTGTATATATATATATGTATATAGACAGAGCTCTCTCTCTCTCAGTCACTCACTCTCTCGCTCGCTCTATTATGGGTGCCAGATCCCTTCCCTTGGCCCTTTCAGATCCACGCTCCCCACTCTCCACCCAGTCTCTGCCCTGGGAGGCTTGCCTGTGTGGACTGCATCAACCTACTTCCAGCCCTCTGGCTTCCTGATGGCCCAGCCAATGGGAGAAAAGGAGAGTGAGGCCAGCATTCGTGCCCTCCCTGCCAAGCTGCTACATCTCCCTACTGAGGTGGCTCTTCTCCCCAGGCAGCGCTCCCACAAGACCTTTAGGCTTTCCAGGTCCTGGCAACTGCCCCCTCCCTCCCCTCACCCCTTCCTGTCGGGGGGGGGGGGGGGGGATGTTAACTGCACCCACTGAGACCAGCCCCAGGTGTTGCACCCCACCTTGCTGGTTTCCTACAACCCTGCCCCACACCTTGTAAACTCCTTCTTCAAACTCTCCTCACCTTCCTCCTGCAGTGAGCCATCTATTCCCTGATGGGTTTAATATGCCTGGGAAAAAGACTGGAAGGACATAAACCAAGCTAGTACTGCAGCCACGTTTCCCTTTCTGTTATGACCTGTGTGTCTCTGAGCTTCCAGCGATGCCACTTCCTTTCCTTCAGGCCTCATGGATGCTGTAGGCTTTTGGAAACGGTGGAAGCCAACTGCATTGTATCCCTAAGCATTTTTCTCCTTCCATGTTCCAAGTACAGAAGGGTCCACAGCCCAGCAGGCCCCAGGGGCAGTGGGGTGGGTAGGGCAGGAAGGGTCACTGGGAGGGACTTCAGTCAGCACCATGATGATTCTCCCACTCTGGGATCAGTCCATCCAGAGGCCCCGTCATGGCATGGGGGCCTTGGCACCAGACACTGAAATGGTGACCTTCTGTGATTCACTCCTCCGTGAAGGGAGACCTTCCAGAGGGTCTTGGTATAGGCAGCCATCAAGGGCTCTCTCCTGTCCCAACTCCCCTTTTGCTCCCTCCCAGTCTCCCTCCTGCCATCCTCTCTTCACTTAGGACATTGCCACTTCCTGCTTGCTGTTCCTCAGACACACCAAGCACATGCCGTCCCATTCCTTAGTCTTGTTATTCCCTCTCTGTAGACTGCTGTTCTTCCAGACATCCTCAGGGCTTCTCTTCATTGCCTCAGTCTCTGGGCAGATACTACCTTAATCAGAGAGGCCTTCCTTGGCCATCCAAGACACCATCACCCACTCCCATCACTTTCTGCTAGGCACAGACAAAGCACTCAGCAAAGTTTTGTTAGTGAATGAATGAATGAATGAATGAATGCTCTTTCGGTCACCTTAGGAAGTCAGGACTACATGGGGTGGGAGGTGGCTCCAAACACCTGCCAGCACTCAGTGAGGGGGCTGGTCCCCTCCAGAATTAGCCCGGCATGGCAGTCTCACTTTGCACGTCTGCTAAAAATTATCATGTCCCCACCCAGGCACAAATCTCTAATGCCTATTGATGGAATAGCCCCGTCTCTGTGAGGGGCCCCTGGAGTCACTCCTAGGAATAGGGCTCTTCCTTTATTTCTGTAGGCATAGGCATTTTCTAGACCTTGGGAATGCCAACACCCTTTGCTCAAGTGTGTGGAGTTGCCTGTAGGGATCATGCCCTCTACAGGAAGGCTATGTTCTGAGACAGATTTCTCCAAGGAGAGTTGCAGGCCAGGCCACTAATATCTTAGGGAGTTACAGTCATGGGTTCTAATCCTGGCATGGCCATTAACCAGCTGTGTGAGTTTGGGCAAATCACTTTCTCTCTCTAATTATTAGTGGTTTGCATTTCTCAGGGAACTTCAGGCCCTAAAAAGTTAGGAATCCAGGGCTCCAGAATCTGGCTATAGTACCTAGACTTGAATAGATTAGGAAATAAGCTGGACTTGGAGATGTTCTGTAGTTTGGGGTCTGTCATCATTCCTAATTATTTAGTCCTTCCCGGTCAAAATCTCTCTGCATTATTCCCCAGGACGTCCCCCTTCCCTCGTTTCCTGCCCTTGCCCCCTTCCAGATCTCCTCTGGGTCTTTGTACATGCTAATCCACTGTCCCCAAATGCTCATCCTTTCTTGCCCTGCAGAGTCTATAGCAGACACAGCTGAGGCTCACCCGCCATCCCATCAGCCCTTGTTCTTTAAGCACATATACATGGACCCAATGCTCCTTGGTAGCACCTGTACCTCTTTGCCTGTGGGCTCTTGCTGGTGGTTGGAGTCTGCATGGCCACTGTCGGGAATGAATGGCCCTTGTTGGGGACTGATGGAAGTGGTGAATAAGCACCCTAAATATCTGCACTTCAGGGGAGAATTCTAAGGCCCTCGTTAGCGTATTGCTCTAACTCCCACGGTTCCCTAGTAGGATTGAGTCTCATTTACATTTGTTGATAACACTTTCATTCAGTGTCTTCCCTCCCTGTCTCATGATTTCATTCCCTACTAATATTTTTGGAAGGTCAGTTCCCAAATAAATCATGTGCACTCCAATCCATTTATTCCTGAAGACTCAGATCCATGGTCATCTTTTGTTGGAAACCTTCCCTGCCTCCCTCAAGTTGGTTGCTCGTGCCTCAGTCTTCTTGCAGCTTTTCTCTCTGTATCCACCCTCTTGGTGGGATTGAAAGGATCCCTTCTGGAGTCAGTCGGTCCCACAGGGTGAAGTCTCCCTGATGTCAGAAACCCACGTCATTTTCCTTCGTGCTTATGTGTCCAATAGGGAAACCGAGCTGCTGCTCTCCTCGTCTAGTCTTCCTGCCTTTCTCAACTGTCCAGCAAGCATCCTGCTACCTTAGCAAAGAATTCAATGGGTTACAGATTTCTCTCCCTCTGCTTTAACCCCAGATTAGCCGGGGTTCTGTTTATAAACAGCTGCACTTCCTTATAAACACCCTCCAAGTGGACCAGTTGCCCATCAATACTTGACACAGGAAAACACCCCTGCAGGCCCTTCCACACACAGTGATGCTTCCTGTCCTAAATCATCTCCATGCAGGTGCTGAGGGCCAGGGAAAGTGCTCCTCTCACTGTCCCGCCCACCTCCTAGGTGCATCTCCTCAGACTCACCTGCCTCCCAGCCCCTTGCTTTTGGCCTTCCTTTCCCGGGAGAAGGCAGGGGAGCATCTTCAGATAGAGAGGTCAGTACATTCCTGACCTTGTGTCTCATTCACATTGAAGATTTTTTGCTTTCCTCTGCTTCAAATTCTCTGAAGGGAAGAGGGAGGGAGGAAGGAGGGGACAATCTGGTTTGGATTACATATTGATCTCTTGAGCAAATGCATCCCGCCTGGACAGCCTGCTGTCTCAAAGACTGCTCTCCTCTCATTCTGAGAGCCTGGTTATCGACCTGTGATTCGTCCAGGTCCCTGTGGGCTCTACCCAAATGGATGGAGCCACTGCCTAGCCCCTGCCCAGGAATTCTGTCTTTCAGGAAGCCAAAGCTTTGCCAGCCTCCTCTGTCTGCCTCATAGAGCCCCAGACTCTAGGTTCAACCTTGCTCCGAAGTCGCCACCCCTCTCCCACTCACCAGGAGAAGAGGCACCTGCTGCCTGCTTTGATTCTAAGCACAAAGGGTGTTCTGCTCTTACCTATATATCCTGCCATCGCCTAAATGGCTCTTAAATATCCTACACTCCACTGATCTCCAGTACCAAGAGCAAAACCCTTCATGCTGTAGTAGGCATGTTTGTTAACTGAATTGTTAAAGCATTAGTGATCTGCCTTGGGTTGTTGGAGTATTCATTACCTCTTAAAATGCAAGTACATTATCTTAGTGCCCTTGATGTATTCCTGTGGTTTCCTTTACCAGGGTAGCAGCTTGCCACCCTGCAGAGAGCAGGAATGTCGGGGAGTAAAGCACAGAACAGGTAGGTGTGGGGAGGGAGGGGGTAGGTGGGAGAAGTGGAAGTAAAGATGAGGCCCCAGGAATGGAAGTGTTTGTGCTGACAGTGGTGGTGGAAGCTGGTAGGGGGTGGGCGCCCAGGGCAACCGTCTTCTACCTCACTGCTTTCCCCTGGGGTGGGGGGCTCTGTGCTCCTCCACCAACGTTTTCACACCAGCATTGCTAGCATCATCCTTCCCCCTACACAGTGCGCAAAAATCCTGGTTATCCTCAGACGCCCCAACCCAAAGTCTCCATCCACCAAGTTCCCAGCGCCAGTTCTGCCAGGCCACTTTCCTCTGCCCATTCCTGCCAGGGAGAGCAGGTGCCTGGGATGCAGGGTCCAGTCCTCACTCTGCCCTTGGCAACATCTCTCTCCCCCGTGGCGCCCATGCCACGCTCAGCAGTCTTGGCAGGCTCTTTGAATGGGAAGCTGGGCCCTCCAGCCCGGCCCTGTTTCCAGCCCCCTTTCAGTTATTATCCTTGCCTCAGGCTCACCCTTAGACCAGTGTTCCCTCCCTCTTCCTCTCTCCCAGACCCCAGATTCTCGGGAAACCGGGTTTTGTTCTCTTCACAGTGTCCTCAGCTCACCTGTCAGCCCAAGGCGGGAATCTTTTCTGGAGCTCTGGAAGGCCAGCTCCTCGCTGGCATCAGCAGAAGCAGCAGCTCTGTGGGAGGAAGCCCCCTGCAGAGTTTAAAGCCTGCTCAGCCTCGCGCCCCTGTGATGCAGCTGGGGCCGAGCTGTTTTCCTCTGGGCTTCACCTTCCTCTTGTAGACAGGTCTGTCTCATGTGGTTAACACCTTTGGAGCTCTTGCCATAGGCTGGGCAGTTACAAGCAAATATCTCCTCGTGGAATCCTCATAATAACCTGAGAGTAGTGCTCTCATCCCCATTGTGCAATGATCCGTCTGGCCCCTGGGCTGCCCTAGTGAGGCGCAGAGAGGTTCAGTGACTTGCCCAAGGTCATAGAGCTGGAAATTGGCAGAGCTGGGACTGGAAGCCAGGCCAGGCATCTGGCTCCTGAGTTTCAGCTCTAAGCCTAGGCCATTCTATGCCGACTTCCAAAGCCTATCTGCTCAAACAACTCCAGGCTATTCCACCCCTAATTTGTTAGCACCTGGCTTGGTTTCCCTGGATTAATTCATGCTTTTATCTGTCCTCTCGTTTACCATGCATTCACTCAACAAACAACCATCTCCTATGCAGCACACACTGCTCCCAGCACTGAGGGCATAGAGAAGTGTTCGTGCCCTCAGGGGAATTGTATTTAAGCTGGAGAGACAATAATAAAACAAGCATATTATACTTATATGTTCTAGATAGTGTACTTACTGTATTTAATAAAAAATAAAATGTGGCAGGATGTGATAAGTGTAATAAAAAGATATGGTAGTAGGAAGAGGTGATGAGTCCAGGGAAGGCCCGTCTGAGGCGGCGATATTTGAGCAGAGACCTGAGTGAAGCCAGGCAGGGAGGGTTAGGGTCCAGGAGGGAGCACTGCAGGGAGCAGGGCCTCTCAGTGCCGAGGCCCCAAGAGGGCAAGTGTGGAGTGTGAGGGACCCCCATAGTTGTGGCTAGAAGGGGAGGGAGAAGTGGTAGGGGGGCCATCTCCTCAAGGGGACAGGAGAAGGCTGGGGGGCCTGGAGGGAGTTGAGTGGTGGAGAGGCCTCTCTGGGAGAGAAGAGCTGAGACCTGGAAGAATGAAAAGCCAGCCTTCAGCTGGCTTCTGAGAGATGGGCTGCATCAGAGAAGGGTGCAGTTTTGAAGACTGCCTTTCTCTCTGTCCATACCTGCAGATGGGTGGGGAGGGCTGTGGAGGCAGCCTAGCGGCGCTGGGGAAGAGCAAAGAGCGCAGTCCCAGGAGGCCAGCCGGGGACGGAGGGGAGGGAGAGAAGCTGGAGCCATAGATATCAGAGATGGAAAAGACCTGCCAGGTCATCGAGTGGGTCCCCTGGGGCCCATGGAGGAGACACAGCTGCAGGAGAAATCCCGCCTGCTCGTTTCATGCCCAGGCTGAGAGCTCAAGCTTGAGATGGGAGCTAGCTGAAATTAGATGGGAATTTATTTAAGGCTTTTAAACATTGCCGCACTCAGAGGGCCTCGAGAGAACCACAGATCGTTCCCTCACAGCCTGCCCTGAAGCCACAGCAGTGACATATCTGGCCCCTGGGCTGCCCCAGTGAGCTTTGGAGGATGGGGGGAAACAGGCTGCCTCCACCCCCCTCTTGCCCTGCAGCCCTCTCAGCCTGGAATGCGGCTGGCTGGAGTGTCCTGGAGCTGGCAGTGGGCCACACCTAACCATGTCCCCTGCCTGGCACGCACAGATGTGGAGGGCAGCTACCCTGTATCATCTCAGCCATCCTGTTTTCCAGGGGAGGACCGAGTGCTAATGGTGGAAGGTCAGAGGAGGGCAAGGGCTGCTCTCTGGATTCCCCAGCTGAGTCTATCCCAGTGGGCTGGGGCCTTAACAGCCTCTTTCTGGCCTGGGGCCATGATGCAGATGCCTTTACAATGTTCACTTTTTCTAGATATTGTTGACTCACAAATTTCTCTAAGCTTCACCCAGGGTGTTCAGAAACCACTTTGCAAAACATGTGAGAAGGCAATGAGAAAATAGTACAGAGACAATCGTGTGAACAGCTATGAGCATAGACTCTGGAGCCCAGGCTGCCTGGGTTCAAATCCCAGGTCCACCCCTTAGAAGTTGTGTGGCCTTGAGTCAGTTACTTAACCTCTCCATGCTTCAGCTTCTGAATCTATAAGGTGTGGTTACCAATAATACCCATCCGATAAGGCAGTTGTGAAGATAAAATGTATGAAGAAAATCAAATGCTCAGGTGCCTGGCATATAGGGAAGGAGTGAAAAATGTTAGCGATGATTTTCATCTGTGTTTCTAATAATCAGTTCCTCAAGGTGGTCCTCATGGAAGCTGGAGAACCACTGTTATACTGACTCTCAATGATGACGATAAAGTTCCTGTCCTCAGCCTACTCCAGGAAGGGTCTTGGAAAGCATTCAGGTGAATATACCATCTATTTGCTATTTACTCATTCATTCATTCATTCATTCATTCATTCATTCATTCATTCATTCAGCAGACATCTGTTGGGTACCTTTGAGCCATGGGAATGCAGGCTACTGCATGACCATTGTTTCTGCGTGCTCACACTCACACCCACACAAAAATGTGGACACTCTTGTCTGCACACATTCACTTTCACTCATGTCCTGACCTCGAGGAAGCAGCTCTCAGTTCAGAATCAGTCCAGAAGGAGATTCAGCCGCGTAAATAGCTAGTTGCAGTATGATGCAGCATGATAATGGAGGTACACAAGCCATTATGGGAAGGAGAGAGCAATGAATCCTGTTTGTGGCAACCATAGGGCTGGTGGGATCAGGAAAATCTCCACCAAGGAGGTGATTTTTGAAACAGGAAGAGAAGGTCAGGATCGTGGGCACTTATTGGCAGGAGAACCACAGTGGTTAATGAAGAGTGTGGACTCTGGAGCTAGACTGCCTTGGTGTGCATAAGGACCTGCCACTTTCTGGCTCTCTGTTACATACCCTCTTTGTGCCTCTGTTTTCTCATCTGCAAGATGAGGATAACAAAATACCTTCCTGGTAAGGTTATTTCAAGGACTATATGAGTTTATATATAAAAGGCATTTAGAAGATTGCTTGGTACATAGTAAATGCTGTATAGTGTATGTGTAAACTATTGTTATGACTTTACCAGATACACATTTGACTATAAGTAGCAGAACACTCAGTTAATAGTGATTAAAATAAAAGAGGCATTTCTTTGTGCTGTGCAACAAGAAACCTGGGGGTCAGAGGCTGTGGTAGGCAGCCTCTGTGATGACTCTCAGTGATCCCCAGCCTCTCTTATTGATACCAGCCTGTCATTTCTGGGATTAGACTGTGACTTCTAACCTGGGTGCTCCCTAGCTGTCTCCTAGGTCATCAGCTGCTATGCTGTGAACATGCTCGGGCAGCTCACAGAGAGGCCCGTGTCATGGGAAACAGGCTGCCAGAAAGAAACCACCAGAGTGAGTTTGGCAGCAGATTCTTTAGTCTCAGTCAAGCCTTGAGATGACTGCAGCCTTGACAGACAGCATGACTGCAGCCTCGAGAGAGACCCTGAGCTAGAGGCATCCAGCTAAGCTGTGCCCAGAGTTCTTAACTACAGAAGTGGTGATTAATAAATGTTTGCTGTTTTGAACCACTAAGATTTGGAGTGCTTTATTATGCAGCAATAGGTAATGGATGCAGAGGCCATCAAGGACTTGTATGGTGGCTCCACACTGCCTCAGTAGGGACACCACTGGAACCCAGGCTCTGCTGTCTTTCCATCCCTCTTCCTTAGCTTGAGGCTTTCATTCTCATTGTTATACCAGGGCTGCTACATTTCCAAATGTCACACCTCTTTCTAAACAGGACGAATGTCTAAAGCCAGACAGATGGCATGCCCATGGAGTCTGTCCCTTTTGCACAAGCTTTCCCAGAAGAGCCATCCAACAGCTTCCAGTTTTATCTCATTGGCCGGAAGAGTTCCATGGCCACCCTCGTCCCACACTGAATGGAAGGGTGGACCAGATGATTCTCGCATTCCAGGATGCCAAAATTCTATCCAGGAACCCAGCAAGGGCACTTCAGGTAGCATTAAGGGAATGTAGCTTCCTTGAAGGTAGTAACTGTCTAATTTAGCTGTGATTCCAAAAGCCTAGCCTAGCACCTCACAAATAATGTTTATTAAATGAATGAAGCAGGTTATAAGCTCTTCAAAGGCAGGGATCATGTTTTCCTTGTGTTTATATCCCTGTACTTGGCAGGAATGTTGGAGAAAGAGATGATTGCATTATGCTGCACATTGAAGGCAGGGACTATGCCTTACTATCTGCATACCCCCCATGCCCACCACAGTGCCTGGCATACTTGGAGGGGCACAACTGGGTATGTGGAATGGCTTAACTCTTGAGTTGATCAAGAACTCTGGCCTCTTGCCTCCTAATTCATGACAAATGCTTTATCTTGTGGTGCTGTTCGTTAGAAATAGAAAACAGGTACATTACCCTCTTGTTAAGGAACCAGAGTGTTTTCCTCTTTAATGTGCCTTCTCATCCCTAGCTAGAATTGTCACTGCCTGCAAATTGGAAAATGATTAAAGGCAAGCCTACTACTGTCTCTCTCTGGCTGTACCCTGGGAAACTTCTCCGTCAACTGGAGTGGGAGAGGGCTGGGTCCTCTAGGACGCCTTGCCCTGGGGAGCCTTTGCTGCACTCTTCATGGACTCCGGAGCCAAGAACAGGAAGGCAGGGAATGAAGGCCATTTTTTGAAACGTAGGTTCTTTCTGGGAGGCAACCAGAGGGTGGTTCTGACCATGATGCCTCTGTTGGGGCATACCTGGGTGTGCTCAGAGTGGTCCTAAGAGCTAAGTTCCAGATGCCATTTACTCCCTGAAACCCCACCTAGTTTCCCTGTCTGTGACTGCTCAGCACTCCCTGCTCCATCTGCTTTTTAATCTGACCTTCCAAAATAACTTTCTGAACAGAATAGACAACTTCATACAGAAAAGGAGTTTTGTCATCAAGAAACTTTGGTCAGACCCTAGGAATGTTCTGGGAGTTTGTCATTAGAAAACTACTCATGGATCCACCATGCAACCTTTTCCTAGGGATCTGCAGAGAAGGGAGAACTCTCTTATCTTTCTACGGTGCCGGGGAAAGCACGAGATGAATGCTAGAAGGCCTTTCCCTCCTCACCCTCCATCCCCAAGAGCCTGATGTTTTTATTTCTTTGCAGAATATTCACTGCTATGTGCACTATGAACCTGGTGTGTTCCATGTATGTCACACCATGAACCCCATGGAACTGTAGAGATGTTTCCCTGTCTCAACTGGACAGTAAGCATCTTGAGAGTAGGGCCACTGGGGGTTTATTCTATAGCTTCAATGCTTCGTAAGCCTTCAGCGATTAAACAAATGAATGATGGAGCCCTTAGAAAACATTCACATCCATCTCTTCGGTTTTTATTTTTCCCCTTGCTTTGTGAATGAGTAAATAGGGTCCCAGGTGTCATATGAAGACTCAATATCCTCAGCAGCCAACTGGGAGAAAAAGCAGGATTTTTATATTCATACTGAGTCGGGCCCATCGTCAAGTTACTGTGAAAAGTGAAAACACACTTGGAGACACACCTGAAGGTGGATGTGCTTTCTGAAATTAAAAGGAAAATGAACAAGAATAACATGCATTTTGGAGAACTCATCATACTGTTAGGTATCATTATCCCATTTATTGAAAAAGAAACTGGGGCTCAAGTAGTTGGTATGATTTACCCAAGATCACATTGAGTGCATAGAAGACCCAGGATCAAAACTAGATCATCTACCTCCAAACTGAGAGCACGCAACTTGCTCTTCTGCCTTTTAGGCGATCTCTAGTAGGATATTCTGTGTGGGGCATTGTGGTAGAACTGTAAGAGTTTCGGAGAACTGTGAGACATGAGCCCTACAGTCTAGTAGTACTGATATGAAGGAGGGAAGCCAAATGTCTGTATTAGAGCACCATGTTAGTTTCCTACTGGTGCAGTCACCACAAACTTGGTGACTTCAAAGAGCACAGTTTATTACCTGACAGCTCTAGAAGGTAGATGTCTGAAATTCAGGTGTCTGCTGTTTTTGTTCCTTCTGGAGTCTCTGAAAGAAACTGGCTTTCTCTGGCTTTTCAAGTTTCTAGAGGAAGATTATGCTGTGGCTCCTGGACCCTTCTTCACATCACTCTGACGTCTGCTTCCATCATCACATCTCCTTCTCCAATGGATCCTTCTGCCTCATTCTTATAAAGATGCTTGTGATTACATTGGGCCTCTCAGACAATCCAGGATCATCTCCCCATCTCAAGACCCTTAATTTAATCACATCTGCAAAGTCTCTTTGCAGGTCCTAAGGATCAGGATGTGGGCATCTTTGGGGGGCATTATTTAGCTGACCACACAAATCTATCGGTGTCTAACCTAAGCACTGAGTAGGCAGTTCAAGGCTGTATCTTATTTTGTCCTTACATCCACCATGTGAGATAGTTATGATGATGATGAGCTCATTTTAAAGATGAGAAACTGATGGGTAAGTGACATGTTTAGGGTCCTATGTAGTTAGTGGCAGAATCAGGTTTCTCAGACGCCAGGGCCTGTACTTTTAGGAATCAGAATAGATGAGTTGGTCTTGAGAAGCGATAGCTGTCAGTAGGGAGGATAATCCTGTCCTGTAAGGTGGGGCTGGATGGTGTGAGACCTGGATGACAAGCCAAGCCACTGGGATGTTTAGGACAACCCATTCTGGACACAGAAAATGAAGTGACGATAGGTGGTTTGGTTTTGGGGAGATAACTCAGCTGAGGGCCACTGTGAGTGAGGGACAGGGCTTGGAGACCAGGTGGCAGATGCTGGTTTTCTGCTTGTCTCTGCTCTGCTCTACCTGGCCCCACAGGCTGAGACTTTCCAAGGATGAAAATCTGAAGGGCAGAACTCATGCTGAGTCACAGCATCCTGAGACATGCCTGCCTGACACTACTTTGCAAGATTAAATGCCCCAGCAGTAGGCTTCCATCAGCTTCCCGCTTGGTTACCAGCAGTGACATCTTAGATGAATTGGCTATGTGACCTGGGAGCTGGCTGGGTGGGAGGAAGGCAGGAGGGAGTGGCTCTCTTAAGCTGCAAAAGGAAAATTCTTAGCGTCTGTTGCATCTTACAGGCCACTGCAGACTCCTTCCCCTCTGGGATGAAAGGAGACCCACCAGGCTGGGACAATCTACAGGACTGAATCATCATTACCACTTGGTGCCCCTGGTGGTGTGCACCCCATCCCTCTTTGTTGAGGAATCCCAAATCGGACTCTCAGATCCACACCCAAGGACCCTCCTGTAACCGCCTAGACCTGTTTCTGTATTAGCAAAAGGGCCTCCTCATAACAGTACCTCCCTCACTGCTGTTGTGGAGGGTGAATGGGATAGGGCACAAAAGGCCTGGAAGGTGGAAGTGTTGGGTAATCAGTGTCCTTGCTCTTGGGGAGTTCTTCCAAACTTACCCTTGACCCTCTTTGGTAATATCAGTTTCTTCTTGCGTCCATCCTCTCTCCCTTTCTCCTTTCCTTGCTTTCTTCCTTCAATCTTTCTTCTTTCAGGAAAATTGAAAACATCCAGTTAGTAACTTTTACCCCAAGATTACTCAGGAACTTGAAGCTTCGTACCCAGCCTTGTCTTTTACATATTTCAGGTTGAGTATCCCTAATCTGAAAATCTGAAATGCTCCAAAATTCTATATTTTTGGAGCACTGACATGATGTTCAAAGAAAATACTCAGTAGAGCATTTTTAATTTCAGATTGTCAGATTACAGACACTCACTGGTAAGTATAATGCAAATATTCCAGCATCTGAAAAAATCTGAAATCTGAAACGCTGCTATCTCAATCATTTTGGAAAAGGGATACTCAACCTGTAGGAGATGTAACCTCTTTCATCTGTCCCTAGATACGTACTGGACTCATCCATGCTCTTTCGTGCCCTCCAAAGGCATGATGTCCCTAAGTGGACAGAGAACATCAAGGGACCCAAGGGCACGCATTTCTTTCAGCCTCGGTCTCTTTTAGCTAGGTGTCATCTGGCACAGTTCTTGGTCTGGAATCGGGGCTTGATCAATCTTGGTGAAGGGAGGAAGAAAGGGAGAGAAGTGAGGGAGAGAGGGAGGAAAAACAAGCACAGCATGTTGTTGGGTGTGTGTGGCACCCTGTCAAATGTTGCTCTGTAGACCATTTTTGTACCCTGGGACATGTGACAGCTACCACCACAGAGTTCATTTATTTAACAAGCATGTATTGAGCACCTGGTACTGTGCTGGGCACTGTGGTGAAACAAAGATAAATAATAAATGGGGAATGCCCTCAGGGTGCCTTCAGTCTAGCAGGGGTGTGAAGATCTGAACACATCATTTTAACTCAGAGAAAGGAAAGAAAGTCGCACTTCCAAGTGAGATGTGTGGATCTGAGCCCCAGGGCTCCAGGCCAGCAACTTGGCACTTTTTCATTATTGATTGGCTTTGCAGGTGTGGCAGTAAAGCAGGAAAAGTGGGTAGGAGGGCCATGTCTGCATTTACTGTCCCACCTGTGATCCACCCTGTTGGGAAAGGACTGGGTTGCACCATTCAACATTATTCAGGAAGTATTGATTATGTGCCTTCAGAGAAGCAGGCAAGGCTCTGCCTGGGATAATAAGCACCCTCAAAAGCCCTCTGGATTGTTCCCAGGCCATCTGCTTCCTGCCTTTGTGCCTGTGCTCTGTTTCTGTGCCGTTAATGCTCATGAGCACACACCCAGAGGTGTACACACACACACACACACACACACACACGCATGCACACATGCACGTGCACACTATGTCATTACTATTATTTAGGATCTTAAAAATTGCAGCCTGAACACAATCCCTTCATGGCTGCTTCTCTTTCATGCATGGCTGGCCACCTCCTCCACTCTCTCCCTCTGAGGATCTCACACCTCCACACCTCCCCTCCTCGACTTCCTGTCCTACCAGGCCTCCGCACTGCAGAGAGCCTGTGTGTCTCTTTTTGTTTCTTTCTATTTCCTTTTATCTCCATTTTTTTTTCTCTCTGCCTTTTTATATCTGCCATTGCCTTTCTTTCTGATTCTCCCTGAGTGGTGTGTGTGTGTGTGTGTGTGTGTGTGTGTGTGTGAGTGTGTGTGTAAAGAAAGAGAAAGGGAGAGGGAGAGACCATTCTCTTTTGGAGTTTTCCTCCTTGATTTGGTTATAGTTTCCTGCTGTAGAATCACAAATGCAACAGAGCCAATTTTAACAGCCGTGGAAAAGAGTGATGCATGATTCTTGGCAGGATAGGACCAGGGTATCTGAATGAGGCAATAAAACCCAGCCTGAGTGTCTGAGGGCCTCCTCACAACACGGCCTGCCCCTGCCTACCACATTGGCTAGCTTTTAGGACCACATCTTAGCTTCACAGAGAGAAGGGATACACCAACTTTGGGCAATGGTGACGTGTCTTGGCCCAGGGCCAGGGCTGGAATTTCCCTGTCCTTGAGGGTGTCACAAATCTACGTAGAAGTTGAAGGTTGCTAAGAACGGCGGTGTGCTCTGGGCCCTGGAGGGGTAAGTTGGAGGTGCAGAGAGGGAAGACAGGCTGATCTTCATTCACATGGATTATCTCCTTAAGTTAATCCTCCCTGTGCCTCTGGGAAGTCTGGGTCAATTATTATAGAACTAGAAATGAGACTCAAAGAAGTTAAATGACACCTCTGAGACCACACAGCTGGTGGGTCATCTGGTAGACCCAGATCCGTCTCTGCCTTACTGCTTCTTTCCTAGTCAAAGTGCATGTAGTTTTTTGGGAAGGGAGATGCTAAGACTGGGTACCAATGAACTGACTTTGTATATTGGGCCTGCTGAGATGAAATCTCCTAATGAATTCCAAGTCCTTGCTTGAGGCAAGGGCTTGAGGAGGTCCCAAGATGCTCAGGCTTTGGGTTGTCTATTGAGGGATATGGGTTGTGGAAACCAGATCCTGAATCTGTCCCCTCTTAAAGAAACACTCTGCAGTAAGCTTAAGACTTTCCAATCACAATGTGCATGATGATTCTCTGCTTTTTCTACTTTATTTAAAGGTATCTGCATTTTTAAGTTATGCAAAGGTATATTGAATGCCATCATGCCTCTCTTTTATGCACTGACAGCTTTCTACTGTAAATGTTTTTTGAGAAAGCCTGCTTAACCTGGGTGCAGGTAGCATACTTGGGAGCAGCCTACAACCAATAAACAGTGGGGATTGGTAGATAAATATCACAACTTCCTCACCTCGCTGGAAGACAGCTCTGAGGCAGGAGTTACACAGTCTCCAAAAGGTTCTCCTGACATTGATCCCACAGTGGTAACCTGCTCTTTAACCTACCTTCTATGGGTTTCTTCCCTTCCTTGTCTCACTTTCCCACTCTGCTATGGGTTCTCTCTAGGATCATTTCCATATAATCCTCAGATCCTTGAATCAAATTCTATCAAGGATTGAATCAAACTCAATCTAAGATAGTCACTTTGCAAGGTAAGGGAGTCAGAATTCAAATCCTGTTCTGTCTGACTCCAAAGCCCATGCACCTATCTTCATCCTACATTGCTACATAGCTAGTAAAGCTATCCCCACATCTATGCTTACCTTTTGTTATAGATAGACATGCGTTGTACCAAATCTGTTCTTTCTTCCATTATTCAGAAGGCACTTGATGAAGTTGCAGCAAACTCAGGGGCCCTCATTTACCTTTTGCAGTGTGGGTCCTTCCAGGTATTAGTTTATAGCATGCTCATGAACTATCCGAGTTTAACCAAGTCTCCCATCTCACCAAGCCAGAGTCACTTTCCAGGGTGCAGAAGGAAGCTTCTCTCCCCTGCTAGCCTTTGTCAAGGGTAGATGGGCCAGAAGGATGTCTACTTACCTCCAGGCATATTAAGCAGCTTTATTAAATTTGTATGAAATGGAAGTAAAATCATGCAGAGAAAAGTAGTAAGCAGTGTTTGGTTGCTCCTCTTGCAGAGGAGGCAAGTTCAAGGGAGAATAGGTAAAGGGGCTGGCTTTCTGCATAAGCTTTTTTGGTCAGCTTTTGTGCCTGGGGGACTTTTAGACCTTGCAGGGAATTTATACTATGTTCCACTTCTATTATGTCTTTATTTTTCCTTTCAATCAGAATTTGCTATGTTATCAACCAGCTTCAATGGGTGGATTTTTTTCCTATTGAAAACTGTAGAGGGAGGTGGGGTTCCTGAGGAATCATGGAAGGAGAATGTGGAGGGGGAGGGCACTGTTCTCTGACTGCTTTTACAGCTAGTGAGGCTGGGTAGAAGTTCCAGTCCTTAACCACCCCATTCCTCCCAGTTCTCCTGACAAAACCCTGCAGAAGATTGCACTCTGGGACAGGAATAAGCCAACTGGACTTCACTGGGAGATGAAGGAAGGAATAGGCAGTTGTTAGAATGTGAGTGAGGAAGAGTGGTCCAGAGACCAGCAAGGGAGACAAGTGAGATGTGAAGGAACCCACTCTCAAGGCAAGGGGTTCTATCTCCCTCAAGGGAAGGCCTCCGCAGAGGTGTCATCAAAGTCCTCTTGGATGGGAAAAAATGAAAATAACTGGGGCAGGGAAAGAAGGGAAGATGATTAGCTTTTTTGTGCATGTGTGAGACTGAAGTACAAGTTTCATACCCAGGAAAGCCATATCCAACTAACTTCCTACATGCTGCTAACAAGTTTTGCAGATTCCCTTAGCCTAAATCTATATCTATTCAGATGCTCCTCGGCTTAGGATGGGTTTATGTCCCAATAAACCCACTGTAAAATAAAAAAATTCTAAGTCAAACTATAATAGGTCAAGGACTATCTGTGTCTCTCCCTCTACTTAGCTGGCTAGCTATACCACATGTCAGAGTAAATCCTCTTCAGGCCAGAGCAGAATTTTATTCATCTGGCCATTGATTGTTGTAAGCCATCGAAATATGTATCCATCAGTTGTCTCACTAA
Organism: Hylobates moloch; assembly: GCF_009828535.3. Classification (NCBI taxonomy): domain Eukaryota; kingdom Metazoa; phylum Chordata; class Mammalia; order Primates; family Hylobatidae; genus Hylobates; species Hylobates moloch. The sequence continues at coordinate 39,281,280 of NW_026652295.1, read as the reverse complement.
TGTAATAACCATTCTCTCCTGGTATTGCTTGATAGTTGATTGATAGAGGCCATCCTCATTTGGGCCCCCAAGAGGTCTAAGAGGGAGAGAGGGATCAATTTTGTCATCCCCATTTACTCAATGCTCTTTTTTTGTTTGTTTGTGTTGAGACAGAGTCTTGCTCTGTTGCCCAGGCTGGAGTGCAGTGGCATGATCTCAGCTCACTGCAACCTCTACCTCCCGCGTTCAAGCAATTCTCCTGCCTCAGCCTCCCAAGTAGCTGGGATTATAGGCACCCACCATCACGCGTGGCTAATTTCTGTATTTTTAGTAGAGTCAGGGTTTCACTGTGTTGGCCAGGCTGGTCTTGAACTCCTGACCTCAGGTGATCTGCCCTCCTTGGCCTCCCAAAGTGCTGGGATTACAGACGTGAGCCACTGCACTGGCCTACTTAGTGCTCTTGACCTCTCCTGGGGATATCGTTCTTTCTGCTCCAGCCCGATGCTTCACTGGGAACAGTGAGTGGGGATGGGACTCCCACTTGGCTAACTACATCAGCCCAGACATCAATCTTGGACACTAGTGGGTGCCAGATGGCCATCAAATCTATTATTACCTTTCTGCAGATGAGAGAATGGGTGTTGAGGATGGGCGGTGGCTTGCCAGGGTTCCCATCACTCTCATTGGTAGAAATCATCTAGATTCTTGGCTCATGTTCTTTCTATTCTTTCTCTTCATTTATTAAGCCTATTACATGTTGTACTAAGCACTGAGGATGTCACAAGCTAGATAAATGCCCTCTCTTCCCCATGCTTATGATAAAGAGGGGAAGATGGGCAATTAAAGAAGAAGTAACAATATGATGTGATGGGTCCTATGATTAGGGAAGCACAGGATACTCTGGAGCATAGAATGAGGGCTTCTTACCTAGTCTGAGTGTCCATGATTAATGAAGGCTTCCTGGAAGAAATGACATTTAAGCTAAGTTGAAACCTGAATGACGAGTAGGAATTATCTGAAGAATTGGCGATGGGATGATGGGGTTGAGAGAAAAATATTCTAGGCAGCACGAACAGCATGGCAATATCTTGGCAATGGGAGAGGACATGATGCAATTAAGGAATTTTTAACAAATACAATATGATTGAAAGATACAAGGCATGCTGGCTGGACATGTGGGGCTAGAAAGACATAACACAGGAAACTCACCTTCCCATATACATCCTAAATCTTTTAAGAGCAAAGGCTGTGTCTTTTGTCCCTCTTGTGAATTGAACAGCTCAGGGCTGAACATTAATGTTTAATGTTTGAATGAATTTATGAAGGTAAAAACCATATGCATCTATACAAACTCCTAAAAATGTCCAAGCCTCTCATTATTTGAGTTATGTATTAGCAAAAATACAATTTCTTAAAAGCACATCGCATTTGAGGTAGACTCACATTTTCATCAATATTGGCTCCCTTGAGGTTGGGAAAAGCATCTTCCTGCCTCTCTGAGAATCTTGCCTTTCATCTGGCATTTCTGTGAGGTTCTGGGTGGCTGAATGAAGTCAACCCCCAGCTTTCCCTGTCAGTCTTTACCTGGCTGTTCCTCAAGGTCCCATAAATGGTCACCCCAGTGTGGCTGGGGGTCCTCCAAATCAAGGCTAAAAGCTCAATGAACATTTGGAAATTTGACTTGGGGAAGTCATTGCAGAGAGACATCAAGCCCAAAGGTGAGGTCAGAAAAGGAGCGGATACCAGGAGAATAATTCACATTAACTATTTATTATTCTTACAGCCACGGATCCATCCATTGCTGGAATACTTGAAAACACACATACACACACACACACGAACATGCAAATCCTAATGAATACAGGGTGTGCGTTCTTGTCTTAGGTCTTACTTATGGCATGATGCTTTCTCATTCCCCCTTGATATTTTATTCCACATTTTCAGTCATCTCCCCTAATGAAATGATCACGCTGAACTAATCCAAACATCAACTTAATTAATCAACATTTGGCAGTCTATGACTACACGCTCCAGTCCAAATTACTTGTGACAACTTTCTTAATACAAACCCAAAACATCTACTGGGAGGCAGTGGCTCTATCAGCTGGCTGGAGAGCATGACTCTTCAATGTATCTAATATGTTTTAATAGAGTTGCAATAAACCTTTAGTCCCAAGGTATGACAGAGAGAATTTTGCCACCAGAAAATGTCATTATTTTATTTTTAACTCAATAAATTAAAAATAAAGTGCCTTTGTGATATAGATGCACCCTTACTAAGAGCTACCCCTCCAAAAAGACCTTCAGGTCAGATGCTCAAGCCAACAGGGACCTTGGTGGCTGGTGCTCTAGCCAGCTAAGAAATTAAATGTAGCCAGGTGGTTTCTTCTAGAAGCTGTGGTTCTCTTTTAGAAACTGACTCCACAATAGGAAGAAGAATCAGAATAATACTTTTTTCTATTTGTTTACTCTTTTATGATTCACAGGATACTTTCATGCACTTGATCTCATTTGATCTTACTGTATCCATGGGATGTAGGTGAGGGAGAGATTCATTCCTTTGTTCAGCACCAATATTTCTTAAGAGCCTTCTCCATGGTAGGAACTGAGCTACACACCAGAGATTCAGGGGTGAGCAAGATGGACATGGTACCTGCCGGGATAGATATCTTAATTTATCCCTCCAGGGTTTTTCTCCATCTTCCTCCACCCTGCCCTGTGCCCTGAAGGATGATGAACTTCATCACCTGAGCTTCCTGCCTTCTCGTATCCAGTTGGGTTTAGCCATAGAGGCTGAGACATTTATCCCCCTCGTTTCTTCCCTGCAGCTCTGTAGGCTGGCAGGGTCTGCGTTCCTGTTCCCAAGGCCAAAGCTGCTATTTCTCCTAGAATACCCACAGATCTCCCCAGTTTCTAGGAACCACTCTCTCTTCTTTCCCCTTCAAGCCTTGGAGAAGTAATGGCTTCACACTCTTGCTGCCCCTGGGGTGCCTCGAACTCTCAAATCAATTACCCCATTAAAATACACCATGTGTTTCCTTCCAGTCTGACTGGTATACCTAGCTTTACATAACATGTAGCCTGATGGTCATCTACCAAATAATGGCACAAATAATTAGTTGCAACTGTGATACAATGCTTTTCAAGAGTATCTAACAGGGCATCTGACTTACTCTGGGGGAATTAGGAGTAAGTATCAGCACAGGTGATATTTAAGCTGAGCACAGAGGGCTGAGGAGGAATTAGTCATGAGGATTTTAGGTTGGTGAGAGGTGGGGTGGTACTCCAGACAGACAGAATAATATGTTTGAAACCCTGAAGGCTGGAAGAAACTGCTGTTCATGGGAAGAAGACTAGGAGGCCATGAGTGTGAATGGAGCGTTTCTAAAAAGGCAAGATGTGATTATAGCTAAAAGTCCTGAGGATCAGCAGGGAGAGGAGGGGAGGGGCCAGGAGACTGGAATTCAGGGCTGGGACCAGGGCGAGGCAAGGAAGGGCTGAGGACACAGACGATAAGGAGGTGCTCATTCTCAGGGTCATGCAAATGTGGGGTCAGCCCTGAAAGTGAGGCCTCTTTAAATTTTGTACCCTTTAAATTTTGTGCCTAGGGGTGGAGATGGGGACATGAACCAAGAAACGTGGTCTGAGCAGAGGGATGAATTTGAGTGGGGATAAACTAGAGAGGAAAATACTCCTGAGGAAGTCATGGGCAGCATTACTTTGCTGACACTGACAAGTGACAGTACACATGGGGTACTGCCAACCAGGGAAGCTCACCCAAGCCTTTGGTGAGCCAGAGTTTTTACTGGGACTCCATCACATGCTGCCCATGTGGCTGACATTTGGAGGTGGAACTGATACCACGTGGCCTAGATCTCTGATCACAAATCACACTGTTAGACTGTTCAGGTAACCAGAGCCCCAGGCAAACAAAGACACTCCTATTAGGCACGGCGTTCCAAGTGTCTAGAGATACCTCCCAGTAGCTGAAGGCAAAGGCCAGGCCTCTCCTTGGGTGAAATTAATTCTTCACTACACATCAGCCCTTTGTAGAAAACCACTATGTATCTGTTGACAGTTCTGCAGGCCTATGGAAAGCTTTACTTAGACGGTGAGCTCTAAGCCTGGCTGGCTTGCATCAGTTTCTCAGACAGTAGATGAAAAGATCTAGGGGTGTTTAATCTAATTAAAAAAACCTGCTACTTGGGAGGCTGAGGCAGGAGAATTGCTTGAACCCAGGAGGCAGAGGTTGCAGTGAGCCGAGATCGCGCCACTGCACGTCAGCCTGGGTGACAGGGCAAGACTCCATCTCGAAAAAAAACCAAAAAACAAAAAAACCCCACAAAATTTATTGCTCTGTTTTATTAGAAAATTAACAAATGCACATAGTAGATATTTTTAACAATACAGAAATGTATAATATAGAAAGTCCTTATCATATAACATAATCTAGAAGTATATGTAAAACAGAAAGTTCCCCATAATTCAAGAAATAACTGTTTCTAAAAATTTAGTTCATATTTTTCCATTTTTACTATGCATATTTTAACATATAAATATGTAATTACTTTTAACAAAAATGATATACAGTACGTCGTGCTCTGCAACTTGCTTTTCCCCCTTAACAGTATATCACAGATACAGCATAGACATGTCACCACATAGAAATAAACCTTATTTTTTTTCAGTAGTTGAGTAGTATTTCAGTATGAGTATACCACAGTTTATTTAGCCAATCACTTACTGACAGGCATGTAGGTTACCACCATTTTTTTTGTTTTTTGTTTTTTTTTTTTCACTGCAATGTTGCAGTGAACATCCTTGAGCATATATGATTTGTCCCTGTGTTAATATTTCTGTAGGGTAAATTCTTAAAAGAGAAATTGCTAGATTAAAGGATATGTGTAGTTCACAATTTAATAGATCTTGCTAAACTGTACTCTGAAAAGCTAATTTATCCTCACATTAACTATGTATGGGAGTGCTGGATGTCTGTCACCCTTGTCAAATGAGATGTTATTAATCCTTTTCATAAGTCCAAATATTTAAAGGGAAACCAGCATTACACTCTCCCTTTTTCTTGGGGGATGGCTGCTGCTTCCTTTTTGATGACACAGGCCAGCCCCCATGGAGGGGGACAGATCTCCTTGCCCCAGCCCCAACCGGTGAATATTGGGTGGTGAGAAATGTGGGTGGCTCAGGAAAGCTGGACTCCAGAGTAAAGCTGATTTAATATTTTGTGCATGTGGACACTGGATTTAAGATTGAACATTTGAAACTTATTTTCCTGGGCTTGCCTAATGCCCCTATGATTTTTTCCTGTTAGATGTATTAGTTTTCTATGCACATGTAACACATTATCACAAATTTAGTGGCTAGAACCAACATGAACTTATTATCTCACAGCTTCTGTAAGTCAGAAGTCCAAGAACAGCATAGCTCCATTTTCTGTTTAGGGTTTCATTAGGCTGAAATCAAGATGTCAGTTGGGGCTGCAATCCCATCTGAGACTCAGGTCCTCTGCCAAGCCTTTTCATGTTGTTGGCATAATTCAGTTCCTGGTGTTCTTATGACTGAAGGTACCATTTTCCTCTTGGCTGTTAGTTGTGGGCCACTCTCAGCTCCTGGAGGCTGACCCCAGGTCCTGGCCAGTGAGCCTCTCACGATATGGCAGCTTGCTCCTTCAAGGCCGGCAGGAGAATCTCTCTCCAGTTGGCAACAAGTGTCTTATACAGTAATTGTGAAAGTAAGTGACCACTTTTGCCATATAATGTAATCTAATCACTAGAGGGACCATCCCAGCATATTCCCAGGTCCTGTCAACATTCAAGGGGAGGAGGGGTGAACACAGGGGTGGGAACCTGGGGGGAACATCTTACATTTCTGCCTACCACCGTAGCTGACGATATGTACAAATTCTGTGTGTGTGGTGCTTCAGGGGAGGGGCTGAAGCTCAGCTCTTATCCCAGGTTCACTGTCCTTTGGTGGGATAAATATAGTCCTCTTCTATTTTTGTCTTCTGTGTAGTTAAAATGGAAAGTTCCTGATAGGCCATGCAATAACATGCATTTGGGGTGTCTGTTGGCCCTCTCCACTTTTTCTGCTTCTTCCTCTTCACTTAAAGGGATAGGCCCAGGTGGCCATGATTATTCTACTTGAGTGGGTGTGAGACCTGAGACAGAATAATCAATTTGTCCCTCCTGAAAATTCAGAGCTAGTATTGACGAAGTGCATTAGTTAGGTGGTTGGAGGTACTGAGGTTGGCAGCTTCCCAGGCTGGGATAGAGACTTTATGCCACACACATAGAGATAAAGGAATTCAGCCAGGAGGGAGGAAAAAAAAAAAAACAAAACTGAAGCCAATAGGTAAAGAGAAGTGATGATAGAACAACCAACTCTTGTAGCTTGCTCAAGACGCAAGACTTTCAGTGCTAAGATCAGAACATCTCAGGCAAACCAGAATCAGCTGGTCACCCAAAGTAGAGAAGAGTGACCTGTGATGCCCAAGAGGAACTTCCTTGAATCCGGATTCTCCCCAGTCCCTATTCCTAGTCCTGGGAGGAGGCTGCCTGGATTTCTTGTCCTGACTCTCATGTGGACTTCCCTGTAACTTCCTAATTCTCTTTTGTCTAAAGTGGTCTGGAAGTTTAACTTCCAGGAAGATCGCACTTTGTCATTAGAGTGAGCCCAGGTAACTGGATGCTCCCCAATGACATGAGAAGATGGGATGTGTCACTTCCAGTCCCAGGCAGCTAACACCCAGTGACTGCTTCACGCACTCCCCCCTCATCCTGTGGCTGTGAGTGAGGAACTCAGGAATGCACAACCCAGATCCCCAATCTCAGTGGAGGGAGAGCTGCTGAGGAGGACTGTGCCACCCTCCTGGGGCTTCACGTGAGAGAGAAATCAAGCTTTTTGCATTTGGCCACTGAGATTTCAGGTTTATTTGTCCTCAAGCTGAGTCTCCTGCCTAATATAGTGGATTTCTTTTAATCTTAACCAAAAAAGCTTTTACTATGACAACCTGGGTCATGAGGAGTCTCCTGAAAATATCCTCAGTTTTTGAACACCTGGGAAAGTTCTTATTTGATTACTTACAGAATGATCAGAAATGTTCAGTCCACATTCAAGGGCAGGATTCAGGATCCAGGGTGCAGAGCAGGACTTGAGAGATTGCAGTTGACTTTGCTGAGGTTTCTACCTCACCTGCAAGCTGGCTCTAATCCACAGCAAGATAACAGGAGTGTGGATCTAGGCAGGAAACTCTTGCGGCCAGAGCAGGTTGGTCAGCACAGTTGCACTTGGGTCAAATGAAGAGACCAGACTCAGGGATCTGAGGATAGGACCAGGCACAGGTGAACTCCTGAGAACTGCCCAACCTGGCAGCAGGAACCCTAGATAGTACCCACCCATAACGATCTGCTTAGGGAAGGCAAGCTTGGTTCCCAGGCCATAATGCTTACGGCAGACAAATTCCTAGAAAGTCACAAATTACTAAAACTGCCTTGAGATTAAATAAAAAACTGAACAGATCTATACAAATAAAGAGACTAAATTAGTAATAAAAAACCTTCCAACAAACAAAAGTGCATGACCAGACAGCTTCATTGATGAATTCTACCGAACATTTGAAGAATGAACACCAATCCTTTTCAAATTCTTCCAAAAACATTACAGAGGAGAAACAATTCCTAACTCATCCTGTGAGGCCAGTATCACCCTGATACGAAGCCACACACAGCCAATGGTGTCTCACTGGTGGAGAAGCACAAGCCCATGGCCTGCTGGGGGCCCAGTTTCCAGCCCACCCAACACAATGAAGTGGAGATCCTGGGCTGGATCGGGCTCTGGGACAACCAGCTCTGTCCCCTCCCAAGTCACTGGCCAGTCCCAGCCTTTACTGAAAAATGTCTCCTTTGACCTCCCCTCCTGCCTCTCTTAGTCACCCAACCCATTACCTCACACACTCAGTGGGCAAGAACTCCTCCCCATGCTGAGCCAATATCCTTCCTGTTGCTGGTTCATCTTCCTATCCCCGCCCAGGCCTTCTCACACTTTCCTATGCATCTGATCACCTGGGGATCTGGTTAAAATGCAGACAGATTTACTAGTTCCAGGCTAGGGTATGAGACTGCTTTTCTAACAAACCTTCCAGTGGAATCTATGCTTCTGCTCCTGGAGCAAGATTTTGAGTAGCAGGGGTCTAAAGTACCCATCCCAGGAGCACCTTTTGAGCCCAACTCACATGGCTATCTCAGGGAGTTCAAGGAATCATCCCCGGGTAGAAAACCTTGGAAAGCAGGACTGTTCCACCTGCACCAGGGGAGACTCAGGAGCCCCTGGCTTCTTTTAGGGCAAAGAGGCCACTGCTCACCTGCATACCCCCACTACAGCATATATACTGCAACATGCCCAACATCCCTACATACCCCCTCATACATGCTACAACATCCTTAACACCTCTACGTGCCCCTACACATGCATGCGTGTGCACGCATGCACACACATACACACACACAGAAACACAAAAGAATAAGGCCTGGTGGCTCACAAGACCACGCTTTGAGTCCAAGGCACTTTCTAAATCAAAATGCTTCTAAACAGAAGACAACCTTTTGGCTCAGGAAGGGCTGGAGCACTTGGTAGTTTGGACAGAAGTGGTGAAGGCCAACAGAGGCTGGTAGAGACACCACAGAGGAGACCCTGATGGGCCAGAGGGCTTGTCGTTAGATCTGGAAGGAAAGCAGAGTAGAGGCAGGGAGGTGGAAGTGGGGCCTCTGGCTTCTGGATGGTGCTGATGGCTGCCAGAGGCTGCTGTGGTAATAATGGCCAAGGTACAGGGCCTGCTACAATCTCCAAAGCATTCCCACACTTCATCCTTTCAGGAGGCACCATGATGCTGACTTTACAGATGAGGATATGACAGTCCTTGGTGCCAGGTGACTTGATTCAGGAGACACCGATCCAATGGGAGCCACCCAGAAACCACATTTCTGTCGCCTGAACCAGTTCGGAAGCTGGTTGGGGGACACTGAGAAGTCCTGTGCATTGACGTCCCCCTCTGAACAAGGAAGAGAACAGGAAGGTAAAAGGGGTGGGTTGTGGGGACTTCTGCTGAAACTGTGGTGTCTGGGGAAACAAGGAGTAGCCCCCTATTTCCCAGTAGGGAAGACAACTTGGGTGACAGGGTGATGGAAAATCTCAGCACAGCTGTAGCTCCAGCCCCACCTTTCCATTTGGAGAGGGCCAGGCAATGTGCAGAACAGACATATGAATGGGTTTTAAAAATACCACTGCCCTAAGCATGCACTTGGAGGAATTATGACACTCAGGGCAATTGGAGGGAATCCATCACTGTCTCAGGGAACATGCCCACTGCATGAGAGATGCTCTCAGCTCTCTCTGGGCCCAACACACACACGCTCAGACACATACAAACATACATATACAAACACACACACACATGGTCACCCACAGACACACATATATAGACATACACACAGACAATAGACACGGACACTGACACACCCACAGACACATACGACACACACACACACACGGATACCCACAGACACACATATACAGACATATACACAGACACACACAGACACAGACACATACACACACAGACATATACACATACAGACACACATACAAATGTACACAATTACACACACACAAATACACACACACACAGACATATACATACACAGGAATATATATACACATACACATGTATACACATATACACAGAAACTCACAGACACATATGCAGAAAGGCACACATGCACATGCAGACACAGACACATACATTCACATGCATACATATACACATACACATATACACACACAAACATACATATCCATATACGCACATACACAAACACACAGACACATACAGATACATGCACAGATATACACATGCACATATACACACATTATATATACACATACACACATATATACACATCAGACATACACATATGCATACACAACACAACCTCTCCTCCATCCCTATTCCCTATGTTCCTATTCTCCACTCCCCCCAACCTCAACACATAAAGACCCACAGAAGAATAGTGGCCCACAAGACCATGGATACTGGGGGCAAAGCAGTATCTCACCCGAAAACAGAAAGAAATCCCCCATTGTCAAATTTCCTTCCAGCCAAACCAGATCATGCAAGAGCTGGGCTTGGAACCAGAGCCCCTGCTCTTACTAGCAGTGTGCCATTGGGTACGGCCTTTGACCTGTCTGAGAGTAGGTTTCCCCATCTGGAATATAGGTAGGATTGTCCCTGCAGAGCTGATATAAGGCTTAGCTGAAGTAACATGGGAAAGGGCTCAGGAAACTGTAAGGTATGGCACTGTATTAAAATGGAAAGCCAACAGTGACAAATGCAAGAGTGCACTGCAGCCATTGTTCTTGGGAACACATGCCAGAATCCTGGGGGATATGCAGTGCTTGCATGGCTGTGCCTGTGGGTGGACCCTTCTTAGAAGAATGTTGCGTTCTTGGCATTCCAGCCTGGCCACTTGACATAGAGGAGTGTAAGCCCCACTCTGCTGTGCCTATTCTCTCTGCAGCTTTCCTCCCAGAGGCAAGTACCGGGCAGGTGTTGTCACACTGCTCTCAGGGATTACGCTAATTATATTTTTATCTCCTAGGCTGCGATGCCAGGCATCTTCAACCAGTGTGGCTCCCACTCTTTGGCTTTCCAGTCTGGCTTTCCTCCTGAAGACACAGCCTGTTGTTAAATTGTTACCAAGGTCCCAGGAGTTCTGTTCTGAGAAAGGGACAAAAGAGAGCTAATATAAATCCCCAGGAGTGCTCACAGGCTGCCTGCAAACTCATCCGCTTATTCACTCGGCAAACATGGAATGTTGGCACGGAGCATCTGCTACATGCCAAGCTCTGCGCTGGGCTGGGGGATGCTGAGATGGAAAGACCTAGTCCTAACTCTCCAGGAGCACCCAGGCTGGAGGAGGCAGAAGTGGAGCATGTGAGTGGTATAATAAACAGAAGAATCACAGTGGGCAGCAGCATCACTACAAGGGGCTTCACAGAGGAGGCAATGATGGAGTAGAGGCTGAAAGGGTGAGTAGGACTGTGTCAGCTATAAAAAGATTCTGGGATCAAAGAGGGAACTTGGAGGCAGAAGGAACAGCATGTACAAAGGCAAGTGGGTGTAAGGGAATGGCAGGAAGCTTGGTGTGGCTGGAGAACCAGGTCTGTAGGGGGTGCTGATGTTCTAATGCTTACATGGCCAATTGTCTTACATGTATCTGTCCTGTTCCTCAACTAGACTCCTTGAAGGCGGAGACTGTATATTTTTATTCAATTCCATGTGATTTGATAAGCTTTTACTAAGATGATGTTGTATGCAGGGTACTGAGTTCTTTCCTAAAGAGACTCTTGATCTAGTCTTTAACCTCCTGCCCTGAAGGGGATCCCAGCCTAGGAGACCAACACACTCACTTGGAACCACAAAGCAAGGCAGGATGCACAGGAGCCCAAGTGGAGACACTGAGGGTTTGGGGAGTTTGAGGGTGGAGTGGAAAGAGATTGATGCCAACTAGAAGGGATCAGGAAAAGTTTATGGAGGAGGTGGTGTTGAGCTGGCTCTTAAATGTCAATGGGAAAGATGGTGGGAAGTTTATCTTTACAAGTGGAAGGCCAGCATATGTGAAGTCTCAAGATTTGAAAAATGCAGGTCAGTTCTGGAATAATGATGAGGCTCCTGTAGCAGTGATGTTGGGCATATGGGTTGTGAGCATGAGTGTGTGCGTGCATGTAGGATGGGAAGGGAGTTAGGAAGCAGCCAACAACAGCTACCTCTATATAACATTTATGTGGGCTGGCCTCTTACATATTACATATATTTGCATGGTTTGTATCTATTACCTTACATAGTTTTTATAGCACCAAGAGGTAGATTATATTATATTCTTCAAATAATTTGAGTCACAGAGAGACAAAATAATTTTCTTAGGTCATGCGCTAGAAAGCAGCAGAGCAAGGATTTGAACTTAGCCAGACTAGTTCCAGAATTCTGCTCTGAACACTACACTTCTTCTCAGATGATGATGATGAGATGTGGCGGGTACTGTTGAATGCCTGCCCCCTGCCATTCTCTTCTTCTTGCTGGCAGAACCCTGAGTTTGTTTGAGTGTCCACCTCTCCCCACAAGACTCTAGGGTAAATCTCAATTTATTTAAGTCAATTCTGGTAACCCCATTTCCCTTGCCAGTCATTGGTTAAGAAAGGGACATGTGGCCTAATCCTGACCAATGAGAGGAGAGAATTCTTCTGGGAGGCTTTGGAAAAAATGTTCTTCACTAACAAAAAGGACAACGAGGAGGAAATGGCTCATCTTCTATGGTGTGACGTTATGTCTTGAAGTGAGCCCTTGAACTGCAGCAGTTGTCTTATGATTAGGAGGGGAGCTCACCAACATGCTGATGATGTGGATCAAAAAGACACAGAGAGCCTGGGATAACAGATTGAGCCACTGAGTGTACCAACTTTGGCAGTCCCCCTACTCTGGGCACCCTGTGGTGCCAGATCATTAATCTTCCTGGTTGAAGCCAGCTAAGGTGAAGGTCTCTGTTACTTGCAGCCCAAAGCATCCTCTGATGCTTAAGGACATAGGCCACTAGGGGGTTTCCTCACAGAGTCTAGCATGGTGTCTTATACCCACATAGCAGCAGCTGGGGAGACAGGACCCTTCAGGATCCCCATAAATCACAGATCACAGGTAGATATTCCAATCCAGTCCTAGATAGGGCTCACCACCCTACGACAAAAGTCAGTGATTGAGGGTGATATGGTTTGGCCTTGTCCCCACCCCAATCTCATCTTGAATTCCCACATGTGGTGGAAGGGACCCAGTGGGACATAATTGAATCATGGTGACAGGTCTTTCCTGATAGTGAATAAGTCTCACGAGATCTGATGGTTTTAAAAAGAGGAGTTCCCCTGCACAAGCTCTCTCTCTTTGCCTGCCACCATCCACATAAGATGTGACTTGCTCCTCCTTGCCTTCCACCATGCTTGTGAGGCTTCCCCAGCCACGTGGAACTGTAAGTCCAGTTAAACCTCTTTCTTTTGTAAATTGCCCAGTCTCAGGTATGTCTTTATCAGCAGTGTGAAAACGGACTAATACACAGGGGCTGGGGGAAGAGAGCTGGTAGCCAGCAGTCTTGGGCTCTTGATGTAGCTCCACCCTCAACTTGCTGTTGACCTTGGGGGAGTCATGCCCTTCTCTGAGTCTTGGCTTCATTATCTGTCAAGTGAGTGGGTGCGACTAGATATTCTTTTAGGGCTCTTTCAGTTCTTTGATTTTCTGATGAATTATCATCTGTCTAAACCCATTAAGCTGCCTTTACTAAAAAAATAAAATGGATGGTGATGGCTGAAGTTGGGGGTAACAAATGATAAATTTAGTCTAGTGACTGCCTTTGTGCCACCAAGATTGGCTGAGAAAAATGTTTTCTCTGCTGAAATGGAGAAGGATTTAGAACTGTCCCATTTTCATAGAGAAGAGGGAGAGGGGTGATGAAGAGATAGTGGAATTTGAGGCAAATTCCCACAATGCTTGCATGGTGAACAAGCTCTGGGGACCACAGAGAGAATGCTGTTCCCTTCATAATAGGGTAAGGGCAGGAGTGGGAAGGGCAGACATCCAAGAGCCAGCTTTCTGATCCCTCCTGATAAAGCATCCTGGAGATGGAACAGCATCACCAACTAACTGCAGCTAGAAGTGCTAGATTGCTTTAGGCGGAACATCTGCCTCACATTTGTTTCCAAAGCCTCCACTAGGCTACATTTCAAGATGTGAAATATTTCTTCAGAGTTTCTTTCTGATCTTTCTTTTGTTCCCCTGCCCTTACCTACTTCTTGGACTCAGCTTGCTGAGGTTGCTTTTTGGATGCTGGGTGCACCCCTCATCCATTCCCACCCTGTCATTCTGCTCTGGTTATTCCACCCAGCCCCATCCTTCCTCCACATGCTCTGAAATGGCCTTTTCCCATTTAAAACCCTAATCCACCCACATCTCTGTTTTCCAAAGTGGATCAATATCAGATACATGTCAGAAAGGAAATCTGACTTAACAAATTCACACTGAATTATGAATGACTGCCAGCTTTTTGCTAAAACCACCTTTTTCTTTCATTTATTTCTTTTCCCCTACTCCTTCACCCCCTTCCTTCTTTTCTTCCCTTTACAACAGAAAGTTTACTTAATTGAATTGGTCTCTAATTGTCAAAAATGTTGAGTATCATTACAAAAGTGAAAAGACCATTTTCTAGCAGAGCAAAAGAAATTTCAGAGGAGGTAGGCATTGGAACATGTATTCAACTTTGTCTTTTGTGTGGCTGTTTTTTTGTTAACCTCTTACACAGTGTATAAACCTGGCTTCCCAAGGCTACAGGTCCAACGTGCTTAACCTGAGAATGTTAAAAATATGCTAAAGTTGACATACACACTGGTCTGGAGGTGGAAGAAAATGGAATTGTGTGACTGTCATAGTCTCTGTATCATGAAGGAAAAAGGGACTAAAACATGGGACACCCGACTTATCTAGGCTGTATTGGGATTTGGATCACAACAGCCAGCCACTATCCTCAACGATTTGTATGTATTAACTCATTAATCCTCTCAAAGAAATTAGTGTGGTAGGCACAATTATCAGTCCCATTTTACAGGCGAGAAAACCGAACCACAGAGAGTTAAGAACTATCTCTAGGTCACAGAGTAGCACAGCCAGGTTTTGAAGCCAGTGTGACTCTAGGGCCTGTACTTATGACTATGTGGCCCTTTGAAACCTATAATATGCATGGAATTTGTCCTTTACATCCTCAACTATGTACTGGCTTATGGTGGTTTAGAGTCCTGCCTTTGTCTAAACCTTATCCTATATTTTCCATCAAAGTGGCCTATCCCATGTTCTATTCCTCCTGTTTCATCAGATGGAAATGTAATTAAGCAATATCAAGGTATAAAAATGAGTATCGTTAAAAGCTTCTGCACAGAAAAATAAACAATCAACAGAGTAAACAAGTAACCTACAGAATGGGAAAAAATATTTGCAAAGTATGCATCCAACAAAGGGCTAATATCCAGAATCTACAAGGAACTCAAAAATCTCAACAAGATAAAAACAAAGAACCCCATTAAAAAGTAGGCAAAGGACATGAACATTTTTCAAAAGATATATAAGTGACCAACAAACATGACAAATGCTCAACATCACTAATCATCAAAGAAATGCAAATTAAAACCAAAAGGTACCGTGATATACAAGTCAGAATGGCTATTACTAAAAAGACAAAAAACAGCAGATGTTGGTGAAAATTCAGAGAAAAGGGAATGCTTATTTATACACTGTTGGTAGAAGCATAAATTAGTACAACCTTTATGGGAAACAGTGTGGAGATTTCTCAAAGAACTAAAAATGGAACTACCATTCAATCCAGCATCTCACTACTGGGTATATACCCAAAGTAAAAGAAATAATTGTATCAAAAAGATACCTTCACTTGTATGTTTATTGCAGTGGTATTCACAGTAGCAAAGATGTGGAATCAACTTAAGTATGAATTAACAGAGGTTTAGATGAAGAAAATGTGGTATATATATATAACATGGGGTGTTACTCATCCATAAGAATGAATGAAATCATGTATTTTGCAGCAATATGGATGGAACTGGAAGCCATTATCCTAGTGAAATAACTGAGAAACGGAAAGTCAAATACTGCATGTTCTCACTTATGAGTGGGAGCTAAACAATGGGCACACATGGACATACAGAGTGGGATGCTAGATGTTGGAGACCCCAAAATATGGGAAGGTGGGAGGGGGTGAGTGTTGAAAAATTACCTATTGGGTACAATGTTCACAATTCAGGCGATGAGTACACTAAAAGCCCAAACTTCACCACTATACAATACATGCATGTAAGAAATCTGCACTTGTAACCCCTAAATATATAAAAATTAAAAAATTAAAAAGTCACTGTCATACTTCAGTTATTGAATAAACATTTTCTGCTTGCTTGCTCCATGTCTAGATACTGTGCAGAGTAAAAAGATCAATGACATAAGGTCCCTCCCTCAAGAAGGCCGTAGTCGAGATGAATGTAAGTAATTATAATGCTGGTTAGAAAGGCATGTGAATCACAGGATAGGTAAGAAAAAAAACAAGGAAGAGCAAGAGATTACAGCAGCCTGGGGGTCTGCTCTGGAGGGGGATGATGTAGCTTTGAGCATGACTTTGAAAGCTGAGCAACCCCATGGACAAAGACAGCAGGAGCAAAGGCCTAGAGATAGAAAGACAGAAGAAGATTTGAGGGTTAGAAAATGCCCCATTAGGTCAGGGCAGTGGGACTAGGAAGCAGAGCAGCTGGCAGAGAGTAGGGGTTGGGTTTCGCCAAAACAAAAGTTTGGGTACAGACCCCAGACTGAGGGTTGGCTTTTGCCCTTTAAGTGTCATATGCAAAACTGTGCCATGATGTTTTGATGACAGCACTTTAGATCTTTGATTCTCAGACTGAATTGCCCAACTACCTGGGGTGGGGGGTACCCAGCAAAGTGCTGGAAAGACCAAAGGTCTTTGTACATCTCTTGGAGCAACATTTTTATTTCATAGGTACTATTTTAAAACATTGCTTTCATATGAAAACAAATATGGGTAAATTATGGCATAGAATACAATTTGCTATCATTTCTCAGCTAAAACAGGAGAGCCTTTAGATGGATCATTTTGGGCTGCAATCTGAAGGAAGTGATAGTCAAAATATTTAACCACCAATAGGAGCAGCAACCAATAACAACTGGAGCAGGGTCTCGGAGGACCCTTGCAACACTAGAGATTAACCCTTTAGTAGATGGACTGAGGGGAGTACTGGAGCCCCAAGGGAGGAGCTGGGAGAGCAGCCAAGGAAGGAGCTGGGGGGCTCTGGACTGCATCCATTTACCAACTGGTAGGGAAGTATTTCAGTATTTTAACCAGCTGGATATCTGTCCTGGCTATCCTCCTACCAGCCTCAGGGAATCCACTGGCTTTCATCTTCATTAAGCCAATGTTGAGGGAAACTCGGAGAAACATTGCTTTGACCTAAGAGGTGACTGTATGTGAGTTAGGGATCTGGGGTTAGGGGAAACATTTTCCAGGCACAGCATGGCCCAAATCACAATGTCCAGGCAACCATCTCCTTTACCCTTGCTGAAGGCCTGTCTTACCTGGTCTTTCCAATACTGATACAGCCAAGAAAGGTCCCATCTCTGAGCAGCAGCCCCCACAACACAGCTTTCACAGAAGACAACAAAGCTTACTCCATAGGCTCACCCAATTTCACCTATAAGTATTTTTTTCACAACAGCTTTGCTGGAAAAAAACCCATTCAGACTCTTAGCAATACATCAAGGATATTTGAATGCATTTGAAATATAATGAGTATGCAGCTATAAAGACATGCCTCATAAGAATCTTTTGAAGGAAGAAATAAAACAAATGATCCCGCCTTTGTACCTTTCCTTTCTGAGGCAGCAGTGAGTTTCCCAGTGCTTTCCCCAAATAACAAACTCAGGTATAAATTATAATTGGTAACCAGGATCTTGCATAGGAAGTGCCGTTGTTAATGTGAAGCAGGTGGACCTCCCACCTTTGGCCTGGCTGTTTCAGGCAGCGTCCCTCTCTCCAGCCTTGGTGGGCAGGCTGAGATGCCAGCCGTTTGCAGCAGACACAACGCACTTCCCAAGATAAAGAAGCAGGGAGACCCTGCACATGGTCTTCTCACCTGACCTGCAGCCAGAATTGGCCACGTGACCCAATTCTGGCCCCTGAAATATAAGGGGCAGTTGCTGGGGCTCCTGGAAAGGACTTTGCTCTTTCCTAAAATGGGAAAGATGAGGAGAGGGTGCCTTTGCCTCCCAGCTTCTTCACTGTGTTTGGACACTCACGTGATGTGGGAATTATGCTAGGAACTGCGCTTTTTGAGCAGAGTAGAGACATGCTGACACACTGAAGGTGGCAGAATTGGTGGATGGAGAGGGCCTGGGCCCTTCTTAATGTGAAAGAGTTGCTGTTCAACCCCAGACACCACCTACCTCTGCAAGTTTTATCATCAGAGATGCAAACTTCTATCTTTCCCCACTTTCACTCATGTGCTCTTACTTATAGCAAAGGCATTCTGTACTAGTCAAGATAAGGCAGACTTCCGTGCTGTAAGACATTGGTTTACAAATCTCAGTGGTTACGCACAAAATGTTTCTTTCTCATTCCCTTAAAGCCTGGAGAGCTGGACAGCCCTCCTCCATCTTGTGGCTATGTCAATGTGGCCTCCAAGGTCATTGAGGCAAAGGAAGAGAAAAGCGGGATTGCATGAGTTGTGTTTAAGGTCAAACCTGGAAGTAGCTGACTTCACTTCTGCTCACATCGCAAGTGCCAGACCCTATCTGACATCATGGTGGCCTGAGAGATGAAATCTCCCAGTGGCCTATTAAAGCACTGTCTCTGCCATACTTCCTAACAGGCACGCTACCTTGACTATCTCTCTTCCATCAGAAAGTCTTTCACCAATTCAACAGATATTTGTTAAACTTCCTTATGACAGGTGAGCTACAGGGAATATAAAAGGGAAGACTTGACTATCTTATATATCATCATATCCCTGGTCCTCAGAGCATCTGACACATAGGAGACACTAAATACATTACTAAATAAACATATATATATATCAAAATATGTGTGTGTATCTATATTAATCCATGAATTATGTCTACCCTCAAGACAAGAACAAGCAATGGGGAAAGGACTCCCTATTCAATGAATGGTGCTGGGGCAACTGGCTAGCCATATGCAGAAGATTGAAACTGGACCCCATCCTTATATTATATACAAAACCTAACTCAAGATGGATTAAAGACTTAAATGTACAATCTAAAACTATAAAAACCCTGGAAGAAAACCTAGGCAATACCATCCTGGACATAGGAACAGGCAAAGATTTCATGACAAGTACCCAAAATTAATTGCAGCAAAAGCAAAAATTGACAAATGGGATCTCATTAAACCAATGATGAGCTTCTGCACATCAAAGGAAACTATCAACAGAGTGAATGGACAACTACAAAATGAGAGAAAATTTTTGCAAACTCTGCATCTGACAAAGGTCTGATATCCAACATCTATAAGGAACTTAAACAAATTTACAAGAAAAAAACAAATAACTTCATTAAAAAATGGGCAAAGGACATGAACAGATACTTTTCAAAGGAAGACATACATACAGCCAAGAATCATATGAAAAAAGCTCAACATCACTGATAATTAGAGAAATGCAAATCAAAACTACAATGAGATGCCATCTCACATCAGTCAGAATGGCTATTATCAAAAAGTAAAAAAATAACAGATGCTAGTGAGGTTGGGGAGCAAAAGGAATGTTTATACACTGTTGGTGGGAGTGTAAATTAGTTCAGCCATGGTGGAAAAGAGTGTGGCAATTCCTCAAAAACCTAAAAACAGAAATACCATTCAACCCAGCAATCCCATTACTGGGTATATACCTAAAGGAATATAAATTGTTCTATTGTAAAGACACATGCACACATATGTTCATTGCAGCACTATTCACAATAGCAAAGACATGAAATCAACCTAAATGCCCATCAGTGGTAGACTGGATAAAGAAAATGTGGTACATATACACCGTGGAATACTACGCAGCCATAAAAAAGAATGAGACCATGTCCTTTGCAAGGACTTGGATGGAGCTGGAGGCCATCATCCTTAGCAAACCAATACAGGAAGAGAAAACCAAATATTACACGTTCTCACTTATAAGTGGGAGCTGAACAATGAGAACACATGGATACATGGGAGACAACAGCACACACTGGGGTCTGTTGGAGAGTGCAGGGTGTGAGGAGGGAGAGAATCAGGAAAAATAACTAAATAACTAATAGGTACTAGGCTTAATATCTGAGTGATGAAATAATCTGCATAACAAACCCCCATGACACAAGTTTATCTATATAACAACCTGCACATGCACCCCTGAACTTAAAATAAAAGTTAAATTAAAAACAAAAGAATCTTTGCATCTAGCTGGGAGTCAGATGACTACATGACTGGAGTACCATGTGGCAGAGGCAGCAGTACAATGCTGTGGGTAGGGCTCAGCTTGGCTCAAAGAAATCCAGAAAGGCTTCAGAGAGGAGACAACATGTGGCTAGGGTCTTGAAGGGTGAAGAATTTGCAATCAGAGATAGAAGGTGAGAAGGAAGAATGGGGACCCCAAAGTACATGTGTAAATGCATGACATTGTGAAAAGGCCTGGCCTCTGTGTGTGGAGGGCAGGAAGAGGGTATGGAGGGGCCAATCTTAGGAGTGGGGGCAGAGCATCTAAGGCAGAAGTTCTCCATCTCAGCTGCACATTAGAATTGCTTGAGTAGCTTTTAACAAAATACCAATGCTCGGGCTCCCCTCCAAACCCATACAATAAGATTCTCTGGACTGGGGCTGGGTATCAATACTTTAAAAAAGCTCCCATATGATTCTAATGGGCAACCAGGGCTGGGCATCACTGATCCAGAGGGAGGTCGGGGACAGGCTGTGAAGAGTCTTGTTTGTCCTGCTGAAATTGCAATGGAGCACTGTAGAAACGTGCCCCTCCTTCTCCCTCACGAGTTTCAGACTCCCTAAAAGGAAGCCCTTCAGGATCAGGTGCAGGGAGAAAAGAGTTGCCAAAATGTTTCTTTGTCATTACTTTTTCCTTCACTTATTGTTCCTTCTCTGCATGGGAAGTCCCCCTTCTCCCTTAGCTGTAGTACTCTAGGGTCTGGAGAGCAGCTGTACTGACAGCTGGCAGGAAATTTCCCAGCCTTGGGAGGCTCCTGAGACAGAGCAGGGCAGATGCTCACCTCTATTCCCAGTTAACTACCAGGTGTAGGGAGGCCTGTCGGCTCCTAGGCCTCACTAGGTGTACAAACAACCTCCTCTTTCACGCAGAACATCCTGCCTCACTCCCCAGATCCCCTCCGATGTGCTGATGGTAGAGAGCATCTTTGCAAGACTCTGACCAATACTGCTTACTCTGGATTTGCTCACTTAGCCACCAGATACTTACAGGGTCTCCCATTTGTGGTGCCCTACTCATTACACTCTGCCATCGCAGGACCACATTCCTTTTCTCCTTCTGCCACAGGGTCTTGGAGCTGTTTGCCTCCTCTTGCCACTCTGAACATGTTCCCGGAATGCAGACTCATTTTACTACCAGCCTGCACTGAATTTGCTGCAGGGACAGTTGTAGAGTGCATTCTAAAGCCAAAGAGAAGTTTTGTTTGCATTTACTATCAAGTGTGGCAAACAGCAGCCGCTCAACATCCTGAGGCCTCCTCTGAAATTCTGTCCTTGGCCCATCTCGTTACGGCTGCAGGGCAGATGCGAGGCTTCAGTTCTGAGGCACTGGCACTGCTTCTGCCCTCTTGCGTTGCATTTTTCTCAGTTCGGATTTCCAGTTATTGAATGGTCTTTGTTCTTGAATTCATTTATTCACTCATTCATTCAGCAAATATACGGTTTACCTACTATGTGTCTGCCCATTGCTTTGAGCTGGGCATGCAGAAGTGAGTGCAGCCTCTACTCAAGGACTTAAAGTCTAGAAGGAGCTATGATGTAGTGAACCAGCAGAGGAGAGAGTGTGGTGAGTTCAGTTCTACTGCATTAGCTGTGTGACCAGCATGGATTATCTTACCTCTTGAGTGAAGGTCAAACTCAATGGAAACTAGACCAGTGGTTTTTCAAACTGGATTCTTTGTAGCCTCTGCAGCCACTGCAGGGGACAAGAGACTGTAGTATGAGTGGGCCCTGTTCCCCTACTCCCTGTTCAATGATGGCAGGGTCTCTTGTATCTATTTCATATACTGGAGTTCTGTGAAAGATCTTGTGATGGTTAATTTTATTGATCGTCTTGGCTGTGCCATGGTACCCAGATATTCAGTCAAACATTATTCTGGATGTTTCTGTGAAGAGATTTTATGGATAAGATTAACATTTAAATTGGTGGACTTTGAGTAAAGCCAGTTGCCCTCCTAATGTGGGTGGGACTCATCCAATAAGTTGAAGGCCTTAATAGAACAAACACTGACCTTTTCCAAGCAAGAAGGAATTCAGCCAGCAGATGGTCTTCAGACTGACTACAGACAACATTGCCTCTTCCCTGAGCCTCCAGCTTGACAGCCTACCCTGCAGATCTGAACTTGCCAGCCTCCATAACTGCATGAACCAGTTCCTTGCAATAAATCTCTCTCTTTAGATATACACATCCTATTGGTTCTGCTTTTCTAGAGAACCCTGATTTCATCGAACAAAGATTCACCTACTAAACAGAACTTTATAAACTACCAGGCTAGAAGATCCTGAGGTTCTTTCCAGTTCCACTAGTTTATAATGCTAAGTGTTCTTGTCCTGCCTTTAGCCCACTGCCTTGCCTCAAACTCTGGCTTCTCTGTACTCCCTCTAGCCTTTTATTACACTCTAACCTTTGGATGCAGCCTCCTTCCTGGTTCCAGTTGTCTGCCTGGTTTGGGTCTTGGTTGCCTGGGTCCTGGCTTAATAACAGGTGAAATTTTAACTTGTCTACTGATTTACTGTTTTCAAAGTGTGTTGCAGACATTATCTTATGTAAGCTTCACAATACTCATTTTATAGCCAAGGTTGTTGAGGTTAGAATGGCTTAAAAATACTTGCCCAAGGCCATACAATTAGTAAATGGCAGACCCAAGAGTTGAATGTCTTTGAACTCAAAATCCTTGATGTTTCCCTCTGCCCCATGTTGTCATTTAATCTGTTGCATGGGAGACCCCTAGCCATTTAGTATCTGTCCAGTATAAGGGAGCTGGAGACTCCACCATCAGGAGGAGAGTAACTTGGTCCCTGATTTCCAGGACAAGCAGGTGAAAGGACCCTTGCAATCATGAAAGGTGACCTCAGATGAATCGCAGAAGCTGCTAATCAAGCAGACACCCTCAGAGTTGACTGGGTTTCTGGGCTCTTGCTGGCAGAGCGTCCGTGATTCGTGGCAATGTGGAGACTTTATGAGCCTGTGATAAAACAGTAATCATCAGCTGTGAGGTTGACACAAGATTATGGAGCCACATGGTTGAACTGAGTTACTGCACTTTCCTGGGGGCTGTTCACGTGACCGAAGGCAGTGTTGCCCTAGCGAGGTATCTCTGGATGTAGGGATCAGGATGGAATCTCACCAAGATATTTTTCCTGGGATGGGGCCTGGGGAGCGGGTGGAGGATTTGAGGTTCTTCTGCCTCTGAGTCATACCTTCAGGGGCAGTGTTGTTGCTGTGTGTGGGGGTGTGTATTAGTCTGTTCTCATGCCGCTATGAAGAAATACCTGAGACTGGGTGATTTATTAAAAAAAAAAAAGAGGTTTAATTGACTCATGGTTCCACATGGCTGGGAAGGCCTCAGGAAACTTACAATCATTGCGGAAGGTACCTCTTCACAGGGTGGCAAGAGAGACAGAATGAGTGCCAGCGGGGAAATGCCAGATGCTTGTAAAATCATCAGATCTTGTGAGACTCACCATCATGAGAACAACATGATTCAATTATCTCCCACCGGGTCCCTCACATGAAACAGGGGTTGTGTTTTTCCATTGGCTGAAGAACTAACTCTTTGAGGGCCAAAAGCTTGTTTTCTCCATTAGATGGGAGGCTGCCCTGAGGCAGAGAGTGTGCCTTCCCCACTTGGGGAATTTTCAGGAGGAGGATCCCCTTTTTGATTACACCATGTCCCTTGGTCGTGCCCTTGACCAAACACTTCTTGAACTGCAGCCTGAGAGTGGAGCGAAGTGAGACAAGGGTCCTCACAGGCCTGGGGTCTGGAAGTCCAGCCGTGGCAAATGGTTCCCTGTGTGCTTTCTCTCCTTGAGTTGATGCTGCCCACCAGTCTATGGACCTAATGTGGTAAGGGTACGGCTCAGGGGACCCCCAACCTCCCTGAGCCCTCTTGACCTTGGGTGAGCCAGTTCTAAGGCCTACATCACTGCCTAGTTTCTTTCTCCTGGTTTTATGCTGCCCTGTCTAGCATTTGATACATTTTGTTTTTTCTTTGAGACGAGTCTTGCTCTGTCGCCCAGGCTGGAGTACAGTGCCACAATCTTGGCTCACTGCAACCTCTGCCTCCCGAGAAGCTGGGATTACAGGCGCCCGCAACCATGCCTGGCTAATTTTTGTATTTTTAGTAGAGACGGGGTTTCTCCATGTTGGTCAGGCTGGTCTCGAACTCCTGACCTCAGGTGATCCACCTGCCTTGGTCTCCCAAAATGCTGGGATTACAGGCGTGAGCCACCGCGCCCCGCCATTCAATACATTTTTGGGGAAGTCTTCCATCCCACCCAGTGACTGGGGATGCAAACTCTGGCCAACCCTGTCCATCTGCCCCATCTTCTCCCCAACCCTGGATGGGTCCTACCTCCCTCTGTCCTGTTCACCCATAGGGTATTTGCCTCATGTGGGCAACTCCCAAATGCTGCCTGAAAATCACTTAATATTAGAATTGTTTTCCCTCACCTGCCCTATCCTTGTTAGCCACTGGTACCAAATCTGTCTGAATAATGGGCGGCCATCTGACATGGTAGGGATTGAGAGAGAGAGAGAGTGCGAGCATTGATGTGGTGGCACTGAAAATTCACTTCCCAGATATTTGCTTGTGGGGAGCACAATGGCCTCACACCTCCAGCTGAGTGCTCTGAAGTCTCTCACTGCTGCTGTGCTCCCAGCCAGTGCCTGTGTATGGCAGAGCTGCTAAGAGAGGCCCGCTCCCGAGACTCAGGACCCCTCTGATGGGACATTTTGACTGGAGGATTCTGATAGCTTCAAGGAGCTATCTCATCACTGGTTCTGCAATGTAAACTGCTCCCATGCAAAATTCCTTCCCTCTTTTTTTTTTTTTTTTTTTTTTTGAGACGGAGTCTTGCTCTGTCGCCCGGGCTGGAGTGCAGTGGCGCTATCTTGGCTCACTGCAAGCTCCACCTACCAGGTTCATGCCATTCTCCTGCCTCAGCCTCCCAAGTGGCTGGGACTACAGGCGCCTGCCACCACGCCCGGCTAATTTTTTGTCTTTTTAGTAGAGACGGGGTTTCACCGCGTTAGCCAGGATGGTCTTGAGCTCCTGACCTCGTGATCCGCCTGCCTTGGCCTCCCAAAGTGCTGGGATCACAGGTGTGAGCCACCGCGCCCGGCCAACTTCCTTCTCTCTTTTCTTCACCCGGGGGTCAGACCTACATCTGGGTCTCACAGCTCTCCCAGCCACCCCTAGCTTCCGCCATGCTTTTTCCCTCACAGGTGTTGCCCCTCCCAAATCTTGTGCACATTTAGTCTTATCCGGGAGTCTGTTTCTTGGAGGACCCAGACTAACACTTCTGCCTTTGGGGCCAGGCAGACTCAGTTTCAAATTGTGACTTCTGAGAGCTGTAGTTTCTGCATATGTAAATCAGAGCAAATAATCTCTACCCACCCCCACTGGGCGGATGGGAGGATTAAATACGTGGGTCGAAGTGGCTTGCTGATACTTTTCACTCCTAAGCTTGTTTTGTACTGACTGCCTTGCCTCAGCTGATTCCACCTGCCCGTGATTTGGGTTGGCCCTAGTGACCTGCCCAGACCCGGCTCCTCTCGCCACTTGGGTTGCTGCTGCCACCAGTCTCAGCCTACCCTCCTTAGGGCCGGAGCCTATGGAATCTCAGCCAAGCAGGTCAGGAAGACTGTGGGCTCCTCCAGGGCCTGAGCTCTTTAAGCGTGTGGGGTCCCACTCAGGATGGCAGCTCAGCAGCTTCCTGCTGCTTAAGCGGAAGCAGCACATTTGCCCACATTACTGTCCCACCCCATCCCACTAATGGGTGTTTTAGAGGAGCTTTTCCACTTGAAGTCTTTTTTTTAATCCTAAAAAGGGAAATTACTTGCTTAATTTAATTTGTTTAATATTCCTGCTAAAAAATGAGTTTCAATTAAGAGACCCAGAAAAATCGTAATATTCATTTAACAGTGGAATGGAATTTGAGTTCCAGAAATGCATTTTTTTCTCTTTTCTGTTTTTTTTTTTATAACACAAATCCAGCTAAGTAAATTACTGATCTTTGCTGGATGCTTTAATTACATGTTGTTAATGGGAATATTACTGAAATTAAACTCAAATGTGTTAACCAAGGAAAATGCTTTATGTGCTACTAAAATAACCAAATTTCAAGACTTTGTCGATATGGTCAATTGAAAAAGCACCTGGGAAATTAGCCTCTTAATTGTAACACAGTAAAAGACTTTCTACATAGGGCTGGTCTCTTTGAGGCTTGTGGTGGACAGACACTACTCTCATGAGACAGGGGCTTCATGTATATGGGTCAACTCTGCACATACCTGTGTGCAGACCCTGCACAGAGACCCAGACTGTCAGGATGAATTAACTCTGCAAATGTCGCAACAAGCCCTTGACACATAAAGGCACAAACACAACTGAAACACACACACTATGCAAACTCAGCTGACTCTGTGGATACTCTGTGAAAATTCAGAATCTCTCTATGCATTTCTCCCTGAAAACTTTCCTGCATTTCTTCTCCTTGAACACACATTGACATGCCACATCAGAAGATCTGGCTTTGATGAAACAAGCTAGGCAGTCTTAGGAGGTTCTTTGGTGTTCCTGAATGTCCACTTGTCAAGGGATTGGTGGTACTGGGGTCGTGGGGCATATTCCATAGCTTTTTTATTCCCCGCGGTGGCCTTTTCATGTGGTACTTCATAGAGTTCAGTCAGTTGTTTGAGGAGCAATGATTTTCCTCCAGGATAACACAGTCTGGTGGGATGAGCTAGCACTACATATAGAGTCTCATGTTTTAAACCAGCTCGACTCACTTGACATGAAGTTGTGTCTCTCTGTTATACTGAGGCTGATCAGCTCATTCTTCACCCTGTCCCTAGGAGTTATTCTGTCTTTTTGAATTGGGCTTTAGCTATGACTTCAAAATTTCTAATGAAAACTACCCTCCATGAGGCGGCCTGGGCTGGCTGTTTCAGGGGATGCTTGCAGGAGGAGGTTTTCAAGCCAGCAGGCCTGGACTGGAATTCTTGTACTCCTACTTACTGTCAGCATGACTCTGGGCAGGTTGTCAACCTCTCTGAACCTCAGTTTTCTTAGCTTCTTGATGGGCATAATTAGAGCTCTCCATTTCTCATAGTTCTCTCCTCCAGCTCATTAACCTTCTCGGTGCTCTCTTTCCCTAAACATATCCTTCTGTTGACCCAAAGCTCTTCCATTTTCCTTTCCTTCTCCTCTGTCTCTTAAAAGGTTATTCTGGGTCCGACCTGGTGGCTCATTCCTGTAATCCTACCACTTTGGGAGGCTGAGGTGGGAGGATGGCTTGAGCCCAGGAGTTTGAGACCAGCCTGGGTAACATAGTGAGACCCTGTCTCTACAAAACATTAAAACATTAGCAGGGCATGGTGGCATACACCTATAGTTCCTGCTATTTGGGAGGCTGAGGCTGGAGGATCACTTGACCCTGGCAGGTCAAAGTTGCAGTGAGCCATGATTGTGCCACTGTACTCTAGCCGGGGCAACAGAGCAAGACACAAGTCTCAAAAAAAAAAAGCATAATCTGCTTTCCTATACCCATGTCTTCACTTCCTAGTCAGCGCTCACATCAGTAAGTGTCCTAGTGACAAGCAACAGAACCTACTCTAAGTAATATAAACAGAAATAAAATTAATAAAAAGGTTTCAGGAATCTTCCAGAAACTCTTCCAAGAGGAGCCTTGGGGTCTCTACATGGGGACTGGTGCTCCAAGTCTCCTACCCTGGAGGCCCTACTAGCCTTGACTACTGACTCCAGAGCTGTGGCTGGCACTGCTGACGATTGATTCTGGATGCCAAAGAGCCTGGAATTGCTGACCCCAAAGCTGATAGCTGCCTATCACCCTAATCAGGAAGCAGATTCCGCCCAGCAGCTGTCTGCTCACCTTGCTCTCTTGCAAATCTACACTTCTCACTGGTAGAGCTTATTGGTGGAGCCCAGGTCACATGCCTGCCCCAGCTGCAAGGAAGGCTGGGAAAGAGGATTTTTCCTTGGGGAAGAGAGACTCATATATGAGAGATTTACCATGCCCAGGAAGGGCATTCAGGGGATGCTGGCAGGTGTGACAAGCATTTGCTGCATGACCCACCCATTACCCGTGGGTCTTGAGCCTGCCCCCACCATGGCTCCACTGAAGTGCTCTAGGGGGACAACTATGTTAGGCATGTCCTCTTTGTCCCTCCATGTCTACTCTCCACCCTTTTCCACCCTGCTCTCTGCTCCCAGAGGCTGACCTGGGGATCTTGCATTTACCTGTTGTCTCACTAGCCTTGTGGCTTCCTAGTGGGTAAGGCCCATAGGGAGCCTCTGCTGGAGACTGGAAGGGGGAGAGAGAGAGAGGTCAGAGAATCGATCTCCACAACTCCCTACCCTTGGGTTCTCACTCTGCTGGCAGTTCACCTTCACCGGCTTCACAAGCCCTGACAGCTCTCTGCATTCAGCCCTCCCTGGCCCTGGCTTTGGTGCTCTTCTCTCTTCTTGGTGCTCTGGTCCAGGGTAGCAGCTGCCCATGCTGTCCCTCTGTGATCTCTCCCAGTGCACTACACTCTCCTCGGGGCTTCCCCTGCACCAGGCCGTGCTGTTATCAAGACTCCCTTTATTCAACTCTCTAGAAACTTCCCAACCTAAGAACCCCATCTCTTTCCTGCCAGGACCCTGATAAGACAGCCACAGTGACCTCCATTCTGCCAAAGCCAGTGGACACTTTTCAGTCCGGATCTTCCTCTGCCTCTTGGCTGCATTTAACATTGGGGCTCCTCCTTCCGTGACACCCTATGCTCCCTTGGCTTCTAACTCTCTGGTTGTTTCTGCTTAGTCTCCTCCACGGTTGTCTCCCCTTCTGTCCACCTCCTGAGCATGGCTGCTCTCTGGAGTCTGTTTATGGATTTTCTCTCTTTTTTCTCTGTATGATCTCTGTAGCTGGGCCCACTCACTCTCTGTTTTTAAACGTATCTTTTTGCTGATGTTCCCCAATTCTGCATCTCCAGCCTCTCCTCTGAGCTTAATTCCAGGTACCTACTGAAAGCATCCACCTAAATGTTACTTGATTATCATGAACTTAACCAAATCCAGAACGACCCATCATCCCCTCCCACCAACCTGCTTCTCTTCCTGTGTTCTAAATCTTAAAGGCAACACACTCATTCAGTCACCCAAGATAGAAGTCTACAGTCGCCCAGGTGCCTCCTTCTCCATCTCTGGCCTTTTCTCATCTCTTCCCCTTTTTCAGTGTTTCTTAGCCCAGTCCTCTATTCTCTAACCTACTACTAGTGCCTGGATCTGGGCCTTCATCATATCTTGGGTGAAGTATAGCAGACTTTCCCTTGTCAGCCTCCTAGGTTTCAGTCTTGCCCAGTGGAAACCCTCGCCCTCTTTGTTGCCAAAGGGGTGCTTCTAAAATGCAAAGCAACCAGGTTAGATCCTGCTGAAAGCCCTTCAGTCCTGTGAAGAATTGAGCCTAAGCCCCTCAGCTCATTCTACAAAGCCTCCTATGGTGAGGTCCTGCTCATCTCTTCAGCCTCATCTCCTACCACTGCCTGTCTCCAAGGATGTGCTCTAATAATCAAACACAAACTGCTGTTCCACACCTCCATGACCTTGCGTACGCGATCTTCTCTAACCCGAGTGCTGCTCCCCGCTTTCCTCACTGATCACCTGCTCAGCCTTCAAGGCTCAGCTAGTGTGTCCTTTCCTCCTGAGCTGATGTCCCAGGTATGGAGAAGGACCATGAATTTTATCTTTGCATTTATCATTCATATTGATTTTTTTCTATGTGTCTATTTTCTTCACTAGACTATAATCTTTCTAGTGAGAAGGACTGTCCCTTAATCATTTCTAGCACTTAGTGTCTGGCACGTGTTTATTGATCCAAATTGAACAGAAGATATTGGCTCAACTGGGTCACAGAATCTCTAAATTCTTGATATCCTGAAGTTCTTGGGGGTAGGATTTACAAGGAGACCTTTCTGCCCTTACTCAGAGGTGGTTTGGGTTTCCCAGAGGGAGTCCTGGGAAATCATAGAACCCCAAATCCCCTCCCCTACAATGAGGAGATCTTAGGGTTGGGGACAGTAACACACACACATCGTAGAAAAGACAGTCAAGTTCTTACTGCTGGCATGGAAACCTCCCTCCTGCGAGACTTAGATCTTCCTGACACCCTTGTATCTTCTTAATGCTCTGGCTCTGTGGCAATGCCCTCCTTTCAGTTCTTCTGCTTAGGAAATTTTGCATATTTCCAAGGTTGGATGAGGCCGTAAAGCATTAAGTTTCAGAGCCAGGGCTTAGGAGTCAGACAGGCCCAGCTTAAAAGCTATGCACCAGCCTGTGACCTTGGCAGCTCCCTGACTCCTCTGGGCCTGTTTCCTCATCTAGGAGATAGGGTGGTAATTATAATGCCCAGATCATGGGGTTGTTATAAGGATTAAATGAGATAATGGTGTCAAGCACTGAACTCACAGCCTGGCATCTTGACAGCATGCACTGAACAGAGACTGTTACCAAGGCTTAGTCCAAATCCCACCGCCCCTGACAAATCTTGGGTGACTCAGAGCCAGCCCACAAGAGTTTCCTTCCTCCGAAGGGTGTGAGTCTGGTCCCAAGCACTTATTCCGGCATTTAGTCACTCACCACTCTAGCGTTCATCGTTTCCCCACATGCTAGCCGTGCCTACCAGGCTTGTCTTGTCCCCCCGGACCCCCACTAGATTTTAAACCACTAGAGGACAAAGATCATGAAGCAAATAATTTCTTGAGAACTTGCAGGCAGCTTGGTCGGCTCCTTCCCTTCTCTCCTTTGACTAAACACCTTTAGGTGTCCAGCTTAGGGCTGGGGGTGGTGTGGGGGAGCAGGAGTATTGATTGAGAAGACCCAAATGTCTTGAACTGCACGGAGGAGGCAGGTGGAGGGGGAGGAGGAGGGACGGCCCGTGGAGACTACTGAGGGTGGGGAGGGGGAGGGCACATTTACATACCCTCCCCTGTTACAACACTGCAGGCTGAGTAGTTCCTAGAAAACATTTCGCTCTGATGAGTCACAAGGAGGCTGCCAGGAGAGAAGCAGGGCAGCCTCCTCCTCCTGGCGTCTGGGGAAAGATGCCTTGACATAGCCCATTTCCCGAAGCGGAGGGCACCAGCAGGCCCCTGTTTATATCCCCGAAGGGTGTCAAGGAGACGCTGGCAGTTTCACGGGCTCCGGATCCAAGGAGCTAAAGCAAGATTAGGTCTCCTTTACAGCAAACCAGAGCCTGGGGTTGCTTCCACAAACACCCGCCTGTGCGCACTAGGGCGCGCGCCCCTGTGTGTTTCTGCGACTTCGTTAAGTCCAAACAGGAGCGTGAAGAGGACACCTAAAGAGCTGAGCGCACTTCGCCTCCCTCTTGGAACAGCCCCCACCTCCCACTCCCCGCTCGGGCTGGCAAAGCCAGAGCCCCCAAAGGAGGCTCCAATCTCTTCCAGCAGGAGAGATGGGAAGGAGCCCACACACTCGCACCACTGCTGCTCGGGCCCGCGCCTTCCTCCGCAGCTCCTCGGCTGGAGCGCAACGCCCTTCTCCCCTTTCTGACATCTGCCCGGGGTGCCTAGGCGGAGCTTGGAAGCTCGACTCCTCCCCGCCCCCAGACACCTGGAAGCTCAGGCTCCTCAGCTCTTGGGTGGTAGATCATCGCAGCCCCCACTTCCAACCAACACTCCCAGCCGCCCTTGTCACGCCTGCGGCGGACAGGGCCTCCCATGCGTCTTCACTGGATGTGAAAAGTTAATTCAGGTATAAACGCGAAGGCTTAATGAAAGGACAGCGCTGCGGATTAATTATGCCCCTTTCTGCCAAGGGAACGGGAAGAACCCCCGCAGCGCAGGGCAGCCCCGCGTCAGCAGCTCGTCCGCCAGCCGCCACGGCTGCTGAGCCTTGGCCTCTCTCTGGTGCTTTTCGGGACAGAAGGCAAGCACGTTCCTTCCCTGCCTAATAGGCGCCTGGGGGCTGGGGCGGAAGAGGCGCAGTATTAATTATGGCGTTTTGGAGGAGTAATCTGCAGGGGCAGCGATAAACAGATGCATGGCATGTGCTGTACTCTTGTCAGCAGTGAGTCTGGTTCCTCCCACTCACTTCCCAAATCTTCCATCTTGCTGCTTCTCCTTTGGTGTATTTGACCTTCCACTGGGTTCTAAGACATGCTCCTACCCTCAAGGCCCTGGGACATAACTGTTACTATTACTAACACTACTATCATCATCGTTATCATCATCGTTATCATCATCATCATCATCATCATCATCATTTATTTACTGAGCAAGTCCAATGGGCAAGGCACTGTGCTATGAATATTACAGGCTATTTAATTCCACGTTGTCAGCAATTCTATGGGGTGGGTTTTCTTGTCCCCATTTCATTGATGAGGATATGGGGGGTCAAAGAGGTAAAACTAAATTGTCCATGATTGCACAGCTAAGAATCAGCAAAATTAGGCTTTGATTCTTGTTCTCTCTGACCCTGAGCTGTTATACTGCCCACCCTATTAGCTGCCCTTTTAAAAAAAAGTCACAAACCCAGTGATGGAAATAGCCCCAAGTCGTATTCATGCATGTGTAATTCTCTGCAGACAGTATACGATACTTGGAAGTTCCAAGCAGGATTGCAGCAGGCTTAAGCAGTCAGGAAGCAACTCCTGCCTTGAGTGGGTTATTAAAAAGCATGGAGACTTCCTTCCTCATTTTCCCACCTCCAGGATCAGCACAGATTTCTTCCTCCCTCTCTCCAGCATCCTGGGAATTCACATTTCTTCTATGATGGGAGAAAGTGACCCAATTAGCTCCTGGGACCTGGGGAAGGAAGCTCCAACCAATGTGCCATTTTCCCATCTATGTGGAATGCCGCATCACTGATGAGTACCCTGTCATGCCATGCTGGAGCAGAAGTGACCTTCATGCCCTGACTCCCCCTCCCAGAGCAGACAATACAGGGAGAGGGCCCTGGAATCTGACCCGCACTGCGGCTGTGTCTTGGGGACAGAACTTTGCCTGTTAGAGTAGGGATTTTCCAGGGGCTGTCGCATCAAGAGATTTTTCTCTCCACAGCTGCATTTCTGTGCTTCACTTCCACACTTCCAGCCTGAGAGTATTCAGGCTGGTCAGACACTGCCTGGCAGTCTCAGGGCAGCTGCCATGGTCAGCAAAGTGGACTCCTAATCCAGAGAGCCACCCGATATGCTGAAAGGTGGGGAGAGGGTGGCTGGTGGAGGTTAGAGGCTCAGAGAGGTCAGGAGACATGCTCAAGGTCACACAGTAATTCAGCCCAAGCAAAACCACAACTTTGCATTTCTAGGCTCCCAGTGTGGGCCTCTGCTCCTCAGAGCTCCTGCTGAACTCCATATTTTTCCTTTCTGGGTGAGCCTTCAGCCTAGGGAACCCCCATTTTAAAGATGTGCAAATTGAGACTTAGAAAGGTAGGTTGACTTGCTCCAGACCTCCCAGTTGGTAAGTAGTGGGGCCTATATTGGCAATGTGAGACAAGTCGGTACCTATGGAAAAAGAGTGGCTTAGGTTTCACTCAGTGTATATTTATAGGATACCTACTATGTACCAGGCAGTGCAAAGAGTTTACCACAGTAAACAAGAGAGAAGGGGTCTCAGCCCTCATGGAGCTCACAGTCTAATGGGGCAGGTGCCTGTGCCTTCCATGAGACATAGTGGAAATCGGGCGTGGGTTTTGTTCACCTCTGAATTTCCTACAGTGATGGTTCACCACCCTGGCTGCAAAATAAGATCACCTGGGGAGTTACAGAAACAAACAATACCAGGGTCTCACCCCAGACCAACAAAACCCAAATCTCTAGGGGCGGACTCTGGGCATCAATGTGTTTCAAAAACTCTCCAGGTGATGGAAATTGACCACAAGGGTGAGAACTACTGTTGTACAGCTGCTACAAGAGCACATTGAACAAAGCAAGCCAGATGTGTGTCTTCAACTAAAGAATCTGGGGAGTGTGACTGCCATCAAGACTGCACATCTGGGAGTAGTGGTGCCCCTCAGAAGGCAGGAGTGGAAGGTACAGAGGGCTGCTGGGGTGACCCCACACACAGGCCTCTCTCAGATGACAGAACCAAGGTGGCAGAGTGACAGGCTGATATGAATTACATTAAGGTTTCCGGCTGCCATCTGCCTGGGAAGAATTTATTTATTTATTCCAGTTTCTAAAGAGGGGACTTTTGCCAGAGTGAATTGAGATGTACCTGTAAGATTTAAAGCATGAATTAAAATACATAAAATAGAGCATGGAGCAATTAGAGTGGCAGGAAGTGGCTTCGAGAAAGTTTGTAAGCTCTGAGTGTTTAGACTGGGAAGAGACCAAATACCAGGCAGGGCCTTGCCCAAGGCTCTGAAGGTCAGTAGTGAAGAGGGAAGAGAGTGTCCAGAGGTCCCTGCTTTTCCAAGTTGAATGTTGAGAGATGGTCTCTAACCACATGGAGCCCCAGGCTGAGGGAAGACACAGCTCCATCCTCAGGGAGCTCCCCCAGTCTGAGGGGAGATATAGCCCCATCCTTAGAAAGCCACAGTCTGACAGAGACACAGCCCCATCCTCAGGGAGCCCCAGGCTGAGGGAGACACAGCCCTGACTCAGGGAGCCCCAGTCTGAGGGAGACACAGCCCTGTCCTCAGGGAGTATTGTGTTGAATGTGTCCACATTCACATGTGTGAACCTTAAGTTTATTTGGAGTGAAGGTACCAGTAGAAGTGTATGTGGTTGTTCATGTTCTCACTGGAAGCTTTGTGTGTGGAGGCTGAATCCCAGAGTTTTAGCTGGATTTGTCTGCTGTCCTTTTCACATTTGTGATTTAGTAACACTTTGTCAAAAATACCTTTTTTTTTTAGTCTCTTCCTACCAGCTAGTAGCCAAAAGGAGACCCAGAAGGTATATGTTTACCAATAATAATAAAAGCTGATACAGCTTCGTGCTAAGAACTGTTTTCAAAACTTCATGCATCATAAGTCATGTAATACTTTTTTTTTTTTTTTTTTTTTTTGAGATAGAGTCTTGCTCTGTCGCCAGGCTGGCGTGCAGTGGTGCGATCTCAGCTCACTAGAACCTCTGCCTCCTGGGTTCAAGTGATTCTCCTGCCTCAGCCTCCTGAGTAGCTGGGACTATAGGTGCGTGCCATCACGCCCAGCTAATTTTTGTATTTTTAGTAGAGACGGGGTTTCACCATGTTGGTCAGGCTTGTCTCGATCTCTTGACTTCGTGATCCACCCCCCTCAGATTCCTAAGGTGCTGGGATTACAGGCGTGAGCCACTGCGCCTGGCCGAGTCATGTAATTCTTACAACAATTCAGTTTGATGGATATTCCCAACCTATATCACACAAGAGGAAACTGAGGCACAAAACCTAACTCCCTGGATGTCACATAAGCAGGTTAGAAGCCCACCTGGGTGCAAACCCAGATGCTCTGAAGTGTGGGGCCGATTCCTGCTGGGCACCCCCTGTCCTCCCTGAGGACCTTCAAGCCCCACTGTCAGGAGTGTGTTCAGACCCCACCACTGGGAACCGTGTCTTCATTTTTTACCACAGGGAGTCAGGGTCCCAGGCTCAGACACTAGCTCAAAATGTGACCTGGTCTAAGTCCCTTTGCCTCTGGGGCCTCAGTTTCCCATCTATAAATGAGGGAGCTGGGTTGGATGAACCAGGAACACCTGGGGAAACTCTCAAAATACGGACTCCTGAGGATTCTGATTCAGCAATTCTGTGTGGCCTCCAGCTGGTATTGAGGACTCTGGGCCACCTTCAACAACAAGATGAGAATCATGATACGTACGGTAGCATATGTTAGCAGATATTATTTATTGAGCATCTATCATGTGCCAGGCCTTGTGTCAAGTGCTTTACAGAGATTGTCGCATTTTAGTGTCACAACAATCCTGTACCAAAGATGCTGTTTTAATCCTAATAAGGCTTAGAGAGGTGAAGTGGCTTTTCAAGGCTACCAGCTAGTAATTACAATAGCCAGGATTTGTACACAGACATCGTGACTTGAGCACTCACATTGTGTATTTGTTACACTACACTATCCCTTTGCTTATTCAGCTCACTGCCCTGCCCTCCCTCAGGTCTTGCCGAATGGGCTATGGGCGATGTGACTTATTTCTACAGCTCACTGTGCCAGGGGTGGGCAAGTGGCTCAAACTAGCCACTGAACTAGATGGCTAGTAACCAATCAGTGTTTCTCTTGAGAACTTGAACTGAGATATTGAGAAGAGACATTGAAACTTTGGATGACGTTGAGACCCAGAGTGATAATTCCAGAGCTGGAGCCAGATTTGGCACCATAAGAACTCAAAGTTATGTTGACACTGAATTTATGGGGAGCTTTTCAGAGGAGGCTGGTTTGCAGAGAGGAGAATGGAACAGATAGAGTGAAGAGAGACCAGAGATGAGAAGGAGAGGAGAAAGAGAGAAAGAAGCCTGCAGGATGCCTTTCTAGGCCCCTGGAGACCAGCCTGCACTCCCTGATATTAGGAAGCATGCTCTGCACCAGTTCCTTTCTAATAAATACCTTCTCCTTATGTGAACCCCGTGGGTTTCTGATCCTGGGAGTTGAATTATTCCCTAAAATACTTGCCCCGAATTCCCTACAAAGTTTTTAGGATCAAATTAGCTCATGTGTATGAAAGGGCTCAGTGACCTGCAAGGAACTATACCAATTATGAAATATCTGGAAAAAAGTTCTAAGTTTAAATATAATCAATGGATTACTGTGAGAAGAACTCAGAGACGGGAGACTTACTGTGGGGAGAGTTTAATGAATGGAGCTCTACAGAGGCAGTCGTTCTGCACAGAGATTTGTAGAAGATATAGGATATTGATGGCAAGAGAGAGAAGACCCTCCAAGTAGGGGAATAGCAGAGGCAACCAACCCTGTGAAGAATGTATATGGGTGTGTGAATGCAGAGGGGGCAGCTGGGGTGGCAGGGGATTACTGTGGCTGCTGTCTAGTGGGGATAAGTTTGGAGAACTCCAGTGAGTGGATGTTGATTTTGTATACTGGGCAATAGGGAGCCATTGGAGGTTATTCACCAGGTGGTTTTAGGAAGGCAGAAATGATCTGATGAATGAGTTGGGGAGGGGGATGGTGAGAAGTAAGCAAGAGGGCATTGTAGACTCAGAGGGCCTGGAAAATCATCCAGAAGGAGAGACTGCATGAATGAAGAGTAACCAAGACTAGGTAATAGGTTGTATGTGGGTCACCTATTCATTCATTCAAAAAACTTCTGAGAGCCTTACTCTGCCAGGCACTGTTCAAAGCCCAGGTGATTTAGAGTGAATGAGACAGGTGTGGTTCCTGCCCTCTGGAAGCTTACAGTCTGTTAAGGGGGACAGACATTAATGCAGTGATGCGCAAATCAATAGGGGATCACATATGACAAGATGAGCCTGTTACAGCAACTTGATAAAATTGGAAAGAGGGTGGAAGTGGGTCAGGGAAGGCTTCCCTGAGGAAAAGAGGTTTCCCTGGGATGCAAAGTCTGAGTAGAAGTGTTCTAGGTGTACAGCAAGTGGAAGGACATTCCAAGTTGTGAGAACAAAGGCCTAGAAATAGCTAGGACTCAGAAAGAGCAAGCAGGTGGGGAGGGTCTTGGTGAGAGAGGAGGCTGGGAAGGCAAAGGAGGCCCTGCAGGGCCTGGCAGGCCATAGTGAAAATTTTGGTCTTAACTCTAAAAACAGTAGGAAGCCAAGGGAGCAGGGACGAGCATGATGTGGTTTGGGATCTTAGAAATCTACTCTGCTTGAAATCTGAAGAAAGAATAGGAGTGGGTCCAAAGACAATCCTGGGAGGTCAGTTAAGAAGCTTTGGCTGTAAGACATGGAAACTAACCCTGATTATCTCGGCCACAAAAGGATTGACTGGAACTAGTTAGGGGACTCACAGAACTGAAGAGAAGGCTCTGGGGACCTTGGTGATTGGTTTGGGTTTAAGTCCCCTAAGACTCTCTTTCTCCTTTGCGTCATGTTCTCGGGTCTCTCCACATGCTGAGGATATGGCTGCCAGCTGCTTTGGGGGTCACATCTTTACATTCATTGCCCAGAAAAAAAGAGAATATTCTGCGAAAGGACTCTGATCGAGCCTCATGCTTGGCCTCAGGGTCTAATGGGATGGGAGATACAGTGGGGCAGGAGTACTGGGACTGACAGCCACCAAAACCAGAGGGAGCCTGGGAAGAGCACCTCCCTAAAGGAAGGGGTGAAGGACTTGGGGGATTCTGCTGCCCGAAAATGACAGAAGGGACATGCACAGACAGAGGGGAAAATAGATGTTTAATGCAGAAGCGATGGCAACAATCTAGATGGGGAGAAACAGACCCCAGAGAATGGTTTGAAGGAGAATGGAAAGGAAAGGGACTAGCATGGATGAAGTTGCTGTGTGCCAGGTATTGAATTGGGTCATTTTCCTTATTTTCACAACAATTCCATGATGTAAGATTAATTTTATAGAGAAGAAAACTGAGGCTCAAGAGAAACAAGGTTGCTTGCCTGAGATCACACAGACTTTCAATGGAGGTGTTGAGGGTTGATTCCAGGATTTGGGGGTTAATTTCAAACCCTATGCTTTCTCGTATTCAATGTGTATCTTCCCTGGGAGTGAGTTTGGGTGGAGAATATAATATAGGCCTTTGACACTGACTTCCAATTACAGGGAGCCCAACCAAAGAGAACAGTCTTGGAAACAGCTTAACATCCAGGCTGACAGAGAATGAGGGGTTCAGTCTAGGTTTGGAAGTTGAGAGTTCATCCTGGCAGGCTCCCCAGGCATGTGAGTCCCCATTAAAATGGATCTCTGTGCACCGTCTACCTCCTTTTTCTTTCCTCCTCCCACTCCTTGATGTGGTTACCTGACTGGCCCAGTTTTTGCTATCCTCTAATTAACAAAAAAGCCAATTGCTTGTTTTTTTAATTCTTATTTTAGGAAAGGAAGCAAGATGATTTTGTACAGGTTTGTCTGATTGCTGGATTAACAGGCGCCTTCCAACTTGCTTAATCCTTATGTAATTCCTTGATCAACCTGGTTCAGCTCAAAACAGCCTGCACCTAGAAAACTCAGAATAAAAGCTGTGTTTTCAGGTGTTAAGCACTGGCATTGTGTTTATTCTTTAATGTGATCAAAATGTGCCTGTCTGTAATGAGAGCGACAGGCATACCATGAAGTGGTTACCAGATACTGAATTCAAAGAGTCTGGATCTTGAAAATGAGGTCCAGGAGAGATGGAAAGGGGCGTGGACTTGGGGGTGGAGTCAGGAGGGAAGTATGACTGGATACTGTGCCCCAGGCCCAAGCAGAGACTGCTCAAATCATAGTTAGGGTTCAGACAGGAAACAGATGCCACATTGCAAGTGGGGAGTTTGTAGATGGTTTAATAAAGGGACCATTTAAAGAGGGCAGGGTACAGAGAAATCACAGGAATAATGTGGTGTCCAGGGCTAGTAACACAGGGGCCATTCCCACTCCTAGATCTGAAGGGCCAAGGGGATGGAACAGAAGAACAATGGCCAGAACCCAGAGGCAGAACAAGTTGTATGGACAGGACCACTGCACAGGAGCTGCGGCCTCCAGCTGAGGATCCTGCAGGGTGGGAGCTGGGAATGAGCACCCCAGTCTCATTCTCCTTCCTTCCCCCATCTCCTGTTGGTGTTCTTCATTGGCAAAACCCAAATGGAAGCCTGGGGGCAGAAGGCCCAGTGAGGGATCCCATAGGCTGGATAGGGGTCTTGAGGGGGAGGGGTTGGGGGGAGGAGCATATATAGAGGACCCAGCACAGCTCTCTGCAGTCATCCTCCTGGCTTCTCTGGCTGTGGGCTGTGGAGAAAAGCAATGTGTGGGTGGGGGAGGAGGACAAGCTTCAGCCTCAGTCATTGCTGTCTAAGCCTGGCCTTCCAGCTTCCTGCACACCCAGGCTTGCCAGTCATGTCTCCATACCCTTCCCTCCTTTCCTTACCTTTACCAATGTGTATTTGTCTCTCAGGGCTTATTAGACAAGTGGAACTAGTCTGACACATAGAACCTGGTTTAGATGTGTTTCCCCTTCATGTTCCCACTCATAGAAAAACAAAAGCAACACTCACCTTTTAGGCCCTGCTTTGGACTTCAGGGGAGTTTGGACACACCTCTTCTGAGGAACAGGAGAATCTACCTGACCCAGGTGTGCCAAGCCTGCCTCCTTGTTTTGACTCTCATCTTTTGCAGACCTGAGAATCCATCAGCGTGGAGCATAATCTGGATGTGCTACCCTTTTCTCACTCCTGACTCCATACAGACTGTCCGTCTCTATCTCTTCCTTCTAGGAAGTATTCCCTGATTACCCCACCAGTATCTGCTCACTTCTCTGCACCATCGGCAATCATCATTCACAGGTTCCTGTTGCTCCTGCATATGGTTCTGGAAATGTGGGTTCTAAGCCCACTGGACTGTGATTGCTTTCGTGGAGCATCTCTTTGGAATGTCCCCAACTTTTCACCATTTGCACCAGCTGAGCCAACATCTCTGGGAAATGTGAGGTTGCAGGGGAGGCACGGTGTTCTGTACAATCATCTAACCTGACGCCAGAGACACAATGCTGAGGGTAAAATGTAATATATTCAGGGTTCCATGGCTCTGGGAACAGAGAGAGACCATTGAACCAAGTTCTAATTCTGAATTTTGAAAACTGAGATTGTTAGAATTGGAAAGCAGCAGAGAGATCACTTAACCCAATAGTTTACACTAATTTTTAGCTACAGAATCTTTTATTTCCCACAAATTAAACATTTTGTGGATTCCATTAGCTAACAGAGAAATGGCAGCTTCTTTGATTAAGGAGGTTTAAGAGCCAGAACTCCACTCAGCCTCTGCTGGTCTTCAGGTCTGACAGCCAAGGGCTCCATGTGGCACAAGGCCAAATCTCTGAGCAGCCCCAGCGTGAACATTGAGGCCACAAAGGAAGGTAACTTGTCTTAGCTGGTTACTGGCAGAGGAAGAACTGGAACCCTGGCCTCAGCATTCCCAGGCTGATGTCCTTTCTTTCTCACCTAGCCTCTTATGAAGGTTGTTTGCCTTGGTCATTCGTGGCCCAGCTCTCTCCCCTCCCTCTAGACCAAGAAACCAGGTCTGTGGGGGAACAAAGCATAGCCCATGAAGCTGTGCTGGGCCTATGGGGAGTGCTGGACATCTGGGATTGGAACAAACCTCAGAAGCACCTCCTGGTTATACCCCCAGCTTGTTAGACCCCAGTGGCTGAGCAATCCAGTTGCCAACAATCCAGGCCCAGCACTTTGGGTTGTGAAAAGCCCAGGCTGGATTCTCTCACTCTTAGATGAGTGCCTTCCTCTGACCTCTCAGGAGCTTATTGGTGACCTGGCAACTTGGCTGTGTCGAGATCCTGTGTGAGGTTCAATTAGCATGCAGGGCCAGTGCTGGCTGGCTCCACGTATTATTTGCACAGGTTAAGTATTCCTGATAAGGCTTCTCAAATCAGAGGGCTGAAATGAACTTAATTAGAACTTGGAATACTCAAGGTAGAGATAAAAGGAAGCACCTCCAGTTCTCTGAAACAACACACTGGGGGTGGGGAGAGCAAAAAGGAAACGGTGAAGGAACCGGTCCCAAGCCATGATAAAATCCTTCCGTGTACAGACAAGGAGGCTGGAGCCCAGCCCTTGAGCCCTGGTCTTCCCTCCAGGGACCTCCTCTTCCCACCAGACTTAAACTCAGACCATCTCCCTGGAAAATGAGTGTCAAGTGTACTCAGGGGCCAAGCAACATGGGTGTGAGGAGAGTGGGCGGGTTGGCGGGCAAAGAAAGTAAAGGGAATTCAATTTTTACTCCATTTAGAAAGACCAACAGCTCCCAGTGCCCATAATTTCCTCCAGGTTGGGGTAGGAAATGCAATCGTCAGAGATGGCAGCTTCTTAAGCCTGGGTAAGAGGGCAGGGGAAAGGGAAACTAGTTAGTTTTCTCTAATTCTTTCAGATTTTCAGGTTAGTTCTCTCCCAGATTCTACACTTCCAAGAGTCTGAGTCCCTTCTAGGGGCACCTTCAGCTCGTTCCCCAGTGGGATAGCTAGAAGACACTCTGCTACTCCCAGTGGGGCTGGGGCTCTTGGTGCCTCACACATGTCCCCAAACATGCTCATTGTTCAAGCGTGAGGTGTGTTCCACACAGGGCCCTAGGCCTCCCCAGCAGGACAGAACCCCAGTGGCCCACAGCCGTCGTCTACTCAATACTGCACCCTGAAGTGGCTGCCTCCCTTCCCTGCCCAGTTCCATGCTCCCTGTGCTCATGGCCCAAAGAAACCACTTGCATTCAAATCCTTGCTTCAGAATTTCCTTTGGAAGATGCAAGTCAAGATGCTTAAGAATAAAGAATCTTCAAAGAACGGGGGCGGCTCTTATTATTTTCCTCCTCAACTTTCTCATAAGCTTGGACTGAAACACTGCAGCTCCTGCATCATCTTCCTGGTCTCACGTGTTTTTATCTCTCATCTGATTGGTGCTGAGCCTCCGGGGGGCGTGACCACACTGTGGCCTCCTTTTCAGCTTTTGCCGCTGCCACTGGAGGTCATCTCACCACTGGCTCACCCCTGGCCATCTACTCCCTTTCGGCCTTGGTCTAGAAAGCAGTCTCAACTCATGTCCACTTGCCCACGTGATGCACTGGTACCCAGAAGCATGGTGTACCCCCAGAAGCCCCCACTTGCACCCTCCACCTGCAGCTCTAACCTCTGAGCCCTTTGAACCCCAGTCTCACTTCTCTGTCTCTAAAGTCTTTATCCACTCTCCGCTCTCTGCTATGGTTAAAGATACATGTCTTGTCTTCGGGAGGACATTTGAGAGCAGAATCTAGGTTGGATTCATCTCATGGCCTGTGCAGTCACAGACGCCTCTCATGGCCTGTGCAGTCACAGACGCCATTGCCCTCGGCACCATTTCTCCCCCTTCCCCTGTTCTGTTCTATAATAGGGGGCCCAACCCCTACTGGCTGTGTTTCTCAGGCTCCTTCATCAGCTTGACTGGCTTCTGGATCCGCCGATAGGATGCCCTGATGGAAACTGGAGGGTGGGAGGAAGGGAGAGTGTTTCTCCTTTTTATTTCCAGCAGTGCCTGCCTTTCCTCTGGTTCTAGTTTCCTTCTTTTTTTTTTTTTTTTTTTAAATTTTTTTTTTGCACACAAAAAACAATAAACATTTTCTAAAAATACATACAAACAAAAAGATGCGTATCAAACATATTAGGAAGGTTGCACATGGGAAGTCGGGGAATAGAAATGGGGGGTGGGAGTTAAAATAAATGAGAGAGGGACTTTATATGGATCAGGGATAATAACTCAATCCTCTATTTGACAAAGAAGAGGGAGAAGGAAGAGGAAGAAAAAGAAAGTGGGATAAAGGATCAGAAAGGGAGGAAAATAGAAAAAATTAGAGTATGACTCCAGGGTAGACCTGTTTTGTTGTCACTGAGTTGGTTGGTTAGTTTGTCTGTCTAGTTTCCTTCTAACAGGCTCATAATGTTCAAGGTGACCCCTACTGCTAGGGTTTGGTGATCTCCTTCTTTCACCTCCAGCCCTAGGGATGACAGTGGCTTCCTGCTATCGCTAGTCTTGCTGTTGTCTTACTCTCCTCTGTTGACTTCCCAGCTCCCTGCATCATCTAAGCAATCAACTTTCTGCATTAAATTCCCTCTGGTTCTGTACTCTGAGTGGTTTCTGTTTACTGGCTTGGACCTGCCTGATTCATATGCCATTGCCATATAACCCCTCTGGATGCAGATCTGTAAAATGGGGGTAACATTAGAATATGCCTCAAAAAGTGGTTATGGGGATCATACGATTCAACCCTTGTAAAGCATAGAGCACGGCACCTGGCAGGTGGCAGGTGTTCAGTAAATGGGTGGTGCTATTATTAGTGAACTGTGTGTGTCGGTGAACTATGTATGTTAATAAACTGTGTGTGTGTGTTATTACTAGTGAATGGAACTGATAAATCT
Organism: Hylobates moloch; assembly: GCF_009828535.3. NCBI lineage: Eukaryota > Metazoa > Chordata > Mammalia > Primates > Hylobatidae > Hylobates > Hylobates moloch. Next base: position 39,237,148 of record NW_026652295.1, on the reverse strand, counting down.
CTGCAGATGTGAGTGTGCATCGGGGAAGGGGAGATGTCCATTTCTGGGGGCAGCTGTGTGTGCCCTGTGTGAAAGGGTGTCTCTGTGGGTAACCAAACCGAATTGAGAGCCCATGTAGAGTGCTCTCATTGAAAATGCCCCTTGTCACCTCATTATCCCCTTGTACAATCACCTTTCCCTTTGCAAGCTTATAAAATCAAAGAGCCTGGAAGACTCTGGGGGCAGAGAGTAGGTGCCAGCCTCAGCCCTCCTGGGGTTGGCACATCAGAGATATGGGTTGTCTGTGGGGAAGATAAGGTCTTCTGTGGCTGAGTGGCCAGAGGAGCAGGGAGAGGATTGCCTGGAGCCCATGGTGCTGTGTGGGCCATGCAGGAATCTGTGCCAGACTCGACAGAAGTCATCCCATGGGACCAAACTTCCTGATCCTTTAGCATGTGCATCCCTGGTCCAGGCATGGGATGAATCATGTAAGAGCTTCAGTCCGTGGGCGTTGGCAAGGGACCTTCAGCTCCTCTGATCTGCAGACACATGTGGAATTTAGAGCTCATGGGCATTAGAGACTCATTCCTATCATAACACAGAGGAGGCAACTGGCCAAAAGAGGGGGAATGACTTGCCCACAGTCCCTGAGCTGGAATTCGAACTCAAGTTTCCTTATTCTGCGCTATCTTTTTTTGTACTGGGCAGAGACAATCTTCTCAAATTTTCCAGTACAGATGGATATTTCAATAAGAGCAATTATCCTTTACCTTTTTTTTAGGCTTTGCAGTTTACAAATACCGATCTCATTTGTGATGGGGATAATATTTTGCAAGTATGAAATCAATGCATTTTAATTTCCCCTCTAAAGTGTGTTCTTATCCAGTCTTCTCTCTCCAAGGCTGAGCCATGAGATTTGTCACTCCAGTGAGGGTAGAGTGGTCCTGCTTGGAGCAAAGACTCCACAGAGTCGGCCTAGAGGACTCTGGTGAATCTAGTAGGGCTCAAATCCTGGCTCATTCGCTGGACAAATAACTTCTCTATTCCTTAGCCTTTTCGTCTGCAGCCAGAGGATATATCAGACCTTCCTTATAAAGGAGTTTTGAGATAGGAACACAGTAAGTGTTGCACACGTGCTATCAGGCCTAGAGGACTTGCTCATGGGGCTTTCCATAGGGAACACCCATCACCCATTCATTCCAGTCTTGAGGCTTATAGGGGAAAGGAAGGAGCTGGAGATGAGGAGAGAAGCAATAAGACCTGAAAACTGGTCTTTCTCCAGGCTAAACTCTCCTGTATTAATGGAGAAGACACCAGAGTAGAGAGGATTCTGCCCCAATCTCTTTTAGGATTCAGGCAGGTCATTGGCCTCCCAGGTCACTCCTGCTGCAGTGTGAGGTGGCCGCACTGAAGCTGACTGGGCAGTGTGGTATGGTTAGTGGGGAGAAGGCTTGAGTTTGGGTCTCCAAGTACCTCTTGGTTTCTGCGTGCCTATGATGGAGCCCAGAAATTTCTGCTTGCCTGCAGTGAGGTAATTCTAGTTTGAGAGTTTCCCAGAGTTCAGAGAAGGCTGCAGGACAGGACCTCAGAGGGTCTTCAGCATCATCAAGAGGCAGAATGGGACCTGTTCCATACGGGAGTACCAGGGGCAGCCCTGCCCTGACAGAGCTGGAAAAGAACATTCCAGAAGGTTATCAGCCTTGCCTATCAGCAGTGGAGGGCTGCTGAACACTCAGGAATAGACCACCCACCCTCGTCTTGCTGGGCACCAACCCACACTTACCCAAGGACTGCTTGAGGCCACGTGTACCCTTCCGTCTGGTGCCATAGGAGCCTCTCACCATCCACAATGGTTCTACCCTGGAGGGCAGGATGGAAAGAAAGATCAGCATTTTATCCATAAGAAACTAAGTGGTTTTTTAAAAGACTGTTTAAATCACTGAATTGAACTTAGATGACCGTATTGGGCTAAAATTTAGTTGCCCCTCCCCGATTCCCACAGACTAGGGGCACACACTCTAATCAGTTAGCAGGAAATAAAGAAAAGTGCCTTCTCTGCACATCTGAGTGTGCTGTAAGTACATCTGTGACCTTGCCACACATATATTATCTTGTTTGATTCCCATATGTGCTGGAAAACGGCCATTGCTGGGGGTCAGTTTAGAGTGGCCATATGGTAGGGAATAGCAGAGGCCATGGTGGCGTGCCCAGAATTATCTTCATTATCACCATTTCCACTTCTAGTGGCTCCAGAGGCCTTGGGCTCCTCCTGCTAGCACCTCCCTCCATGCTGGGTTCTGAGTTGAACCGAGTTTGGTGAAGGAAGGTGGATGCAATGTAACTCAGGCGGAGAGAGCTAAGGCTTTGGACACTCCCAGACCAGACCTGGGTGGAAATCCCAGCCTTCTTGCTTATCTGCAATGTGAGCCTGGGAAAGCAACTTCACCTCTCTCAACCATAAAATGGAGATCACAACAAAGTTAACTGCAATTTGGATGTGAGAGTGAGGTGCGTGTAGAATACTAGCACAATGCCCTGGGCATGGCAGGTTCTTGGTAAATGGTAGCAAATTTAAGGATGAATAAATGAATGAATGAAAGGGCCATTGCAGAGATAAACACACAGGTAGGGGTCTCACACTGACAGGCAGTATAATGTTGTGTTTAGGTGTGAGGGCTCCGAAGCCAAGTGACCTGGGCTTAAATGTGGCCTTGGTCACTTACTTGCTATATGGAAAAGTTACTAAATCTCTCCAGGCCTCCGCACCCCTGCATATACAATGAGAATGGGAATAATGATACCCATCTAATGGGGTTGCTGTGAGGATTAAATGAGTTAATGTACATAAACCGCTTATAGCAGTGCCTGGCCCAAAATGAGTGCTCTGTAAATGTTAGCCATTGATATGATGATGATAGCTGCCATTCCATTTCACTCCTGCCCTGTGCCCAGCATTGCTCTAGGTCCTGTGAAGAATATATGAGAAGCATAAGACGTGACATCTGGCCTCAAGCAGTTCGTTGAGGAGGCCAGATGTTCATCCCTGCAGAAACCATGCTTAGGCTGGCATATGGGCCAGAGTGAGGCTAATAGAACCAAGGACCCAGGGGAAGTGCACATAAAAGATGGCACTGGGAGCAGAGGAGCAGAGTAGGAGGAGGTGGGTGACTGAGGTGATGGTGCCTAGGTGCCCTTGCAGGACGGGCCAGGTGTGCTATCCAATTTCACACGCTCTGTGTCTCCCCACCAAAGTTCCTCACTATGGAGGCGCCTAGTAGCCAAGCCAGTGACAGTGTAACAGGAGTCCAGACACCAGTGGCCTTTGTATTTGCCTCACCTTTCCGAGAACAGAAGACTGTGGACAAGTCACTTGCTGCCTTGAGCCTCCATTTCCGTAAACGTAAAATGGGAATCATAGCACCTGTCCTTCCAATTTCTCAGGGTGGTCGCATGGTAAAATAAACCAAGAAGAAAGTACCAAGTAGGTGGTTAGCATCTTCAGATGAATTAGCCAATGCATGAACCACCAGCCCATGGACTATTGGGAAGATAACTCAAATGAACCACCCTCTGAAGGAGAAGTTGGGGTACTTTCACCCCTGATTTGGTGAGAGGACAGCTGTCTCATCTCATAGACCTAAAGATCTTCTGTTTTTAGTTTTAATCTCCTCAGAGTGCTGACATCAACTATGGGGTAAATAGCTGACCTCGTAGCCTTCCTGCACCACGCTGCTTGCCCATGGATATCACAGCTGGTAAAGAAGGACTAAACTCGAAGCTCCTTAGCGAAGAAGATAATGCAACCCACACAACCCTCTTTGCTGGATGGTGGCCTTTCTTTTCTGCCATAAGATGCTGGCCTAGGGGCCCCATCTGCCTGCTGCCCTGTGAAACCCACCCACCTCTGCTCATGATCTCCACCCTGCTTTCTGTCTGCTCATCCCTCAGAAATCAAAATTAATCACCTTCTGTCTGGCTTCTGCATTGCGATAAATAGTTGCGGAGTGCTTCTGAAGAGGAAAAAAAAATCCAGCATTTAAAGTATTGAGCCACTCAGAAATAATTATTCATGAGGTTTTTGTGCATGCATTAGAGTTTTCCCTCGAGGCTGAGGGCTGCCTGCTGGAATGAACTTAGCCACAACTTGGCTTTTATTTCCTTGTTTTATTTTTTCTTTCTCATTTTTTCCTCCATGAGTTTATGATTCCTCAACACATTTGAGAAACTGAAACATTAAAAATGCTCAGGAGCATGACATGGGCAGGGCATTTCTGAGCTCATCAACGGAAGAAGCTTATGATGAGGAGGAGGGACCTCAGAGACGTGAGGGTTGCGCACGAGGGCACCCAGTCCAGGGTGGGAGTAGGCAGAGCCGCTGTCTTCAGGGAGCTGCAGTCAGAGAGGAGATGTAGCCCCATCCCCAGGGAGCCCCAGCCTGAGGGGAGATGCAGCCCCATAGTCAGAAAGCCCTAGTCTGAGGGAGACACAGCCCCGTCCTCAGAAAGCCCCAGTCTGAGGGAGACACAGCACTGTCCTCAGGGACCCTCGGTCTGAGGGGAGAAGCAGCCCCGTCCTCAGGGAGCCCCACTCTGAGGGAAGAGAAACCCAGCCTCTCTTGGGACTTCCTGTAAGAAAGGAGATTCTATTCCATTTTTGAGATGGTGTTCTCAAGCTCAGTGACTTTCTGATTGGGAGATGTGTTTGATAGTGTCATTTTTCAATGGGCAATGGAATTGACTGATTTACTTATTTATTCATTCAACAAATATTTATTGAATACAGATTTAATTCTGTACCAAGTAGTCACAATACTGAGGGATTCACCTGAAAAAAATAAGACAGTCTTTTTCGCTCAAGACCACCAGCCTTATTTGGGAGACAGGTAGGTAACAGTTTTCACTGTAAATTGTAATAAGTGCTCTAACAGAGAGGAACCCACAGGTCTGGGGAGAGAGATGGGCATGGCCCAATGTCTCCATTTTGCTGTGGAGTCTTCCAAAAAGATGGAACAGGAAGAAAACAAGTGTTGAATGTGGAATATCGGAACCTCTCTAAAGGATGTTTTTCACTCATTCATTTATGGATTTATTCAGTAAATACTTTTGGAGGCCCTCTAGATTCCAGTACTATGACAAATGTAGGGATAGAAGGGGGGTAGGCATGACTCCTCCTCTTCAGCAGCTCATTGACCTGTGGAATCTTCAGCAATTCTTCATTGGCATATTCCAGAACTTTAGAGCAAAAGCCACTTGGAGGCCCTCTGGTTCTGTCCCCCAACTCGAGACACAAGGTTGTGTGGACAGACCGAGTCCCAGCACCTGGCACAGTGCTCAGAGAGGAGCACTCTACATCCAGGCAAATCCAACTGCACTTACCTGATCCGCGCCCCCCGCCACCACCTTTTTTTTTTTTGAGACAGAGTCTCGCTCTGTCGCCCACACTGGAGTGCTGTGGCGCTATCTCGGCTCACTGCAAGCTCCGCCTCCCGGGTTCACGCCATTTTCCGTATCAGCCTCCCGAGTAGCTGGGACTACAGGTGTGCACCACCACACCCGGCTAATTTTGTTTTTGTATCTTTAGTAGAGACGGGGTTTCACAATGTTAGCCAGATGGTCTCAATCTCCTGACCTCGTGATCCGCCCGCCTCGGCCTCCCAAAGTGCTGGGATTGCAGGTGTGAGCCACCACGCCCGGCCACCTGATCCCCACTCTTAGGAGATCTCTGTTTAGGTCTGATCAGCCTTCCTCTATCCTTCTTGCTGCAAACTCATCCCTTTTTCATGTGGGGGCGCCACGGAGGAGCTCTTCACTCTCCCTGCCCTCCAACCTCCTCTGCCTTCCTGGCTTCCCTACAGCACACTAGCCCAGCCATCTCTGTGGTTTCTGCTCACTGAAAGTCCCTGAAGATGATAAGATGATAGGTTTCTATGAGCCCAGAATCAAGATCTTCCCAGGGCAAAGGTGCGCCACCCCATGGGGAGTTTGGGGGCTGGGGTAGGGGGTAAATCAAGGGCACACTTTGGGAATCGGAGCAATAGCCTTAGGACCTGCTGGGCCTGCCCTGGGAGGCAGGGGCGGAGGCAGGTCTGGGTGAAGTGGTCCCACCTGGTCCCACCTGCTGGGCCTGCCCTGGGAGGTGGGGGCAAGGGCTAGTCTGAGTGAAGTGGTCCCATGTGGGGTATAGCTGCCTTTAGAGCAGGTAGTGTCCTTTAGGATAGCTGAGTTAGGGAACAGGTGAAGCTGCTGTAATAGAGGCTCAAAAGACAGCAGCTGACACACAGGGGAGTTTACCACTCTCTTTTGTGATAAGCTAGAGGCAGGTGGGTAGTCTGGGTTATCCACCCCAGACTGGGGGTGCTGCTCTGCCACTGTCAGCACAGGCCTTCCGTTGCAGGCTGCACGAGGGCTGCTCCAGTGGTGGCCAATCTCCAGCTGGTGGGAGGTCAGGAAAGAATGAAGAGTATTCTCCTTTTTCTTTTTTTAAGGATATGGCCTGGAGATTGCTTCTGCCCACACTTTCACTCACATCCCATTGGCCAGAACTTAGTCACATGGCCAGTTCTCATTGTCGGGGCATCTTGGAAATGTAGTCTGCATCAGGGAAGCTATAAGCTCTGCTAAAGCTTGAGTGATACTAAAAACAAGGAGAGAATGGACACTGGGCATCATTCACGGTTTGTGTCACAGGGATCACCTCAACACTGCCAAAGATCCACGGCAACTTTATTTCCCCCAAACACCTCAGCAGCCTTTCTCTTCCCAAGGAATAGCAGGATTTGAGAGAAAAGCCCCCAGAGCAACCAGCTTCGAGGCAGGAAGAAGACTTTTTGAATTGCTTTCATGTAGACTTTTTTTTTTTTTTTTTGAGACGGAGTCTCGCTCTGTTGCCCGGGCTGGAGTGCAGTGGCGCAATCTCAGCTCACTGCAAGCTCCGCCTCCCGGGTTCACGCCATTCTCCTGCCTCAGCCTCTCCGAGTAGCTGGGACTCCAGGCGCCCGCCACCACGCCCGGCTAATTTTTTGTATTTTTAGTAGAGACGGGGTTTCACCGTGGTCTCGATCTCCTGACCTCGTGATCCGCCCGCCTCGGCCTCCCAAAGTGCTGGGATTACAAGCGTGAGCCACCGCGCCCGGCCTCATGTAGACTTTTTGATGCTTCCTAAAAATGAGGTTGGTGATGGGGTCCCTCAGGAGCCAGGCTGAGAGACCCTCAGTCCACCAGGGCTGGTGCCTAGAGCCTGTGCCGCGGCAGCAGGGGCTGAGTACCATGCAGTCGTGGCACCCATAGGGGGCCCCTCTAGGACTCCGGGGGGTTCACCCTGTCCTGACCCAGCAGTTGCATTTGGTGCCCTCCTCTGTCCTCTTAGTGTGCCCTTTTAAATTCTGTTTCCAAACAAAATGATGGCTCCTTTGTTTGTGAAAGCTCCTGTGCACACTGCCTGAGGGCTTTCTCTGGTTACTGGAGCATGCCTGTGCCCTCCCACATGACAGAAGTACCAGGGAATTACCCTGAGGAGTGGCTCCCGAACAATACTAAATGGCAGTTGGTGCATAAATAGCCAGCTCTGGAATGTGTTCTACGCAGTCTCTGAGAGATTCCCAGTGGGACTGAGCCCCAGTTACCCACAACAGTAATCTGCTCCCTGTACTGGCTTTTTTCCCTTTCTTATTTTCTTTCATCCCTATAGGTACTTCTTGGGGGTGACTTCCCAAATCAACTAGTTGTCCTGACATCATTGTCTCTGACTCTACTTCTGATGAACTGAGACCAAGAAACCTGGGTTGATTGGTTCTCCTTACTGTCTCCAGAGAGAAGATCTGACCATCAAGGCAGAGGACTCCAAACTGGGAAAGAGCAGGTAGCTGCGTCTTATTGTCACTGTAGTCCCAGCACCTGGCATAGTACCACACACAGAACAGGTGGATACGTGCCCAGAAATTATTCCATTAGATTGAGTTAATTAATTAAAATGTATTCTCTCATCAACTTGCTGTGTGATTTTGGGCAAGTCACTTTACCTCTCTGAGCCACACTTTCACCATCTACAAATACATCACCTACTTAGAAGATGAAATGAGATAACAGGTGTGAATGAGCTTTGTGATTCTAACACTTTCTGAATCTTAAGGGGTGAAAGATTAGAAAGCTGCCTCTTATTCTTGTTGCTGCTTTTCGAAATGCCCAAATGGGAACATTTTAATGGCTAAAAGGCAGCACCAATTTTCTCATTGAAATTCTTTTATTCGACAAAGTGGATAATCTTAGTGGAAGGAATATACATTATATTTTCTGTAAGATGCAGTAAAGTTGTTTTCATTTTGAATTAAACATGCTGTTTCTGAATATTTGTTCTGAATTGGTCTTGTGCCAAAAAAAAATAAATTAATAAATAAAGAGGAAGGCTGCTCCTCACTAATTTTCTCATTTGATAGCTGAGAAAATGGAGCAGGGAGGACTGTGTCCCCAGGGCTACAGGCTAGTTAGGAATATCCATTCATTCTGCAGTTACTACGTGGGCACAGTCATGACCAAGCACTGTGCTGGGTGGGGGTGTGCCTTGCTGAGCCCAAATGGTCACAGTTCTGCCACCATGAAGCTGTCAGTCTTGTGGAGGCTGTGGCTCTAAACAGAACAGTCACACTAAGGGTTGAACAGCAAGTGCTGTGACAGAAAGGAACATGTTTCTTCAAGAACTAAAGCCATGGACCTAAGCTTGTGGTGGTGGGGAATGGAGAGAGAAGGTACTCCGAGAAAGACTATTTGAACTGAACTCTGAAGTCGGAGGCATTATCTGGGAGAAAAGGAAGGGAGAGCCTCCCAGAGGAGATAGGATATGCAAAGGTAGTGGCCTGAGGTAGTACATACATGGTGGGTTTGAGGAAGTGAAAGAACGTCCTTGTGGCCAGAGTATGGAGCGCAAGGTGTGGGCTGATGAGAAATGAGGCTGCAGAGGTGGGCAGGAGGGTCCACATAGGTCCTTGGAAGGCATGCGTGCTAAGCCAGCTGTGGAATCCAAGTTTTATTCATTTTTTTCTGCCCAAAATTGTCTATAAAAATTTTAAAGTACAGAAGAGTTGCACAGTGAACACTCATATACCCATTACAATTTGCATTTTGCTCTCTTTGTTTTATCGCAGATCTTTCCATCAATCCATCCCTTATTCATCTATTAATCTATCTTATTTTTCATGCTCTTCAAAGTAAGTTATGACATCAGCGCGGTTCAGCCTCAAACACTTTGGCCTGCATATCATATCACTGGCAAAAGCATACTGCTGTGCAGCCCAGATCCTTATCAAGATACCAAACATTCCATCACTCCAGAAAGTTCCTTTGTGTCCCTTCTCAGTTAATTCCTGCCTTCAACTTTCAGGCAACCACTGTTCTGATGTTTTGCACCATAAATTAAATTTACTTATCCTAGAACTTCATATAAATGGAATGATTCATTATATCCCTTTTTGGGAAATGCTTGTTTAACTCAACATAATGTTTTAGAGATTAATTCGTATTGTATGTTTCAAGAGTTCCTCCCTTTTTGTTGTAGAATAGCATCTCTTGTATGTATGTGTTAAAATTTGGTCATCCATTCTACTGCTAATACATATTTGGGTTGTTTCCAGTTTGGGGTGATTAAGAATAACACTGCTATGAACAGTTTTGTACAAGTCTTTCTGAGGATGTGTGTTTTCATTTCTCTTGGGTAAATACCCAGGAACGGAATTGTTGGGTCATAAGGTTGATGTGTATTTAGTTTTATAAGCAACTTGCAGACTCTTCTCCAAAGTGGCTATACCATTTTCTATTCTCATGAACACGGTAGAATTCCAGTTGTTCCACATACTCATCAGTACCGTCTGTCATCAGCCTTTTACATTTTTAAATTGGTGAGTGTGTAACGATAGTTCATTATCAATTTAATTTGCATTTCTCTGGTGGTCAGTTGATGCTGAGAACTTTTTCCATATGCTTATGGGCCATTTGCACTGGCTTTTGGTGAACTATCTGTTAAAATCTTTTGTCTACTTTTAAAAAAGAGAATTATTTATCTCCTTATTGTTAAGTTTTAGGGGTTGTATGTGTGTGTGTGTCCTGCATATAAGTCCTTTGCCAGATATATACAGTAATTATTTTAACCATCAAATGTTAATTGAACAACTGCTAATACCAGGCAATGTGCTAAACTAGACAGCCTGAGGTCTGCCTCTGGAAAGTCACAGTCTAGGTCCCCTGACTAGCAAATCCAAAGCTCTTCCTACTAAACTCACCTTCTCAGAAGAAAGCTTTAGATTCCATGTTTCGTCAAGATCCTTGAGCTAGCAGGAGGGGCTTCAAAGGAGGCATCAGATCCCAGCTCAGCCACTTACTTGCTGTGTGATTGGGGGCAAGCCACCTAACTTCTCTGAGCTTTTGTTTACTCATCTAAAAAAAGGGAAGGGAAGGAAAAAAAAAAGGACCTACCTCACAGATTTGCTGTGAAGACTAAAGGAGGGAAAAACACCGGGCATACAGGAGGCCCTAAGCCAACGTGGCCTGGGAGGGAGAGGGCCTGGGTTCCTGGCCTGTCTCAGTCTTAACCAACCACGTGCTCCAGGCAGGTTTCTCTCATTCCTCTTGTGCAGACCCTTTGGAGTAAAATCAAGGAGTGGGGCAAAGCAATTTCTAAGGTCTCTTCCAGTTCAAATATTCTGTGCTTGCAGGTTTCTTGGGTCCCTGATGAATGCTGGACCATAGCTGGGAGACACATTTTCAAGCCGAATTGACTGTTAGATCAGCAAGCATTTATTAAGCACTTTTATATGATCTTATGTTTTGAGACTTGGGGTGGGAGGACAGAGGCCCAAGGGAACTATTAGATGTATCACAACTCAAAGAGTCTCAATCAGACCTAAATTTAAAAATAATTGATAGGAAAGATGTTAATGTTCTTGAAAAAGCAAAGACAAAATAACTGCATACCCAGTTACTCAGGCACCTCTGTGTTCAATTTTCCTTTAACCAACTTCTTAACAGTCAATTAATGATTCTCTTTATTTACCCAATTGATGGAATTGGGGACTGTCTTACTACTCCCTTTATTTTTGCCTAAGTAGAAGACATATATTTGTTGGCTGTAAGGGTTTTGGATGGTTTTTTGTTTGTTTGTTTTTAGATTATATAATCAGTGAAATGAAGGCCATATCTCTTCTCTAATTTACTAATTTGGTAAATTCAAAGCTTCATGGGAGGGATTTGTGTAAACTATGGTTGAAACGGAAGGCAGCTTGTGCGAATAACAGCAGCCAGGCTGGCAGTGCTTGGAGGGGCTTCCTCCGGCCCCAGCCTGGGGCTCTCCTGAAGTTCACAGCGAAGTGGGGCCAGCCCCAGGAGGCAGCATTGCTGTGCTTCAGAGCAACCAGCTGCGCTTGTCACCTCCTAGGTGGGCACATTACTCTGGGAATCAGTTTCCTCACCTGTATAATGGCGACGGTGGTAATGCCAACCCTGCCAAGATTGTTTGAGGAGTACATGGGGTGGTGAGTGTAAAGCACTCAGTACAGTGCCTGGCATATCATAGGCTCCACATCCATGTTACCTGTCACAATTATCAGTATGAAGGGAACAGTGTTGGAGGCCCCTTAGCTTCTAGTCACTTGGATGTAGGGGACCCCTTGAGCAGACACATAGGAGTCAGCCTCTGAATCCTTTCAGTTCTTCTCTGTCAGGGATATGTCTCCTCTGGATTGTCCCTAAGGCTTTATCCTTAAGTGACAATTTTCCCAACATTTTTTTCCTTCTGAAGCTCTTGGTCTCCATTTATTGTAAATTGGACGTCTGAGTTCCTGAGGCCACAGAGTTTGTTGAATCTGGCTTTCACATTTCAAGGGAGGTAAAGAAATAGTGCAACAGTGAGGGATGTAATTTTCAACCCAGAATAAATCTTCCTCTTCCCAGTCCCTGACAATCTCCCATTAGTAGGTGCTGGGACTAGGAGTGGTGAATTTCCTGCTGCAAAGGGTCTCCCCAAGGCTATTCCTCAAGGGGCTCATTTAACAGGGCCTCTCTCATAGTCCATCAACACCTCTCAAGGGCTGGCACTTTCTACCTCTTTAAACTTTTTCATACCTGCAGCAAATGCTTAGAGCAACAGGGGTCAGGGTAAAGGCCTGCTTGATTGCCCTTTCCCGTAACACCTCCATCCCCCTCCTCCAGGTCCTGAAGTCCCCCAGACCAGTGTTGTCCTGAACTGGAGGAGGCAGTAGAGGGACTGTATAACAGCATATTGGATGCCAGTCCCCATTGGCTAACCAAATGCTTTCCCTGCATCATCTCATTTTATTCTCAAGAACCCTGGGAGCAGATACCATTATTCACTCAACCGAAATCAGGAAGCTGAAGCTCAGAAAGGTTCGCCAATCTGCCAGAGACATGAACTTTGCTAACGGTAGATCTGGAATTGGAGTCAGGGGTTCTGACTCCCGAGAGCAGCGTGCCATCCTCTGCTGTAGGTGTGATCCTCATGGGAGGGACCATGCTCTGCTGTAGGTGTGATCCTCATGGGAGGGACCATGCTCTGCTGTAGGTGTGATCCTCATGGGAGGGATGAAACCAGGATTTGGCCTTGGGTCTTTCTGACTCCTCAACCCTGTTCATGCTGTTTAGCAGAGACTCACTGTAGGTATCACGCAATGAGTTTTCAAATAAATATGATTCAGCAAAACCCAGAGAACATCAAAACCCTGTCGGATGCAATTTAATGTCTCTTAGAGATTCAAGGAAGCATATTGTGCTCATTCAGGAATTCAGGACCACGGCTGCTGTGTTGATTGCACTGAAGATGGGCAGAGCTAGTCAACTGCTAAGGCTTCCAGGGACGGAGAGCTAGGTAATGGAAAGGCTTCCTGCACTGTCTTAGTTTATCTTCTTATGAAAATGGTGATTGGATTTTAGAGTCAGGGATGGGTGAAGCTCATAGAGAACTGTTTAGATGTGAAGACGGTTTGATCCCACTCACCAGATAGCCTATAATAATGAATAATAGTAGGTACCACTGAATTTGTATGCTAAGCAGTTTCTAGACACACACCTATATTTAACATAGTATCTCATTCAAAGTTTATCAACTTTTGAGGCGGATATTTTCCCAGGTTGACAGATGAAGACATGGCCACCAAGAGATGTTAAGTAAGTGACTCATTGTCACACAGCTGGGAATTAGAGGGTTTGAACCTGGGCACTCTGGCTCTAGAACATGTTTTAATCATGTTCTATATTCTGTAACTATTTAGTGAGCCCCTGATGAGTGCTTAGCATGATGCTAGGAGTATTAAAGTGTTAACCCCCAGACCCCTGCACATCTTCTTCCTTAACAGGAATCATATGGGGACTGGTCCATGGCTTCCTCCCTAAGATCATGCGTGTTCCATGGGGCAGGATCCCACCCAGGTTGCCCAGCTGCATACTCAGCCGTTGGTAAAGGCTCTGGCACTCAGCATCAATTGAGAGATTGAGACAGTTCAGCTCATCCCACCACAACCAGCCACATGAGCTCCAAGCCCAATGGCTAGAGCTGCAAGAGGACCTGGGGTTGGAGAATGTGTAGCAGGGAGAGTGGAAACTCCAGGGAAAAGAAAGGGCTTCTGTAGCCTAAGGCCCTTCTGTTATAAGTAAGGCCCTGGGTCATTTCTAACAGCATCCGCTTGTCAGTAATGCAGATTCGGACCCAACCCAGTCTTGCTAATCTGAATATGCATTTTAACAAGATCCTCAAGTAACTTGTGTGCACATGGAAATGTGAGACGCACTGGTGCTATGGCCTCAGTTTGTGTCCCACATCCCAAATTCATATGTTCAAACACTATCCCCCAAAGTGGTGGTGAGGCCTTTGGGAAGCGATTAGGTCATGGGGTTGGAGCTCTTATAAATGAGATAAGTGCACTTATAAAAGAGACCCCAGAGAACTCCCTCATCTCTTCTATCCTGTAAGGGCACAGCCAAAAGGCGTCGTCTATGAACCAAGCGGCAGACCCTCACCAGACACCAAATCTGCCAGCTCCTTGATCTTGGACTTCCCAGCCTCCAGAACTGTGATAAATAAATTTACTGTTTATAAATCACCCAGTCTAAGGTATTTTGTTATAGTAGCTTGAACAGACCAAGATGACTGGTATCAGGAGCTATCATCAGAATGGCTGAGATGGCTCTAAAACTCTTTGTGGAACTGGCTGGCTCCACAGGTTTAGCAGGCAAAAGGTCAAGTTCATAAAGGTCAGCTCTGAGAAGTTAATATGCTAAATCCCAGGGGTTAGTGCCAGCTGTGGGAAGGTTGGAGCTGCAAGCAGAACTGAATGTGATCCCATGACGAAGGTCGCTTGTATCTCTCTCTCTCTTACTTTCTGTGTGTGAACTGCCCTAGGCTTCCCTCTTTGGGGGTAGCCAGGCGTGCAAATGTGCCTGTCCAGGAGAGATGCAAGTGTTGATCTACAGGGTTTGAAGTCACTCTCTAAGTGGAATCAGACTAACCTTACCTCTGCTTGTTGTGTCTACTGCTGCCCTGATTCTCATTCATGAATACATAAGTGTATATTCCATGTACAGCTAGAAGTCTGTCCATACACAGGATTCTTGTATCTTATACAGAACACTTTGCAGAACACAGTTCTCTACTGGAATCCCTGTCTGCTTATATCAGACTTAATTATTTAAATTTAATCCATTAGTAGTTCTATATTTGATTTTTTAAAATTAAATAAATTATTCACCTATTAATAAATAATAAAGTTTAACAGCTGTTAATGAGCATTCGAGATAGATAAATTACTACATTCTGTACACAATACCAATATTTACCCATGAAACAGAAAAGTTGTACCTCTAAGAAACTTCACCATTTTGAGCTGGTTCTCTTTTACTGTTAGTAAATATGAACTAATTACTCTATTATGTAGCATAAATAAGAAAGGGAGGGGGAGATGAAGGTGATTTACGTGCTAACAGCATGTTTTGTTCAACTCTTTTGACTACTCTAGCCCAGCGCATGCTCCCTCCCATCTCCAACAACTAGGGGGAGATGGGGAGTAGCCCATGAGGGTTGCCATTGGTTACATGGTGTTATAAACCACTCAAGAGTAAATCGCCCATCCCTCTCTTGCTGGGTGTTTCCCCAGAGTATTGTTAAAAGAGCCTCATGTAAAACCAGAAGTAGGAGGGAGCTACACACTGAATTAGAAAAGCACCCATGAAAATACTTTTATTATATAGGGAGTATAAAAGGCATATAAATAAAAATATTTGATTATGCGATTTGAACATTAAATTTCATTGCCATACCCCACATGCTTTTTTATGCAGACTGACGTCTGCTAGGAATGAGACTCTGGCATTGCCTTTCTAGCTTGTGTAATTCTAAGAGGTCCTGAAACAGTGTATTAGAATTTCCACATATGCAAAAAGCTATATGTGTGTGTGTGTGTGTGTGTGTGTAGGTGTGGGATGCGTGCATGGAAGTATGTATATATGTATATGCATGTGAATGAAGAAATGTACATACACTTGCACGTGTAGTCACTCATTCTGTTTGTCAGTTAACTATTTATTAAAATGTCTACTATGTGCTATTTTACATGCTGAGGATTCAGCAGTGCACCAAAACAGACAAAATCTCTGTCTTTATGGAGTTAATATTCTCGTGGGAGAGGGTATTAGGCCATTCTTGCATTGCTATAAAAGGATACCTGAGACTGGGTAATTTATAAAGAGAAGAGGTTTAATTGGCTCACAGTTGTGCAGGCTGTACAGGAAGCACGGTGCCGGAATCTGCTTGGTTTCTGGGGAGGCCCCAGGAACCTTGCAATCATGGGGGAAGGTGAATGGGGAGCAGGTATCTCACACGGTGGGAGCAGGGGCAAGAGAGAGCAGGGAGGTGCTACACACCTTTTAAACAACCAGACCTCACAGGAACTCACTCACTATCTCCAGGACAGCACCAAGGGGATGGTGCTAAGCTGTTAATGAGAACTCTGCCCTCATGATCCAATCACCTCCCACCAGGCCCCACCTCCAACATTGGGGATTGCAATTCAACACGAAATTTGATGGGGACACAGATCTAAACCATATCAGAGAGAAACACCATATCCAAACCGACAAACAAGCAAATATTAAGTGAAGAAAACCAATGAAGATGAGTGATCAGGGTGCTACCTACGACAGGGTGACCAGGAAAGGTGTCTTTGAGAGGGTAACATTTAGACAGAGACCTTCGTAAGGGGAGGGAATAAGGTGTGCTGGAGGGGCAGGAATCCAGGAGGAGGGTCCAGCTTATGCTAAAGTGTGGACACAAGGGCTCATTTAGAGGTTTGGGGAACACCGAAGAGGGTGTGGAGAACAGTGAGTGAGACGGGGTCTGTGTACCGGATAACAAACTCTTTAAACTAGGGACCATGGCGCCAGACCCGTGGGGTGAAAGCGGCTTCATAGCTCACCTAGCCAAAAACACTTATTTTCTGGGCAAGTTGGAGCCAGAACTGGGATTTTGCACTTAGGGGTCCTAACCACGAGTCTGGGGGCTCTGCCCTCTCCCTGCCTCCATTCCCTACCCCTAAGTGACTCAGCTTCCCTGGTACAGGCCTGAGCTCAAAACAAAAGGGGCTACTTCCTGCTTGTTTATGGACTGATCCTGGTTCTCGTTCCCTGGCTCAGCCAGACTCAGAGCCTCTGGCATTTCCTTAACCTCTCTTCCTATCCTTGACCTTCCAGAAAAGGACTGGCACAGCCTTGTGCCCTGCAGACTCTTGATGAAATCATCATTCGCACTTGTGCCATTCTTTGCCTTTACAAACTGTCTAGGGAGGCTTCTTCAGGCTTCAGGTCTCACGAGGGAGGGAGGTGGGGAGCTACAAGCATTATTTTGGGAGAGGGTGTTACGGAGATGGTGATATTTGTGTTGAGAAAGCCTGAGGCCCGGGGAAGTGACCGAGACAGCTTTCCTGGAAGATAGTGACAGGCAGGCCCTGGCTTCCGATGGAAGGTCTTGGATTCAAGGTGGGGCTGTGGGTTATCTCAGCTCAGTCACTCTTTCCAGGGATCTCTGAGCACCGGGGGCCTCAATACTTTCTGTTTTTGGACACCTGCTGTATCTGTTAGTATTAGGTTCAGTTGCAGGACAGAAAGGCCAAATATTGAGTAGGCTCCTGGCCAATATAATTCAAGTTTGCTCTTCTCTCATGTAAAAGAAGTCTGGGTTGGCAATCCAGGCCTGTCAAGAGGGCTCCTTGGTACCATCCACGTCCCAGCCTCTATGTGTCTTTCTGTATCTCAAGGTCACCCCATGACTTAAGATGGCCACTAGAATTCCAGCCATCTTGTTGACCTTCTAGACAGAAAGCAGGACACATTGGGGAAGGCAAAAGGGTATCTATCAGCTGAGAAACCTCCCTTTACAAATCCTTTCCAAAATCCCCACCCAGTGACTTCCCCTTATATTTCACTGGTCACCGCCATCTTCAGGGAAGGCTGAGAAATACTTTTTTGTTTGTTTAGGTGGCATATTTCCACTCTGAAGAAATTGTCATTCTGAAAGACCAGATGCTGGATATGTGGTATTAAATCTCTGCCACTTATGCCAAAGCTCAGACCAGCTCAGGCTCCTGTCTGAGGTCCCCAAACTCAGGTGGGGGACGGCAGAGAACAGGCATCCCTAGAGGTCCTGGTTGGTTGGAAAGAAGAAAGGGACTCCTATGCTTAGCTCTCTCTCTCTCTCTCTCTCTCTCTCTCCAGATGGAATTATTCTCAGTGGATTTGTTGGGGGTAAGAATGAAGGACTTGAAGGGAGGCCATCCTTGGAAAGATGGTCCCCCCTCACACTTGAATTTCTGTAACAACTGCACATGAGTACGCTGGTCCCTGGACATGATTTCCTGGTTTCTTTTTATAAGTGTTATGATTTTATAGTTCATAAGGCCGCAGGGAAGAAGAACAGAGAATATGAAGAGAATATAAAACTTGAAGCAAAGTATTTGTCATATGGTAGGCCCTCAGAGATAGTAACAGTTTACTATTATGTGTGTGAGCCACAGATTAGTGTGTTTGTGTGTGTGCACATGTGCTTATATAAACATGTGTGTGTGTAAGCACATGTGTATGCGTGATTGTTCATGGAGAGGATGGCACAAAAGACAGAATGAGAGGCTGTGGCAGGCTTTGGTTTTTGTGTGTCCGGTGCCCTGCTCTCCTACCCAGCGGGGCAGGGCAGGGCAGGGCAGGGCAGTGACGACAGGACCCGCCTCTCACAGAATTGAGTTTCCATGGGAGGCGCTTTAACACTAAAAATTCCTGCAGTCCAATTTTGAGGGCAACAGGCAGAGAGAAGCTGGGTTGCCAAGCAACCAGCCATTAACAGGAAATTAGTCGCTCATCTCTGAATGTCCTGTCCCATTTCCATCCTACCTCCCCGACTTCTGCCAAACAGAAACACTCACATACAGGGACACACAGAGAGCCATACAACTCAGTGTCTCCAGGAGCTTTTGGAGAGAGAATTCACATTGCTGGACTCACATCCAGCTGCAGCGGGCAGGCCAGAGCATCACCAGTCACCTCCTCCTCTTTCCCCACCCTCTGTTTCTCCTTCCCTACCCATTCCTCTCCAGGCATAGCTCAGCCCTGTGTCCCAGTGGGCCCTAACGGCCTGCATTCATGTATTTTTTCCCTTGAGCTCCCTTAGGGCAGGGTTCTTTCTTCTTCACCAATCTGAAAGCTCCCTACAAGTAGTAGTACCCAGCCTCTCAAATCTCACCCTTAACCTCATCTCTCAAACCCTACTCAAACCCTATCCCAAACCCAAATCCCAAGCCTGATGTTTGGCCTAGGTTTCTTGCTTCAGGAGCTGGGCTGCACCTGTTGTCAAAGGGGCAGAGCCACCTCAACACTCACTTGGGGTGTGTGAGAAATCGATGGCCCATCTGGGGAAAGAAAGAGGAGTGGAGCAGGCCTGCTTGACCTCCCATATTGGCCAGGCATGGGTCAGGGGCTCAGGCTAGGAGCTGCTTTTGCCTCAACCCCATCCCGACAAAGAACAGTGAAGTGGGGGCCCCTTCAGGTCACCTGATACCTCCTGTGGAACATGCCCCTTCCTTGGATCTGTTCTGCCCTCGTGGGTAGCACTTGGGGTCTTCATAGACACAAATATATCTGGAGAGAAAGCCGCATACCCAGGATTACCATCTCCAGCCCAAGCCGTATTTCTAGCAAGTTGACCTTGAGTCCTGAGGCCCCTTCTCCACCTATTGCCTTCCTCCACACATTCATGGACATAGGCAACTGATCCCCAATTAGCAATGTCAATTGGACTACACACTGGGCTAGACTCTGCTATAATTACCCTCTTGGAAGGAGGCCATGGACCAAGGAAAGAAACAGACATGTAAGTCGTTATGTGCCCAGCAGAAGCATATGAAGGGTGTGGAGACCCAGGCAAGGAGTAATTCAGTCTGTTGAAGTTGAGGGGGTGGGTGGAGAGAGAAATCAGGGAGCAGGTGACATGCCAGTTGGACTTTGGAATACGAATAGAAGCTTGCCAGAGAAAAATGTTGGGGACAGTGTTGAGGAGAGGGCATTCCAAGCAGAGGCAACAGCCTGGACATGAGCTGTGTATAAATAATCACCTTCCAGAATTAAGGAGCAGTATTGCTGTGTTTTGAAAGTTAATATTTAAAGAACACTGGGATAGGGGCAAGGAGGTTTAGGCCTCAGCTCTGACCCTGACTGGTTGTGCATCCCCAGACAAGTTATGTCACCTCTCTGGACTTCTGTTTTCTCATCTGTGAAACAGAGGCTTGGGCAATCTCTGGGGTTGTTCTCAAGCCTGACAACCCATGGGTTTTTTTGTGTAGGATGTTCATCTGAGGGGAGGAGGCCCAGGTGGGGGTGTTGCAGGGGCTGTGGTCCAGAGACCTGTCTTCTCATTTCTCCCCACTTCCCTCCCTCCCCACTCTGGGACTGCCTCATTGCCTTCCCAGGGTCTCCTGGCAGCATAGAACTCTGAGCATTACGGTGACCTTTGCAGAAAATTGCTCATTTCAAAAGATTTAACTGCATTTAAAGTTAACGTGGGAGGCTTTTAAGCAGGGATCCGCAGGTATCATGGAGTGTAAGGATGGGCTGTGGTGTGTCTTGGAGACCAACAAAGGCTGAGGGAAATAGGACTTTGCCCATTCAGCACCTTTCCCAAGAGGGGAGCAAACAGCTGAGGTCAGAACGCCTGGATTACACACTGAGGCCTCCCCTGCCTGAGGAATGCTCTGAGCTGAGAGAACAGGATTAAGACCCGAGCAGCAACTGTTCTCACAAGTTCTGTCCTTTAAGAAGCATTATTGTCATGCAGGAGAGGAAGGTGATGAGAGGGGCAGAAAAACAGCTTATCCTGACTCTCCTGGGTCTCCAGCCTCTCCTGTACGGCCCTGTCTACTTACTGGCAGAGCAGGAGGCTGCCTGGATGTCTTTCCTGTCCCAGTGACACGTTCCTTTTTTTGACTACAGGAAAATCCCAAGAAGACAAGAAAGGTCACATCATTAACACACCAGGGTGTTAGCCCGATGGCCTCTTGGGAGGCCACTGAAAGGAAAGAATGACGAGGTGCCCAAAAGGGAGATGGAAGGACCCCAGACAGGCTTGACGCCATGCTGTAGCTCTGGGGGGCCTCCGGGCAGCCTCTCCACTGCCTGGCAGCAGGGCTTGTGGAACAACTGATCCTGTTTCAGCCTCATGAAATCATGACTTTCAATGCCCTTCAGGGCCCCAGGGAGGAAGATGGTCTCTCAGTGACAGGAGCAGGGAGAGGAAAGCTTGACCTGTTGTCCCTGTTCCCCAGGTGGTCACTGCTTTCTGGCCTGAGGCTTTGAATCTTCAAAGCCTTTTTTAATGTGAAAGAAATGCAATTTCTTTGTCAAATCAAAGGCTCCTTAGCTGTGCAGAGGCTGCTCAGCCCAAACACCCTTGCCTTGGGCAGAGCAGAGAGGCCTGATGACTTGCCATGGGTGTGCTTGTGCATATTTAATTTGATTCGTATTTATGGAGCGCTGCGCTGTCTGCCTATGTGGGGGCCTGTGTGCTTGAATACTCCCTTTCGCAGGCATTTCTGTCTGCAGGCACTCATGCATGCCTGTGTATTATGTGTTTGGCATATGTCCATGTGCCCACATGTGCAGGCCTAGCCTAGTGATTCCGGGTGGAGTGCGCTTATGTGAAGACACAAATGGATGCAGCGGTGGGGTGGGAAGAAGAGAGCCGCAGAAAGCCTGTGCGTGGAGCATTTCTTGCTAAAGTGCTGAGAACACATCAGCATCTCAGAGAAGCCACTGAAGCCTGGGCCCCAGTGAATGGAGGGCCAGAAAAGCTCACGTCCACTGAGCTGTCACCTCACTAGAGGTCTCTGGGGACCTCAAGAGCCTAGTGCCTCTCTGTGACCTGGATCTAGGCAAAGGATTTCCCATCACAGCCCCTTATTATTAACTACTCAGGAACGTCCCAACCTCCTTTTCCCATCTGAGCAGTGGCTGGCAGGGTGGCTGGCTGGAGAGGGAGGAGGAGGGCATGGATATGAGGACTTTCCTGGGTAATGTGGGCGGGGGTGGAGGCTGAGGGAAATAGGAGCTTGCCCATTCAGTACTTTCCCAAGAGGGAAGCAAACAGCTGAGGTTGGAGCTCCTGGATCACACAGCCAAGGCCTGGCCTCCTCCATCTGACTTGGATGCCTGATCTGAAGATGGATCTTGGCTGGAGGATCTGGAGAGGCAAAGCACAGAGATGGTGGGGTGGGTGAAAGGGCTAGACATAAAGAGACAGATCGCATTACTCAGGAGAAAGTTGCATTCTCAGTTTTTATAATGCTCTTGAAGAGAAGAGCAAGTTTTTCTCACTTGTAGCTGGCTGGAAAGCCAGGGCTGGGTCAGGGTTCAGGGAGCAGGAATAGGCACTGAGACCTTTTCGGCTGTGGTGATAGATGGTGCTGATGAACTTGAAAGGATGCTGTGGGTGGAGTTGGGGGAGGGGTTGCCTCATCTCAGGACAGAAGGGGCAGAAGGGGATTATTGTCTGCAAAAAGTGAGGTGGGGGTGGGGAGGCCTGAGGGATCTTTCATCTCTTAGTACCTCTTCCCTCCCTCCCTCCCTCTCTTCCTCCCAAGTTTCCTCTTCCCCAGGGTCCTTTTTCTCCGTGCTTTCTCTATCCAGGCATTCCCCAGCCCAGCTGGTCAGCCTCTCTTCTGGCTCTTGAGGTCTATGAGGGACACTGGGCACTCCTGCGGGACACACAAGACTGTCTGTCCTACGCCTCTCTCTCTGTGATCATACCGAAAGGTTCTGCTTCCTGCCCCTGGGTTGGCTAAGGGGCTGCTAAGTGCTACCTGCAGGTTTGCATCCCAGCTCCCCCTTTCAGGGACTCAGCAGTGGAGGCTGTTAAAGACAGCGTGTAATTAACATTCTGGGCTGGTAGGTGTGCAGGTACTGCAGGACTCTGAGAGCTGGGAGAGCATCTCACTCTGCATTCCCACCTCTTCATTCTCTCTCCCCAGTTTGCTTGGATTCCCATGTGTGCTCTCTTTCTGCATCTGTCTGCTCTCCTCTCTGTTATCTCCTTGTCTATCCTCTCGATCTCTCCCTGGCTCTGTGTCTCCTTCCAGCTCCTCTGGGCTCCAGATGCCTCAGTCTTACATGGTTAAGTGTTTTTTTTTCCCGCTTCCTGTTTTTCTTCCCAGAGCCTGCCTGCCTCTTTCTTTCTAAGTGCTCTGATCTTACTTTCAGTTCCTCTCCCTGTAGGTCTCCTGCTCTATCAGCCTGTCTCTGTCTCTCTCTTTCTCCCCCCACACTCCACCCCATTCTCCTATTTGGAAGGTAAATGTTCAAATAAATGAAAAAGGTCAAACCCCATGTGCCTGGCAGTAGAAAGCAATTGTGCACCCCTGGGAGCAAGCGTGGCAGAGACTGTGTGGAGCAAAAGATCCCCAATTATTGCGTCTCAGTGCCGGGCTTACTGCTCTAAAAAAAGAGGAATTCAAAGTAGGAGAGGCAGAAGGGCCTTGGT
Organism: Hylobates moloch; assembly: GCF_009828535.3. NCBI lineage: Eukaryota > Metazoa > Chordata > Mammalia > Primates > Hylobatidae > Hylobates > Hylobates moloch. The sequence continues at coordinate 39,214,111 of NW_026652295.1, read as the reverse complement.
GGGGCTGTGGAGCTGGAGGTATAGCAGGCAGTAGTGGGCGTGAGAGGACTCAGCCCCAAGACACTCCAAGAATTGTTTCTACCTCTCTTATCTGGCTTCAGATTCCAAGCCTTCTCTCCATCTGAGCTGCTGTATGGGCCAGCTCCACTGGCCCCACTGCATGTAAATGATGCTCATGCCCACCGGGACCTCACCCCCAGACGCACACTTACGCCATTAGAGTCCCCACTCTATTGCAGGCCCACAGTTCTCCAGGCCACAGCTCTGTCATGAACAGGTATCAGGGAAGCCATCCTTAAAGGCTTGAGACAGGCTTCACATTCCCTTCTTACTTCCCTCTTTGAAATCCCCTCAAATTCAATGGGCATCTGTCTCCCCGGAACAGACCTAAATTGCATTTTAACCAATTTCTATTCTTTCCCACTTTCTCTTCTTCAGTGGGTAGTGGATTGATAGAGGATGGGGTAAAATGTACTGTTTCGTGTTTCCAAAGACCACCTCTGCAAGTTATAGGAAAAGCCAGTGTGATGGTTAACATTATGTGTCAACATGACTGGGCTAAGGAATGCCCAGATAGCTGATAAAATGTTCTTTCTGGGTATGTCAGTGAGGATAAGTCTGGAAGAGATCAGCATTTGAAATGATAGACCAAGTAAAGAAGATCTGCCCTCCCCAATGCGGATGGGCATCAACCAATCTATTGACAGTCCAGAGAGGAAAACAAACAAACAAACAAACAAACAGACAAACAAGAAAAGGTGGAGGAAGGGAAAGTTTGCTCCCTGTTTGAGATGGAACATCCATCTTTTCCTGTCCTTGGACTTCAGTGCTCCTGGCTCTTGGGCCTCAGGACTCAGACCAGGATTTATATCATTGTCTCCCTCGGTTCTCAGGCCTTCAGACTTTAAGCCACTCACTTTAAGCCAATGCATTACACCACTGGCTTGCCTGGTTCTCCAGCTTGCAGATGGGCAGACTGTGGCACTTCTCAGACTCCATAATTGTGTGAGCCAATTCCTGTAATTAATCTCTCTATATCTATACCTATCTATACTTCCTATTGATTCTGTTTCTCCGGAGAACCTTCACTAACACAGGTGGGATAGATTTTAGAGTTAGAAGTTCAGAGCTCAAATCTAGCTTTCCCTGCTTAATAACTTTGTGATCTTGGGCAACTTATTTAATGTCCTGGAACCTCAGTTTCTCTATCTGTCAAATGTGGGCTCAATAATCCCCATCTTACAGAATAATTATTATATCTATCTTACAGATTATACCTATTTCAAGGATCCACTTACTAGGAGCAGGCATGGTTGGCAGTCTACCAGCCCAAAAACCATAGTGGTATTTGGAACAACAAGTAACTTATCATGGATATCAGTTTCACAGTTCACCCTTGAGTTTATTCAGGAGGTTCAAGTGAATTCCAACAGGTCCTGGTGACCTATGTATGCTGATTTCTGGATGAAATTCAGAATTTGGGTTCCCCTCAAGGAGGAAAACTCATACAGTCAGTGCTATGCTGTTGCTCCAAGGTCTCTGCAGGACTAAGCCTTAGGAACCAGGTGTTAGCCAGCCTGATCACTCACTCTGTTTTGGTTTCTCCCTTTCCCTGTCCCACTGTCCCATTCCTCTTTCAGTGCTTTCTTCACCTCCCAAATAAATAATATTGCACCCACATCATTGCCTCAGGCTCAGCTTCTGCAGGAATCCAAATTGAGATAGCATGATATTGCATAAAGACTCCGGGTTTTAGGATCCTGTTCCAATGCTGACATGATTTAGCTGAAGGTTCTTGCCTTATTTCTTAGTCTATTTTCTGCTGCCATAACAGAATACCACAGACTGGGTAACTAAAACAGAAATTTATTTGGCTCCTGGTTCTGGAGGCTGGAAAGTCCAAAAGCATGGCACTGGCATCTGGTAAAGGCCTTAGTGCTGTGTCATAACATTGTGGAAGACATCACATGGCAAGAAAGTGTGAGAGTGTATCAAATAGAGGGAGGACATTAGAATAGTAAACCCACCCTTTTTATTAGTAACTCACTGTCACAATAATGGCACTGATACATTCATGAGGGTGGATCCCTCATGGCCCAATCACCTCTTAAGTGACTCACCTCTTAATTCTGTCACAATGGCAATTAAATTTCTTTTCTTTCTTTCTTTTTTTTTTTTTTTTTTTGAGATGGAGTTTTGCTCTTGTTGCCCAGGCTGGAGTGCAGTGGCATTTTCTCAGTTCACTGCAACCTCTGCCTCCTGGGTTCAAGCAATTCTCCTGCCTCAGCCTCCCAAGTAGCTGGGATTACAGGCATATGCCACCATGCCCAGCTAATTTTGTATTTTTAGTAGAGATGGGGGTTTCACCATGTTGGCCAGGCTGGTATCGAACTCCTGACCTCAGGTGATCCACCTGCCTTGGCATCCCATAGTGCTGGGATTACAGGTGTGAGCCACCACACCCAGCCAGGCAATTAAATTTCAATGTGAGTTTTGGAGGAGACATTCAAACCATAGTACTTCATAACCAATTTTGATCATAATTTTCGCATCTATGAAATGGGGCTACTAAAAATTCCTTTCCTACCCATCTTAGAGACTATGTTATGATGAGATTAAATGAGATAATGTGAGTAAAACAATAACAACAAAAAAGCAAACCATAAATCAATATGTACATGTAAGGAGTTACCGTTATCATCAATATTTGATCTTGTACATTCAACTCTCATCATCAAAAGGCATTTTGGGAGTGGAGATTTCAGGGCCATCTTCCCTGGCAGATTTGGCTGAGCCTGTACACCAGCCTCTTTTCATTCTTTGTGCACCTTTTGCACTGTGATCACTGAGGGCTCCCACTTATTCTTCACCTGGTTCCCTGACTTTGAAGTTATTTAAAGGAACTGTTATTACTGGCTTTGGAGTTCCTCGCAAGGGGATTCTCAGATGCTTTTCCTGGATGTTTGACTTCAAATGTACATCTGACCTGCCATGCACTCTTTTCTTGTAATAAATAATGAATAATAAAATATGAATATATAATATAGATTATATACACTTACAGGATGCCTTTCCCTTCACATCTTTACACGGCTTCTTTTTCTCTGCTAGTTAGCCATGCAGAAGGTTTTTTTTTTTTTCCCTTCCAGAAACCAGTCTTTTTGATCCTCAGCACACATTTTTTCCTGGCTTTCAATGAGGATTTTCTTTATTTTTTTAAAATAGTCTATGGGTTTCTTATGCTTTTAAAAATGTTATTTAAAACTTTCTTTTAACCATTCCTTTTGATTTTTTTTCTTCAACACATGCTCTCATTTTCTATATTTCTCTCTACAAGAAATGAGCAGCAGCATAATGGGTATTTTCGGCTTTCCCACCAGGGGATTAAACTTCAAGGTGCTGTGGTCTGAAGGAGGCAGAGCTTCACCCATAAATGTGTTTTGGCCAGTTCCTGCCCTTCCCTCCAGAAGCACCCCTGCCCCTTCCCCACACTGCGACCAGCAAGCCTCATGCCTGTGATAGGGCCCTTATCTCTGTCACCACCGGGGACTCGCTGCACAATGCCACTTTATCACTTGCACCAGCTGCCTGAGCTCACTGCACCTCGCCCTTAATTAATTACACCCTCTGCCATAAGAAGCCACCTCCCTCCCGAAGACAGCCTTCAAGACCCGTCAGATGAAGAAGCAAAACCCTTTCCTCTTTCCTGATGGCTTCTCTCTTTCTGTGTCATTTTTTCCCCTTCCTGCCAACACCGATCGTTTTGTAAATCTGCTTGTGCTCTTGGTCTAGAGCCATCCATGAGGCCTGGACTCCGCAGTGAAATCAAGCTCCAGGAAGCAGGGTGTGAGGCCCATTAAGTGTGGCAGGGAGCAGAGGCAGGGTGTTAGGTCTTATGAGACCCCAGAGGCCAGTATTCAAAAATGGTCAGAGGGCAGGGGAGCATGGGGCAAGGTGGTGTATGTGTCCCAGTTGGGGGGTGCAGTGACTGCTGGGGATCAGAGATAGGCTTCAGATATGGTTGTGAAGAATATTCTCCTGTGATATCATGTTTCACTATTGTGTCATAGACAGTGAGAGACCCTGCCAACAGAGGCACAGGCAGCAATGGGTTCTGCAAATCATGACGCAGACAGCGACACTAACAGTGAGAAGCCTCAGCACAGAGTTGCACAGAGAGACTGCCTCTGCATTCGTAACACTGACAGCACAGACACCATAACTCCAGCCATGACAGGCTCTGCACACAGGGACCCAGGAAGTGAAGGGCACTGCAGACCATACCTCTGACAGTGACAGACCCCGAACATCCACAGAGACAGTAACATCAGCACTGACGGGCTCAGCAAACAGAGAAATAGGGAGGAATGGGCTCTGTCGACATCGTAACACCAACAGACACAGCGACAAGTACTGCAAACAGTGACACAAACAGTACTAGCCTCTCCCAATAATACCAAGCTCTGCAAATACAACTAAACTCCACAGAATGACAAACAGTGCCATGGTCTACAAATGGTGACACAGGCAATGACAAGCTTTGCAAACAGCTCCAAGCTCTGCAAATAATGACACACAGGGCCAAGCTCTGCAAACAGTGAGTGTAGTTGCACCTGGGGCATGGACAGCCAACCAAGGGCCATGCCTGGTTATTTCAAACACTGGCCCTGAGAGCACCCACCTGCTATCACCGTCTCTAACACTCCCCATCTCCCTCCCACTCTCTCCACTGCTTCAAGTCTCCTTTCATTTGAAAATCCTTTACTTGACCCACTCTTCCTTCCTCTTATCTGTGGGTGTTCTGCCTTTCAGAGCTAAGCCTTTCCCATGAAGAACCAGGCCTAAGGCCTTCTGGAACCCACCCCCTCGGCACCCTGGGAAGTCACACCCTCCACCAGAACCCTCACCTTCATGCCCTGTGGTTTCTGTAGCTGAGCTGCCCACTCCCCGTCAGATTTCAGACTGAACTTCCTTACTCCTGGTTTCTGGAATCTGCCCCCATCTGCCTGAAACGGGGTGGGGAAGGGAAGGATGACCCCCAGACCGCATGAAGCCATGTCTGCTCATCTCTGCTTCCTCCTTCACTATGACCCTGTGAGGTGCAGGGTGTGAGGAGACAGAAGCACACGGAGGAGAATTCACCTGCCGGGGCCATAGAGATCCTGCGCTGCTGTCCGGCACTGGGATTCGTGTCTGCCCAACTCTCAGGTGGATGAGTTACTACTACGGGTGACGTAGCAAAGCAGTTTGGTGTGCAGACCACAGGCAAGAACTGCTTGAATCCTGGCTCTGTGATCTGTGGGAAATCATGTAACCTCTCGCCTCCTCAGTTTCCTCATCTGGAAAATGGGGATAATAATTATACTTATCTCAGAGTGTCTGAGTGAGAATTTAATGATACTTAAATGCCTAAAAGGGATTTTTTGGAAACTGCAACTGACCTGCTCAGCCCTGCTCTGCTCTCATTTCCTCAGCTTCTCCCTTGTCCCCGCTACTCCACACAGCCTCCTTGCTCTCTTCCAACCAGCTGGACCCCTCCCTGCAGGGGTGATACACACCGTTCCCTGTGGAGTGAGCTTTCCCAGGTGTCCGCCCAGCTCACCCCTCCCCTCCTGCAGGTCTCCAGGCTGAAGTGTCACCTCCACAGAGAGGCTTCCCTGACAGCCCTGGGTAAAGCGGCACTTTCTGTAGCTCTGGCTCCCTCGGCCTGCTTTATTCTTCTTTTGTCACCACCTTTATTGCGGAGTCCTGTAACCTCTGGGAGGGCCGGGAGCTCAGAGGCATGGGTTGCAAATGTAAACAGGGCAATGCAGGGAAGCCAGCATCCGTGGGAGGAGAGGGAGCTGTGCTGTGGCTCCCTGAGGACTTGAAGTCAGGCCAGGAGGATGTCACTGGCTCTTCACAGGGATCCCTCACCTAGGCACGCCTCAGCTGAGGTGGCCTTTCCCCGCCAGCAGCCCTTTGGTAGGAACTGGGAGGCCTGCTGGCAGCAAGGGACATGACACGCCTGAGCCTTGACACTAACACTTCCCCCCGCCCACCCGGCGAACAGGCATGAGGGCTGGAAGAGGAGAAAACAAAACTGGCCAGGAGAAGGCAACCTTCCCTGCTGTGGTGAGCGACAGTCTTGAGCTGTCAGCTCCTCTGGGACATCCTCTCCCTTTCAATTCCCTGCCGGCAACACAGTTCTCCCTCTCTCCTGCCAGAGGAGGCTTGGGCTGGCAAAGAGAAGAGAAAGAATAACCAGAGAGGGACCGGGCAGAGGGGAGATGAACCCAGCATGTGCTGGTGCCTTCGAACTGCACTGAGCTCAGACATGCAGGCTCTGAGGCTGGAACAGTGCTTCCCTCTTGAGGCTTCCTCCAGGCAGGGCCCGCAGAAGCTGCCGCTGCACTTTGTGAATTCCAACACTCCAGACGTGCAGGGGGCCAGATGCACAAACCGAAGCCTCAGAGCCCTGGGTTGAGATGCCTGGGCAACAGAGAGCAAGGACTCTGCCTCATTATGGGATGCAATAAGCAGGTAACTTCTTTCATTGAAAGACTGGATTCTCCTCCAGGTCTTGAGTTGAGATCCTGGGTTCTGCAGCAGGTCATCTGAGCATCAAACATAATATTAGTCTTCTAGCTATCTTGACTGCTGTGTGTGCAAATACTGTGCAGTCAGGAAAATGGCAGCTTAGTTATGGCCCAGTCCTGTTGTTGTGTGGGCTTTGCAGTCCCCTGAGTCCAGGCTTTGGGGGGCTGCACTGTGCTATCCACAGATCCAGCCTCTTTCTGTCTCCTATCTCTGCTCCCTGGCTGCACATCCAGGGAATCTTCCTTGAGGTGTGGTGAGTTGCTCTACTACTCATCCAGCATTTCCAGAACATGTTGGAGGGAATCAAAGCCTTCCTGTAGAAACTAATGGGGACAGATTTCATACTCTGGAAGAGTGCTTTAAGCAAATGAATAAGCAAATACCAGGACGTGGGAAAAAGCTAGAGGAAGCAAGAGATGAACAAAGCCTCCGTTGGATCGTGTGGGGACTGGAAAACAGAGGGGTCAAGGCAGACCAGGATCATGGAGGTGACCCACCTGGTGATGCTGGTCCAGGGCACTGTGACTTTGTCAGTGAGAAGGCCTATTAATTCATTCATTCACTGACTCGCCCACTCATTTATTCATTCAACTGAGCACCTGCCACGTGCCAGCACGGGGCAGCCCTGGGCCTTTGGATGAACAAGAGAGACATGAAACTCACGGTCCAATGGACTGATTTCAAAGACCCCATGTTTCCTTCAGAGTTTGTGTGGTTTCTATATATCCAGCCCATACTGCACACTGTCAGGGCTGCTGATGAGAGAATGGGCATCAGAGCAGCATGTGGAGTGGAGCTGTGTGGTTGTGGTGAGAGCCAGTAGCAACTAGGGTATTAAGGATTTAGAATGCCAGCCCTGCATTCAGTTCTCTTTATAGATCCTTTTGGTCAACTTCGTAAAGTCCGGAGTTAGGGAGTCCCTTTAGGTACAGACGTGCTCTTATCCCTGGAATGGGTAGATATGGCATGGCTGTTACAGTCAGCTCCTGATATCCTAAATGGACAGGGTCAGGGGGAGGTCCTGAACCCACCCCTTCTCCCCAAACACGCACACACAATTTACACACACACACTCCTACTGACATATGCAAACACACATATACAATTCACATACACTTATACACTCACTCAGGGGCATGGGTTGCAAATGTAAACAGGGGAATGCAGGGAAGCCATATATGCACAGACTCACGTAGACACACATATAATTCACACACACATACATGCACACATTCACAGACACACACACACACACACACACACACACACACACACACCTTCTGTCTCTCGCTCTCTGTCTTGCTTTATTTTTCTCCTGCAGACTACTCCTTTCTGTCTGGCAGTGCTGCAGATGGGAGGCTTAAGAGAGTTAGGGTTAGGAGATGGTCTCTCTGGAGTCAGTTAGCCCTCAATCCTCCTGGGCTTTCTGCTACTGACTAGCTGTGTATCCTTGGCTAATATTTCTGACCCTCATGTACCTGTTCTGATGAGTGAGGATGACATATCCACCGTCAGGATTTAAATGAGAGAAACAAGAACAAGCATGTGCAGTAGACAGGTGTCTGTCTTTGTGGCCAACTTCACTGTCTCCCTGTGTCTGGAGATTTCTCCCTATGTTGGGATCAGAGTGTGTGGCAGAGCCTACCTTCTACTGTGGAAGACTTGGCTCTGCCATTCGGATGCACCTGCCCAAGACTCAGGGGGATCCTAAAGAATTATCTCTGGCTGCTGCAACCATTTTAAGAGTTCCCAGGACAGCAGTGGCTGTGCTGCTAATTTGGCGGCCAGCATCCAGCTGGCAAGCTCCAAGCCCAGGGCCAGCCCAGCAGCAGGGGTGTTCAAATGCGGACCATCTTTGCAGCAGCATCACTTTGGGTGTTATTCTTGAGTGTGTAGCCCCGAACCTGGTATTTAGGCCCTTTAGAGATTCTATGAGAAACCAAAGATGTTTTTAGTAAATTATTTTTAGGTTTAAATCAGCCAGAGTTGGTTTCTGTTGCTTGCAGCTCAGAGCCCGGTCTGCTAGAGTGTGTAAAGCATTTGGCCTGGTGCCCAGAACACACATAGCAGGTGCTCAATAAATGTTAGCCATTAGAGATGACATGCACACAGCTTCGGAGATAAATTGGAAGGGGCAGGATGGAGGGAGGGGGCTGTGAGAACAGGATGCAGCTGAAGCCCTCATGGCGGAAGTGATCCAATCTCCCCACCCTCAGCTTCTCCAGCCACAGGGCCCCAGGAGACAGACGGGAAGCCTCTTTCCCTTTTCACTGATTCCCTGTCACTTACTTGCTTCCAGCCCAGTCAGGGTTGGGTTTATTTGCACAGCCCAGATTCCCAGGAGTGGGAGTAGAGGGAAGGGCAGCAGGAGAGGCTGGACAGAAATCCAGATAAATGGCTTTAGGTGGAAGCCCCATCAGATCCTGCCAGATCCCTGGTACCAGTTTATTCCCTTTACTCCCCAAGTAAACATGCCTATATCTTTTGCTTGGCTTCATTGTCTCCATTTCTGCTCAAACAAATCCGAGATCACTGAGCTTCAGAAAAGAAATACAGTAATGTCAGGAAGCCCCTGAAGGCAGAGGACTCACAGGGAGGATCACTGGCCAGAGCCTGTGGGATTAGCCTTCTAATCCCTTAGGTACATGGGCCCTTTCTCTAACCCCCACCTTCCTCCATGGGAGATACATATTACCTTTACCCAGAGGGCTACATACAGTTATATGCCTTTTGAACTGCACAGAGGCATCAGCTGAAAGTAAAAGTGGGGTTTCTTTGATCCAGACTGGGTCCACCTGGAAGAAGGAGCACCTTTGTACCTCCACAAGAGACTACATGCAAACCTCTTGTACAAATCAGTGACAGGGAACCAGGTCTACATGCAAGACCATGCTTGCAGCACTACTGAGGGGCTTTGAGAGTCTATCACCATGTTACTAGTTTAATCTGGGAGAATCAGCATCCTCTCATTTTCTGTTATTCAGTGCTATGGTTTGAATGTGTCTTCCAAAGTTCATGTATTGAAAACTTAATTCCCAATACAACAGTGTTGGGAGGCAGGGCCTAGCAAGAGGTGGTCAGGCCATCTGATTCTCATGAGTGGATTAATGCCATTATCATGAGAGTAGGCTCGTCACAAAAGTGGGTTTGCCCCCCTCTTGCTCTCTTGCCTTTCCACCTTCCACTATAGGATGACACAGCAAGAAGGCCCTCACCAGATACAGATCCTTTAGCCTTGGACTTCCCAGCCTGCAGAACTGTAAGAAATAAATCTGTTCTTTATAAATTACCTAATTTGTGGTATTCTGTTACAATGACACAAAATGGACTAAGACACTCAGAACTATTTCTTAATAATCTCTAGGGGAGAGATTATGGCCTTCAGTTTTCCCAGCTCTCAAGCATGGGGATGTATTTCAGTTCCTGCCTTCCCTCCTCTAGGTCTTTCTGGGGCTGCCATTAATCGGTGGTGACCCCATTTGGTCAGCCATAGGGACCTCCATGCTCTGCTTGGCAACATCATGGGGAGGGGTTTGTGTCCTTGTCTGGAGTGTCCTCCTCCTCCTCATGTTCCTCATCAGGTCCACTCTGCAGTACTATGAAGGTATAGACAGGACACTGTGGGGGCAGGAGCCACATCTTTAAGCACCTTCTCCCAAATGGGATCTGTGCAGACCTTAGGCCTGTGGCACATTTTAGTACTCACTTCCCATGAGGGCAGAACCTGACTAGGTTCCTATTGATACAAGTCTTTCCCTAAAGGGTCAGAGCAGAGAAGGTGAGAAGAAAAGAGGCTGTTCATTCATCAACTCAGTAGCTGCTCTCTCTGTTCAAGGGGTAGAAGCTCTTTTCAAATTGACATCTGTAAAAGGAGTTTCTTCACATGGTTGCCACATCTCCCCAGAGGCCTCTCTTGAGTTTCCTGACCTCCTCCTGCAGTGGCCTCCTCTTTTAAGCCCCCAGGTCATTTTCCTACCTCCTCCATGGAGAGCTGTCTCCCTTCTTCCAGAAGGAAGAGGATATCCCATCCCCAGTCTCAGTCTCCCCTTCTGTCTAGCTAACTTAGCTCTGTCCTCAGAACATCTCCTCTGCTCAAGCTATGCCAGCTGAGAGCAGGAAGGGTGCTGTCTGGTTCAGTGAGAGAAGATGACATGTCTTCCAAGTCTTTTTTTTTTTTATTTTTATTTTACTTACTTTTTAGAGATGGAGATCTCACTCTGTTACCCAAGCTGGAGTGTAGTGGTATGATCATGGCTCACTACAACCTTGACCTCTTGGGCACAAGCAATCCTCCCACCTCAGCCTCCCCAGTAGCTGGGACTACAGGGGTATGCCACCAGGCCTGGCTAATTAAAAAAAAAATCTATGTCTTCCCACCCTTTTTTTCCCCTTGTAACTTATCGATGAATTGAATTCCTGTTCTTTGCAGTTTTCCAGTGCTTGGCTTTTTGTTGCTTGCATCCTTATAGTATGGTAGTCTTTAACATATTTCTCTGTCTTCTGTATTTCTACAAATTAGAATCTGGGTCTATAGGCTTCAGCAGATTCAGCTACCTCCCCCTCCACCTCTTTTTCTTCTGGGATTCCAGGTTAGTCCCACCAGTGAGTGCTATGGCTGATTTCCTCACTAGCTATCAAAAATACAAACATACCCCACTAAGAAAACGTTAGCGGTTTTCTCCCAGGAGAGCAAAGTCCAGCCTCATAAGAACAAAAAACATTTCTCCTGGCAACATGACTTTGATTCTGTTCCTTCTGACCCAGGAGCTTTGTGTTCTGATGGTAAGGAGCACTTGATACCATCATTAGCCTGACTGACATCCTGCAGATCACCTGTGGCTATCAGCGCCTCTCTCAGCTCCTGACAAGGTGGCTGCCACAGTTTAGGTCTCAATGATTTCTACATCTCCCTGCTGACATGGGAGCAGGGGGTGGTGTCAGGCATTTCAGTTTAGCCCCACCATTCTAGGAAGTTATCCTTTTCTCCTCACCCCTAAAATAGGCTTCTTCCCCTAAAGACATATTCTTTTCCCTTCCCAACTCTCTCTTCCTCAATCTATCTGGTTGCCTGAGAAGGCCCAGTGAAGGGATGGATGGGAAAGTGTATAAGACCTTCATCAGACAACAGAGCCAAATCCTACAACCAAGGTGTTTATTCGTCACAAGCACGAGGACTAGGAATGAACACAACCCCAGGAGTTGAGGAAGAATTTTTTCTACCGCTCTCTGGACCTAAACCTAATCCAACGTGGGTTAGATAATGTTCTACTTTGAGGCAGAAGAAGAGCCTCCATGACATTTTTTTTTTTAAATCATTTATTTGTTTAAGTCAGAATTTGAATAAGGTCCACACATTTTGAGTGGTTGATATATCTTTAAGTGTTTATTAATCTATAGTTCCTCCCATCATTTTTTTTCCTCCTTGCAACTTATGGATGAAATTGGGCTGTTTGTGCCATAGTTTTCCATTTTTTGGTCTTTGCTGGTTGCATTCCTTTGGTGTCCTTTAACATACTCGTGTGTCCTCTGTATTTCCTGTAGATTGCAGCTGGACCCACAGGCTTGAGTAGATTCAGCTTTCTCTCTCTCTCTTTCTCCCTCCCTCTGTCCTTCTTTCTGTTTTTCTTTCTTTTTCTCTCTCCCTCCCTTCCTGTCTCATTCCTCTCTCCCCCTGATTCTCTCTTGGCAAAACTACTCACTCTCTCATGGGTGTTGGTGTATTCTTAGGTCAAAAGGCACAAAAGTCTGATTGTTTCACTTTTTGTAATGTTAGCAGCTCAAGGAGCAATGTCTGAATTCATTAATTCACAGGGGTTGCCAGATGGTGCTATTTTCATTTTATTATTCTTTCTTCACTTATTAGGTGGATTATTTATTTCTTAGCTGATAACATCCATCTAGAGAAACTTCCCAGATCTACTTTGTGGACTCCATGGAATAACACATATTAGAAACCTCCATGACTACCTACTCAGCCAGCACACCCGTGTTTCCAGCACAGAGCCATGGGCCGGGGCTCAATGTCCACCCTGCTCATAAGGCAGGAATCGCCATCCTCCTTCACGCCAACTCACTAGTTCAGGTTTCGGGCAGAAAGGGGTCTTTGGCTTGGATCCTGCTCTCAGGGGCTCCGCAGTCTGAGGCACAAATGCTATTTTTTTTTTAAGTTGTGTGCTGTCTTGTTGCCACGGTGGGTCATCCACATGGAGGTCTGTTTGCATTCCTCGTGGTGGGCATATTGTCTTTATGTTTAACCCCATTTATTCGCTTATTTGCTAAATACAGAAACACACGACCGTGTAGTAGCAGAATTTGGAGGTAATGGGGGAGGAAGGGGTGGTGACGTCATACCATCAGAAAGCAGATTACTTAGAATTGGATTTTAAATACCAGTTTTCTTAAGTGCCTCTGTCTGGTCTCCCTGTCCACCACCCCCATGGAACATCCCATCCTCCCAGTGTGCCTTTGAATTACTTCTCTTTGCCTCTCCCAGATCCCTGGCCCCGGCCCTTGTCTCCTGTCCTGCCTTTTGCTTCCCTCGCACAGTTTCCCCTAAACCCTCCTGCCTCTGACTTGATGTAGTCTGAGCTTTCAGGGCCTCTCCATTCATACTCGCTGTGCTACACCAGGAGATTCTGTTAAACAAAGAGCCATTTGCCTGCAGGGGAATTATGCCCTTCCAGCTGGTAGGATAAAACAGCTATCATCAGTTGGGGTTTTCAATTACTTTATATATTTTTCTTGCAACAATAATGAAGAAAATGAAGCTCAGTTACCTTAAGGACTTTCCAAGGTTTCAAAGGTAGTAAGTAAGGCCTGGAGTTGGGATTCAAATATAGATTTTTAAGCTGCAAACCCTAACGTATGTCCCTGTCCTCCACTGCTTATCCACCTGTCACAGTAGTTGGTACCTCTCTGCAGGATGAGAACAGATATATAGCTCATCCACGGGTGCTCAGAGAAGGACAGATTTATCTAATGGAAATAGAGGCTATAGGCTACACCGCTCTTATTTCAGCAGTTAAGCTGAACTGTTTATGAGAGCCTTTAAAAGCAAGCTACTTGGGGCATAGTGTGGTGTAGTTAATAGACAAGTGTGTGCTCTGTGAAGTCATGCTGCCTTGATTCTAATACCAGTTCCACTGATTATTAGCAGTGTGGCCAGAGGCATAGATATTGCCTAGCTTGTTTGTGCCTCAGTGGCATCACAGGGTAATGGAGATTATAATAGTCCCTGCCCCATAGGGTTGCTCTGACATAGTGACTTAAATGGTTGCACCATTAGCATTATCTGGGAATCTGTTAGAAAGGAAAATTCCCAGGCCCCTTGAGTCGGAAACCGGCAGGGCCCAGCAGCAGTCTGTGTTTAATACACCCCCTAGACAATGCAGTTGTGCATTAAAATTTGAGAGCCATGGGCTTAACACATGGAAGTACTTAGCATAACACCTGGGACATAGGAAGTGCTCAGTAAGTGTCAGTAGCTTATTATTATTGTTGTTACTAGCCAGGGCACTCATCACCCCGAGAGTCTTGGGTGAGGAAGTTCAGCCCAGCTGCAACGGCGAAAGGATGGAGTGCTATTCTCGTGCTTAATTGACCATCTGAGTTTCCAAGGACTGGTCTGTCTTGTCTTGTCCACTGCAGAATTTCCCACCCCCAGAGCAGTGCTCAGAACATAGTGTAGACTTAGCAGTTACTCACTGTGTGAAAACGACATCTCACTCTGTCTCATCTGTCAGTCTGGCCCTGAGAAAAGGAGGGATGTTAGGAGCTGAGGAGTAGATTTCAGCTCCTGCTGGAAGCACCCCACATCTAGGGAGCATTCTTTGCTCACCTAGGACTTGATTTCATACTATCTTGTTTCTGTTAGTCAAATAGAGTGGGGTGTGTCGGGGTGGGTGGGTAGGAGGTTACCAGGACCCTGTGTTTATATTATAGAGTATTAATAAGAAAAGGACAATTCAAGAGAAAAATGAAGAAAAGCCTTGTACATTACTTGAAAATGAATAACCAAATGGCCAATACACATGAAAAGGTGCTCACATCATTAGTCTGAAGGAAAATGCCTGTTAAAACCACAGTGGGATGCCGCTACCCACTCACCAGGAAGACCAAAGTAAAGGAGATGAAAAATACTGGGTGCTGAGGAAGATGTGGAACAACTGAACTCTTCTACACAGCCACTGTGCTAATACATTGATAAAGCCACTTTGGACAACTGTTTGGAAATATTACCAAAGTATATCCTATGGTCCAATATTTCTACTCCTAGGTATAACACGCCAATAGAAGGGTGTCCACATGATTCTCTGAAAGACAGGTGCTAGAATATTCATAGAAGCGCTATATTTAATAGCACCAAACTGGAAACTACCTGAATAAACGTGTCTGTCAAGAGTAGAATAGAAAAATCAAAAGTGGCATATTCACACAAAAGAATACTACACAGCAATGAGAATTAATGACCCGCAATTACACTCAACAACATGAAAGGATCACATAAACATACTTGAGCAAAAGAAGCCAGACATGAATAATATGTATACATTGTTTGATTCCATTTATATAAAGTTCAGTAACAGACAAAATGAATCTGTGGCATTAGACGGCAGATGGTGGCTCCCCCGGGAGTGTAGTAACTGGAAGGCAGCGCGAGGGGGCTTTTTTGGCTCACTGCAACCTCTGCCTCCTGGGTTCAAGCCGTTTTCCTGCTGAGTAGCTGGGATTACAGGCACGCGCCACCACAACCAGCTAATTTTTGTATTTTTAGTAGAGATGGGGTTTCACCATGTTGGCCAGGATGATCTCAATCTGACCTCGTGATCCACCTGCCTCGGCCTCCCAAAGTGCTGGGATTACCACCACGCCTGGCCAAGGGGCCTTCTAAGGTGCTAGTAAGGTATGTTCTTATCTTAAGAAGTGCTAGTTACTCTGACGTGTTCAGTTTGTAAACTTTCACTGAGATGAATACTTCCGTTGTGTGCACTTCTCAGTGTGATTACTTCAACAAAAGATTTAAAAATCTTGGCCAAGTGCAGTGGCTCACACCTATAATCCCAGCACTTTGAGAGGCTGAGGCAGGAGAATTGCTTGAGGCCAGGAGTTCAAGATCAGCCTGGGCAACATAGTGAGATTTTGTCTCTACAAAAAAACTAAAAAATTAGCCAGGCATGGTGGTACATGCCTGTAGTCCTAGCTACTAGGGAGGCTGAGGCGTGAGGATTGCTTGAACCCAAGAATTCAAGGCTGCAGTGAGCTATAATTGTGCCAGTTCATTACAGCATGGGTGACAGAATGAGAACCTGTCTCTTAAAAAAAATAAAATCTAAGTGATCATGGAATACCAGGCGCTTCATGCCTCCTACTGTTCCTGAGGAGGCAGCCTTGTGGGAGGGAAAGAAGTCCACAATCCAAGACCTAGACCCCAAGCCCAGGACCTTTAAGCATTCCAAGTCTCAGTGCCTATATCAGTCGATTTTGCACTGCTATAAAGGAATAGTTGAGGCTGGGTAATTTGTAAAGAAAAAGAGATTTATTTGGCTCATATTTCTGCAGGCTGTATGAGAAGCATGGCACTGGCATCTGCTTCTGGTGTGGGTTTCAGGGAGCTTCCAATCATAATCGAAGGAGAAGGGGAGCCAGCATGTCACATCATGAGAGACGGAGCAAGAGAGAGGGGTGGAGGTGCCAGGCTCTTTTAAATAACCAGCTCTCCCATGAACTAGTAGAACTCACTCATTACTGTGGGGAAGGCATCAAGTCATTCATGAAGAACCTGTCCCCATGACCCAAACACCTCCCACTAAGCCCCACCTCTTAACATTAGGGATCACATTTCAACAGAAATCTGGAGGGGACAAGTATTTAAAGTATATCAATGTCCTTATCAATAGATGACAAGGAAACTTAGACCCAAGAGAAGGGAATCTTCCAAGGTCATATAGGCAGTGGTTGGGAGAATCTTGGCCAGATGGAACGAGGTAGTTAAGGCCCTGCCCAAATGCTTTTAGAGTGATGGGATGATGTCTGCAGAGGTGCTGTGTGCTCGATGATCATGGTAAAGCTCTGCAGACTGCCATTGCCAGCATTCTCTGGGCCAGAGATACATCTAAGTGGATTTCTCCCTAACCTCCCAATGCTATGCTCATTCTTTCCAGCGATGCACTCTTGTTCTTTCTTGAAAGTGATTACAATCCCTAAATGAACACACAAAAATAAACCTCTTCATTAACTAGGGAAAAAATCCACCGCCTGAGTGGAACGTGAACCATAATGCAGTAGAAGCACAGCAGCATATGCTGAACTAATTACCCCTGTCTCCACAGATGGATTTGTTCAGCACAGTGGTTGCGCTATGAGGTGGGGTGGCTGGAAGCTGCCTTATTTAGGACAGCATTTCCAAAAGGTGTTCTCCAAAACACTAGTCCCATGAGATGTTAACAGGTGCCGTGAAGTGACAATTCCATGCTCAAATACATTTTGGGAACTACAAGGTTAAATGTTATAAGATGTGTCCTTTGCTGCAGGACTTCTCAGAGACTTTAATATACTAGTGGGCATAATGAATCACCAAGATAGACATCAAGTAGGTAGTATTTTTAAAAAGTTACTTGATTGCTCAACCCTTTTTGATTTACAGAGCACATCGTGAAAAATGTTCTCTGAAACTCACAGTGAGAAATATTAGCATGGACCCAACCTTGGTCCGAGAGTGAAGGGATCTGGCTTGAAGATTGAGCTCTCTTATCAATCAGCAGGAGGGAGACCTCGGACAAGTCCTTCTCTCTGAGCCTCAGTTAACTGGAAAAAAGGGACTCGAAGAAAAGGAAGAATATGGATTGGCCAGAGGGAGACAGTGGTATTCTAACCATTATCTTACCAATTTTTTTCCTTTTTAATACCATGGTGTTAGGCAATGAGACAAATTTATATATGGGGCAGACACTATTGATAATCTGCCCAATCTAATGGCTGTTACCTTCATTTCTTGCTAAGAGAATCCTGACTTTTCTCATTTGGTAATGATCCCAATGACATGGTAAATCTCTTTTCTTTGGTTTACCAATCAGTTGTGGCCAGTAAGATGTCTAAGGGGAAGTTCCCTGGGGTTGTCTAAGAAAGGCTTTCTTCTCTGGTAAGACAGAGCCACTCAAGGAGAAATGCTCTTTTTTCCTGCCTCCCTTCCTGATAAAAAAGTGGTTATGTAAGGATATGATAGTTAGAGCTGTGGCACCATCATTTGATCATAAGACAATACGGATGAAAACCAGGAAGCTGAGGACTCACAGAGGAAGGAGGGAGAGTCTGGGTCTCTGACGACATCATGGACCTGCTGACCTAATAGTTGAACTGCCTAACTCTGACTTCTTGTGAAGTAAACTTTAAGTGTCCTCATGGTTTTAGTCACTGTTAGTTTGATTTGCTGTTACTTGCACTCACACAGAAACTTACTGATAATATTTGTGTCTGTTTTTATCTTTCACTATTCAATTTTCTTATTTGTAAGGGATCCTCAGTTTTAAGGTGCATTTCCAGTTGATTTATTAATAAGTTAGGAGGCTCTGATACAATAAGATACTAAAGCTTAAAATCTCAGTGACTTAACACCATAATAGCTTATTCTTCACTCCACCGTAGTCCAGTATGGGTTGGATAACCCTATTCCAACTTGTAACAGTGTCGTCTGGAACACATGGTATATTAGTCAAGTTAAGCTAAGCTAGGTTGCAGTAATGAACTCTGAAATTTCAGTAGCTTAATACATAAATGTTTCTTTTGGGTTCATTTAAAGTCTGTTCTTGGTCTATTGACTCTCCAGAGAAGTTCTCTTCCAACTAATGACTCAGGGATCCAGGCTGCATCTTATAGATACAGACTCTAGAACAGGTGGCTTCCTGGCTGCTGAAGCAAGAAAGGAGGGAGCTGATGGTCATGCACCAACTCATGTCACTGAAATGTTTTCTAGAACAAAAATCCTAAGAGTAAACTCATTTTTTATTTGATTCTTTCAGTAACTCAAAACAGGTGCTATTTTTTATCATCCACATTTCACAGATTGGGATACTGAGGCCTAGAAAGTTGACTTGTCTAAGGCCACAGTCACCATATTCTGAATCAGATTTCAAACCCAAGTTTATGTTCCTAATACTCATGAAGCCATGTTTGGCCCCAGAGGGGTGAATAATAGCGCTGCTCCTTGCACCTGCCCGGGCTTGAGCCCAAGAGTCGTCTCTGTAGCCTGGAGGTAAGGAAGCTAATGTCTACCCTCCAGAGAAGTGCTTGACATGTCCAGGCAGTTGCCCTTGCCCACACGGTGCCCACTTCTTTCCATGCGGTTCTCACCCTATCTGGAGGGACTTTGCACCCCAGGAACTTGCTAGAGACTGGAAGTCCCTTGGTGCTTTTGGTATTTTTAGTGCACGTTGAGCTAATGGTGTTAGCAGCAGAACATAACAGTGTGTTTCTGCTTAAGGCAGTGATAATGGAGGCTGATAAGTCAGAACAAGGAGTGATTTCTTTATGAGCCAGCATATTAGGGCTTAGCTGTAAAACTGCCCTTTTCTTTAACTGGCAGCAGCAAGTGAAAAAGCTCCTGACCACAGATTTATTAAATGTTGTGGACTTAGATAAGATGATTTAAAGTTCATGCTTCTGTTCCTGATCTGCCTATCACCAAGAAGCTTCAACAAGGACTTATCCCATCTCAGCAATTTGCCTGCATTTGAATAAGACAAATGGGCAATTTCTCGAGGTCTGAGGACTGGAGGGGAACCAATGAGCCTTAAAACAGCATTGGAAGGCACTGCCATTCCCTTCCAGGGAGGGTCAGAGAAACACTGAACGCTGCTGACTTGGTGCATGTCCCCAAAGAACACAGTACATTTAGTCAGGTATGCATGTGTGGGGTCATGAAGAGTTGGGTGTGGGAGCACCATACATGTGGGACATGTGCAGGGAATGGCATGTGTCCTAGTGGGAACCTGGAAGGTTGAGAGTACAGGCCGCAGAGACACACTAGAATCTTGGCTCTACCATTTACAGCTGGAACCCCCAATAGGCTTCCTCATCTGTGAAATGGAGATAACAATAACAATGGCACCTATCTTAAAGGGTTCTTGTGAGAGTTAAAGGAAGTTAACACTTACCTTGCCTTTCATATGTTGCCTAACATATTGTAAGCACTTATGATGATGGCTACTTTCATTTCATGTGTTTCATGTATTTATTCATATGAGCTCCTGTTTGGAATGCGTACGTATGTGTTAATCTGAGTCTGTGTTCAGTTGTGTGTGTGCATAAGGGCAACCACGTGAAGGTGTGCATGAAACCTTAGTGTGATTAAAGACAGGGAACTTCCTGGCTGTTGGGGACTCATCCCTTCCCAGGTGGAATGTGACACCCACACCTTCTAGTTGAAGAGCTCTCCTGGAGCTAGGTAGTGATACAAAGTCCTCCCATTGCTGCAGAGGCCTCCTTTACCTGGGCCTTTATAGGGGAGGACAGGTGGGTAACTGGATGGCCACAATTCAGAGGCAGAGGATGAAAGTTTTGCCTGTCAGTATAATGAAACTCATAGGGTTTAATGAAAATCCAAGGGGCCAGGTATAACTCTGGCTGATTTTTCTCACTATAATTCTTAGACATTAACAAAATAGGTGGGTTTGCTAAATCATCTGACTGCAGGGCCTCTGCTAGCACTCTCTGTCATCAATGTTCCTTGGAGACTGGGGCTTTAGGAAGGGAGAGTCAGTCAAGCATAACGCTGCTGGAATTGCCATGTGCTGCCCGCTGCTGGAATTGCCATGTGCTGCCCGCTGCTGGCTGCCATGTTTGGCTTAAGGCCTTATAAGAAAGTTGCCAATTCATCCCCAGTGCTGGGATTCAGGGGGGTAGCTGCTGGTGGTTTTGCCACAAAACTGAGTCTTTAATCAGTGAGATGGCTTCATCAGAGCCTGGTCTCAGCCTTTCTCCATTTGGGTTAATGTTGAGTGTGCTATGGGGTAGCTTTATGGAGGGAACCAGCAGCAACACTTTCTTCCAGTCTGAGTAACTCACCTGGCAGAGGCAGTGTCAGGAGTGTGGGGACCCCAATCTCACATCTGCTACTGTATTTCTGTGCCTAGCTGAACACTGCCTCACAGCCATCCAGCCACAGGCTCTCCCATCAGTCCAGCTGTCTTCATCCTTTACCCCCGGGAGTGACACACTGACCACCTGTGAGGACATCTCCCAGCAGTGGGGGTGGAGGACCACGCGTCCTCTCTGGGCCCCCTTGTGACTGATACCCTATTTGTGAGAAGAGATAGAGAGCTGGGGAAGCCATGGTGAAGGGTGATGTCAGCTGAGCCACTGAGGACCCTAGAAGCTTGATATAATGGAAGAGACCTGGCCTGGAGGTTAAGAGCTGTTTCTTTATCTGCAAATTGAAGGCTAGAGCCAGGGAACATCGACTTCGGAGACACAAGATTCATCCAGAGAACTTGTTACAGGTAGATTTCCAGCCCCAGACACTGATGTTCTAATTCAGGTGTACGGATGGGCTTGGGTGATGTTCTAATTCAGAAGGTGTACAGATAGGCTTGGGTACTCCATCTTTGCCAAGCATCCCAGGTGATAATGAGGAAGGTGGCCCTCCCAGCTTTTACATTCAGGGGCCTTCAGCCTTTGGTTCGCCAGAACATAAGGGCCGTCTCAAGGATGTGAGGTGTGGTGGTGGTTCTTACTGTGCTACTGGAGACCAGTAATGTCACATGCCCCACCTGCTCCCGGACCCTGACACCGTGGTTTATGAGTAGTTCTCTGCCCCTTTCTTTCCTCCTGCGGAGAGTATATCACAGTGAGGAAATACCTTTCTATTCACCCAGATATTTAGGGAAAAAATATTGGCATAATCTTAATTATCTTTTTCTCACAATCCATATCCACTCCATGGCAAATCTTGCCTTTCGAGTCTGTTGCTTACACAGCAGCCAGTGAGATCGTTTTAAAGCATGTAATTCTCCAGGGTGCATATGATTATCATTTCCACTTTATAGAAGAGGAGGCTGAGAGAGTGACTCGCCCAAAGCCACACAATGAGGTCAGCCATAGGACCGGGACTGGACTCCCAGCATGATGCTCATCTCACCACCAATCACCTCCTGTTCTTGCTATAAAAGGCAGCAAATGGAGGTGAAATATTAAGAACCTAGTGCTGCCATTTTCAAATGTGTGCACTGGAGCCTCTGTGGAAGAGACAGTTGGCACAGAGGGGGCCTTTTTATGGTCTTGCATCTCTAATAATCTCTGCCTAGCACAGCATGTGCTTCTAGTCATATTGCTGTAGAGAAGAACAGTGAGAGGAAGGCGAGGTAAACAGTCATTATAGTAACTAAGCTGGCAACCTCTGATGGGCATAGTTCTGTTTCCAGAGATTCCACCTCCAGTGTTTGAGCGAAGCTTGAATGCCACCAGGAGGTGGAGTCCTTCCACCTTCCCTCCACCCTCTCCGTCTGGTGAGGGATAAAGATTCTATACTTGATGAGCACATATCTGCACAGGTGATCTTTTGGAAACCTGAACCGAGTGAGCAGCAAGTTGCAGGAGGGTGAAGCTGCTTGTCCAAAAGGCTAGGCACAGTACATTTCTGCAGTCCCATCTGACACTCCTAGAAAGATGAGGTCTATCTGCTGTAGAGGTCATGGCCCTACAGCGTTTGCCCTGACAACCAGATGGTCCTGTCCTTCCCCTGACCTCTTCCTTCCTTCCTTGAATGTGATGTGATACCTGGAGCTACAGAAACCATCTTGTGACCATGATACTCCAAGCACAAGGAAGAAAGCCAGCTTTTGGGTGGTGATGGAATGGAATGGTAGAAAAGGCTGAGGTCTCTGGCATCACTGAGTGATAAATCAATACCAGCAACACCTACCTCCAGATTACTTGTTATCAAAGAACAATAACCATCTTTTAATTTAAATCATCTGATTGGGTTTCCTGCTAATTGCAGTTGAATGCATTTCTAATGATATGAGCTTCAGAATTGGGCTTTGTTGTTGAGTGATGTTCTAACTTTATGACTATGCGTGTTGGAGGCTGTGAGGTCTTTAGGAGGATAGGAGGTGGGGGAAGTTGAGAAGGAAGGGCTTCCAGGAACCCCATCCTGACTGTCAACTGAGAAGTCTCACTTTTATCTTTTTTTATACGTTAGAAATGATGTTCCCAGGTGTTGATTGTGCCCAACCTTAATGGTAATTAATGCTTGCAGAGCTCTTAATCAGTTAAACAACTTTGCTACCATTTGAGTTGGGAAGAATGTTATTGTCCCCATTTTTGAGGAAACCGGCTCAGAGAAGTGAAGTGTCTTAGCTAAAGTAACACAGCTTTTGGGTGGCAGGGATGGGGTTCAAATACAGGTTTTCTAATTTCAAATCCTCTGGAGGTGACAGCTCCACCCTTGTGGAGACCCCAAAGATCCTGCATTTAGGGATCCCCTGGTCAGATAGGAACAAAAGAAACTGAAAGGCAGAGACACAGGCCCAACTTTTGAGGAGTGCAGGGACTTCTGAAAGAATTAAAGGACCCAACAAACCCCTGAGAGAGGAAAGGATGTCAAAAGAGGAAATGTATGTGTCTGTGGCAGCCCTACGCAGCCTTATGCAGAACGCGACAGGCAGATGTGGGACAGTAACCCCTGACAGCTGCCTGAACAGGGCAAGCTGGGCCAGTTTCTGAAAGAGGAAAGAAAATAGAGAACAGCATTCTGGGGTGGAAAGAGGGCTAAGAATAAAGGTTTCTGGCCAATAAGAGTTCTGGAGAAGTTCGCCCTTGGTGGGCCACCTGCTCAGGCTGCAAAGTTCTGCAATATTTGGGTCTGTCTGCATCCTCAAAGCTCTTCTCCCTGGTGTGTGGACCGCCCATTCATCTCCAGAGCCAGCCCAGCCTCAGGCTCAGTAGGGCGAAGACAAGGACAAGTGCCAAGTCACCTGTGTCTCTCACAGCTGCACAACCGGCTCCAGCTGGCTGCAGAGGACACTGTGGCAGAGAACTGAACTCTGAGCTCCCCCATCAGTTGGGTGCTCTTTGAAGATGGGCCCTCTGCCTCTCCCATCAGAATGGGAGCTCCCTGGGGGCAGGAGCTCTGTCACCCCCATTAGACTGGAGGCTCTTGAAAGTCAGGGGTTATAATTCTGTCAGATGGGGAGTTCTCTGAGGAGAAGGGCTGCGTCTCCCCCATCAGATCAAGGGTTCTCTGATCACAGAGATCGTTTTTCTCTCAGCCTTAGGGATAAAGAAATAAGACAAACAGTACCCTCTGTGGGTGGAAGAGGTGGCTGTGTTAGTCTGGGCTCTACACTGCTTCCACCAGGCTATGGTTAAGGGACTAGTTACCAGCAGACTGTGTTTTTTTGCTCAAGTCTTCTTTTCTAAAACAGCCTTAGAAAAATTCAACACTTTTGTCTTATCTTCCTCACACCCACCCCGAGTTTCTTGGTGAGACAGATGGGAACATCACCCTCAGTTTCATGCTCTGATTGGTCTTTAGAACTCACAGGAGATTCTCTCTGCCTACTCAGCAGCTCAGGCTACTGCCGGTAGGAGTGAAAGCCGTGAGATAGCCCAGGTTCTGCCACAGGGTTTCTGGGTAATGTAGTTCCCTACCTTCTTCCTGCTCCTTTTGGAAGGAAATGGCTTCAAATCTTAAAGTAGCTTTTGTGAGGGGGATCCCTTCAGAAGGGAAGGGAGTAATAGTATAATTGGAGTTACAGAAACAGTGGTTTTCTTTTTTATAGACTGACACAGTTTAGAGATTTTCAGAAAGGGCAGGTTGCTTTGATACAGACCTGCAACCTGCAATTGCAATGCTGTGTTTTGTTTTGTTTTGTTTTGTTTTGTTTTGTTTTGAGACTGGGTCTTGCTCTGTCACCCAGGCTGAAGTACAGTGATGTGATCATAGCTCACTGCAGCCTCGACTTCCTGGGCTCAAGTGATCCTCCCACTTCAGCCTCCAAAGTAGCTGGGACTACAGGTCCATGCCACCATGTCCAGCTAATTAAAAAAAAATTTCCTCTGTAAAGACGGGGTCACTATGTTGCCCAGGCTGGTCTTGAACTCCTAGGCTCAAGTGATCCTCCTGCTTTGCCCCCCAAAGTGCTGAGATTAAAGGCATGAGCCACTGGGCCTGGCTGCAGTGCTGTTTTTGATAAGATCCTGCCCCCTCTCTCCTGATGAAAGTCGCTGTTTCCCCACGGTTAGGGGTGGGGCTGAGGCTGGGTGGGCCAGTGGGATTTGGTAACTGAGAGGTGCTTCTGTTTCCTGTGGAGATCCCACAGTGGGCACCACAGTGCTTTGTTTCCAAGTATGGATCCAGGCTGGTGGTTATTCATTCACAATGAAGCTTTACCAGTCCACAAGGAAATGAGAAAATAAGAAAAATGTAACTTGTTTGTTGTAAAGCTAAACGTATTTCATTTAAAGGACCGTCCTTTGTTCAATTCTTTTTTTACTTTTTAATATAAAAATGTGATAGAGACACGGGAGAGGGCCCAGCAGGGAACGGGAGGGAAGAGGTTACCCCATGTGGTGGGTCTCAACGTGATTGCTTATGTGTTGGGATATTCATAAATGCAGTGTTCATAAGTGCAGATATACTGTGAGTTATCTGCAAGTTCTGAATTGTCTATGCTGAAGTAAGGGAGAGGTAGAGATTCTATAGAGAATTGTTCAATAGTGGAGGTGAAGCAAGGAAGGAAAATAAAATTTATTGAGGACGAATTCAGAAAAGATAATTGACTTGCCCAGGGTCACCCTGATAGTTAACATCAGGTCTGGGACTAGAATCTGTGTCTCCTAATGCCCAGCCTGGAGGGTACTGGATTATAGTAATAATGATTATGTTAATAGTGAACATCCATTGAGCTCATGCTAAGCACTTCACAAGCAGTATCTCTCTCGTCTCATGGCAGCCCGGTGAGTAGGCTCAGGGGTTAGACTATTTACAGATGGATGATTCAAAGATGACTTCAGTTCAATTCAAGACACATTCACTGAGCCCCCATTAGGTCCCATTCCAGGTGCTGTACTAGGGACAGAACATGGGAACATTAATAAGAGAAGGGTTCTGCCCTGAACCAGCTCAGTGGGGAAACATGTGCAATGAAATGATTTCAGTGAAATGTGCCGAGTCTCATGAGCAATTTTTATATGGGAGTATGTTGGGGCAGGTGGCCAGATTTCAGGGTAGGGGGAGTTTGAAGACAGAGTGGCTTGTGGAAGGCTTCCTGGAGGAGCTGATCCATGTCTTCCACAGGGAGGGGAGCCTGCCGAGTGAGGAAGGGTGAGGGTGGAGATGGGAGGTACTTTGGGCAGAAAGCCTGGCAAAGGCCCCAGGCCTGACAACAGCATGGTGTGCTGTTGCAGGGATGGTGGAAGGTGGTGAGAGAGGTGGGAAGAGGCTGCAGGCATGGTTGTTGTGAAGCTAAACGTATTTCATTTAAAGGACTGTGCTTTGGTTCGATTCTTTTTTCAGTTTTTAATATAAAAATGTGATAGAGACACAGGAGAGGGCCCAGCAGGTGTGCCCTGCCCCTGTCCTAAACCATTGGCCCAAAGGACAGTGACATATGACATCCACTGGAAGTTTTTAAACAGGAAGTGGTATGATCCCATTTCTAAATTATAATGTGCTCCGTGGGAGCTAAATAATAAGTAGAAGGAAAGGGCTTTCCAGTTCTAGACCAGAAGTGGTGAGATTTGAGCTGGGATCATGGCAGTGAGGAAGAGGGATGGGTTCAGCAATATTTGGGAAATGGAGTGACAGGACCAGGGGACTGGCTGCGTGTGGGGGCGAGAGGGAGGGGGGTGGTGTTGGAGAGCAGGAGGTTCCTCATTTGGATAGCCAGATGGGTGGTGAACTGAACTGAGATGGGGACTCTATAGGAGGTCTCGTGGGGTATGTGGATTTCAGGCTCAGGGTGGGGCAAGCTGAATCTCAGTGGATAATGGCACTGTTACCCATCACCTTCTCCCTGTGATTTATGTAAATCCCAACTCTGCCTCCATCTCTGCAGTAAAGCGTGTGGGTGAGAGAAGGGGCAGATGACTGGTCGTGTCTCATGGGACTTGGTGAGCCCATAAACAGTACAGTCCATGAGGTATTACCTGAGACTTGGGTACTTAGGAAAAATGAAAAGGTGTGCTCTGCCCCTGCCCTAAACCATTGGCCCAAAGGACTGTGAAAGGACACATGACCTCCCTCTCCCTGTGTGCACAGAGTCTCATTAAGGGCCCTTCATAGAGGACATGTTTCCTGGACTCTTTTCCCACATTTCCGCCTGGGAGACAGCATAGAATTGCCTCATCTCACCAATGGGTCATCATTTTGGGGCCTTTATCACTCTGCTGTGATGACTTAGAATGAGGCTTTAAATGATTATCATCACATGTCATTCATTTGTTCTCTCCTGCAAAGGCCTTGCTCATCGTTGTCCTTGGTGCTGTGCTAGACACAAGACAGATTCCTAAGACAGACCTTGCCCTCAAGGAGCTCACAGATGATCAGGGGAGACAGGCGACTCATGGCTTCTCAAATAAGATGAGCAATGCTTCTGTAGAGGAACCTTTGGATCTGCACCCCATGGGTGTTCTTTGTGTGTAGGAGCCTCAGGGATTGCTTAAGGGCACAGGCTCTGGAACTGCATGGCTGTGGTTGAATCCTTGATCCTCTCCACTTATAAGCTGCATGACTATGGGCAAGTTACTTAACCTCTCTGGGCCTCCATTTTCTATCTATGAAATGAAGATAATGATGGCATTCATCTCCTCGGGTTGTTATGAGAATTAAACAAGGTAATACTTGAAAAGTGCCTGGCACAGAGTGAGCATTCCTCAGTATTAGCTCTTCCTACTTTTGTCATTATCCTCATCTTCATCACAAACTCAGAAGAAGTCTTTAGGGGAGGAGTTGCCACAGAGGAGAAGCTTCATAAGGCATATGACGTTTGAATTGGGCAGGAAAGGTGACATTTTGCCAAGGGGAATAATCAGGAGCAGGAAAGCTGGAGCACCAGCATAGGCAAGGAAGTGTGGCAATGCAAGGCACACCCAGGATAACAGCCAGGCCTCTGAGGTCTCTGGAGTGCAGAGGATGTGGGAGAGACAGGACCCTGGGAGGCAGGTTGGGGCCAGCTTGGAAAAGTCAAATTAAGCAATCTGAACTTACTCCCCATGCAAAAGTGGTCCTGAAAGAGTTAGTTTAAGAGAGGTGACATGATGAGCTTTGCCTCGGGAAGAATTATGGGGCAGGAGGCTGCTCAGATGGGCCACGTGAAAGATGGCCAGGATTTGAGCTAAGGCAGTGGCTGTGCCCAGGCACTTAGACACTGTGAAACTTCAGGGACAGAGGGGAAACTGGACCGCTGTCCCTGTTAATAACCAGAAACGTGTTAGCAGCATGAGGTGAGATGATTGGGCTTCCAGCTGCCTTAAGCAAAGGCCTCTAGGCAGATGGAACCAGAGCCATGGGGTCCCCCCACCCAACGTCATCCACTTTAGAGCCACCCTTCCGCCTGCCATTGGTGAGCTGTGGCCCCAGCCTTACCTGGTCGCAGCACCGTGGTGATGGCTCTGCATTGGGGGACAGGGCACAGATGTTACTGCAAGAGTGATGGGTTTTGGAATCTTGGTTTCCAGGTCTGACTGGGCCACTCACACCTAGCCGTGTGAGCCTACCAAGCCTCTCTGAGCCTTGGTTCCCCTCTTTTGCAATACGAGGACAATAGTAGCTACTTCAGAGGCTTATTATAAGGATTTAACATCATAATGACTAAAAGTGCCTAGCATAGGGCCTGGTGCCTAGGACATTCTCAGTAAGGGTAAGTGTTCGTTGTTATTATATCCCCAGCAGCATTGACCTTGTGTTCCCCTCATCCCACCCATCCCCAACCCACACTGTTGAGAGCTCCCTCTGTCCTAGCCTTTCGTCATCATGTCGTGTGAAGATCCGGGACTCCAAGACAGATTTCTGGCTGGCACAGGGGAGAGGTTTCTTCCAACGCTTGCACCAATCCAGATTCCTCTTCCATTTAATCCTCTTATGTTATTGAGATAAGTGGTGACCTGCACTTTACTGTTTAGGGTGTCTCATTATGCAAATGGAGTCAAAAGAGTGCCCAGACTGGAATCTTGGAAGTTTTTCTTGGAGACAGAGGGATGACAAAATGACCCCAAGGTGCCCGGCCCCTGAGCCTTTGCCTAAGTGTCTCAGTGCCCTTCTGTCTTGCCTGCTGGCTTTTAGCCTGGACCTAGAAACAGATTCTGCTGCATAAGGTGAGAAAGCCACTGCTGTGTATTGCCCTCGTGTTGATTTCTAATCAGCTTGTGGTGCCGGGGAGGCCGTGGCTGGATGCTCTGCATCCCTGCGGCCCGTCTCCCGCTGCTGCACAGATCCTCTGAGATAATTGAAATGTGATGTGTGGGCTTCGGAAGGAGAGAGGGAAAACAGCGACTCAGACCACAGCAGTTGTCCTGGTTCATTGCCTATGCTTCCCACCCTCCACCGGGCACCCTGTCCCCTCCCATGCTAGGCTGCCAAACTAGACATAACCCTTCCACCCAGCCCATACTTGGGAACAAAGCCAAGTGTCTTCTTTTCTTCATATTCTCACCTCACTCCAGCAAAGCTGGGTTGCAGGGAAGCGACTAGGGGCTCAGAACACTGGGAAGGGGAAATGGTGCAAAGGCCTTCCTTCTCGTGGAGCTGTCTGCAGATTCACACCCCATGATGCCAGGAGGAAGCTCCATGTGGGAACCACAGCCAAAGCCCCAGCTAGAATTCTGTCAGGCAGCTTTGTGCAGATCCTTGTGCCTTGTAACTCTCTTTCTCTTCTGGTCAGCAGCCCTGGCTGAGGCCCCTACCCAGGAGATATGCCATGGAAATGGGAAGCCTGTGTGGGCAGAGACCTTTGGATGGTTTACCCCGTATTACTTGTACTTAATAAAGTAATGGAAAGGGGGAATCTACAGGGTAAGGACAAAACAGCGAAGGTTATTTTCTTGGGGAAGGGAGGTTTAAAAGACGGAGAAAATCAAAGTAGATTTGGGCAGTTGGAGGAATAGGCAAGAAACTTAGCTACAAAGTTGATTCATTCATTCTGTTATTCACTGACTCATTCAAGTGTTCATTGGATACTGACTGTGTCCAGGTAGTTTAGGAGTATGATGGGGTTCCATGGTAAGCCAGCAGACATGGCCTTTGCCCTCATAGAACACTCAGATCACAAGGGAGTAGACACAAGCAAACCAGCCCTTACAATTCAGGATGAACAGGGATGCCTTAGGGGAAGGACAGGGAGCTGATGATAGAGAAGGCCCATGTCAGTTAGGAAAATCCAGGAAAACAAAAGTCACATAGTGTATTTATAACCGAAGTGACTTAATGCTGGAAATTGGCTCACAGGTGATGGAAGGGGCCGGTTGTCTTAGAAATTAACAACTCCAGGAAGCAGTTACTGTACCTCAGCTAGAGCCACAAGGACAGGAAGCAGTGTCATGAGATCATAGAGTCCCCTAGTGGAAAGTAGAGCCACAGTGGTCGTGTCCAGTGGGAGGCTGGATGAGACACTGCTGCTGATATCCCCTGAGGCAGAGAAAGAGGAAAGATCCTCTCTTTTCCTTTTCTCCTGCCACTGCCTCTTGTCTGCCAGTGCCTCCCACCGGCTGAACCCAGCCAGGAGCCCTGTGACAGAGGAGGCTGGGAACTGCCACCTACAGGGGTCAGCCAGGCCCTCCCACCCGCCACAACACAGAGCAGACCAGGGAGAGTGCAAAATGAATCTGAGGGCCAAGAGGCTCAATCTAGACTTGGGCCCGGGGAATGGAGGGGGTGGGAATGGTGGGGAGATGGGCGCTGGTGCTTAAGAGAGTGTGTTTGCTGCAGGAAGTGGGAGAGTTATTTTACGAAGCATGAAGAATTAAAGCTGGGGTCCAGGGGAAATGAGGTGAGAGAGAAGGCTTGGAGGGAAGTAGGAGGAATGTCATGAGGGTCCTTGCATGCAAGTCAGGAAGATTGGACATTAATGCAAAAGACATGGGGAGCCACTGACTGTCATTAAGCAGTGAGGTGATCAGATCTGGGTTTCAGGAAGACCATTCCAGCTGTAGGGATAGATATGGGCAAGGGAGGAAGGGACATTAAAGGCAACAGATGAATAAGGAGACCACTGCGGTAATCTCTACAAGCAAGGATGATGGAGGTAGAGAGACTGGGAGAGGTGCATGGGTTTGGGGAGTATTTAGGAGGGAGAGCTTGTGAGTGATTGGTTAAGGAGGGGGCGGGGGAAGCAGCAAGGATGACTCCCATGACTGTGGCTTGGAGAACTGAGCCGATGCAAACACTTTTTGATAAGACAGAAAGCACACAGTGAAGAGCATTTGGAGGACATACGTGTCGATCTGAGTGTTAGGTGCTCGTGAGACATTCTTGGCAGCAATATATCTGGTTGTTTTTTTTTTTTTTCCCTAGACATGCCTGTGTTTATCTATAGAGTCTCTATGAGGAAGCCTTCCACGTCAGCTCAGGACTCCAAGAGCATGCCTTCTGCAGGCTAGGCCGGGCATGCTTTCCTCCTCAGGTGTCATGTTCTTCTTCTGTCCCTTCCCATTTTAACCCCCTGTCCAACCTCAGCCTTTGCTGTGACCCCTGGCCTCTAAGGAAGCAGTATTCAGGCTGTTTCTTTCCAGTCCCATTTCTCATCCAGACTGAGTCATACCCAGACCCAGCAGCTCTACTTTTAATCTCCTGTGTGAGCTGGGCTGCTGAAAGCCTTGGAAAATGCCCTTTTCTTACTTTGTCTCTCATCAATCATTGTTTAGCAATTTACTCTAATCTGTGCAAGCCAGAATCACATAGCATAGACTAAGAGTGGGCAAGAGTCCACACATGGAACAACTGCACACATGCAGTGAGGAGGCACTGCATCACAGACGGGGAGAAGCTAAAGCAGGATGCTTCTCTTCTCTGAGCCTATTTTTTTTTCACTTTTCAAATGTGTATATTAGACTCAGCAACCTGATAGTCACTCCCTAATTTTTTTTGTAGTCCGTAGAATCTGGTTTTGTCCTGGAAGCAATGAGCTCAGCCTCACAAGATGAGCCACAACTGACCGTGGCAATACCAATGGGTGATTTACTGATAGTTGTGGACATGTAACTCAGTTTTAGCAGAAGGGGCGTGGATTAGTTTTCTAGGGCTGCCATAAGAAAGTAGCACAACCTGGGTGACTTAAAGCAACAGAAATTTATTCTCTCAGGTCTAGATGCTAGAAGTGTGAAAAAGGTGTCCACGAGGCCATTCTTTCTTGGAGGCTTCAGGGGAGAATCTGTCCTATCGCTTTCTCTTTGCTTCTGGTGTCTCTGGCAATCCTTGGCAGCTCTTGGCTTGCTGCTGCAGAACTGCAGCCTCTGCCTCTTTGTCACGTGGTGTTCTCTGCATTTCTCCATCTTCACATGGCCATCTCCTCTCTGTGTCTCTCTCTTCTTCTTATAAGGACACCAGTCATATTGGATTAGGGACCCACCCTACACCAGTATGGCTTCCTCTTAACTCCTCATTATATCTGTGATGAATGATCCTATTTCCAAATAACGTCACATTGTCATGCACTTCCACATTTCCTTTTGGGGGACAAAATCCCACCCATGATAGAACATGAGAGTGTTTGGGAAAAGCTTTCCTCCCTGTTAAGGAGCATCATCAAAGAGAGCCCACCACTCTGCCTCCTGTGTTTGCCCCATGGTGCGAGGATCTGATGCTGAGAGAGGTGGCTCTCACAGTGGTTGGCAGCAAAGGACAATGGAAAAGTAACACTGCTGAATGATTACCTCAAAACTACAACTTCCTATCTCTGTATTGTTTATTAAGTGGGATAAATGTGCAGAAGTCCCCTTTTATTCGGGATTCTATTACTGTCTTAGTTCATTTTTGCTGATATAACAAAACACGCTGAAGCTCAGTAATTCATAGAGAACAGACATTTATTTTCTCAGAATTCTGGAGGAATTCTGATCAAGGCAGTGGCAGGTGTGGGTATCTGGTGAGGACTGCTCTCCACTTCCAAGATGACTCTTTTTTTTGCTATATCCTCTGGAGGGGAAGGACACTGGTCTTCACATGGCAGAAGGGATGGAAAGGGTGAAAATGGATGAACTCCCTCCATCAAGCTCTTGTATAAATATACCTAATCCCATTCATAAGAGTAGAGCCCTTGTGATCCAATCATCTCCTACAGGCCACACCTTTTAATACTGTTGCACTGGGGATAAAGTTTTAACATAAATTTTGGAGCGAACACCATCATTTCAACCATAGCAGTTACTCATGGTCAAACATACCATAACTCATCTAGTGACCCCCAATTTCCCTGCTCAGTGTTTAGGGAATGTAAGAACCACAGGATTTAAGAGCTGGATGAGATATTGAGAGTCATCTAATCCAAATTCTTTACAAAATAAATGAAGAAACTGAGGCTCAAGAGGGGAAGGGACTCACTTAGGGCCATGGCACAGATTAAGGTCACAGGCTGGACCCACACTAGGCTCTCCAAACTTCTGATCTCCCGTCATGTTTTTCTGGCTTCCTGTACTCTTTCTGTAAGGAACAGAGGGTGCTATTTGAAAGGAGGGCTCACTGGGTGGGCTGCTGCTGAGCCATCAGAGGGAAGGAAATGAGTGGTGGGAGGGGAGATAAGAAGAATTACAAGGGGAGTGTGCAGGAGCTTGCCATGCTGCAGAGCCGTTTTCAGCCTCAGGGACACACATTTATTCTAATCACATGCTCTGTGCAGGACTTGCTGCTCTGAATTATGCACCTCGAAAGGGCCTTTCATCTCACCGAGGGTTTGATGCCAGCCTGCATCAAATAGCCTCCAGAGCAATTCAGGGCCAGGAGGTAGGAGGAAGGTAAATGGAAACACTTGGGACCTTCCCTTTCCCGAGGACTCTGCCTGCCCTACTTCCTTCCTTCCACCAGTGCTGGTATGGTTGGGCAGCATGGCTAGTGGAGAGGAAGGCAGAGATTCACCTTTCACCTCCATCAAGAAGGGACTCAGATAATTGTGTACCTGGCAGCTTTCCAAGAGTGTAGAGCAATCTAACTTCATGAGCTTAGTTGAATTAAGATCTGGTAATTTTTTTTTTTAAACCTAGAACTCCAGCGTGCTGGATAAAAGGCACCAGAGGCATCTCCTAGTCTAGGCTGCTCATTTTACAGGAGTGAAAACTGAGGCCCCAGGAGGATTTGAAAAGACCCTAGAGGCAGAAGTAGAATCAGAACCCCAAACATCAACGTCTCTACCTTGCCCACTGTCATCTAAAGCAGAGCTGCCTCTTGGATATTTGAGCCCTGTGGTCAGCAGCTTCTGACATAGGCCTCTAATTTCACCTCCTGGTATCCATGCCCTTGTGTAAACCCCTCCCTTAAGTGTGAGCAGAACCTAGAGAATGGCTTGCTTCTAACTAATAGAATATGAGAAAAGTGATGGGGTGTTAATTCCATGATTTGGTTACAAAATAATTACGACTTTCTTCTTGTTTGCATTCTCTCACTCTTCCTGGGTCTTGATGAACTTGCTATGATGGAATGAGCTATAAGGGCCCATGTGGGAAGAAGCCGAGGGCCACCACCACACAATGGGCAGCAAGGAGTTGAGACTCTTAGTCCAACAGCCATGAAAAAACAGAATCCTGCCAATAATCACAGAGTGAACTTGGAATCAGGTCCTTTCTCAATTGAGCCTTCAGATGAGACAACAGCCCTGGCTAACATCTTGATTACATACTTGTTAGACACCATGAGCAGAAGACCAGGTTAAGCTGGGCTTGCATTCCTGACCCACAAGAACTGTAGGAAAATAAATGTGTGTTGTTTTAAGTTGCTGAATTTTGTTATGTAGCAGTAATAGCAATATCCAAATTTTAGGATAATATTTAGGATGCCTACCACATTCTAGTTTCAGGTATGAAAGTAAATGGTTACTATGGATTTACAGAAGTTTGTAGTTTGATGAGCTAAGATATAACATGTGAAATGATAATAACTAACATTTTCCTGAGTGTTTCCTTTGTTCCAGGATGGTGCTAAACTTTTAGATGTACTATATATATTTTTAATTTTCTTAATCCTCACAACAACCCGGTGAGGCCTCTTATTATCCCCTGTAATACAGGTGAGAAGGCAGAGGTGCAGAGAAGTGAATAACCTGCCCAGGTTCAAACAGTTAGCAAGTGGTAGAAGGACTTGAACCCAGGTAGTCTGGCTTCAGAGGGAAACAAGACCACATTCATTTATTTGAAAGGCACTTAAATGTTTCCTATGTGCTTGCTATTGTTAGTTTCTGGGCATATAAATATATGCCCTTGTTCTGAAGGGGTTCATGGCTCTGCCTTTTGCTAGCAGTAATCTTGTGCAATATACTTAAACTTGGTTTTCTCATTTGTAAAGGGAATAAGGGGGACTATAACCCACATATGGTTGTAATGAGGTTAAATGAGTTAATGTTTATAAGGAACATGTAATAGTGCCTGCTACATAGTAAATGTTATATGTCTGTTAAATAAAAATAAATAAGTGGCAATGTCAGCAGAAAGGTACAAGAGTCTATGGAAACTGCAGGGACCCCATCTGTTCCGGGTGCAATGGGAGCTCAGGAGAAGTAATGTCCTTCACCTCCCATCTTTTGTGCATGTATTTTTAAGTCCTGGGCTAAGTGATGGGCTTTCCATGCAACCTGTGGCTTTTTGAAATATTTCTTATTCCTTCATTAAGACAATTAGTAGTTCTAAGGTCATCCTTCTCCTGTGGAAATGCCCAATTCTCTTTACTGGTGTACAATTTTTTAGCCTAAGCTTCTCAGGATAACGAACTTTCGAAAACAACATCTTCAAAGTTCCCAGGTCCACTTTCACCTCCTCTAGCTCTCCATTTTGGAGATATGCAAATGCTCAGAAGTCACAGAGCTCACTCCCTAGGTGCCCATCCCTCCCACTTTTCTGATACATTCGTCTCTTTTGGTGAGAACAACAGTACCTCTTGCTACTTTGCCCCAAATGCATGAGATTAAGTTATTATCAATAGAAGAAATGTAAAGACTGAAAATGCTTAATGAACTACAAGTGCCAAAATGTACCCCACAGATAATGAGAACTGTTAATGGCAGGTCGAGGGGATCAGTGCAGAAAGATTTGGTTGAATACTTCAAAGAGGGGCTGAGGTTTCAGCCAGGCATTAAAGAGTAGTAAGGATAGGGAGAATGGAGAGGACAGGCGATTGCCATGTAGGGAGCAGCAAGCATAGCACAGGTGGCATGAAGAGGCTTGTAGATGTTACTAGTGTTTATCTATACCCAGCTTTCCTCTATTTTGGGGCACTTGAGAGAAGTACTTCCCCCACTCCCACACTTGCTATCATGTGGGGTGATATGACTACATGTGGCCAACAGGTTCCAATTGGAAGTGATGTGTTTCACCTACAGGCTGAAGCGTTTGATTGGAAGTGCAAGTGTCTTCAGTGCTTTTTTCTGCATCCATGACCACCGTGGACGTGTAGGTTGAGAGGAAGGATCAAGGACATTGAGCCATCATGTGGAGAACAGCTGCCCTGGAAAGTTGCTGGACCCACAGTGGACTTCGGGTGAGTGATGAATCAATCTTTGTCTTTAAGCCACGAAATCTTGGTGGTTCTTGTTCTTGCAGATTACCTAGCCTTCCCTGATGTCTATGGAAAAATGTGTGTTGAGTACTGGGATGTGAGGTTGGATTAGCTAAGGAGTAAAAGAGGCAGCCTCATGCGGGACACAAGAATCATCTGAAGGGACTTCAAACCATCACAAAATGTCAAATTCAGTTGTGTAGGGTTCAGGCATGAATATTTTTTAAGCTGTTTAGGTGATCCCAAAATGTCACCAGGTTTAAGAGCCATAGACATACCTATTTTTATCCTTTAACTGGTTTATTTTCTAAGCCCTATTTTTAAGGCTGAAAAAGGAGAATATTGTAGGACTGACAGGGCCTGCAGTGGTCTGAATGTGTCCCTCCCAAATTCGTATATTGAAATCTAATCCCCAGTATCATAGTATTAAGAGGGGTTTCTTTAGGGGATGATTAGATCAGAAAGGCTCTGCCCTCATGAATGGGATGAGTGCCCTCATGAAAAAGGCCTGAGGGAGCTTGTTTCCCTCTTCCAACCATGTGAGGACAGGTAGAAGATGCCGTCTGTGGAGCAGAGAGCCAGCCCCCACCAGACACTGAATCTGCTCACACTTTGATCTTGGACTACCCGGCCTCTAGACCTGTGAGCAATAAACTTCTCTTGTTGATAAACTAACTATCCAATCTTAGGTATTTTGTTATAGCAGCACAAAAGGACTAAGACAGGGCCCAAAGCTGACATTTCACATGATGTATGTGAAAGGGCTTTGTAAACTGTAAAGGGCTGAACAAAAGAAAAGAAATTTGCTTCCTGATGATATTAAAAGCCTAGATTGTCAGGAGGTCATACTGGACCCAGTGGATTTTTCACTTTAAGAATGTCTGTGGCTCCCGTTTCTAGGCTGGAGTCAGCTTCTCTGGACGCTGCTCTGTCATGCTCAGGCAGGACCAGCCATGAGATTCTCATTACCTCTCACTAGGACAGTGGCAACAGCACCCAGCTGGTCTCCCTCCTCTGACGCTGTTCTGATATATTATCCACTGATTGGTTAACAACATGGCACCTATTGTCCTCCAGGTAGCAAAGACTTGACAGCATCTTCCTTTCATGAACGAACACATTCATTTTAATTTTAATCACAGTTTTACATATATTTAAGTCAAATGGTTTTCAAATGTAAAAGACCAGTGCTCAGCTGCAACCTTCCCATCCAGAATTCTCCTCCTCAGGAGCAACCCTTCCACTCTTTAGCTCCTTCCTCTGGTATTCATTTCCATGTTATTGGCTCTTTCTTGGTGTTTTACTTTCAGACCTTCTCTGATGATTGCCTACCATGGCATTTGAGCTTTTAGCATTCTTATATCCGTCCTCCTATCATGCCTCTGACAACATAAGTGTGCTTCCCAAGAGTCTCCCAATATGGCTTTACCACAATTTTTGTGATAAAAAAATTAGTATTTAATGTTCACTTTAGCATTTATGATTCCATAAATACTGTTTAGAAAACAACCATAGATGATAACATTTTCTTTTTTGGACTATTTTTAATTCCATAAAGTTAATAATTATCTCTATTATATTTATGTCTTCCTTTACTCACATTTTAGACTTTTGAGAGAGATCAGAGCTAAAAAATGAATGTGTTCCATTTGCCATGTTCAGCTGAAAACTATAGCATCATTTTCCATCATTTTCCACTATGTGAAACTGTAATACTTACAAATGAGTCCTTAAGATTTTCCCTGAAACTTTAAAAGGAGTATTCTAGATGTCTTTTCCAGCTTTTCACCCTTCTCTTCTAGCTAAGGTTAGATAGAAATATAATCTAAGATTTATAAAAGTCTAACATAAGATTAATAGAAATCTTTTCCCTGTTGCACACAGAAAAATGTGTCTTCAGAGTCTGAGGGAATAGGTTCTGTGTTTCTTTCTTTAGAATAGGAGCCTCCTGAGGGAAGGAGTTTTATCTCTTAACAGACTGGGGATCCCTGAGGTTGGGACTGTGTGTCCCCTCAGGCTGGGGCTCCCTGAGGATGAGGCTGTGTCTCCCTCAGACTGGGGCTCCCTGAGGATGGGGCTGTGTGTCCCCTAAAACTGGGGCTTCCTGAGGATGGAACTGTGTCTCCTTCAGACTGGGGGCCCCTGAGGATGGGGCTGTGTCTCCCTCAGACTGGGGATCCCTGAGGACAGGGCTGTGTCTCCCCTCAGACTGGGGCTCCCTGAGGACAGAGCTGCATCTCCCTCAGACTGGGGACCCCTGAGGACGGGGCTGTGTCTCCCTCAGACTGGGGCTCCCTGATGACAGGGCCGCATCTCCCTATAGCTGCCCAAGGGGTTCACCTTGCCCAGACAGAACCAATTTATCAAGACAAGGGAATTGCAATGGAAAAAGAGCTGGCTGTGCGGCAGGCCAGAGTTATATTATTACTCAAATAAGTCTCCCCTAGCATTCAGGGATCGGAGTCTTTAAAGATAATTTGGCGGGTAGGGGCTTGGAAAGTGGGGAGTGCTGATTGGTCAGGTTGGAGATAGAATCATAAGGGGTTGAAATGAAGTTTTACTGCTGTCTTCTGTTGCTGCGGGATGGCAGAACTGCTTGTCAACTGATTCATTGAGTGCAGGGTCTGCAAAGTATCTCAAGCACTGATCTTAGGTTTTACAATAGCAATGTTATCCCCAGGAGCAATGTGGGGAGGTTTAGACTCTTGGAGCCAGAGGCTGAAGGACCCCTAAATTATAATTTCTAATCTTGTAGCTAATTTTTTAGTGGTGCAAAAGTGGTCCCCAGGCAAAAGGGGGTCTTTTCGGGAAAGGGCTGTTTTCAATTTTGTTTCAGAGTCAAACCATGAACTGAACTCCTTCCCAAAGTTAGTTCGGCCTACGCCCAGCAATGAACAAGGACAGCTTAAAGGCTAGAAGCAAGATGGAGTCAGTTAGGCATGATTTCTTTCACTGTCATCATTTCCTCAGTTATAATTTTGCAAAGGCTTTTTCATTCCCTCAGACTGGGGCTTCCTTAGGATGGGGCTGCGCCTCCCCTCAGACTGGGGCTCCCTGAGGACGGAGTTGCGTCTCACCTCAGACTGGGTCTCTCTGAGGACAGGAGTGTGTCTCCCCTTGGACCGGGGCACCGTAGATTGGAGCTGGTGGACAAGAAATATAAACAGGGAGGAGACAGTTCCACAGACCATGGTAGAAATCAGGTAGACTGGGAGACTGTGGGAGTCTGTGGGTCTGTCTCCTCCCTGTTTATATTTCTTGTCTACCAGCCCCACCTCAGTATCTAGGAAGGGGTCTTCACGTGGGAGCTGTAGTGATGTCACAGGTCAGAGAGGCTTAATCGACCTAGCCTGGTTCTGAGATCCCCCAGGAGCTCCTCAGGCTCCAAGAGCTGCTTCCCTCCCTGATTCTTCTGCTGATGATGTTGGGTCTCAAAAAAACAAAGAACAGAAACCCCTCTGAGACACTTGAAGGGCTCTGTGAGGTCAGTGGCCCCTGCCGAGCACCTGTCCTGGTCTCTATGCCTTCAGAAGATATTAGCTCTCGGGCCCTGCTTGGTTCCAAGGATGGCCTTCCCCTCTCTTTTTCTTTGCATATAGCTTTTCTTTCCTTTTGAGGTTGTCTGTGGAGAGAGACTGTGGATGGCATGAATAATAGATTATTAATTTGGAACCTCTCCAGTGAGTGAGACTTGCCACCAGTGAAGACGCATGTTATGTAACCAGCAAATTGCGTTGGCATCAGAGGCAGCATGTCTGCCGGAGAGCATCAGATCAGAGATGTGAGAGAAGCAGGCAGGGAGGCCCCCTTGCAGGAGGGTCTGTGGGGAGCCTGTCTCTTAGCTGATTATTTTCAGCCGCCTTCTCCTGTTTAAGCCTCACAGTGACCAGTGAGGAGGTACTGAAACCTCCCTGTGGAGAGAGGATAGGCTGGTCGCAGCAGATGCTGACTGACGCTGAGACCTGCTGAGTTCTCGGCACCCGGACCCTGATATTTCCCCATCGTGGTAAACTGATTGGGCCTGTGCCACAGAAGACCTGACAGAAAGGTCTCCTAAAGGAAACTTGAAAACAGAACCCAGGCCTAGGGACCATTGTCTCTGGAGGCGGAAGCCCCAGCCATCCGCTGGGGTGACACTGAGTTTTTTTAGCGAGGCCCTTGGAGGCTGACCTGTGGCCAGAAACAGATGGCCCAGTGTGTTCATCCTATCTCTAGCATTGATGCCTGGTGGTGCCTCAGGGAGGGAATCTCAGGCCACCTCGCTTGACAGGGCACTGGAGGCAGGGAGTGTGTTGGATGACAAAACTTCTGAGATGGGCTTCTCAGAGGCAGGGGTCTGGCCTGTGGCAGTCATGAAATTGCACCTCCCAGATCTTCTGCAGGGAGCATAACTGCCTGACAGCCCCAGCTGCTGAGCTCTGAACCCACTGCCATGTTGGAGCTAAGGCCATGCTTCTCCCTGGCTGCTTCCAGCCACTGACTGAATGGGACAATGGCTAGAACCTTAAGGCAGACCCATTCCTGCCAGATGGGGAAGGGGAGACTTTGGCTTTGGTTTAACTGTCTCCCCTGACAACCCACACTGGCCTTACCCCACTAGTCTAACTTTCTTCAAACTGCATTGAGACTAAGATTTTTTTCACTCAATCTTCCTTCCTTCCCACTCTCCTCTACAGGGGTCAGACCAGCACTGTAATTTGACAGTTCTCCCAGCGTCTTCCAGCC
The DNA here is from genome assembly GCF_009828535.3 of Hylobates moloch. Lineage (NCBI taxonomy): Eukaryota > Metazoa > Chordata > Mammalia > Primates > Hylobatidae > Hylobates > Hylobates moloch. The sequence continues at coordinate 39,173,124 of NW_026652295.1, read as the reverse complement.
TTTTCCCTGTTTTTACTCACAGGCATATCTTCTGCCTTGTATTCCTGGCATATATTTCTCAGGGGACATAGACTAATCCAGTCCCTTATTCTCCAACCCCTGGATCAGGCAGAGATGCTCACTGTCTAGGCATTGTCCAAGATGGAAGTGACTGGTAGCAAACATGTGTTTATAACTCATGATGATCGTAACTTGATTGCCAGGTCCCTGTCCTAAAGAATGCAAAGACCCTGAGGCTGGAGTGGGTCTGGCCCATGGAATTAAGGCAGAGAGTCATAGTAGATGAGTTCAGAGAGTTGAGGGGGCCAGATCCTGTAGGGTCTTGTGGCAATCCTGGGACATCATTCTCAGCCTAAAGCACAGTAGTCTTTCCTGGAGGCCAGGACTCAGCCTTTTCATGGTTTTCTTCTTATCGATCCTCCTCTTGCCCATCAGAAGCAGAATTTAGCCCTTGTTGGTTAATTTCTCCAAGGCTGTAACATCAGAAGTGGCTTGTTTCCTCCTAAGACCCCTTCCAATGCTTCTTAATGAGCATTGCCCAACTGCTCTGTCCTAGAAGAGAAGGAAGTCTGATGGCCACTAGAGTTCCAGACCAGGAGTCCAAACTCAAAATTCATAGCCCTGCTTGCCCATCGATTAGCCCTGGAACCTTGGGCAAGTTAATTAGCCTCTTGAAGCCTTAGTTTCCACGTCTGCACAAAGGTGATGCTAATAATGGTAGTAATAGTAGCTAACACTAGTTGAATGCCTACTGTGTGCTAAGCACTGTTCTGAGTGCTTTACATGTATTATGCAATCCACGTCTATGTTATTCTCTCTTATATTCTTGGCATCTGTTTCTCAAAGGACATAGACTAAGCTAGTCCCTTATTCTTTAACCCTGGATCAGGTAGAAACACCCACTGTCTAGGTGTTGTCCACGGTGGAAGTGACTGGTGGCAAAGGTGTGTTTATAACACATCATGGTCATAACTTGAGTGCTCTGGGTCCCTGTCCTAAAGAATGCAAAGACCCTGAGGCTAGAGTGGGTCTGGCCCATGAAATTAAGGCACATCTATTATTATTATTCCCATTTGTACAGATGGAGCAATTTAAAAACTTCCCCAAGATCACAAGCTGGTGAGGAGCAAAAGTGAGCTCCAGATCCAGGTGGTCTTGCTTCTTACCCTTCCACTGCCTTGCCTTTGAGTGCCCATCTCATAGAGCTGTTGGGAGAACCCTATGAGATAATCCAGCATTCTTTAGGAAACTTATCTAGCCCTGACAGACATGTGAGTTCTGAGCCCTGGGTCCTCTATGACAGTGTGTGTGTCTGGAGCACTTCATTCTTTTATTTGTCCATTTATCAGACAGTTACTGGGGACGTCTTTGTGCCAGAGAGTGTGACAGGTGCTGAGATATGGCAGTGAGCAGGCCAGTCTTGTCTGTGTCTGCCCAAACCTTATAGCCCAGAGGGGAAGATAGATGCTAAATAGACAATTATGCAGATGATTAATTATGGTTGGGGTCTGTGCTATAAAAAGAGAAGTCATACAGTGAGAAAATGTGACAAGGTGAACTGCCCTGTGTGGGAAGGAGTGACCCTGACACTCTGATCCTGCCAGTCTTGGTAGTACGATCCTTGTCTGAGCAGGGAGACACTCCCTGGCCTCAGGGAGAGTCTAGTCTCACCTCACCCAGTCTGAGAGGGAGAGCTAGCCTGTGCCGATCTGATGGAGGATGTACAGCCTCATTATCTAGTCTGATGAGGGAGATCAAGCCCAAGTGCCTGCTTATATAATAAAAGTAGAGATATGCAGGGGCCTAGTTCTGAGAGTACAGCTGAGGTCAGTGAGCAGGACACCAGACAAAGCAGAGACTATGGTGAAAGCTGAAGCAGCTTTGGAAGATAGGCTAGGGTTGGCATTTTTGGGTTCTATTCAGACGGGGCTGAGCCTACCCTTCGGGGGTCTGTTTGCAGTGATCTGATGGTAAGGAGGGCACAGGCAGAGGTTGAAGGGAGAGCAGGTAATGAATTTAAGTGACCCAGCCCAGCATCTAGCCCAGGTGGGCGCTAAATAAATGATAGTTGTTACTGAGTGAGGATCACGCTGTCAGTAAATAACACAGAGAAGCATCGGAGCCATAACTGTCCTGACCGCTCCATTATCAAAGGTCCCATTGCAGGAGCTTCCAGAAAGATTTATCTCCATTTTGGTAGCGGGCTCTTCAGAGTTGGAAATTAAAGTGAAACTGAGGTGCACAACCTGGGGCTATAGCAAGGGACCTTGCGTGGAAATGGGCACTTATTTGGAGTATTAAAAGGATAAGCTAAGGCCAGCTCATCCTCTGGCTGCACAGAAAAGGGATTGTTTTTTTTTTTTAAAGAGAAGTAGTTGGAGAAAAATTTTTAATGAATCCTATCCAACCATAAAATCATGTAGAAAATGAATCCTATCTGACAATAAAATAAAAGTGAAACAAATTACTAGGTTCTCATATTTGTAGGACAAATTAATTTCATGTTTAGAATACTAATTGCTTGCTGAGGGTCTGCAACTATGTGCTGCCTGAATTTAGCACATGCCTTCAGGTTTGGAGGGCTGCAGAGGAGGGCGGGGAGCGCGGGTGCAGGCCTGGCCCTGAGTCCTCCGCTTGGACCCTGCCTTTGTCATATCTCTCTCCAGTGCCCACGGCCTAGTGGGCACACATTGCTTGGCCTCAGACTGGGGCTCCCTGAGGGCAGGGCTGTGCTTCCCCCTCAGACTGGGGCTCCCTGATGCAGGGCTGTGCTTCCCCCTCAGGCTAGGGCTCCCTGATGCAGGGCTGTGTCTTCTTTGTTCAGGCTGAGGATTCCTTGAGGATGGGGAGTCTTCAGGAAAGCTACAGACTGTCTTCAGAAAAATGAACAGAAAGACAACATATCCTTTCGGGGATCCACAGACCCTGCACCATGCCTTCTTGGCTCTTTGGGAGATGGAGGCTAGAAAGCTGGAGTATAGAGATGATAGAGGTGGGAATGTGCTGTGCAAATTGGAAACTGAAGGGTATGATGTTTCTTTTCCTCTTGCATTTTTCACTTTTTATGCCTCATGCTGGGAAATGTGAGTTCACTCCCAGTTATCCTCAAGCAAATGATTGCATTTGTGAATTCTCGGTAGAAAAAAAAGAAACAAAAGAAAAACGCAGACAGTCTGCCCACTGTCTGTGAAACTCCTGGGTCACCTGTTACAACTCGAGTGGTGCCTATTCAGAAGAAGCTTGGCTCTTGTCCTAGCAGCCCAAGGTGATAACTGCCATGATACCTTTTATCAGTCTCCTTGTGTGGGTCAGCACAACACCCACAGCTCTTCACACACCCTACTCCTCGTGCCTTCTGGAGACAATAGAGTTTATTATGCCCATTTTACAAATGAGGCAAACAAGGCTCAAAATGTTTAGTAACTTGCACAAGATTGCACAGCAACTAAGAGTTTGAAATGAGAATTGGATCCAAATCTCCCACGCTTCCATGTGCTCTGCACCATAAGTAAGGTCAATCTTTCCCACCCCACTCCCCCAAAAACGTAGTCATATTTTTCAAAGATCACACACACACACACACACGCGCGCGCGCGCACAGGCAGAGGATTGAGGACTAGGTACGTGCATTTTTCTTTAACGTCTCTATGCTCTCTATGCCACAGTTTCTGGTTCCAGGTCTGCCTCCAAGCATGTAGCTAGGTTGGCCAGGGAGGTGGCCTGGCTCAGACACTCTCCTTATGCCCTGTAAGCTCTGAGTGAGCACCTGCTATGTGCCTGGCATCCTGCCAGGTGCTGGGCACATATGGGAACCTGGTCTTCCTGGGCATCTGAGAGGTATATTATTGTGGACAATATCTTCTGTGTGATGTTGCCCCTTAATTCTTGTCTGTAGGGCTTGTCCTGATTGATCTCGGTTTGGTCATAGACCAGCTGTGTGGCTTTGTGTCATCCTGTCTCTGAGTTCAGTCTTCCAAGACATTTGGACTAACCCAGTGGTGTTGAAGGCCTTCTAGGTGTGACACCCTGCCATCTGTGCACCTCTCTGTCTTAGGATGAATGGTTCTAAGGAACCATCTTGTCCTGCCCACCCCTATGTCTCCCACAACTGTCATTCTCTGATGACCTTTGCACCATAGCAGTGCTGAGGACATGTGTCTGTCTCAGGGAGATAGACTAGAGACCAAGGCTGTATGCAGGTGCTATGATCTTGGGTTGTTCCTTTAGGCCAGGGACTGTTCATTTGCAGCTTTGGCCCCAGTGCCTTACACAGTGCTTGGCACATTGCTCATGTATAACAAACAGTTGATGAATGAATAAATAAATGGATGAATGAATGAATGCATATGATCAGCACTCACAGCTCCTCTGGAGACTTTACTCCAAGTCTGATTTCTTTTACTACCCTGAGCCGATTTCTCATTCCAACCCCCTAATCTGAAAAGCAACAGCCTCCCCTTCTGGCGTGTGTCCTGTTGTGTTGGCTGCTGAAAACATTTTACCAATAATAACATTCTGCCCCCATTTTCACGCCACAAGCAGGTTCCATTTCTCCCCACTTTTTGCCACTGTCATCTAGAAAGAATACTTTCCCCATCACCACACTTTGATCCAATTATCTCCACTCCTTCTATAGTTCTTGCATTTCCTAATTAAGAAGGAGAGTTCTCAGGTAGGGAGAAAGGGTCTTTAGGAGAAGGGTGCTCTGGCATCTTGCTTCCACTTAGGGACTTAGAAGGAAAGGGATACCTGAGCAGGTGTATCAAATGAGTCCTCCAGGGAACAGCCCACTGAGGTTTCCCCTGAGCCAGTGCTATAGCATGATTACCTTCCATTAGTATGGTATCTCATATACAGAACAGGACCCGCATTACTTTACTTTAAATAATTAACTGCTGAGAGGACAGAGTGCAGGAAAGGAGCTTGGGCTGCAGCTGAGTGTTTCATGTTTTAATTAAAGCCTCTCTGATAAATGTTTACCAGTTGCTTCTGATTCTTCCTGGGAAAGAAATAATAAAAAAAGAAGGTAGGATGATGGGAAGAAGAAGAAGGAGGGGGGAGAAAGGGATGGAGAGAAGGAGAAAGGAAGGAAGAGGGAGAGAAGGAGGAACACATAGTCAGAAGGAGATAGAAGAGGAACATGAAAGAAACAACTCTTCAGGCTCCAAACAAGCAGAGCCAGTCCCCCTGGAATACTCACACACGCTCTCAGGCCCTTTCTTCCCTCTGAGCTGCGGAGCAGTAAACCAGAGTTTGAAAACAGGAATCTCTTTTACTCCCTGCTGTGTGTTCCTGTGTTACTAATTCCTGTCTTTCCTGGCCTGCCCACATCTCCTTGAGGCTCCATTCCCCAGTCCCTTGTCTCCCATCCCTTACTGCCCTCCAAGACTCACTCCAACCACAGTCACCAACACTCTCACCCCCAAGGCTGCAGGGCTCATGGGCAGACCACCTGGGGTGGCTTTCCTGGGGACAGGGACTGTAGCTTTTTCCCTATGTGCATCTCCTTGTCTTAAAGACCCGGTTCTCAGAGTCTTCTGAAGTGCTGGTCCACAAGTGACAAACAGATTGTGGCCACTGAAATTATCATGCGACCACTATAATGGGTTGGGTGACAGGGTTTAGATCCAAAGTGGATTTGGATGGAGAAGAGGCTTCAATTTGGGAGCAGGAGTCTAAGCTGCCTTTTTGTGATTCTTCTTTGGGAGTCCAGCCATCAGCTCTGTTCAGGGTAGCTGACTGTTAATCTCCAGCCAGTTTGTGTGAGCGTGTGTGATTTGTGTGTGTGTATGCATTCTCAGGTCTAGCGTCAGCATCCCTGCTCTGCCCTCTCTGCTGCCACACCTCTTTGCTAGCCTTAATTACAACAATTTAGGAGGCACGCTTAAGACGGCAGAATAAACCTATCAATATTTCACTTAAGAATGGATTTCTGTCGGATGATATCGGAGACCTATAAATGAGAAATATGAGACTTGTTCTCAGTAGCCTTAGACACACACAGACACACACACACAGACACACACAAAGACCTCTGATGAATTATTAACATGTGATTTCCTTTCTGTCTCAAACACTGGGAAAAGCTGAGGGCTTTATTCAGCTGCACTCAGAGATGAGCATTTCTATTGAAGCTATTTGCCTAAAACATATTAAAATAAACATGATAAAACTATGGCTGTGCGTTTCGGGGTTTCCGGTTGGTGAGAAGCCAGGAGATGCTGCTGCTCTGTGTGCCTCCCTCCTCTGGGTTTGTTGGGGGAGGAAGATGCTGGGCCAGGTGTCCTGGATCTGAGTCATTTCCACCAGTCAAGAAGGCAGGGTCACTGCGGGGCCGAAAAGGCATAGTGCCTACGTCTAGGTGGAGAAGGGCCCTTGGGCTCAGGATCCCTCTGGCTCCCCTGCCCTTGTCTTCCTCTCAAGCCCTGTGGATGGAGAGCCACAGGATCTCACTTCTCTACTGGGCCTCATCAACTTCACTGTCTGTAAGTGGGTCGCTGTAAGGAACATGGCTATGCTTTGATCAAGGATAGGCCAAGGTAAACATCCAGAGTGACTCAGCGAGTTCAGAGCACAGGTATGGAACTCCACTTGTTATCACAGCCATGTTGCCATAACGCGGCAAGGCCATCCCTTGGCTCTACGCCATTACTGTCTGTAGAAGGTATAACTGCCCTGCTGACGCTGCGCACGGGGCTAGGTTCGGCACTGTATGGCATGGCATGGCTCATGTGTGTGCCCAGAGAGAGAGTAACACTACCAACCCCTGTAAGGGAGAGCCTGTTGCCTTGAAGGTGGGGCAGGGGGTAGCCAGGAACTCACTTGTGCCCAGATAGAAAGAGTTAAGCTGCAGACCCTGACAGAGCTGGCCTCGCAAGCCAGGGAGTGCAGCTGAAGGCGTGGGGGCAGCAGGAGCCGCAGAGCTGGCTGCTGAGAGGAGCCGCACAGCCGGAGCAGACAGTTGAGACAAGGTGGACAGTGTGAGAGGGCTAGTGAGCATAAGCTGCTGATGAGAGAGCTGCTGGATAAAACTACATTGCACGTGCTTACAGCCGCTGGAGTGTTCTTTCAGCTCTCTGCCCAGCCCCCACTCCCGTTGAACCTCAGCATGGCCTGGAACCTGACCACAAGCAGGACATTTGGTGTAGTTGTGAACATGACAGCTGCTCATTGCTTTACCTCTTAGTGTTGAAAACAGTGGGTCATAGCAGAACAAACATGGCCTGAGACAGTCGTGAGTCATTGGCTAATTCTGTGGTCCTGGGCAGGTCACAACTTCTCCGAACCTCAGTTTCCCCAATTCCAAATGGGGGACAATTGTGCCTATGCCACTGAGTAATATTATCAATGGTAAATATAAAATCCCCATTCAGGGAAGTGTCCACAGTAGTCACTTGTATGGCAGTGATGACAGAGGTGATTTCTTAGTGTGGCTGGTTGGGTGCCATGCCTTGAAATTGACTCAGCCAATTTAATTTGCCCAGAAAGAGGTGAGCAGGTGCTGAACATTTGGAAAACCTTGGACATATAGGATCAAATAAAAGGGACTGGAAGTATTTAACTTGGAGAAGTTAAATCTCAATATGATATACTTGCCTTCTTTAAGTAACCTCCTTGAAGAAGGATCAGATGTATTATGTGAAGCCCCAGAGGGAGAAGTAGACATTGTAGGAACAATTTAGATTAACATAAAGAACATTTTAACCAACAGAACTGTATGAAGATAGAAAGGGCTACTTTGGATGGTGCTGAGTCTCCATCACTGACGATCTTCAAGAGAGGCTGAGGAGCCAATTGGCAGAGATGCTGTAGAGGTGATTTTGCACTCCCAAGAGGAGACTCTAGGGTTTCATGTCACCCTGTCTCTGGTTCCAAGTGGAGGGGCCTCCATCAGAGCAACAAACTTATCCTCCTTCATTGCTTCCCTCATGGCCATCCTAGGGAGGAGGTGACTTGTCTGAGTGGAAATTTGGGAGAGGACCTGAGTGTACTCCACTCTGGAGATCTCTCTGCTGACAGAAGGCACGTATTTTCTGCTCCTCCCCACCACAGGGCTGGGACTGCTGACTTCTAGCCCTGTCTGAGACTTAATGAACCTGTCAAATTCAGGAATAAGGTGTTAGCAAGCCCACCTTGCTGAGAGACCCTAATGCCAGATTCTCCACAGTTTCAATAGACTAAAGGTAATATTTTGGTCTCCATCTGCCTGACTCCTCTATCCATTTCTTAGAAAGCCCTGAACTAGGTGTGGAAAAAGGAGTGTTAGTCATTGACCCTCTGAGATCCCAACATAGTTCAACTTCCCAAGGCTGGAACATATGGTAGTCAATGCCTCTTTGCTTTAAGAATCTATTTCCTGCTGTCTTAGTCCCTGAGTGTTGCTCTAACAGAATACCACAGAGTGGGTAATTTATGACCAATAGAAATTTATTTCTCACAGTTCTGGAGGTTGGGAAGTCCAAGATCAAAGAACCAGTAGGTTGATTGTCTAGTAAGGGTTTGGTTTCTGTTTCCAAGATGGCTCCTTGAACACCGTATCCTCCAGAGAGTAGGAACACTATCCTCACATGGCAGAAGGTGGAAGGGCAAGAGAGATAAACTTCCTTTGTCAAGTCCTTTTATAAGGGCACCTAATGCCATTCACAAAGGTGAAGCCCTCCTGACTCAACCCCTCCCAAAGGCCACACCTCCCAATAATGTTGCACTGGAGATTAAGTTTCAACTGGAATTTTGTAGAGAACAAAAACATTCAAACCATAGTACCTGCCCTTCTGCGCACTACATTTCCCAGCCTTCCTTGCCAACTGGCTTCTTGCTGGGGTCAGATAATGAGAGAAATAATGGGAGATTGCAGGGAAGAAAAGGTGAGAAGCTAGAGTATTTCTCCCACTGTCTTCCTGCTTTAATGAGTGTTTTCAAGGTGGCTGAGTACCCAACACAGTTCCAGCTTCTGCCAAACAGACTTGGCATCTGGCTTCTGGAAACAGTACCTCCTCTTGTCCCTCCAGCCAGCCCTAAGGGTCACATTGGCTTTCTGTTCTTGCTAACAGCTGGTTGCTTTGCTGACCCTTTTTTGGCTTCTCAGCTCTTCCACCGCTTGGGTAACCAATTTCCTATATTAAATTATTACTGTTGGAAATATCTAGAGTGGTTTATGTTTTCATGACTGGGTCAGAACACAGTCTCTATTTGGGGAATTTATGTGACAGATTCCCTGGATGGTAAATATCTCAAAGGCCACCATAGAATTCAAGAGTTCCCTGGGGATCTCTGCAAACCTCAAGCTCCTGAACTCTGTGGCTCTGAGTCCTGAGTGTCTCAAGGAGGGACGAAGTCATGGAGACTGTGGGGGGTATGATTCAGGCTTCCCCCAGGGCGGAGTGTAACAGCCTTTGCTTCAGGCCCAGGCTTTTCCTGCCCCAAGAAGCCAGTCACAGGGTGCTCCTGTAGTAGGGCAAGTGTAACAGTCCATTGTCGGGGGCAGCTTTGACCTGGTTTCAGGGCCCTTTTCCTCAGGCGTTGTGTTAATGACCGACTTCCCTGGAAGCCTCAGTCTCGTGCATCCCGGGTTGTCAGCCCTACCTTCACTCCTGGCTGCTCATTCGCATACAGCTCCTCAAAACTTCTTGCATCTTGGCTTCTGAGTTCTCTGGTCTAGCCTATCAGCACAGTGTATACCTACCCAATGAGTCAGCTTTAGCTGTGGGGCTCCAGGTCATTTATCTTGTGTTCATCCTTGTCCATAGCTGCATATGACAGGCCTTGTCACAGACAGGCCTCTTGAGTCTCCCCAGGTGCCTCACAGTTATTAGCACCCATCAGTGAGTGCCTGAAGGCACTGCCAGAAATTCAGTGGCCACCTGCATCTCCTTTCATGGGCCTGGAAATGGGGCAAGTGTGGAGCTGCAGATGTGGAAGTAGACTCCACAGGAGATCTGTCATACCAGCTTAATTTTGCATTACTGTCTGCCTGTGAGCAATGTGAGAAAGTTGATTTAGAATTTTCTTGCCTGAAGAAAGAAGTAGAATAACCTAATAAACTCTGAGATTATTCCATGAACACTGTGAAAGGATCTTAAGAATTTCAATCTATAAATGAAATTTTTGATAACCATCACTATTGCCATCCCCATCACTGTGGTGGCCACAAATTCTATTACCACCATCCCCGCCATCACTCCCACTGCCACCACAACCACCAGCAATGGCGTCACCATCACCATTGTCACCATCATCCTTAATGCACCCCCCCATCACTATCACTGCCACTATTAAAGTGATCGCTACTGCTATGGCCACTGTCACTGAAATCAACACTAAAAACACCATCAACCTCAACATCTTACACATCATCTAATGCCCTCCTTACCCTTCTGGAAGGCTCTGGCTGGGCCAAGGACTGCAGGATGAGAGCAACATAGGGGCTGTCATTGGAGACAGTCATACCAACATAGGGAGTACAGCAGCAGAGAAGCAACGTGAAATCAGGAATGAAAGGAACAGACAGGGGCTGTCTCCTTGTACAGGACGTGTCTTTTTTTTTTTTTTTTGAGATGGAGTTTCACTCTTTTTGCCCAGGCTGGAGTGCAATGGCATGATCTTGGCTCACTGCAACCTCCACCTGCCAGGTTCAAGTGATTCTCCTGCCTCAGCCTCCTGAGTAGCTGGGATTGCAGGCACCTGCCACCACTCCTGGCTAATTTTTGTATTTTTAGTACAGGTGGGGTTTTGCCATGTTGGCCAGGCTGCTCTCGAACTCCTGACCTCAGGTGATCCACCTGCCTTGGCCTCCCAAAGTGTTGGGATTACAGGTGTGAGCCACCTGCCGGCCCTAGGACATGTCTTTGAGTGGGAAGAGCAGTGAATACAGAGGTGGGAGGGGAATACATCACTGAGAAGGGAGCAGACCTCATGCTTGGTATTGGTGGAGGAACACCTGGAGCTACACAGGGAATCAGAGTAGATGGGAGGCGGGAGATAAAAGGTAAGTTTTATTGGCGGTTGTCTTTCTTCTGGACAGTGCACTAACAGCCCAATTTCCCCGGGCAGGGAAAAAATAGGGTGGTGAGGAAGAGAAAAGCAGCCCCTGATGTCCACGAGCTGGCCATGGCATTCTTCTGTTGAACATAAACAATTTCATAGTAAAACATCAACATCAGACAAAGCAACCTGTGACAAGAATGGATCAAGGCAGAAACAAATCTATTCCATAATCATGTCTGAACACAGGCAAAACATGAACATTATCTAAACCGTAAAATACCAACCAGCCCCTCCTCCAGCTAATGTGAGTGACTGCCGCCTCTCTACCAATTGCAGTGTTAGCCTCACTCTAGTCTGTCCTCCCCACAGATCAAACTTATTGAGATACCCAATCACAGACTTGTCCCTGCTTTCTGACAGCACTCAATCCAGGGCAGACGTCTGCTTTCTTGGACTCTCCCCAAGTCAGCTAACCAAAGCCAGATCCTATAATAGCTTCTTCCTAGCTCTAGCCTCTTAACTGAGATGTCTCATGAGTCTCCATTTTTCATGTTCTGAATGCATCAAGTAATACACCCAACTTGTCTAACTATAGGTTCCTGGGGAGCTTTGGCTGTAAGGCACTGACAGAGGTGTAGGAAGGTGTTACCTCTGGTGTATCAGGAATGGTTAATGTTACCCCAGAGGGGTCTCTCTCTCCTGGAAGGACATATGGGGTGACCAGAGTATGGTGCAGCTAGGCAGCCTCAGCACCTGTTCTAGGGCCCGGCTTCTCCAGCTGGTCACCCTGCTAAGGGAACAAGCCTGTGGAGGACCCAGGCTTTTTCTCAAGTGCCAGTTGGGAGTGGGGCATAAAATCTCCCTGAACTGCTTGTCAAAATGCAGAATCCTGGACCTCACTCCTGGAGATCTCAAGACAAAAGCCTTGATGTCTATCATTACAACAAATTCCTCTGGTGGTGCTTATGTTTGAAAACCACAGATTGAGGGGCTTGCCACTCTGAGGGCCTTCACGGTCACCATTTACTCAAGGCTAGGGTTGGCAGAGCTGGACTCTAAATGCTTTCCAGAGATAAATTAAAAACATCCCCCACCCTGGAAGCCATATGTCTATGGGCTCAAAGTCCTAGGGTGTCTCCCTCTATTCTGGAAAGATCCATAGGGTCAGGTCCCTCCCAGCCCTCCTAGTTGGGTCTATACCTTCTTCCAGAGATCACAGCACAGAGCTGCCCAGTAACATTCGGGGTAAAGGCACCTGCCTCCAGCAAGATGTTTCTCAAAAGTGACCCACATTCCGTATCTTGAACTGAATGAAAATGTTAATCAATAGATCTATTGCCCTGGCCCCTGGGTCTTTGAGCTGCACACACAGGGAATGCAAACTGATTATAGCATTTAAACACACACACACACACACACACACACACACACACACACACACACACAGACTGCTCCCATAGGGAGGCAGAGCAGACAGTTCTCTTATACCCAAAGCCTTGCACAACCTGTCCATCCTCATCCTCATAGCTTCTCATCCTACCCCATCCTCACTAACTTGGTCCTCCTCGATGAGGATAGTACTAGCCCAGTGAGATCTTGGGGTCAGGCCATTTACTTTGGGGACATCCTTGCCAGTCCCACCCGAGGGTTAGACTCTACTTTATGGAGCTTCAGCCTTGTGAGACCCCTCAACCTCCCTTTGACTGCTTCTCCATCTTTACCCATCCTCAGCCATTTGGAGCCCTGGTCACAAGGCTGCAGCTTAGAGTTGGTACTGGAATGGGTTAAGACTTTTGGACTGTTGGGATGGGGGTAAATGTATTTTGCATGTGACATGAATTTGGGAGTTCCAGAGGGTGGAACACTGAGCTGGATTATATCCCCCCAAAATTCATATGCTGAAGCCCTAACCCCCAGTACATCAGAATGTCACTAGACTAGCAAATAGGGTCCTTAGAGAGGTGATTAAGTTAAACTGAGGCTGTTAGTGTGGGGCCTAATCCAATTTGATTTCCTTATAAGAAGAGGAGCTTAAGAGGACACAGAGAGATACCAGGAGCCCACGTGCACAGTGAGACAACCCTGTGAAGAAGCAGTGTAAGCCAAAGAGAGAGGCCTAAGAGGGAACCAGCCCTGCTGGCACCTTGATCTTGAACTTTCAGCCTCCAGAACTGTAAGAAAATAAATTTCTGTGTTTTAAACAGAAAACCATCTCCCTATAGCATTTTGTTATGGCTGCCTGAGAACACTAATACAACCTTCTTCCTGTTCAATTTCTCTTCACCTTTTTCTGTCCTCAGAAACTTGGGGTCCACATCACATCCCTGCAGCTCATCTTTGGGGGTGTAGAAGCTACTTCACCACAGATGTGAGGGCTTGGTGGGACAACCTCATACATATTTGCATTTCATACACATTTGCTGGCCCCTTGCAAGTGGCGCCCAACACTCATGCTCATGGTTGACTGGTAGATGCTGGCATGAGCCCAGACACCATGAAGAAGGACAAGTGATCTACTGGTGGTGACACTTCATGGACACTCTTAGCCTTTATTTTCAACTTGACTTTAATTCATGGTCCTAAAACCACTGAGCACCTCAGTTTGTTAAAGTAGAGCATGGGGATATGAAAGCCAAGATGACGATCTGTTACTTAGATATTTCAAGCTTGCATCTGGAGAAGATGAATGTGGACACTTGCAAATGAGACTTTCCATGTGCCTGTGCTTGGGTGAAGGTGCCAATACAACTCTTTCACTTATCCCACCCTCTTCTGGCCCCAGAGAGGAAAAGCACATGCACCTTGGATGGCAGAATATAAGGATGAGTGAGATTATTGAGTCTGTGGTGACCCTTCAATGATTTACCTAATGGAGAGAGAGGGATTCTGAGGGCAAGAGATCTTGGTCTTAGGGCTCCCTAGGTTGAAGGCTGTGGGTACTTCTCCCCTATCCAAGGCTTGATAAAGCTGCTGTGGGAGTCTTAGTACTATTAGAAGGACAGATCCCTACCCTATCCCCTCGTGTACACTGCTGGCCTCAGGCAACTTCTTCACTCCTCTGAGCCTCAGTTTCTTCATCGCAGCTTCTTACCATCACACATGGTAAGTGATGAAAGTTAGTGGATGCACATAGCAGGTCTTCGATAAATAGTAGTTGGTGAAGTCCTTAAACGCTCTGGTGTAAGCAATAAATGACCCACTCCCATCATTCCCACACCCAGGCAGGGGTGGGCCTGAGCCCGTCCTGGGAGCAGAACTACAGCATGTCAGGGACCACTCTCCCTCCCCAGGCTAGCAGATCTGGATGGTGGTTCCAGTTTGGTATCCTGCAGTTTGCTGAGCCCTGCAGTTTTGACAGGCAGCCCTGGGAACCCAGCAGCTCCACGTGGAAGGAGCCTAATTAATCACTGTAGTAATGGTTCCGGCAGCCCCACCGCACTGGGCCGTGTCCTCCTGCTGCTGCTCACTCACCACCGTCTGCCAGAAAGCTCATGTGCACTCACCCTACAACTCCGCCCCCCAGGCAGCTCGACTGGGATCAAACCAGACCAGGAAAGGGATACCTGAATGCCTCTGACTTCTAGAGATATGGATGCCCCTACGCCCCCTCCTATTGGGCCTGCCTCCCTCGGCTCTTCGCTTGTGAGCTGAGAGCTCTTCTTTCCCAGATAAAAACCCAAATGCAAGCAGGGATCACACACACAGCACAGTGAGGGCTGTGGAAGAGCACTAGATTTGGAGTTGAGAGACCATGGCTGGAGAGTCTGTGCTACCCTTACTGGCTGTGTGCACTTGGTAAGCCTCTCCACCTGTCTAAGTCTCAGTTTCCTTACCCGTGAAATGGTGAAAGTAAGACCCATCCTGACTAGCATGTAGGACAGAAGCAAAAGCTTCTGCTTCATAGATGTAAACTGCTTTAAGAGCCATACCAAACAATCAATATCTGGAGCTTTCACTGCATTTCATAGAGAGCCCTCCCTGCATGATGGATAGAGATGGGGCACCCTCTGGCTCCTTTCTGTGGACCTTTCTGAGAAGAACATCATCTCAGCTGTGCCCACATTCTCTTGTGGATGAGCCCGGGGGGGTCCTGTGGATGTGGAGGTGGGGTCTGGAGGGCAGGGCTGCGTGGTTTCATTGTGAGAACACAGTGTGTATCTGCATCCCATCAGGGAAGACAGGACACTCCTAGCCTCAGGGCAGGTTCCCATGATTCACAGCATCTGAATCACTTCCCACACCCCCTCCCAGTCTGACAGGAGCCCTCTTGGCAGAGCCAATTTTGAGGGCAAAGAGACCCACAGACACCTGGAGATCCTGCTCTAGCCGTGGGACCTTCCAGTTTGGTTGGAAATTATGGCCCAGCCTCTGAACCTTCCAGCCCAGGTGGGGAGGCTCCAGGTGCAGCATGGACCCTCACATCAGTCCAGTGAACAAAGCACCTGGAAAGACCTACCAGGCAGTGAGAGCAAATGGACCTTTAGGGGCAGAGCAGCTGCCTGGAAAAGGGTCTGTTCTTAGCCTGGCTTGGCCTCTTGTCAACTTACCCCAGGAGCCTCTCTGGAGGAAACCTGATCCCACAGCCCTTCCTGAGCCATAGGTCTAAACAGAGCCTTGCTCCCTGAATTTGAGTTGCTCAAGATCAAGGGGCACTGATCGCCCTGTGTGTTCAGCAGAAGGCACTCCCTGCCTCTCTGATTCAATCTATCTTTGAGGATACTTCTTTCCTCCCCGGCTCGTTTTACCAACCTCTCCAGAGCCAGTCTCAGCTCTTCCTTTTGTGAAATGGAGGGAGATTATTTGGTCTCCCTTTGTCCTGAGAACCAAAAGCTTTAAGGACAAATAATGATCAATATAATAAAACCTCTGTCAAGGAAAGGTACTGGGAAACGGAATAAATCCCTCCTTTTAATAGGGATAGCTGACATATATAGCGCTTACCATCTGCCAGGCATTGTCCTAAAAGCTTTTCATATATTAACTCACATCAGCCGTATGAGGTAGATACTCTTAATATCCCCATTTTATAGAAGGGGAAGTTGAGGCACAGAAAAGACTAGCCTGAAGTCCCACGATTAATAAGTAGTAAGACTGAGATTCAAACCCAGACAGCCTGACTCCAGGATCTGGGCTCTTGACCTCCAGGCTACTCCATCTCCAGCAGCTGAGGCTGTGTTCTGGCATGGCTGTTTCTGTCTCTATCTCCCATGCTAGACTGTGCAGGGACCCGGCGTATTCCTCTTTGTCCTCCTAGCCCCAGGCATAGTTCCTGACACATATCTGCAACATAAATAAATAAATAAATAGGAGGCATAGTGATAGGTGCCACTGAACAGGCATATTATCTGGGTCTAATCCAGGGGGATCCTGGATGCCTGGTGGTGAGAAGAGAGCAGGAAAGGCCCCACTGGGGGTGTATTTGCTCTCTCAACACTGTGGTTGGACACGTGCTGCATTGGAGTCATGAGACATCTGCAGGATTCACCTGAGATCCAACCACATTTTTGTGCCTTTAGAGCCTTTCCCACCTGCTCCTCTCCCTCCTCTGCCCTGCCTCCCACTGCAGGAAGGTCCATTGCAGCCACATCTTTATGGTCCAGTGAGGCTCTCTGTGACATTCGGCACCCCCACCCACCACCAGCCACTGAGTATGCTGAGACCCATTTTAATTTGTATTGTTATGGTCGCTGGTATTATTTCTAATCCCCGAACCTTATTTTTCCCCTGGAGGAAAAGTTTTACATGCTGAGGCCGGAACGCTAAGTGTTCTGGAAGGAATTGGAAATAATCATGAGAACAAGCAGGTGGTGGTATGCGAGGCTCGCCGTAGGTGGATGAGGAAAAGACCCCTCTCCCCTGAGAAATGGTCGTGTTCCCAAAGCCCCTGGTGGGGTGTGAAGCTTAGAGAAGGGGGTGTCTGCAGGCTGGGGAAGCAGTGGAGACAGATGGGGAGGGTGGAGGTGGGGCAGGAAGGCCCTCCACTGGGGCTTGCTAGGGACACTTCTCTGCAGGTTGTGAGAGAAGGCGGATAAATATCACCGTGGTATGTGTCGGTGTGGGAGATGGGCAGGCCTGCAGTATAAGGTATAATGAGTTAAAAGAATCATTCACTGAGTAAAGAGAAATATCAGGAATCAAATTGCAGGGACGATTTCAAGCAATCATAAAGGGTTTTTCAAATATATTCACTGCTAAGAGCTACAGATGTCAGGAGAGAAAATTCGTTCACTTACCAATAATAGTCGCGGAGGCTGGGGGAGCAGGATGCAGACGTGGAAAGTACTTAACCAGCTTCCCCACCTCCTTCTCTCCTGGGATGCTTGGGTGTAGGGGAGGAGGGCTGAGTTCTGGGTGGGGAAATAGCTCCTCCATTCACCAAAAAGGGTGGGGGAAATGGGTATGACTTGCACCTGGGGAGTGGGATGGCCTGGGCAGGCTGAACTAGAGGGAGGAAAAGCTTGGAGGGGACAGAGAAGGACACTGTGGCCCCAACAGCCCAGCCCCAGCATGACTCCCTCTTCCTCGCCAACCCATCCACAGGTTATGTGACTTAAGGACAGGCACCATGCTTGGCATTGGGTAGGAGTCTTGTTGTTGTTGTCACTGAGAATTTATTGATGGTTTGTGATGAGCAGAGCACTCTGCCAGGTGTATGACAGACTGGAGACCCTCAGAGACCTGGTACCTGCCCTGGGCTTGCAACCTAATTAGGGCGATGAAAGCAGCATCCCAAGGGAAGTGAGAAAAATCTTAAGCACAAGGCTGGGAGATGTGGAGTCATTGTGATGGGAGATGAGTGTCATCAGCGGCCACCTCAGGAAGCCCAGTCAGGAAAACCTTCAGGGACACTCAGATATTAGCCCTGTCTATGTAAGTTCTGCCAAAATGCCGCCTCTTCCTTTCAGGGGCCCACCTGGTGCAACAGGAAGTATTAACCATTGCACAGACTCTACCTTCACCTGCCAGGACAAAGTCTAGGGCAATCATATCATCTAAAATGACCCTGGGCAATGAGTTGAAGCTGACCTGAATGATTCTGAGGGCAGAGGCAGCATTATTTATCAGATACTTTACTAAAGTCAGGGACAAATTTAATCCTACCTTATCTAATATGGTCCTCATACCAATTCCTCAAATGAGCCTCAATCCCCACAGGATGATGTGAAAAAGATCGGGTGCCATCTGCAGTGGGTTAGGTTATAGGAAAGAAACCCAAGCTTGGGGAGTCTGAATCTTGCATGACAGATAATAAGCATGCCTCCCCTTTGCTTCAGAAGAGACAATGGTTTATAAATTGGATAGTAAGTACGTTCGCCTTCTGCTGCAAAGGGCAATACTATCTCTAGCTTTCAAGGGTGTTTTTGTAGCAAACATCCTGCAAAGGATAAATCAGAATGAGATGTGCAGAATTTCAAAAGGCCATGGATAATTGTCCCTGAACATTAACAAACTCTGCAGTGCACTTATTTATTATGCTTATTGTTTATGTCCATCGTTCTCTGCTGGAATGGATGCTCCATGAGGGCCAGGATTGATGCTGCTTTTGTTCACTGATGTATCATCAATAACTAGAACACTGCCTGGCATATAGTAGGTGCTCAAAAGGTATTTGTTGAATGACTAATTCAACAAATGTTGAATGATTGCACGAGGAAGAAGAAAGCCCCTGTTTGGCATCTTGCCACCAAGGAAGTTCCATTAAGGAATCCACAGCATGCTGTGGGGAGAAGGAATCTTGATGCTAAAAAGGTAACCTTTTCCTTTGTGCCTTGAGTTGGCATATGCCATGTCTCTTCTGTGTGCTCTCCTATCTCTCTGCTGATGCCAACTATCAGTGCTCATGAGGCAGGGAAGTTTCCCAGGGAAGAGTTGGCTGGTTTTGACTTTGTTTCTGCAGCAGGCCACCTGTGTGTATCACCAGGCCACATGTGTGCATCACCAGGCAACAGGTGTGTATCACTAGGCAACATGTGTATGTCACCAGGCAAAATGCATGCATTATCAGGTTCCAGGCATCTCTCCTGGGCCTCTCCCCTCTCCCCTGCCTTTCTCAGGCTGGTAATTAAAAGTATCAAAGCAAAGTAGGGCTGTCTCATTACATGTCCTTTTTATGTGACTCTAATGTACTTAGAGATGATTTGAAGGGCTAGGAAATCAGCAGCAGAAGTTCCTTCACCTCCAGCCTGAAGCTGGCAACCCTGAGATAAGGACATCAGGACTGGGGTATGAATTAGTTTTAACGTAAACCAATAATGCATTCATGTGGGCGAGGAATTAAAAATAACAGAGATGCTGCACATTTCTCTTATTAAGTAGCTGTTCTAGTTAACTTTGCTGCTTGTAGAGACAAATCATGGGTCCTAATAGTGGGACAATTTCCTCCTGATCTCTGTGGCACTGAGGCACCGTGCCTGTCAGCCCCTGTGGCCCAGCAGAGACCATGGGCTGTGGGGCTGCATGCTGCGGGGAGGCTTCTACAGCCACTTAGGAAGTTACCTTTGGGCTCTCTCTTGAAGCATAGAAGCGGTCCACAGAGGGGAGGGAAGGACAGGGGTTGGAACCAGCTGGCTCAGAACCCCTCATATGGGAGTGTTTGGTGATTTGACTCCTAAGGACAGGAAGCTGGGAGGGGAAGGTGAGGTTTTGTGACTGTGCCAGCCACCTGGAGCTCATCACATATGGCCCTGAGCTTTTGCTATTTCATTCATTCATTCATTAAACAAATATTTATTTAGCCTCTTTTAGGTACTAGGTGCTTTGCTAGCAGCAGGGATACCAAAACAAAGAAGAATGACGACTTATGACCTCTATGAGAAGAAACTCCTAGCCTGATGCTGGAATAGAGCCGCTCTCACCATGAGGTGGAGGCCTCTGTCCCTATCACAGGCATTTTGGAGGTTAGGGTCCAGAAGAGGGAGGCAGATGGGCTGTATTCACCAAAATATGCAGGTTTCTGCCCACACACTCCCACCACAGCCTGGATTTGGACACAGTAGGACTTTTTATTTATTTATTTTTTTTAATTTGAGGATAACAGAAAAACTGTCTTTTTCCAGGGAAGTTTTTCTACACAAACTTGCAAAGAAGTTTGGTGCACTGGGCCAGGGACTCAGGAAACTCAACTCTCTCTTCTGCTTTGCTGCAGACTTGCTGCATGGCCTAGGACAAATCACTGCCCAGTGCAGACATGGCTTTGGTTCACTTGTAAATTCTGTGGTTCCAGGATGCTGTCTGTCCTCCACCTTGCTTTTGTCTTCAGATAGAATTCCTTGTGGGAGAACACTCCCACTCCGTGGCTGTGCCAGAGAGTGAGACTCAGGATGGTTCCAGAAGGGATGTAAGGGAGGCCAGGCTCCCCATAGCTCATGCAGAGAAGGCAGAAAGAAGGGCTCTCCAGGGGGCTGTGGGGTTCCCAGGAAACTGAGTATGGATGACAGGAACAACTGTCCCAGGAACTCAAACTCAGGGCCAGCAGGGGCCAGGCAGGAATGCAGAATGAAGTGGGCTCAGGAGAGACTATTGAACAGAAAGATCCTTGCCCCAGCTGAAAGGGGCAGGTGCTATTCAGCTTCTTCCAGGTTTTCTGGGCTGAAATTAGAGGCCCAAGGGTGTCAGATCTTCCATTATTTTAGAAGTCATAATTCAAATTTTTATGTTTAAAAAATCCTGTTCATTTTAAAATGCTGGGCTTGAATTTAAAATATTTAAATGTTACTGTGTAGGCAAACAAAATATACCTGGCGACTGGATTTAGTCCATAAATATGTCAACTAGAATTAGGTTTAGCCTGTAGTAATGGAAAACAAACAAATGAGCAAAATAGCTGTGGCTTAAATAAGATATAAGTTTATTTCTCTCTCACTTGTAAGAAATCCAGAAGGAGTCAATTCTAGACTGCTGCAGTGTTACAGCGGTATTCAAGCTCCATCTATCTTGTTCCTCCACCATCCGTGGCCTCTATTTTCAACATTACCTCCTCATCCAAGATGGTGGCTGGAGCCCCATCCATTATGTCTACCTTCTATCTAGCAAGTCAAGGGAAGGGAAGAAGAAGAGCATGCTCTTTTTCTTTTAAAGACATTTTCCAGAAGTTGCACACTTTATTTCTACTCACATCCCATTGACCAAAACTTGATCACAAAGTTCATACCTAGTTGCAATGAAGGCCAGGAAAGATGGTTTGTTTGATTGATTGATTGATTGATTGATTGATTTTGAGATGGAGTCTTGCTCTGTGGCCCAGGCTGGAGTGCAATGGTGCTATCTTGGCTCACTGCAACCTCCAGCTCCCAGGTTCAAGTAATTCTCCTGCCTCAGCCTTCTCAGTGGCTGAGATTACAGGTGCCCACCACCACGCCCAGCTAATTTTTTTGTGTGTGTATTTTTAGTAGAGATGGGATTTCACTATGTTGGCCAGTCTGGTCTTGAACTCCTGACCTCAGGTGATCCACCCGCCTGGGCCTCCCAAAGTGCTGGGATTACAGGTGTGAGCCACGGCGCCCAGCCCGGAAAAATGGTCTTTATTTTGAATTTACGATGATCATGTATCCAATTAAGGAGCAAAAGTATTAGAACAATGGGAAAGGGGGAGAGTGAATTTTAAGTGACACTAATAGTTTCAGCCCCAGTTTGCCTTCAGTCTGAGACCTCGCTGACCCAGTCTGTTCTTCATGGTAGGGGCAGGAAAGGGGGTGTGGTATCTGTGCACTTGGAGACTGCCCAGTGAAAGGGGCAGGGCTGCTTTGGAGAAAGGTCTGCTCTCTTGTAGCGGACTCAGGTAGGACTGGCTCTGCTGAAATAATTCAATTTCCCTGGAAGCATGGCTCAAGTAGACCCTTTAGGGTTATTTATTCTTCAATGCTTTACAGGAACAGAAGTTTGTTTGTTTGTTTGTTTTTTCCCAACAAGTATCTCCCAGTCACTGATAGTTAATATTCAGACAGTGCCACAGCATCCTCAGTCACACATTGACAGAGCAGGGGTGATGCCTCAATCCAGCCCCTGCACCAGCATAGGGGCTCCAGAGAAAGGTGAGTGCCACTGCCTTATCTCCACCACAGAATGGGAGAGTAGAGAAATTTCAATTTCAGTTAGAGTGATTCAGGTAAAAAATCAAGATGTCTAAACTGAGTCATGAAAGAAATAGAACCAGCCACTAGAAGAGAGGGTGACATTTCTTTTACTTGTGAAGATGAGGCTCTGTGAGCTACCTGTCTGGAACAAGGTCTTGTATGCATCCAGAAAACATGCACTGTGTGCTAGTTATCAGATTCAGCCTGGGATGGGTAGGGGGCACCAAGAGGAATGAGACATGGGTCATGTCCCTGGGGGACTCACCAAGAAAACTGGAACCCAGGAGGGAAGCACATGCCCCTCCAAGCTGCACCAGGAATCCCTTTACTTTCTGAGCCTGGTACAAAAAGTACCATCCAGGCCTCCCTGTCCTTGGTGTCCAATTGGGAAGCTTGGCAGGAAATCAAAGGGCAGGGGAGACAGAGGTGGGGTATTTCTTCCCAGCTCCCTCCCTGCTTCAGCTGAGCATCTTTGGCAGTGGCTGGCCCTAGGCTCTTTTTCCTGGCTCTATATCCCAATGCCTCCAGCAATGCTATTTCCCCCTTCCCTTTTCCGTGTGGACATAGGTGTAGTAACCGCTTCCTGTTGTTGCCAGTACCTGGATACTTCACTCTTCCTTAGTAATTCTCTTAATCCTGCCCATTCCTCCATAAATTTCTTCATTAATGTCTCTTCATTTGAAACAAAGAAAGGCAGAAAAAAGGAAGGAGAAATACCTACAATTTGATCCTTCTCTGGAAATGAGTGGTAGATATTTCTGCCTTCCCCATGGCTGTCATAGAAAGACAATGATGAAAACTACTTGTCCACAACCTGCTCCTTGCTATGTATCAATCATCACCACAGAGAGTCTTCATCATTGCTTATATCATCATCATCATCTTCACCATCACATCACCATTATAACAATCATTGTCATTTTCACCATCACCATCAACATTACCATCATCATCATCATTGTTATCTTCACCATCACTGTAACCATCATTATTACTACCATCATCTTCACCATCACCATCACCATAATTATTACCATCATCTTCACCATCACCATCATCATCATCGTCTTCACCATCACTACAACCATCATCATTGTCATCTTCACCATCACCATCACTATTGCCATCATCATCATCTTCACCATCATCATCACCATCACAATTACCATCATCATCATCATCTTCACCATCACCATCAGTATAATTATTACCAGCATCATCATTATCATCTTTACCATCACTATCACCATCATTACCATTGTCATCTTCACTGTCATCATCACCATCACTATTACCATCATCATCTTCACCATCACCATCACCATAATTATTACCATCATCATCACCATCATCATCATTGTCACTGTGGGGACTATTATCACCATTGCAACCACTTTTTACAGCATCATCACTGTCTTCATTATTACCAAAAACTACACATGCACTTTTGCAAAAGTCTCAACAGAGAGAGTGACCCTGCCCCTGTCTGTGGGACAACTTGTTACTGATGATGATAACATATAATCTTTGCTGAGCATTTACCACATGCCAGGCGCTGTTCTAACCACTTTACCTATATTAACCCTTTTAATCCTTGAACAATCTATTATGTAGGGACTGTCATTATTTTAATTTTATAGATAAAGAAGCTAAGGCACTGATAGGAAGACCCTGAGAGAACAGCATGGAATGAATAAATGATCTTAGGGAAAATGCCAACCATGTCTGAGCTGCTGGTGAGTGTGCTAGTCTGGAAGGTGAGGGGAGTTCCTTCCCACCCAGAACAGGGCTAAGGGGAGGTGTCAGTTAATATCTCCATTAACTGATCCACAATGATTTGGAAAGCTTTGCTGTCCTGACTCACCTTCAGGGCCCAGACTCTGCACAAGGGCCTAAGAGCAGCCTCTCCCCTGTGATGAGTTCAGCTTCCCAGGCCCACCCATCCTAACATGTCTCTGTTCCCAAAGGGAGAAGATTGCCTCTGGCCCCAGGTCTAGAGTACACAGGTAAACAGTGGATATTTTCCCAAGTCAGTGAGTTGGATTATTCTAGTTCTTCCTGGAAATACAAGCCTGCACATCCTTCTTCCAGGCAGCTTCCCTCACCCTCTGGACACGGTGGGCTCTTTTCTTGTGCTCTTCTGCAGCTCCTTTTACAGTTCTTGTGTAAAATACTTAGTGCACTTGTGACCACCTGTTTAAACTGTGTCTTTTCACTTCAAACTGTCACCCCAAGAGAGCAAGAACTAGGCCTCTAATTCGTGCCATGGTCCACTATCATGCCTGCAACATGTAGCTGCTGAATAAATGAACAATGAAAATCCTGATTGCTCTCTGATACTACTACACAGGTCTCAGCATCTTCCAGACTCTCAGTTTTCCCCTCTGAAAAATGGAAATAATACTCCAAATTTTGCTATCAATATTAAAAAAAAAAATTCTTCCTACTGGGTAAGTATATAGCTATGCAAGTTATTTTATTCTCGTAACAGCTCTTTGAGACTTCCATGGAATGCAGACTTGTCTCCAGCTTAGAGTGAGAGAGTGGAAATACTGAGTTAATAAGTGCCTTATAAAGAACTCTGGTTCCTTCCTAGCTCCTTATGGCTCCCAGCCTCAAAGGCCTGTCTAAAAGTCCATATGACCCTCCTCTCTACCTGCCACAGAAGTGCAGAAGCTCCTAGGGTCCAAGTAGGAGTAGGAGGAAATGAAGGAAAACATGGGGTTCTGGCATCTCCCTGAGGGGTGTGAATTTGCTCTTCCTTACCGAGCTCCCATCCTGACTTGCCCATCCTTCAGAAACCCAGTGGGTCTTCCACCTATTTGAACTGACCCTCCTGTAGGGACATTCCTCAACATCCCTGGGCTGTGGGCCTGGGTTCTAATCCTGACTCAGCTATACATTTCATACAGGGAATGTGTCTTCAAGATGTCACTGATGACCATGCCAGGATTACCATGGCCATGGTATGATGGAGAAGATGAGGTCTGGAGAGATAAAACATTCTGCTTAGTTTTGGCAGGGCTAGGAGTAAAACTCCATCACCTGGCTCCCAATCCAAGTCTCTTTCCAGTATATTAGAGCTAAAATCTTGGTAGGAAAGTTTTAGAGGGGTCGATGTATGAAAGTTTTTCTTCATTAAATTATTTAAAACTTTCCAACAAACAGAATTGGTAGACACAATCTCCATAGTCCAATACTAGGTACAAAAACCAAGTTTAATGCGTTCTAATCAGGTAGTTCATGATGAAGGGTCAATCCATTCTGATAGGACCATAGAATCCCTGAAGATAAATGACTCAGAGTCCTCCATCAGACTGGGGCTCCCTGAGTCAGGGCTGTGTCTCCCCTCAGAATGGGGCCCCCCGAGGATGGGGCTGTGTCTTCCCTCAGCCTGGGGGTCCCCAAGGAAAGGGCTGTGTCCCCCCTCATACTGGGGCTCCCTGAGGACAGGGCTATATCTCCCCTCCGGCTGGGGTTCCTTGAGGACAAGGCTATGTCTCCACTAAGACTTGGAGACCTTCTTGGGTACAGCTGTATCTCTCTAGTATGGGGGATATTTCTCAAAGCGGGGTTGTTTTTCCTCACCAGACT
Source organism: Hylobates moloch (assembly GCF_009828535.3). Taxonomy (NCBI): domain Eukaryota; kingdom Metazoa; phylum Chordata; class Mammalia; order Primates; family Hylobatidae; genus Hylobates; species Hylobates moloch. Next base: position 39,147,475 of record NW_026652295.1, on the reverse strand, counting down.
GAAGAATTTTCTGACAAAGAGATCACTCCTCTACTTTTAAGTAAAAACTTCAAAGGGAAACTGAGACTTTCTTGGGTGAGTTACATAATTGTACTAAACCTCAATCTCCTCATTTATCAATGGAGCATAATGATGTTTAACTTGCAGGATTATTCTGAGTGGCTGTGACTTTAAGCACGCATATCAACTCTTTGACACTCCTCCCTTCAGGAGATAGAGTCTCATTCCCCTTGACCATCCATTGACCTGTATGGCTTGCAACTGATCAAACAAATGTGGCTGGGGTGACGCTGCCTGAGTTCCAAGGCTGCGCAATAAAAGGTGACATGACAGAACTTTCACGTGACCCCTCTCTCTGCCGGTCTCTGTCCCTCTTTCTCTCTGTCTCTGTCTCTTTTTGGTCACTTGCTCTTGGAACCCAGATGCTATGCTGTGAGGAAGCCAAGGAGTGTGAAAAGGCCACACGTAAATATTCCCACTGTTGGTCCTAATAGAGGTCAGAGGGCAGCTGGCTTCGACTGTCAGGCCTGTGACTGAGATGCTTCTGAGATGATTCCATTTGACTGTCACTAATGAGAGACCCTGAGCAAGAACCGCCCAGCTGAGTCCAGTCAGTTCTCAGATTTGTGTGAAAAATAAATAACTGTTATTGTTTTGAGCCAGTGTTTGGAGGTGGTTTGTTAGACAGCAGAAGGTAACTGGAACAGTGTTAAAAGAAGTCAGTCACTTTATACCAAATGCCTAGCGCCATGTCTGGCACATTGTCAGTGTGCCAACACATAGCCATTCTGCAGTGCCCTGAGTTCAGAGCTGTGCACAGCGGGGTGGGCGTGCACACACTCTCAGGGATGCCTGACTCATACCTGGTGTTTGAAGATGCAGTGGGAGAAGATGGGCCTGGGTAGAGAAGGCTGGAGGAAGAACCTGGGGAGGGAATCAAGGGCCACGCAGGAGCTAACCTTGTCTGACCGTCGACAGGCATTGTGCTAGGCATTCTGCAACATCGCATCTTTCAATACTCACAACCACACTCCAAGATAGGTTTCATCTCATCTTATAGAAGAGAAAACTGAGGCTTGAAGATGTGAGATGTGATTTGATGCCTCCTCCATGATCTTGGGGCCAGTGAGCATACAGGCCAGGCAGTGTCCACTGTCCTGTGCCCTTCCCCACCACACCTCACTTTTCATCCACCCCCACAATGCCTCCCTCTTGCTCTCAGCCAATCAGTGAACAAGTAATTAGCAAGAGCCTTATCAGCACTGTGGTGCCAGGAAGTCCTTCCTGATGCCTGCATCCATCTCCATTGCTGAAATTTCCTTAGTTTGTTGGAGACCAAGAAAATCAGCTCATTTTTCTTTAATAAATCTCCATAGACCGAATAATTCTTGCTGAGCTCCATGTTGCTCCCCATTTGCTGTCAGTTCCCTATGCCCCAATCCTCTAATGGAAGAACAGACTTCCTCTGGCCTCCCCGGGGCTGGGCTCAGGACTTTCTCTCCTGGAACCCATTGATCCACAGCAGGATACCTCGACAAGGGTAATATTGCCCTAGTGGGGGAAAAATTGTTTTTTCAGTGGGAGGAAGAGGAATGATCTCAGCTATTATGATGATATATGGACCTCCACAGAGATATAGTGCATCTGTAGTATTAAAATTACAAGGGCGACAATTAGGAAAAAAGTATCTTAAAAGGCTTATTGGGGGCAACAATGAAGAAAAAAGCTTGCAAACACTCCCCTAGATCCCTCACCCCACACGGATCTGCAGGCCCATGGCCGTTCCTTGAGGTAAAGGTGAAGGGCGACAGGGGCTTGGGGGCCTCCTGGAGTTGGGGGTGAGGCTCCTATTGGCTCTGATTCCCTGGTCCTGTGATGGTCTGTGGGAGGGATGGGGTGACCACACAGGTGCCAGTTCAGAGGCTGGGACTCAAGTGATTTCCTTCTCTAGGTTTTCAACCCCCAACACTTGTTTCTTATGCTAGAGTGCACATGGGAGGATTTTCTTTAGAAAATCAACTCTGATCGATTATTTATTCTGCTGGAAATAAATAGATCTGGTCACCTGGGTCAGAGACTAACTGAAACTCTGGGCCACAGCTGGGAGTTTAGATGTCTGCATTTTCAACCCTCCACCCTCATACCCCTACCTCATCTCCAGCCCCATGGCCAGCCTTGGCCAGGATAAAGGTTCTCCTCACACCAGAGAGATGGCCACCACCCAACCTCAGTCCATATCCTTCATTCCAACAGGAAGAGATGGCCACAGGGAGCCTCTCCCAGCCTCTGCACATGGAGTTGGAATGCCCCAAGGGAGCAGAAAAAGACACAGGGGTCATGAATGTCAGAGACTACTAAATCACATGAGTGTCTGCAGGCTTTGTTCTGGGAATCATGAGAGGAGGATCCTTTGTGTGTCTGTGCAGGGGTGGAGTGTGTGCTGTGAGCTGGCCTCCCCTGGGGTGGGGAGTGCATCTGTGGGTCAGTATATGTGATGTGTGTTGTGTCTAGTTACTCACACCCATCTCTCTGTGTGTTTTCTCATGTGTCTGTGGATGTCTATCTGCATGAGCTCCTTTGCTAGTCTGACTGTGTCCAAGGGTGCACATGTGCACAGGACCCTGTGTCAAATAACAGGCAGGGAAATTTGCATGCAAGGTGCAGGCTGCCCTTATTGCCTTGGGAGAGAGGGTTGGTTTTTATGGGAGCAAATTAACTCATTTTAAAAGGAGTTTAGAACACCTCTACTCTTTTACTTTCTCTAGACATTTAGGGCAGTGAGAAATACAGGGACTGGGGGCTATGAGAGGGCTGCTTGTGAGGGTCCCAGGGCTTGTCTCCAGTGTGAGAGTGGGGCTGTGGAGTTAGAGAAAAGTAGGACTCGTGATTGAGATATTAATAAACCTGGACAGAGATGATGGAAGGGGGACACATGGCCAGGGACAGAGACAGAAGGTGAGAGGAGGCCTGGATGGTGTTGGAATCCCAGCTCTGTCACTGCATCAGGGAAGGTCTCACCCCGCTCTGAGCCTTCATGTCTCCCCTTTAGAATGGATCAATCACTTTTCAGCCGTAGGCTACCTGGAAAGACTCAGAAGAAAGCACATGTCAAGTGCTCAGTACAGTAGCTGGCCCATGGAGACCCTTCGGGGAGGGCATGCTGACAAAATAAAGACTGAGCTCCAGGTCAGAGGCTCCTAAATCCTATGGGTGTCTGCAGGCTTTGTTCTGGGAATCGCAGAACAAAAAAAACAGGCTCAGAAGCATTCGCTACTGTTCTTGAAGTCAGTCGCCCTTTTTGAATCCCAGAGATGACAGATTCCCTGACCCATTCCTGTGCCAGAGGCTCTGAGTGGGCAGTGTGCTTGGGACCCCAGCCTCCGCCACAGTAGCCACAATCAAAGCACAGCTGGTGGCAAGCCCCTGCTGTGTGACATGCTTTGCACATGTCAACTCTATGAGGTCCTTACCACAGTTCTAGGAGGCATCTCCCTGAGGTTTGCTTTCCTTATTTGCAAAACAGGAAGAGCTACCAAACCTGCTTACGTGATATGCCAAAAACTTTTAGGGCGATGCCTGGGACATGGGAGGCACTGAATCAATATTACTTATTATCATTCCCATTTTACAGATGATGAAATTGAGGCATAGAGAGAGCAAGCAGCTTGCCCAAGGGCACACAGGTAGGATTTGGGTCTGGATCTCTGGCTCCGGAGACTGTGTCCTTCCTCCAGCAGGACTAGAGCTTGTCCTGTTTTTCTCAGAACCTGGCCCAGAGACCAGAATCATTCCCATTTGCTATCCCTGCGGTGCTGGCAGGCAGCCTGCTGATACTGACCATCTGCTGGCCAATTCCCCTAGATTCCCAAGAGTCTCCTATGTACCCCGGTCTCCCATTGCCACTTTCTTCCTGCCTGTCGGACTTGTCACTCCTTTAGCACAGAATCTCAGCTTGCTCTCTGCCTACCGTATTTCTATCGTGGGGAAAAAATTAGAAACAGCTGAAATTATTACCTCTACTTAAGTTGCCCACAAAGCTTCCATGGTCTGGGAAGGCAGGGGCCACAACCTGAGGTGCAGGGCAACAAAATTCCAGGTCCCTGAGAGTCTCTCCAGGTAGGTGGTGGTTACTCAAAGTGAAACTGCTTTGTATCATCTGTCAGTGTTGGGCTTTCTCTATCTTGTCTGTTTAGTTTTTAAATTTCTTTTTGCTTTCATTTGTTAATTCTTTGGCTTGTATTTGCTGGCTCTTCAAACTTGCTGAGGAGGAATTTTGCTATTGTGAGGAAGATGACCACAAGCCTTCCTTTGAGTTTTCCTTCGGCTTTGTCCTATTGTCTAAATACCAAGAATCTTCTTCTTAGATCCTTTCCCAGAAATGCAGGCAGCACGAACCCTTTGTTCTGTGTTTCAGACCATTTCCCTTTCTTCATGGTTTGGTGGTCTGTCGTTACATTTGCACTGAGGGGTTGGGGGTGCAGAGACCATATTGCCTCCCAACAGCATCTCAGCTCTTGTGCCCTCCCTGACGAGGGCGCACTCCTCAGCACAGAACATGTACATGGGTGCACATGGACACATCCATGCATGGCATATATTCAAGTAGGGAGTATTTATCGCATGCACACACAGCACTGTTCTAGGTGCTGGGATGCATTGGTCAAAAAGACAAAGGACGCTGCTTCTGTGGATCTTACACACACACACACACACACACACACACACACACACACACACTTAACACCATCTCCCCTCACACACCATTCTCTCTGTCCACACCTTCCTTAGGAGGAAAGGACAGCAACTGTGAAAACTTCTGAATACCTTGACCGCAGTCTGATTTTGCTCCTTAGGGTAGATGTCACTGCCTTTGGGCAAAGTGTTCCCTGCCATGTGGATGTAGGAGGTTCTCAGCCAGGGGTTCTTGTGGCACCCTCGCTTCATTCACCATTCCTCCCCTTGTGAAAGTGATGGCGTACGTTTTCTACCCAGGCGTTCTCCTGGGTATGTACCTAGGATCTCTCCCGTGTGTGCACAAGGAGATGTGAGTGTGAATGTTAATTGTGGCTTTGCTAGTAATAGCAACAACTGGAGAAAACCAAAATGTCCATCTATACAGCAGAGAAAATGATTGAATCAGAGCTACATGGATCATCGTGAATACATCTCAAACATGTAAAATGTTGAATAAAGAAAAAGCAAGTTTCAGGAGGTGCAGTGAATATGCCATTTGTATAAAGCTTTAAAAAATACAAACCAATGCTTTCTATTATTTATGGATACCTATATCCCGGGCAAGCATGAAAACCTGTATAGAAATGGGCGTGACAAACACTAGATTCAGGAATGTGGGGAGCCTGGGAAGAGTTTATAAGGGCTTTCAATTCAAACTATAATGTTTAATTTTATAAAATGGTCAGTGGGTCCATATGTTCATAATATTATTAGCTATACTTTTTATGTCTAAAATATTTTATTTTAAAAGACACAACTTCGAAAGAGAAACTAAGAAGTGTGTGTAACCAGAATTCCTCTGGGGTAAGAGTTAGAATCACTATGGAGGCTTTATTTCTTTATTTGATTTGTCTTCAAGTTGCAGGGGGTTTTATTCAGGTAAGAATTCTCCATTTAGAGAAAATGACTGGAGTTTCTTTTGAAAGATGGCAATAACTGCGAAGTGGCTGGATCTTTTTACTCCCATTTTGGTTCTCTGTTTACTTTCTATTGCTAATCCTGCACTGAGGGCTGTGACAGCGCCTATGTTCCTATCCTGTTGCAGTGTGTGGAATGTGAAGTGTATGAGGATGAGTGACGGGTAGCTTTCCCTGTAACTGGTCCACTGGTGAAGGAAATGGGTTGACCCTCCTCGAAACTGAACCTACAAAGACTTTTCCATCTCTGAGAGGCTTGCTCCATCACACAGGGTACTAAAGCCTGCAACCTGACTCGTGTCCCACCTCGCCACAGCTATTCAAAGCTGTCCTTTCTATCCGGGCATTCTCCTGGGTATGTACCTAGGATCTCTCCGATGTGTGCACAGGGAGATGTGAGTGTGAATGTTAATTGTGTATTTGCTTGCAATAGCGACAACTGGAGAAAACCAAACTGTCCATCTATACAGCAGAGAAAGTGATTGAATCAGAGCTACATGGATCATCGTGAATACACCTCAAACAGGAGGTGTATTCAACGTTTTGAATAAAGAAAAAGCAAGTTTCAGGAGATGCGGTGAATATGCCATCTGTATAAAGCTTTAAAAAATACAAACCAATGCTTTCTATTCCATCAGTGTTCTGTTCTCTACCAGGTAACCTGGTGCACTGATCCTAATTCAGGAGTCTTGGATGACACCTTCCAAAAGATACGCTTCGATCTTAGGCAGCCTTAAAGAAAGAGTAGTACCTAGACATTGTGGGTGCCTCTTGTCCTGCAAGGGGAGTCTGGCGAGGGTGAGAGCTGGGAATGTCAGCTGGGAATGCCCAGGCAGGATGGGCATGAGCAGGGGGTGGTGGGGAGAGGCATATCAATAGGGGCCCTGATCAGAGCAGAGCAAGTTCCGCTCTTCCCAGGCCCACTTGCTCACCCATACCATCTCGTCCCACTGCCAACAGCAGTCATCTATCTTCAGCAGCCGCTCACATTTGTGTTATCAGCGAGAATCAAATCTGGTAAAATGGCAGGAAAAGTGCTTGCATGGGGCTTTTCAGCAAAACTCAATTAAAGTGGGGAATTGGACTTGAAAATGTGCCACTGTACTTACTGTTCTACTCAGAATGTCCCCTCCCCTTCTACATGTGCTGGATGCTTTCATGGGATAGCCTGTGACGGGTCAGTAAGAGAAGCCCTGGCTACCCGTCATTCAGTGCTTGCATCATCACCAAATCCCACAGACTCCTGTCCCACCTTCCAGATGGGGAAACTGAGGCATATAACCCTTAAATATATTTCTCAAGACTAAAGCTGGTCAGTGGCAGGGCTGCATAAAAATCCTAGTATTCTTGCTCCCAAACATGACCTGTTTCACTGCTCTATGCTGGCCTGATGAATTCCTACCCAAATCCTCTAGAATCTCATCTAAGCTAAGCTTCCTCCTGCTAATCAGAGCAACGCAGCCACAGACACAGCCCCACTGCAGAATCTGCCTCCGAAAGACATGAAACATTTTCTTCCATCGTGCATGCCATCTAGAGTCACTACTGCTGAGCCTGGATGTCTCAGTGGACACAGCTACCCGCTTCTGTGGAGCTGCCTCCCCACTGAGGAACTGGAAGGGTTCTGTTAGAAATCACCTCGCTTATCCCAGGCCAGGTTGGAGCCAGAGTACTAGCAATGGCTGTCATTTCCCTAACCCCTACTCCAAGCTCCTTTCATTCTCACCAGTTTGGATGTTACTGTCCTGTTTTTACTCTTGAGTACATGGAAGCTCAGAGAAGGGAAGTGAAGTGCTCAGCGTCACACAGCAAATGTGGATCAGCAATTTAAAGCCTATATCTGTCAGTCTTGGAATCCCTGAACCGCAACTGCCTCTTGTTCCCATGGTCAGGCTTTGGGGGACTGCCCCCCACCAAGCAGTTGGCTCAGATTCTGTGCAGCTTCTTTTGTCCTTTTCACGGTAGCATTCTGCTGTCCTTTCTACACACCCAGTGCCTCACAGGGCCTTGTGGAAGAAGTTTCTTAAAGTTCTGCCTGTCATTATCTCCACTTGGAACTAAAGGAAAGCAAGCGTCAACCTGTGCATGGGAGAGTTCTCTGTAATGTCTGTAAGACATTAATGGAATGTTTTCTCCCTGGCAAAAAAAATTAGTCCTATGATTGTATTTAGGGTTAGATAGTGAATATATTTTGATTTAAAATGTGCAATGAATCAGAGTTAATTGCGTTTTGGTCACTGAGACCTGACCTGGAGAATACTTTCATTTCTCAGTTATCAGCACGGTGGTCTTTCTTTTATTATTATTATTATTATACTTTAAGTTTTAGGGTACATGTGCACAATGTGCAGGTTTGTTACATATGTATACATGTGCCATGTTGGTGTGCTGCACTCATTAACTCGTCATTCAGCATTAGGTATATCTCCTAATGCTATCCCTCCCCCCTCCCCCCACCCCACAACAGTCCCTGGAATGTGATGTTCCCCTTCCTGTGTCCATGTGTTCTCATTGTTCAATTCCCACCTGTGACTGAAAACATGCAGTGTTTGGTTTTCTGTCCTTGTGATAGTTTACTGAGAATGATGGTTTCCAGTTTCATCCATGTCCCTACAAAGGACATGAACTCATCATTTTTTTATGGCTGCATAGTATTCCATGGTGTATATGTCAGCATGGTGGTCTTTCTAAGTGTGGGAAAGTGGTTGCTTCCATACTAATTGGATCCCCTTGCTTTATACCTCATCTTAGGAGAAAATAAACCAGTGAGAGTTGTTCTTGGTAAGATCTGTTAGGCAGCAAGTAACCAAGTATCTGAACATAAGTGGTTTCAGTAGTAGGGGTTTATTCGGATGCAAAAGAGGTAATTCCAGGCTTGGGGCAGCTCAGTGAGGTCATCCAAGCCCCAGGCTCTTCCTGCCTGGCTGCTCTGCCAGGCCACCAGGTCGTCATCCCTCAAGTTGCTAGATGGCTGCCCATCTCCCAAGTGGCAAGGTGGGAGAGGCATTCCTCTTCAGGAGGATACGTTTTCTCAGTACTTCCCCACCCCCTATAGGCTTTCTTGTCATCTCATTGGACAGAATGGAGTTACATGCCCAGTCCTAGAATAGTCACTGGCAACAGAGAATGGAGTTATCACAACCAAGTCAGACCAAGTAGGTTTTAGTCTCATCATGCCTTATCCGCCACCATGATATTCCACACATCATTGCTTATGGCCAAGGAACTCGCTTCACAGCTGAAGAAGTGTGGCAATGAGCTTGGCACAGTCCCATCCACCCCAAATAAGTGTTCTGTTACAAAGGAGAAGGCAATAGCTGTTAGGTAGCCACAAACAGCGGGGTGTACCTCAAGAAGTCAACATCTGCTTCCGAAGTAGCCAGTAAAAGGGCTGCTTTTGAAATAATAGGCGAGGGCTACGGGAGGCCTGAGGGAACAGAGGGCTGGCAGAGACACCAAAGAGGTTCTGGTCATAGCAGGGTCTGATGTCTGTGACGTGGTATAGTCTCTCTGTTCAGATGATACCCTGAGATCCAACCCTACTCTGGAGTCTCCCCAAGATAGCACAGATGGGGACCCTTGCCAAGACATCAGATTCCAGGGAGATAAAATGTTATGCTTGTTGTATGGTGTGGTGATTAAGAGCATGGGCTATGGAGTCATATGGACTGGGTTTGAATGGGCTGTTGATCCTGTGCATGTTACTTAGTTGCTCTGTGCCTCAATTGACTTGTCTGAAAAATGGGAACAATGGTACATCCTCATGAGGTTTTGGTGAAGATTTTAAGCACGTGGCATGCTTAAAGCACTGTCTGGCACATAGTAAGTGTTACGCAAAAGGCTAATATTATTATAATGATTATTTATTATTGTCTGATGTAAGTCACATCCAGATCAATGAGATGAAAGCCTGGGCACTGAGAGTCTTGTTTTGAGACTGGGGGAAGAATTGGGGAATAAGATCATTGTAGATACAATTTCCTAGGACACTCCTTTTCTTTTAAATTTCTCCATTCCAGAGAAGCATGTGCATCAGTGAGGAGAGATCTGAATATTCTAGTTTGAGAGGCATTCTGTGACAGGAAGAGAGAACAAGATGTTGTGGAGGTGAACAAGATCAGCTCAGCATTTCTCTAAGCCCAGCAACATTTATTCTCATGAGGTGGGGCACCCCAGGCTCAGCACCTCCTGTTTTTACTCCCTGTTCACCTGTGTTCTAGTCCTCCCCTCTGTTCCTCTTTGAATGTCATTGTAGCTGCATTAGGGATCATGGGCGAGTGGATCCAGGTTCTACCCAGAGGCTGGACATAGCAATACAAAGCAGGTGCTGAGACGGTATGTTTTAGAGCTGCATTAGTCAGGATGAGCCAGATTGTGCTGCAGAAACAAATGACCCCAATATCTCAGCAGTTTCATGCAAAGGGGTTTTTTCTTCATTGCTCATGTTACATATTCAACACAAGTTGGAAGCACTGTCTGCTTGCTAAGTCACTCAGAGACTAGGCTGAGAGAGGCATCACCTGGACACAAGCTTCTAAGATTCCTAATGCAAAAAAAACACAAAAAAAGGGAAAATTGAAGTCAAGTGTTGGCAATTAAGAATGCCTACATTTCATTGCAAGTCACATGCAAGCTGCAGACAAATCACATGCCCATGCCTAACTTTAAGGCACAGGGACATGCATCCTACCATGTGCCAGGAAAGAGAAAGAACCAAAATATTTGTGAACACCACTAATGACAAGGCCTTTGAGGCTTCAGGGGACACAAACATTTGACAGGATTAGAGTATGTATTTCCTCCTGGAGATGATGTTGTCCCAGACACACTCTCCATGAGGCTTATGTCTCTCCTCCTCTGCAGACCCAAGAGGGTAACAACCTGGTTTGGAATTGTTGCTTCTTATTGCAGATCCCATGGCAGTAGGTGTCACTGCTTACAGAATATCTTGTCAAATAATTTTCTCACAGTGAGTCACCTTTTTTTCAGACTGCTGAGAGTCAAGCTTGCACAACCCTCCTCTTGCAGGAAGCCTTCCTGGATTGCCTCCTGAAGGTGCACTTAATACCTCCCAAGCCCTAATCTGGATATGGGTTCATCAACTTTATTTCCTTTCTTCTTCATCCCTTAGATGCTGTCCCCTCCCCCGGTGGTACCTGGTAACAGCTCACATTTGGATAATCCCTTGCAGTTTTAGAAAGTGTGTCCACATACCTTCACATTTAACCCTTACAACAACCTTGTGAGGAAGGAACAAGTTCATACAAGAAACCAAAACCTGAATAAATAAAGTATCTGGTTTAAGTTCTGGACTTGGAATTAGGTAGAAATCAAATTCAATTCTCTGAGTCCAGTAATAGTTATGAAAATAATAACAGCTGTTTGCAATATGCTAGGCACTGGTCTATTATCTTATTAACTCTCACAACATACCTAGGAGGCATATTGCTATATTAGCCCCATTGTACAGTTGAGAAAACTGAGGCACATCGAAGTTAAGGGAGCTGCCTGGAGTCTTACAACTTCTTAACTCTAAAGCCAGGATTCAAACCCAGTGCGTTTGGTGCCTGAGAGCATGTGCTTCAGCACCATGCTACATCCCAAGTCCACTGCGCCACCATTCCAAGTCGTGGAGGACCTCTGCTTCTCTATTGTCAGCCACTTCATCTCTAACTCCAGGAGCAAAGGTGCCCCCTTGCCCTCAGCTGCTGCATATTGTTAGTTACTCATGGGCCAGCTCACATTCCCAACCTCTCATGACTTATCTCTTGACTTCTAGCCTACTCTCATTCTCATCTTTGATGTATTCAGTGATTATTCTCCTAAAAAAAGCATGGCCAAGATTACCATCAATCTGACCCAAATGTCTGTACAGCATGCTACTAAGAACCCCCTTCCTAAAACCCCAGTCTTCCCTGTATCTCAGATTGTGAGGACTGAGGGGCCACCCCTAGGTAATCCTTGTCCACCATCATTTCCAGAAACACTTACGACGCTCCCCACCATCCTTGGCCTGGCCCAGGGGCATACCCACAGCCAGAAGGGCCTCCAGAGGGTTTCAGCCTTGTCCTAATGGCTTGAGCAGTGATCTCTGCTTACCTAGACCTGGAAATGGGTGTGTGAAGGCTGTGCCCAGTCTGCCTGACACAGCGGGGAGACCCTCAGCTCTGGGGAAAGGCGGTAGAATGGAGGCCAGCTCACACCTCGCTCTTTTCTTTGCTCAGACCGTGACATGCTCACCGTCACCCCTTTCGGCAGGCCCTACATGCTTCCCTTGTTCTCGGAGCACACAGCTAGCACACGGCTCTCTGGGGGAAGATATACACAGCAGAGGAAATCTGAGCCAGTCTCCACTCTCCAAGGTCAGCCTGAAAGGCGAGTTGAGCGCGGGAGGATGAAGGGGTCTCTCTTTCACTCCCAGCCCTGCCACCTCCTCCCCAAGCAGCCTGGTTTTGGCCGGCGCCTTCTCTCGCCTGCCTTACAGCTTGTTGAGAAGAACGAGCCGCTTGAAGGACACCTTACAACTCCATAAATAATCACGACGTTGAGCACACAAGATGAGAGGCACGCCCTCCGATGTGGGCGGAGGGGGCTGGGAGCTGGCAGGAGTTCTCGTCCCAGGGCCCATTGTCCTGGCTCTGTTCCCTCCAAGGAGCTGCTTTTAGCTCGGCCTCGGTGGTGTCAGCATCTCCTCCCACCCCTGAGTGATTTTTTTCCTGGAGGGGCGGAAGCCAGCAAACCACAGAGCTGTTGCTGCAAGAGCGCAAGAGGTCCAGGCCTAGTGGGGAAGCAGCAGCTTTAGAGAGTTTTTCTGCAGACACAGAGATGGATGCCCAGGAATTGATCCCTCTGAAGATGAATCACGGCAAGATGCACAAAGAAAACCCTTTGGTCTGAACAGGCAGATAATGTTCCTGACAGGGCCTCCGCTCCATGTCAATTTGTTGTGATTGGTGGGAGAAAGAGCAAGAAGGAGGAAGGGAGGGAGGGAATTGGAGGTGGGGGTAGGGGGGTCACACAGAAAGATGATGGAGACACAGAGGTGCACACAGAGATGAACAGGCACAGAGATCCAGAGATCGAGATGCAGAGACTCAGAGACATATGCAAATGGAGAGACACTGAGACAGAGAGAAAATGGAACAGCCACGGAGAAATTCAGGATGAGAGGGCAGAGAAGTTTTCTTCCTTTGATCTCGTTGGGCTGGGGGGAGTTAAAGGCAGGGAGACTCTGGCATTTTGCTGGACATTGAACATTAACCAAGCACTCAGGTCAAGTTAGGCTTTGGCTTATTGCTAAAAATTAACCAAAATATATATTTGTATATATATACTTCAAAACATCATGTTGTACACAATAAATATATACAATCAATGTTATCTGTTAAATTTAAAAATTAAAAAAATGGCGAAATATTTGGCCAACTCTCAATTATCAATGAATTGTTTCTATGTGTGGCTTCTCCTTGAGCTCTTGGGTGTCCCCTTTCTATTACAGGTGTGTGTGGTGTGTGGTGTGTGTGTGTGTGTGTGTGTGTGTGTGTGTGTGTGTGTTTGAGAGAAACAGAGAGAGAGAGGGAGAGTCATGTTGCATTTGATGTCCAGCCAGATTAGATTTGGATTTATCTTTTCATTTCAAATTAGCAATGCTTGCCTATATCCATTCAGGTAATTAAAAGGTAACCATGAGGGAATTCAGAGCATGCTCTGCATATCCTTAATGCACCTCAAGATCAGGCTTTTTCTAATTATAACCTCAGAGTCATAAACTCTCAGAACGTGGTTCATCAGAGTTGGGTGGAAACCTTATAGGTCTTCCAGTCCAGTCCCTTCCACTGCAGATGGAAAAACAGAGGAACAAAGGCCATGGGGGCCTGATCAAGGGCTCACAGGTAGATGCAGCCTGCCAGGTGTCTTCTGCTTCTACTTGCACAAGAAGAGAAAAGATGGAGGGATCCATGTCCCCAGGGCAGAGGGGCCCCATAGCCAGGCTCTGCTGACTCAGAATACTTCTCAATGATTCTGCCTCTCACTGACCAATACTAGAGCTTTTTATTCCTAGTCTACACCAGACTTTGCAGGGGTGTTTGGGGAGTGGACCTCAGAGGTAGAAGAAAAGCATCCACCCTTGATGTTTATACAAATTCTCTCTCGAGGTACATCTAGAAATGGATCATCAGACATGGGGACAGAGAGTGGGATACACATTGAGGCCCGTTGTGAGGCAGGTCCTTCAAGATGCAGGAAGGCAGAGTAACTATTTCTAAAAACTCATTCCAGGAAGCAGGTAGCCCTAGCTTTCTGGAGCAGCAGTTTTCAACCAGGGGCAATTTTGGCAATGTCTAGAGACATTTTTGGTTGTCACACTGGCGATTCGATTCTACTGGCGTCTAGTGTGTAGAGGCCTAGGGCGCTGCTAAACATCCTATAGTGCACAGGAAGGCTCTGTGACAACAAAGAATTGTCTGGCACAAAATGTCAACAATGCCAAGGTTGAGAAACTCTCTCCTAGAGGAAGCAATCTGTCTTGTTCATTTTCCATCCGTACGACTCACATTCAAGTGTGGAAATGCTCACTGTTTTGCTTATATAGACATGGGCCTTATTCCCAATGGCTCAGAGAGGATAGACTCACTGGTAGGTGAGGTGGGGAGACCTGGGTGAGCTGGAGGCGTGTTTAGTAATGTGAGTGGGTCTCAATAGACTTTCCCTTTCTACTTCAGTTCAGGAAGAAGGAGAAAGAGAAGACAACCTCTCCTTGTTGTCTTCTTACCTCCTTTCTTCTTCATCCTTAACTTGCACAGTCTCTGCCTGCTTCCTTCTCCCTTATTCATTTTCTGTTCCAACCCCATCTTGTCTAGGACCTTGCCCTTTCACTTTCTTGATGTCTCTCTTCTGTTCAAAGCTAAATATTACATAGAACAAGGCACAAGTTTTCACCTTTTCCCCTTGGAACCTAGACCCACTGCTACCCAAAGATGATTACCACAAGCCTCACTCCCTGTACATTGGTGTATTGTAGCAATGCCACCCCAGAATGGCTCAGGGTCTCCAGAGGATCCCCCAGGGTGGCCTCATGGTACTGACCCTTCACCTTGACCACTGCACCTGTTGGCAAATAAATCGACGTATAGGAGCTGCTTAAGGACTCTGATAGAACAGAGGCTATAAACATGAAATATGTGGATCTATGTTTGTACTATTTACTGGCATGTGTAATTCAGGCAGCAAGAGTGTGAACATTTGTCACATGGGGTACAAGGGGCTGGCTGGAGGGGAGCAGTTTTTCTTCCATCTTTTTGAATTACGAAGTCCCCTGACTTTGGTGAGCATGGAAGAGTTGAGGTTCCCACAGTTGTAGATCCATGCACTCATTCTTTCTCATTTTTATTCTGATCAGGGTTATATGATTCCAGAGAAGTATCATGCAGATGCAAAAAGATCATCAGCTCTGACATCCAAAGGCCTGAGTTCCAATTCTGGCTTGGCCAATGACTAGTTTTGTGACTTTGGGCAGCTAACAGTGTCTTCTATCTGTAGAGTATAGTAATAATAATCTTACAGAGTCATCTTTTCCTCTGTCCTCAGGCAACCTAGCAACCAAACAATCTTGGAGCACACAGTAGGTGCTTCTTAAATGTTAGTCCTTTCCCTTTGCCAGGAAAATGAAGTCACTATGTTGTTGGCAAATGTGCCTTCCCAACTATGGAAAAGTTTGCACATCTTCACCCCTAATATCTACACATATTGAGTTCTTGATGTGTTCCTTGAGGAAGAATGATTCACTCCCTCCTCCAGGTGAGACCCCTGTCAGCCTTTCCAAAAAGTCTTCACAATGTAAAAAATGGGCAACCTGGCTTATCTTTGCTGCCTCTGCCCTCTCCCAGCACTCTTTGCCAGTTTTCCCTGGCCAGACACCTCGTAGTTGATCATTCAGTTTTACACAGCTAACCCTCCAGGTTCTGCTGAAGGTCCTGCCCTACGTTGTGCCAGGGTGGGGTGAATGGATGTGGGTGCAGAAGGAGTTAGGACCTCAGAGTGGCATGGATTACAGAGACCACAACCCTCCAGGGATCCAGGACTCCCTGGTATTAGAAGAGGACAGAATTCCGCAGGGGTCAGGAATCTGCTGTGATTGGACATATAACCCAGATGCCATATGACTTGGAGGGTCCTGTTGGCCAAACGATCCACTGCTGAGTTGTGCCACCCACTGGGCCAGACCAGAACCATACCCATGCTCTCCATGTTCTTTGAACTCTGAGTTAGAGTGGCATATGGTAGGTGCCCAGCTAAAGTTCCCCCAGGAACCATTGCCTCAGAGCCAGCCATGGAAGCAGGGCAGGGGATTCCTGGACCAAGGTCAATGTGTTGGGCCATTCTCACATCACTACAAAGAAATACCTGAGACTGAGTAATTCATATATGTATATATTTTTAAAAAGGTTTATTTTGGCTCATGGCTCTGCAGGCTGTATGAGTAGCATAGTAGTGGCACCTGCTTCTGGTGAGGGCCTCAGGAAACTTCTAATCATGGCAGAAGGCAAAACCACAGCCAGTGCATCGCATGGTGAAAAAGGGAAGGGGGTTGTCCAGACCCTTTTAAACAACCAGATTTCATGTGAACTAACTGAGCAAGAACTCACTCATCAACAAGGGGATGGTGCTAAACCCTTTATGAGAGATCTGCCCCATGATCCAGTCACCTCCCATCAGGCCTCACCTCCAATATTGACAGGATTGCATAGGGGATCCCAACATTGGAGACTGCATTTCAGAATGAGATTTGCAGGGGGAAGACATCCAAACTGTATCAGTTGGCCTGTGCTGGCTTCCACAGTGTTCCTGATGAGACCGCGGTGGGCCTCACATCCAAGCCCTTGCTACTCCCAAACTGGAGGATACCTGCTGTCTGCCTCCGCAGTTCTAGAAGGCAGAATGTCCACATTCAGATAATGCATATGACTAAGGAGGTACTGAGAGGAGGCAAGTTGGGAGGGTGTACTTCTTAGGAGTCTTTTCATACAATTCAGCCAATAATGAGTATCTTTCAACCCACTTGTCGATATTCAGGTGAGAAAACCCACGGGCAGGGGCAGGGGCAAGGGCAAGGGAAACCCTCTCTCTTTCTCCCTGTCCTTCCTCCCTCCCTGTAGGGATGTGCACCACCCTTCCCCCCTCACCTTCCTTCTCTTAAGTCTATTTTTGGAGCCTCAACTCTGTGTGTGTGTGTGTGTGTGTGTGTGTGTGTGTAGTATGTGCATGTGTGTAAAAGTAAAGGGCCCCATGGAAGGTAGATAGGCTTTCTCTCCAAAATATGCCTGTGTGTGCAAACCTCACTATTTTCACAAGGGCTCTAAAGGGGATAACAAAATTAAGTTAAATCAAGCACAATGCAGTCAAATTATAGCATTTAAGCACCATATCAGCTTACAAAGTGCCTTCATGTGTAGTCACCAAAACACCCTGTGAAGAAGTATTCATTTTAGCCCTAAATTACAAATAAGGAAACTGAGGTTCAAAAAGAGAAGCACTTGCCTGAGGGCCCACCAGTGGTTAGTGACAGGTGGACCTAGAGGCCATACCTTTTGACTGCAAGGCAAAAGCTCTTTCCACCTCACAGAAGAGTTGGCAAGAAGATAAATAGGTGTGTCCAAGTTTCTAGGACCAGAAGGCCACTGTGGGTGAGCCTGGAATATAGTTCTGGGCTTCTGAGAGCCAGAGTCAACAGCTAGAAAGGAGAGAGAGGGAGGAGATGATTTCAGAGAGTGGAGGGGGAGAGATAGTCATGGGGAGATGGGCATGGTGAGTGCAGGGACTTCAGGGGCAAAGTTGTGCAGGCACAAGGGAGCTAGGGGCAAGTGATCATGGAGAGATAAGGGACCACAGAGGTGCCTTCATCTGTTTCCGCCATGGGTCTCTCCCTCTGTCCCTGCCTCCATTTCTTGGCTTTTGTCCCTCCCAGAGCTGATCCTTAGCACCCCCAACACCCTATGCATATACTTCATAAGACTTCCTGGGGAGCTGGGAGATGTGTAAGAGGCATGCGAAACCCTGGTCTAAAGTTCTGGCTCGTCCTTTCTCCCATCACTCACTTCTACCCCTTTGCTCCTGGGGACACTAGCCCCAGTACAGTGAAACCACAGAGACATACTTTGCAGGGGTCACAGAATTATATGGGTCATCTGGTCAACCCTCAGGGCACAGTAGAGAAAACTGAGGCCCAGAGAGGGGGTGTGGCTTGCCCAGGACACACACTGGTTAAGAATCGGGGCAGGGAGTTGGCATAAACCAGACTCTTCCCCCACTGCAAAGGCTAGGAGGGAGGAGGGCACTGGAACCTCCAAGCCATAGCCAGCAGCAGGGCCACAGCCTGAGACACTGCCTGCCTCTTCCAGAGTTGATCCCAGACACTCTATCTTCCTCCCTCGTTTACTGTTTAGTGTTTTTAAAGCACATCTCAGTTCAGTGCTTTTGCTACAGTAAATATCTAATAATTGTTTCAGACTCTATTACTTGTCTCACAAAATAGTGCCTGGAAATGGTGCTTATTTAGTTTTGTGCTGAAAGAGAAAAAACTCAGAAAAGGCCTGTCACATCTCAAGTGCTGTTGACTGTTTGTGGTCCAGAGATGGGGGTGGGGCGTGGCCCACTGCCTAGTACCTGGTGCTGGATACTTCTTCCAGCTGTGGGGATGCTGGTGCATTTATTAACCCTGCTAAGCCAGTCTCTGCCTCCACAAAAGCTGCTGAGACTGTGTGTGAGTGTGTGTGTGTATGCGTGTGTGTGTGTGTGTGTGTGAGAGAGAGAGGAGATTTACAGGCTGAAATATATCTCTGAGTATTAATAAAAAATGTGTATGCCACATATCACCTTGTGTGTTTGGGCATACACACACATGTGTTCAAACATGGAAGTGGGTCCATACTTTTAATGTTCACAACCATCCCCAAAATTGTCCTCACAAAAGAGACCACAGCTGGAAGGCAAGGGTCATAATAATCACATCAACTTTACTATTTACAAATTGTTCTTGCATCTGTGATTTCCACTGATCCTCACAACCTAGATATTTCCATGTCCATTATTCAGATGAGGATACTGAGGCGCAGGGAGCTCAGAGCATGGACTGAAGTTCAAACACTGGTAAGTGTTGGGGCTCAAGTTTTGACTCCATGAAAGTGCAGAGGCTAAGACACCAGATTCAGAAACACTGGTTTTGGTGTCAGATTTGAATCCTGACTTGAGCATTTACTAGCTATAAGACTTTGGGCAGAGGATTGTCTTACTTAATCCACGGTTTTCTCATCTGCAAAATGGGTATTGCAGTGTCTACCTGCTTATCTCATAGGAAAGTTATAAGATAAACAGTTGATGTGAAAATGATGCAAGGTAACAGGTGTAAATGTTCTGCATAACGCCTAGCCTATTACACGCACCTGTACACATTTGCTGTTACTATGATCAGCTAATCCAGTTCCATGCCTCTGTCTATAGTCCCAGCTAAATGAATGCCTATATCCTTGCCCTGGGTCTACCATCATGTCACTAGATCAGCAGTTTGAAAGCATTTTTGTCTCAGCATCCCTTTATGCTGTTAAATATTATCAAGGAGTCTAAAGAGCTTTCATTTATATGAGTTACACATACTTTTATCTTCAGAGAAATTTTAAAATATTTATATAAAATTATTATTTTAAAATTATAAACCCATTGCATAGTAATACAAATGATATTTTTATGAAAAATAACTATTTTACAAAAAAAGTTTGTAAAAACGGTGGTCTTGTTTTCCATTTTTGGAGCTCTCTTTCATGTCTGGTTTATCAGAAGACAGCTGGATTTGCATGCCTGTTTTTGCATTCAACCTGTTGTGATATCACATGTCATGCAGCCTCTGGAATATGCCACTGAATGCTTGTGAAAGAATCAGAGTGAAAAAGGCAAATGACACCTTGGTATTATTATAAAAATAATTTTGACTTCACTGGCCCCCAGAGGTCCCTGGACCATGCTTTGAGAACCACTGCATGAGATGAAGACTAAACTCTCTTCCTGACCAGGCAGGCTGTGCTTTTATGCATTTCTGTCACTATATCTGGAAAATTAAGATTGACTGAGACAAAAGCAAATAATGGCCGTGTTAGGTTTCTCCGTTGTAGGGCATTGACTTGTGAACCTGATATTGACAAACTAAGGTTGGCTGCTTTTTACCAACTTCTTCACTTGTGTCCACCATTGGCCCTAGGCTGTTGATTGATTGATTTATATCATATGTGTGTCATTGAAGAGGCATTTGAATTTACTATCTGACATAAGAAGATTGAATGATTGCAGCGCTGATTGCTGCAAAGCTTTAACAATTATCATCAATGACCCGGGTTCTTCTTTATATCAGCTTTGTCTCTCACCTGCTCAAGATGGCTGCAGCAGTTCCCACCACCACATACAGACACCACAACACCATCGTCAGATAAACCATCGTTTCTTTTTGGTCTCTTTGTATTAGTTTTCCCAACGGGCTTTCCCTCAAATGCTGTTGTCTAGAATAGTCTCCCGCTATATCGGTTTCCTGGGCTGCTGTACCAAAGCATCACAAACTGGGTGGCTTAGAACAACAGAAATGTATTTTCTCACAGTTCTGAAGGCTTAAAGTCTAAAGTAAGGCTTCAGCAGGACCATGCTCTTCATGAACCTGTGGTAGAAGGGTCTTTTCTTGTCCCTTCCATCTTTGCAGCTCTGACATTCCTTGGCTTGTGGCAGCGTAACTCATCTTTCATGTCTTCACATAGTCCTCCCTCTGCATGTGTCTGTGTCCAGACTTCCCTCTTTTTATAATGATACCAGTCACATTGCACTAGGGCCCTCCTTAATGACTTTGTCTTAACTTGACTGCATCTGTAAAGACCCTATTTCCAAATAAGGTCAAATTCACAGGTACTGGGGTTTATGATTTCAATATCTCTTTTCTGGAGGGACACGATTCCACCTCTAACCCCTGACCTTTCTTAAATTGGTAGCAAAGGAAATACAGGCATGGCAATTGGCTTCCAGGGGGTTTCAACCAGGGTGTACGTAGCAGCCTCACTGGGGAACGTTCGCACATGTGGGGAGGAGCTTTTGGAAGATGTAACATCTGGGGCTTCTCTGAGCATACAGTCCCTGGCGGGCAGAGATGCTCCACATCCGTATCACAAATGCCGATGGTGTGCCATGGAGAAGCACTGGGGTCCAGTCAGGGCCAAAGGACACTTGCAGCACACCTGGCCTCTGGGAAGAGGATGAACACTGGAATACAGCCACAGACACAAAGGGAGGGGGCAGATTCAGGAAGGCCATTGACAATGTCTGCTGATTGTTGAACTGATTTCATTGTGTGTGTCTTTCCAAGGGCCTCCAGCCCAGAGCTTTGAGTAAAGCTACAATTATCTTCCTCTCTGCTGGGCCTCTCCTGATGAGGGTGAGGAAGAACAGTTTTTGTTTGTTAGAAACATTATCCTCCCCTCCCCACCCACACCCACCCTGTACCCGCGATGTTAGTAATACAGCTCATTTTGAGAGGAGGAGAGGAAGTAGAAGAAAAGAAAAAATCACTCACAGCTTCACAACACCAGGCACTATTATTTTTAAAACTTTTATTTTTCAGATATTTTGCTATATATGTTTTATTTATGAAACTGAGATCCTTTGTGTATTCAAAACTAGGCATACTACTTTTAGGAGAGTAATGCCTATTGTTCTAATTATAAAATAGAGGGGATGTAAAAAATATGATTATAATTCCCAGACCTAATTCCCCAATAATAACTACTGTATCATTGTTGTATCTGTCTAGTTTGTTCCCCCTGCTAAGTATTCCAAAATAAAATTTTGAATATATATATGAGTTTTTTTTTTTAACCCAGTTAACCAGTTAACATTTACAAGTTTGACAAAAAACACAATTTAAGGGGTGGCTTGGTGGCATATAATATCTGCCACTAAGACTGTCCCTATTAAAAAAGTATAATGATTCAGAACATTAGTGGCCAGGTTTCTAGAAGCAATGGGCCTCTTCACCTGGAGTGGAGTGGTCCAGGTGAAAACCCGGGGTCTTAATTGCGTCCTGTAAACCCTGTGGAATTGCAGAGAAGACCATGTGCTGAGCTGGAGGCAGCAACTTTCTCTCTAGGGTCTACTGTGACAGTTGTTATAAGTCCCCCACTGTGAAGCCTCTAGGACAGAGAAGACAGATCCAGGAGAACCACTGTCACCTCAGGCACCCACCAGGCTCAGCATCTGTAAGAGAAGCCACTGGTGGTGGGTCAATAAATGGCCTGGGAGAGTTCCTTCCATTTTCTAGACCTGTTGACTCCTGGATAAAACCGGAAAGGGTAGACTGATGCTTTCCAAGGGCCTCTGCAGCTTTCTCAGTCCAGACAGAGTTCCTCCTCTCCTCCCAGCTGAAGGCTGAGTGGCCATTGATCATTCAGCCATAGGAGGGGAGCCCATGGCAGATGATTCATCTCTGAAGGCTCCTGAACACTTTCACTCTGCTTCACTCCCTTCCTGAGTGCAGTTCAGAGCCAGGCTTCAGGGCCACCCAACGGCTGTGGGCCTGCAGGTTGTCCAACAAACCACCCCGCTGATCCAAGGGAGAGGGCAATGCTTCTCCAGTGAGGGTGTCTGTGGACCTGGGGCTCCCTGCACGCACCATGGGGATGAGCCCCATCAGCTCCATATCTGCCTCTCTTGTCTTCCAACCTCTTCCCGCAGCCCCTCTGGCTCATCCATGCTCACTCACTGTGCCGCACCCCCCACCCCCCATTCCCTCTGTCTCTCTGCAGACCTCCTGCTCATGCTCCGTGCCTGAACCCCTCCTCTCCGCCCCAGCCCGCACCCCCTGCCTTCCTGTGTGATGGGAAAGGTTAAGTGAAGACATGCTCATTCTGTCTGTTGCGATAGAGACGCAGCAACTTTCTCCCCTAATCAATCTGTCAGGCATGATTAGGCTGCCATGAGACACAGGCAGCTCACAGCCCAGCCAGCCCAATGGGCTGACAGCTTCCAGCCAGGATACAGCGGGGACACACACACACACACACACACACACACACACTCACACATGCACACACACAGACACACACACTCAGAGGCACACACACAATCTGCCTATAGTGCATCTGGGGCCTTATCGCTGTGACTGGGAAAAACTGTTTAAACAGAGAAGGCCACTACTTGGGTGACCACTCCCTAAATCATTCCTTTTTTGATTCTACAAGCATGTACAGAGTGGCCTCTCTGTGACAGGTCCTGTTCCAGAGCTGCAAAGCAGCAGGGAACAAAGCTGGCTGACAAGGCTGCCCTCAGGGAGCCTATAGGCTCACAGTGAGCAGACGACCACTTGGTAAGCTTATAAACAAGTAAAGCTTTCAGCGTGAACAAAGATGCTCACTGCATGGAAAGGAAGGGAAGAGGAGAGCACGGCAAGGGACTGGGGTGCTGATGGGGCCCGGGCAGGTTGTAGGAAGAAGCTCTAAATCCCCTTGTTCTGGGAACTGCTCACCATTGCCAGCAGATGACATGGGCTCAAGCCACCTCTGCCACTAGCTGTGTGACCCTGGGCAAGTCACTTAATTTCCTTGGTCCTCAGTTTCTTCATCCGTAAAATGGGAATAACACAAGTCACTCTTCATAAGATTGTTGTGAGGGGAAATGAGTTAAATGCATTCGGGCTGCTCAATAAGGTGGTAAGATGGACAGGAGGTCCCTCTCCCAGAACGGAGCCCTGCAGGTGAGGGCCATAGGCAGGTGAGTGTAGAGGCAGGGCATGGAGGTCAGGTGGGTTGGAGCCTGCAAGACGGAGGGCCTGGAGAGGTAAGAATTAGAGCCAAAAATGGGTCATCCCACTTCTGATTTGGGTCAGGCCAGCATCCAGGCAGCATTGAATTTCATCCTCCAGGAAGGCATTCTATACCTAAACTTTCTTTATAAAAATATTATGTGAAGTGGCATAGACTGACACTCATACAATCTGTGGGAGTCTAGGAACTCTGGGGGCCTGGGCATATTTCACTGAGCCTCTGTCCTGAAGTTCCTCCCTCTCATCCTCCCCACACCCTCTACTCCTCTCCTTCCCCTCCGGCACAAAGATCCTGAAATGTGGCAGACTCCACAGCCAGTAAACTTACTCGGTATGGGCACCTATAAATAAGTCAAGTGGAAAGTTACACAAACAGAATGAGGACGTCCTCACAGCACAGGGCTCTGCTCTATGGCAGTTCAGACCAGGATCCCAGCCTCCTTACCTCCCAAGTTCCCAGATCTGTTTAAAGAGTCCTGAATCTGCTGTGGGAGCCCCCAGCCTTAGGATTTCTGCTATAGGTATCCACGCTTAGAACCACAATTGGCAATGATGGGAAAGGAAGACAAGCCCTTATTTAATGGAGCCTGGTCTGAGGGAGACACAGTCCCATCCTCAGGGAGCCCGTCTGAGGGAGACGCAGCCCCGTCCTCAGGGAGCCCCAGTCTGAGGGGAGACACAGTTCCATCCTGTGGGAGCCCCAGTCTGAGGGGAGATTAAACCAATAAAAGCCAGCAAACAATAACAACAAATACATAAGACTAGAATATTGTTTTGAGACCGTAAGAATAGGAAATACCAGATAGGAATAACTTTTCATGGCTTTGAATTCCAATATTGATCCCTTGAGGATAGGGAGCGACGGGAACAGACGCCTCACCCCTACCGGATTAAACCCAGATCATCAGGGCCAGGAGTGCTGCCCGGGAGAACACAGTGCGTTTCTCATCCTTCCCTTCTTCATCCGTCCATTTCACACTGAGCTTTGCCCTCTCCAAGGGCCTTACATGCCCATTATGTTACTGGAGCTTTACAACCCTTCCCTTCACAGGAGCTTCAGAAGCCCTCCGACGTGGTAGATGGGGAGCGTCATCCTTATTGTAAATGAGGGGAAACTGAGGCCCTAGAATTGAAGCAGATTCCCTAAAATATCCTCAGCTGGCTGGCCCAGAGCTGGGTCTGGGATCTTGAATTTTGGCCAGTGGTATCTCCTAATATAATGCTGTTTTCCCTCTTGTGACTCTGTTTCTCCTTTTTGAAGTGGAGATCATTGCAATGCCTGCCTCATAGCAGCATTGTAGAAATTGAATGTGTAATGAAAATCAAGCCATTCCAAAGATACCTGGCACACTGTAAGCTCCCAATTACAACTACTGCTACTCCTGTTCCTATTTGTTGTTGTTTATTCTGGGTTCCCTCAAAGCATGGATTTTTTTTTTTTTTTTTTGACGAAGTCTTGCTCTGTCACCAGGCTGGAGTGCAGTGGCTCAATCTTGGTTCACTGCAACCTCCGCCTCCCAGGTTCAAGCGATTCCCCTGCCTCAGCCTCCCGAGTAGCTGGGACTACAGGCAGGTACCACCACGCCTGGCTAATTTTTGCTATTTTAGTAGAGTTGGGGTTTCACCATGTTGGCTACGATGGTCTCCATCTCCTGACCTCGTGATCTGCCCACCTCGGCCTCCCAGAGTGCTGGGATTACAGGCATGAGCCACTGCGCCTGGCCCAAAGCATGGATCTTGATGCAAGTGATTTATTTTGGAGGTGCGGCAGGGTGTGGGGCTATGAGGAGGGAGGGGAAGGAAGCCCCTGGAGGGTATGTTAATGAGCAGCCACCACTGTGGAGAAGTGAGTGTCCCTCCAGCTGGGGACCTCTTGGCCGTTGTGTAGAACACACCTCAGCATTGTCCCCTCTGGGGGCAAGGAATCCAGGATGTTTACCCTCCAGCTCCCAGGCTTCATTGACTGCTCTGGGACTGTCAACTCCTGACAGCTGGGGCCTGTTCTGTGCGTGAGTCAGGAGAAAGCCTGAGCCCAGTCATGGTGCTTACTGTAGGGCCCCAGGGCAAGAACTGGGACAGTAAGTGGAAAGAACACAGAGTGTATCCGCTACATACAACCCTGGTCCCTCGAGAAATGTGACTCTCCTTATTGAATCCCACTGGACTTGGGACAGAATTCTGTAAGAGTCTGGAAACTCCTGGCTGAAGTTCTCAAAGGCATGGACTTCATCTGCTTTGGCTGCTGCTCTATCTTCAGTCAAACACATTGCTCTGCACACAGTAGGTGCTCAACAAATATTTCTTGATAGCTACAGGAAGTCCCCTGTAATAGCGCTTTAGGGCTCTACTTTACTTTCTTGTCTGTGCCTCTCAATACATATGCTCAGTCCTCCAGGGCAGGCCTGTACACTGTGCAGCCTGCATACTTAGCACGGTGACTGGCACGTGGCGAGTGCTGATGACTCACATATCAATTGAATGCTCAGGATTCCTGGAGTCCAAGAAAGAAGACAGCTCTATTTTGGGTGAGGAATGGAAACCAGAAGCTGGTTCCTCAGTGAGCACAGAGGCAGGATTTGGGGGCAGGAGAGCCGTGGGAAGCCATCTGGAGAAGGCTGATGGATAAAGATTAAAAGTGTCAAAGCCACCTGGAAAAAAGGCAGGAGATAATGTCTCATTGCCTCACCAAGTTGATGGGCCTGTGATATTTCCAAAAGAACTGGCCCTTGGCTTGAGAAAGCTGCTGTGGTACCCATGCTTTACAAAGGATAAATGGGAATTTTGAAGGGAGGAAGGCCCGCAGAGGAAGCTTTGACAGCAACAAAATTGGAGGCCCCAGCAGGTATTGTGCAGCCTTGGCAGTAATGAGAAATCCAAGAATAGTGGATACAGCAGAGAAATGGCCACAACATGAAGGAGAATGGGAGCTGAGGGCATAGGGACTTCTGCGGCCTCCATCAGTCTAGAGAGTGATTGAGGAGGAAAAGGAGATGAAAGCAGGAGAGAATTGCAAGCACCAAGGAGACCACCTTAGATGGCCTTTCTTGAGCTCCATTTCCTCTGGACAAAGCCAACCTTACAAGAGTAATCAACTGACAGCAAGAGATGATTTTTAAAGGTGTATCAGTCAGCCATGCCACCGTAATGCTGGGTAACAAACCAACTCAAAATTCAATTGTCCAAAACAACGCTCATTTATTTTTAGACTTTTTTTTGCTTCTCAAATTCTTTCACACTGTTCTGGTCAAGATGTAGGTCCTATGTCCTCTCTCCTTGAATCCGAGCTGAACTTTGTGACTAGCTGGTAACCGGCTCTGAAATGGTCTACCTCTAGATTTTTGTAATGCAAAAAACAAATATCGTTTTAGTTGGATATTCTGTTATGTACAGCTGAAAGCACCCTGACAGATGCAAAGATATTTTAAGTCACATAAAAAACCAGAGAGAGATTTTTAGCCAGGGGTCCCTCCCACGGGCCCTGAGTAGCATGCCTGTGGATCAAGTAGAAATAGTTCTTCTCTGTTACTGCACATCCTTCAGTGGACCTCCTCTCACCATACACCATCCCTGACCAACCAGAGGACTCTCATATCTTGTCTCACCTTGGCTTGCCTGTTCATCTCCATCCTTCGTAATTTCTGCCCTCTCTCCCAAATCCAGCGGGATTGTCTGAGAGGATCATGCTTCTGCTCTTTAGCCCTCATGGAACCAACCAACCAGTTGGTCCTGCTGGTCTGATCCCCCTCCACAGATGGGCTTGGAGCCATAAGTCCCAGCTCTTACAGCAAGAATCCTCCATCTTAGCCAGACAGGTTTATACCATAACCCTCAGGGATTTGGAAAATTACTCATCACAGTGTACCTTCTGGGTCAAAGATCTGCCAGAAGTAAGAGAAGTAGAAAGCCCTGGAATAGTGGACTCTGTAGGGGATGTGGCCAGGGGATCCTTAGTGCAGGAGGTGAAGAGATGACTAAAACAAACGCTATTTGTTGATCTGTGGTTTTGATGGATCTTCTATCCTCCTTGATGTATTTATATCTTGTTCTGCAGTCATGAAACATTTTAACTCTCTCTGATTGTAGAGGCCTCTCACCCTCTGTCTTCACCTCTTAGCTTGGTACATGTGTATCTGTCTGTCTTTCCAGGTTTCTCTCAGTGTTTGTCACTTTGCATGTTACCCTCTCTGGACCTTGTCTCTGCATCCTTTTCTCTCATGCACATGGAGTCCTCAGCAAATGTGAGCTAAGTATTTGCTGACTTTCTGGGAGTACATATGTGTCTCTACCAGTCTTCATAAAGTCCTCCTTTAGTATTTAAACTTTTAAACTTAAACATTTTAGGTCTGGGGGTGATAAACAACTTCAAATGTCATTTAAAGGCAGATGAAATTTTCTTGTCATAGCTGATAAGGACTTTCGATCCACTGGCCATAGAAAAACAGATTCTCTTCTCTTTCAGAGTAATCCTTTTTCATTTGTTGCAGGAGCTAAAATTGTCAGTTTCCTTAACTTCAACAAACTGAATACATTGGCTTGTGGGCTGTATGAGGAGGTTAGCAAAATTATGCATGGTCACTAGAAGGAATGGCTCACTTCCCTCAATGTGGCCCAGCCCCAGCCCTGGGGACCAGGCCTGGTGCAGAGTGTTAAGGTCTCTGGCCACCTCCCAGAGGTGGCTTCCTGGAAGGAGATAAATAAAGGGCTCACCTCCTCAGACATCTGCTCCATTGCCTGATTGGCCGTCATCCCCACATCCGTTTGCCCCTACTTCCCCATCTGGGAGCTGAGCTGTGGTATTCTTAAACATTCAGATGACTGATATTGGAACAGACTTCTCAGTGAACTCAGAGGGGCAGCAAACTTTCCAGCTTGGCCCCCTTCCCCATTCCCTGCTAGGGGGATGACACCTTCTGAAGGCAGAATATCTTTGCAACATCTGCATACTGGCTTTCCTCACTGCCATTCCTGCCTGCTTAATTGAGCTAGAATATTTCAGTTAAACCTGTGAGGTTCCAGGCTTTCTTCCTAGATGCAGTCCCTGACACCCGGGTGGAGGCTGGGGAGGTAAAGAATGCCTGCCTCACCCTGTCTGGCAGGACAGATCTAGAATTAAAGGTCTTCAAGATTCACGTGGGGCATTAGGTAGTTAGGAATAGCAAAGGCTGACAAAGGCCCTTGGACAAAGGGGAAAGCTGGCAACTCTCTTGTTTTCTTTCTCCTCACCTTTTTTCTCATGTGGGAAGGTGGGGAAAGAACAGGTGGAGGAAGTTAGGCCTATAAAATCGATGGAAATGCCCTTCTCTTAGCTGAGCTTAAGCAGAGGCACTGTTTGACCTCCATGTAGCATGGGGTCCACCGGGAGTCAGGAATCGCCTCTGATTCTTCAGCTACAGTGGTTCTGTCTTGACATATGCTACTCCTGGACAGAGGTGTGGGAGGGGGATGCAGGCAAAGGAGGTGATCTTCACAGCTGTAACAGCAGCTCAGAGGTGGATAATGGCATTTCCTGAATGTCACATCCAGGAGAAACATTAGCTTTTCTTGTGGAACACTTGGGTGTTACCCTTGGGGAAACTAAGGCCTGAGAAGGGGATGTGACTTGCCCAGCTTCCTTTCTCAGTGTCCTAGTCTGGAGTCCAGGCTTTCTGCCTCCCAGTCCCGGGATCCTGGCTTCTGGTGGGCCAAAGATATCCTGAGGCAGGATGGGAGAGAAAGCAATCTTGGATCAGCCATTTCTGTGGATTGCTGTCATCCTGGAACACTCACCGTGGTTTGTTGTCATTGTGGAGCACTAGCGGTGGTTTATTGTCATCATGGAGCACTCACTGTGCTTTGCTGCCACCGTGGAGCACCCACTGTGCTTTGCTGCCACCGTGGAGCACTCACTCTGGTTTTTATTATCATAGAGCACTCACTGTGCTTTGCTGCCATCATGGAGCACTCACTGTGCTTTGCTGCCATCATGGAGCACTCACTGTACAGGCAGGCACAGTGGAGAGTGCTGTACAAATGCAATCCCATCTGTTCCTTTCAAAAACCCTATGCAGTGAGTACAGAATTATTGTCCCCTTTTCCTGACTCGGTGGAAAAACAGATCCAGAGAGACTCAGTAGCTTATGCCAGCAAGTTTGTGGAAGGACCAATCTTCTAAGCTTGCTGCTTCTGACTCCAACGTCTACTCCCTAAGTCCAGGGTTCTCCGTCCTGCCTGCACACTAGAGCCTCCTGGGATGAGCTGACATACTCATGCCAGGCCTGAAGCCCAGACTAACAGAACCAGAATCTCTGAAGGTAGAGGCTAGGTATTAACGTATTTTTTTAAAAAGATTGACACATAACATTCTTTAGAAAAGTGTACAGTTCCTAAGTGTGCACAACTTGAATGTTCGCAAACTGAACACACCTATGTAACTATCACCCACAACAAGAAACAGAGCACTTCATTGCCAGCCACTCAGAATCCCCCAGGCTTCCTCCTAGTCACCCCCTGAGGTTCACCAATATCCTTTCTGACATCTTAGATTAGTTTTGCCTGTTTCTGAGCTTCTTACAAATGGATTTAAAAAGTGAGTCCTTTCTTTTGTGCACAGCTTCATTTACTTAACATTATATGAGAAGCATCCATGTTGCTGCTTATAGCTGCATTTACTCATTCTCACTGCTCTCTAGAATCTCACTGTATGAATATGCCACTCTTTGTTGATCAGTTCTTTGATTGACGAGCATATGGATCACTTCTGGTTTGGGTTCCTATGAAGAGTTCTGCTATGAACGTTCCTGTTTGTGTCTTTGGTGGGTATATGAGGCATTTCTGTGGGTATGCTCTGATGAAAGTGCTGGGTCAGGCCATATGTATATGTTCAGTTTAGATCCCGCCAAGCAGCTTTATGATGTGATTGTGCAATTTACACTGCCACCAGCAGTGAATAAGAGTTCCGGTTATGCCACGTGCCAGCCAGAATTTGGTTTTGTCTGTGCTTTTCATCTTCGCCGGCCTATGGAGTGTGTAGTGGGATCACACTGTGGTTTATTCTGTGTTTCCCCAATGACTAGTGAAGCTGAGCACCTGGATGTGTTCACTGGTCACTAGGTAGCCTCTTTTACAAAGTGCTTGCTACGTTTTTCTCAGGTATCTGTATTTTTTAAAGCTCCCCAGGTGATTCTAATGCATAACCAGGGTTGAGAACTTCAGTAGCTTAACCATTGTGGTAGAAAGTTTTTGGCTTAGAGAGACAGAGGTGGTGAAGCCAGGGTAGACTTGTGTGAGTGTGTGTGTGTGTGTGTGTAGTAGTGGTACCTACAGGGACCATACGCCTGCAGGGTGGACTCGTGTGTGTGTGTGTATTTGTGTGTGTGTGTGTGCAGTAATAGTAGTGTTGCCTACAGGGGCCATAACCCTGCAGGGTAGACTCAGACTTTTGTGTGTGTGTGTGTGTGTGTGCGTGTGTGTGTGTGTGTGTGCGTATTAGTGGTACCTACAGGGGCCATTACCCTGGAGTCCAGGGCACCTCTTGGGAGCAACTGAGCTGGAATCTTCTTGTAGGCACACTTGACAAGAGAAGGTAAGAAACCCCTGCCCAAAAGAAAAGCAAGTTTCATTGTCCATCTTCACCCTTAGTAGTTCCTGTCCCCACTCTCAAATCCAGCAGGATTGTCCGATTGAGAGAGGATCATGCTTCTGCCCTTCAGCCCTCAGGGAACTAGCCAACTAGTTGGCTTTGCTGGTCTGATCCCCATCCACAGGTGGGCTTGGCCATACGCCTCAGCTCTTACAGCAAGAATCCTCCGTCTCAGCCAAACAGGTTTATACCAAAACACGCAGGGACTGGGAGAATTCCTCATTGCAGTGTACCTTCCAGGTCAAAGGCCTGGAGCAGGAAGGAAGGGAAATAGAACGCTCTGGAATAGTGGATTCTGTAGGGGATGCCACATAAAGATACTGCCACAGTGACCAGAGCAGCCAGTGAACAGATCCCCAAAGAGCTGGCTGCAGGAGCTGTCTGCTGCTTCGGAAAGCTCCCTTTAATTTAAAGCCCCCCGAATTAAAGAGCTCTCCTCAGGCCCAACCCCACTGGGGCCATCTTTATTAGGAACAAAATAAAGAAAGTTCACTGAGCCACATAAACCAGGAAAAGTGGCATCAAATATCGACTGTAAGAGAGAGGGATTAATGATGGTTTGTTGACAGGCAGGCAGAAGCCAGTCCCGTCCGCCCCCCGCAAGTGGGGACCTGGAAGCAAACATTTCATGTTGACATCTGCCGGCGTAGCCCAGATAATCAGATTTCTCAGGGAGGATGAGGCCGAGGCATCAATAAAAAGGGCAGATTTATCCTCCCAGCCTCCCGAGCTTAGCATGCATCCTCAAACCACAGCAGGAGCCAGACATGGTCACCATCACCTTCACCAGCTCTGTCACCTGCATCCCTCGGGTTGTGAAGCCTAGTGGGTAGGGGTGGTGCCTCACCAAATCCCTGCCCTCCTTGGCTTACTGGGGAGATCAAGGGTCCCACCTGAGGCAACAGCCTCTCAAAGCAATCTGGGTGCCCCGCGATGCTCTTATGCTAAGAGTCACTTGGGGATGATTATCCTGTGTTCTATAACAACCACACTCTGCACAGAATGAGGACCGATTGGAGGACAAACTTCAGGCCAGGCAACAGTTGCAAGTTCAGAGATTAATTATGGCATCTGTAGTCAGAGACCCCCAAGGGCTTCCTCACTGCGATGGGGCTAGCTGTAATTTGAGGACCCCAGGCTCTCGCATGCCCTCCAGAGACAGATTGCTCTGCCTTGGACTTCCTGAGCCATCTGCATGACCCCTCTCATTGCACTCTATATCAAACCTGTGGAAAAATCAGAGGATTTCTTTATTTGAACATTTTAAAAGCAGTTATATGTTTTTCTAGTTGGAAATATTTAAGAATCATTTAGTCCTTCACTCTCATCGTATGTCATCATTATCATCATCATCGTATTTATTGAGAATTTACTATCTGCCAGGCACTGTTCTAATTGTGCTCTGTGTTTGCTCTTCTGTTCTTCTTACAACATTCCTGTGACATAGGTGCTCTCATTCCTGCCCTTCTATAGATAAGAAAACTGAGGCATACATAGATTAAGTATTTGTCCGCAGTCACACAGCAACCTTCTATAAAGAAATAAGGATTCAGGAAAGTAAAATCATGTTATCATCATGATTTAGTGAGTGTAGATGTGTCAGAGGCTTTACATATTTCCTAAGTTTTATAAAATCCCTTTAGGGTGATGTTTTAGTTCGCTTGAGGAGTCATAACAAAGTACCACAGACTGGGCAGCTTGAACCACAGAAATGTATTACCTCACAGCTCTGGAGGTCAGAAGTCCAAAATGAAGGTACTGGCAGGGCCATATTCCCTCTGAAGTCTCCAGGGAAGGATCCATTCCAGGCCTCTCTCCTAGTTTTGGTAGTTCCTTGGCTTGTGGCAGAACGCCTTCAATCTTCACATGGTGTTCTCTCTCTGTATGCGTTTCTGTGTCCATCAGAGCACACCCACAGAAGTACCTCATATATGAGAATTTCTTTATTTGACCATTTTTAAAGCAGTTATATGTTTTTCTAGTTGGAAATGTTTAAGAATCATTTAGTCCTTCACTGTAATTTTATATCATCATCATCATATTTATTGAAAACCTACTATGTGAATAAACTATGAACAAAGTTTATTCATTCATGCGTTTTTCTCAGCACGTATTTATTAAGCAGCTTCTGAGAGCCAAGCTCTGAGATCGATGCTGGATATTTGGAGGTTAAGAAGCAGATATGGATCCTGGCCTCAAAGATATGACAGTCTCCCCACCTAGGATTGGACACCTAAGTCAGGATGGCAAATAGGTTTCAACTCAAATACCAGTCCATTGGCGGAGGCTGTCTGGACCTCTGTGTTGGGAAGGATTTAGTGTCAGCCAGAATTCAGGTTAGACTATTTTAATGAAGAGACCCCAAAATACAGTGGTTTAAATGAGACTGAAATTTATTTTATTCCCACCTTAAAATCTTGAAGTAGGTCACCAGGGCAGCTAGGACTGCCCCATGTCCATTGCTCCTGGAGGTTTCAGGGGATTCAAACTTCTATTTTGATGCTCCAGGAAAATAACTATTACCCTATCTGCCGTCGAGCCAGTGGAAGGGGGAAGGGATGAACGTGCCCCGTTTGTTTCAAGCGAATAGCAGGAAAGCTGTAGATGTCTTTTCTCTTCACACCCATTGGGAAGACTTCAGTCCCATGGTCGCATCTTCTTGCAAAAGAGGTTGGGAAAGGTAGTCACTGCCTGGCTTTGCCATGCATCCAGCTAGAACATGGGGGATCCTTTATTAAAGGAAGGGGGAGAGAATGGTTACTGGGGAACCACAGCAGTCTCACCCACAGATTCTGAGAGGAATGAGGTGCTGTGTGACATGGTGAAGCCTGTCATAAAAACAAGATCTGGAAAGAAAGGCACTCATACCCCCTCTTTTCTCTCCCTACCATGTAGCCCATGGTGCGGAGGCTGTCTGAGCCCAGGCTTCTAACCACTCCTCTGATACTTTACCAAAGTATTTTCCAAGACATACAGAAGATAAGATAGGACCATTTATCAAAGCCTCACAAGGTCAAATTCTGATAAGTGTAAAAACCAGGACCAGCCAACCAGGGTAAGGGAGCAGGGACCAGGAAGAAAGTATACCAGAGCAGACACTCCCTCCTCTCTTGGGTCTGTCTGTTCATTCATTCAGCTCCTCTGGCTGACATCAGACCTGAGGGAGGCTTAGGAGTGGGGATGAGAAAGGTAACTGGGATTTTTAAGAATTATGTCTCCCAAATGCTTTATATATGTTTACATTCTTATTTAATGTGCACATAAACTCTTTTACTTTTATTACCTAGTTTAGATAAGGATAGCAGAAGTAAACATCTGATTCAAGATCTGAATAATGCCAGCCACCTTGACCTTATTGATATTTATAGAAAAGGACATTCAACAACTGTAGAACACATATTTCTTTCAAATGAACATGGTATGTTCTACAAGATAAACCATATTCTGAGTTGTAAAATAAGGCTCAATAAATTTAAAAGGATGAGCATTCTGTAGAGTATGCTCTCTGATCACTATGAAATCAAATTAGAAATCAATAATAAAATATCTGCAAAACTATAAGCATTTGGAAATTAAACATTTTTTCTAAAGAACCATAAATTAAAGAACTCACCAGAAAAATGTAAAAATACTTCCAAATGAAGGATAAATTCAGTTCTGATTTTCATGATTATTACTTCTATGTGGCAAAAAATACACCACATCAAAATCTGTGGGAGACAGCTAAAGCAGTGTTAGAGGGAAATTTATAGCTTTAAATATTTATATTAGAAAAGAATAAATACTTAAAATTAATTATTTAAGGTTCCACCTTATGAAGCTGGAAAACAAAGAACAAAGCAAACTCAAAGTAAGACAGTAGAAGAAAAGAATAAAGGTTAAGTACAGGAATCAGTGAAGTTGAAAAAAGACAAACAATAGAGAATATTAGCTATCAGGTACATACACCTCTAGCTAGACTCATCAAGAAAAAAAAAAGATGCAAATTACCAACATCAGGAATAGAGAGGCCATCACTACAGACCTTAAAGACATTAAAAAGATAATAAGAACATTTATTTCAATAAACTTTCCAACTTAGATTAAATGGACAAATGCCTTGAAACAATCAAATTATCAAAACGGATTCAAGAAGAAGTAGAAAAATATTAACAGTTCTATATTTATTAAAAAAATTGAATTCATATTAAAAATCTTTCTGCAAAGAAAACTATAAGCCCAGGTGGTTCCTCTGGTTAATTCTGTCAAACATATTTAAGGATGGAATAACACCAGCGCTGCTAAAACTCTGCTATAGACTGAATTGTGCTCCCTGAAAATCCTATATATTGAAGCTCTAACCCCCTAATGTGGTTTGGCTGTGTCCCCACCCAAATTTCATCTTGAATTGTAGCTTCCACAATTTCTACATTTGTGGGAGGGGCCCAGGGGGAGACAGTTGAATCATGGGAGTGGTTTCCTCCATATTCTTGTGATAGTGAATAAGTCTTACGAGACCTGATGGTTTGATAAGAGGTTTCCCCCTTTGCTTGGCTCTCATTCTCTCTTGCCTGCCGCCATGTAAGACATGCCTTTCACTTTCTGCCATGATTGTGAGTCCTCCCCAGCCATGTGGAACTCTGAGCTCATTAAACTTTTTTCTTTATAAATTACCTAGTCTCGGGTATGTCTTTATCAGCAGTGTGAAAACGGACTAATACACCCCCAGTGTGATGGTTTTTGGAGGTGGAGCCTTTAGAAGACAGGTTTAGATGAGGTTATGAGGGTGGGGTCCTCTTTATGAGATTAGTGCTCTTATAGGAGGGGACACCAGAGAGCTTACCCTCCTTTTCTGCCATGTGAGGACACAGCGGGGGAAGGTGGTCATCAGCAAGCCAGTCATTGCACCTGAACCCCAATTTTTTCTAATGGGCTTAAGCAAACCCGCTCAACCTTTTACCCTGGAGGTCCTACCCTTTATAGCATATCTGCTTTTATTCAGAGGTATTTGCAGATATTATCTCTCTTCCTAGGCTGTTTATTGTATAAACAGTCTTGAAAAGATAATCCAGAAGAAAAGGTGGTCAGTGCTTCTGCCTGTTATCATCTCTCTTACAGAAGGGAAATTTCTTGCAGGAATATGAGAGATTCATGGAGAATTATGTCCTGGTATTCCTAAGATGGAGAATAAGGCAAGGATGTCCACTCTTACCACTATAATTCAACAGTATATTGGACCTGATGGCTAGTACAGTAACACAAGAAGGGCATAGAGATTGGAAAGGACGAAAAAAAATGGAATTGCAGATGACATGGTTGTTTACATATGCAATGTCAAGGAATTAGGAGTTGTACTATAAAACAACTACTAGAACTAATTAGTGAACTTAGGAAGATCACAGTGTGTAATGTTAAATACTAAAATCAATTGGACTTCTATATACCAGAAACAATTTGTAAAATTCCACTTAGAAAAACAACAAATCATAAAATTAGGAATAGATTTAAGAAAAATGCAAGACTAAAAAATATAAAATGTGTTGAGAGAAAATAAATAACTAGAGAGATATTCCATGTTCATTAATTGGAAGACTCAAAATTGTTGTGATGTCAAATTTCCCCAAATTAGGCTGTCCCCATAGATGGATTACAACCCCATTGACAATTTCAATGGCCATTTTTAAAGAAATTGACCTGCTAAGTTTAAATTTTATATAGACATGCCAAGGATTTAAAATATCCAAAGCAATCATTTAGAAAAGAACAAAGTTAGAGGGCTTATGCTACTTGTCTCCAAGACATATTATGAAATCTACATTAATCTGAATAGTATGAATGGCATAATGATCAATAAATCAGTGGAACAGAATTGTGGGTCCAGAAATAGACACATAAGCATTTGATTTTCACCAAAGACACCAAATCAGTGTAATGGAAGAAGGGAAAGTCAGCAAATGGTGCTGGAAGAACTGACTATTAACATGGGAAACTGAATTTTGTGTCTTGCCTTTGACACATACAAATATTAATTCAATATGGATCATAAACTATAAAACTTCAAGAAGAAACTATATAAAACCCTTCATGCTAAAAACTCTCAATAAATTAGGTATTGATGGGACGTATCTCAAAATAATAAGAGCTATCTATGAAAAACCCACAGCCAATATCATACTGAATGGGCAAAAACTGGAAGCATTCCCTTTGAAAACTGGCACAAGACAGGAATGCCCTCTCTCACCACTCCTATTCAACATAGTGTTGGAAGTTCTGGCCAGGGCAATTAGGCAGGAGAAGGAAATAAAGGGTATTCAATTAGGAAAAGAGGAAGTCAAATTGTCCCTGTTTGCAGATGACATGATTGTATATCTAGAAAACCCCATTGTCTCAGCCCAAAATCTCCTTAAGCTGATAAGCAACTTCAGCAAAGTCTCAGGATACAAAATCAATGTGCAAAAATCACAAGCATTCTTATATACCAATAGACAAACAGAGAGCCAAATTATGAGTGAACTACTATTCACAATTGCTTCAAAGAGAATAAAATACCTAGGAATCCAACTTACAAGGGACGTGAAGGACCTCTTCAAAGAGAACTACAAACCACTGCTCAATGAAATAAAAGAGGATACAAACAAATGGAAGAACATTCCATGTTCATGGGTTGGAAGAATCAATATCGTGAAAATGGCCATACTGCCCAAGGTAATTTATAGATTCAATGCCATCCCCATCAAACTACCAATGACTTTCTTCACAGAATTAGAAAAAACTATTTGAAGTTCATATGGAACCAAAAAAGAGCCCGCATCACCAAGTCAATCCTAACCCAAAAGAACAAAGCTGGAGGCATCACGCTACCTGACTTCAAACTATACTACAAGGCTACACTAACCAAAACAGCATGGTACTGGTACCAAAACAGAGATATAGATCAATGGAACAGAACAGAGCCCTCAGAAATAACGCCGCATATCTACAACTATCTGATTGTTGACAAACCTGAGAAAAACAAGAAATGGGGAAAGGATTCCCTATTTAATAAATGGTACTGGGAAAACTGGCTAGCCATATGTAGAAAGCTGAAACTGGATCCCTTCCTTACACCTTATACAAAAATTAATTCAAGATGGATGAAAGACTTACATGTTAGACCTAAAACCATAAAAACCCTAGAAGAAAATCTAGGCAATACCATTCAGGACATAGGCGTGGGCAAGGACTTCATGTCTAAAATACCAAAAGCAATGGCAACAAAAGCCAAAATTGACAAATGGGATCTAATTAAACTAAAGAGCTTCTGCACAGCAAAAGAAACTACCATCAGAGTGAACAAGCAACCTACAAAATGGGAGAAAATTTTCGCAACCTACTCATCTGACAAAGGGCTAATATCCAGAATCTACAATGAACTCAAACAAATTTACAAGAAAAAAACAAACAACCCCATCAAAAAGTGGGCGAAGGACACGAACAGACACTTCTCAAAAGAAGACATTTATGCAGCCAAAAAACACATGAAAAAATGCTCATCATCACTGGCTATCAGAGAAATGCAAATCAAAACCACAGCGAGATACCATCTCACACCAGTTAGAATGGCCATCATTAAAAAATCAGGAAACAACAGGTGCTGGAGAGGATGTGGAGAAATAGGAACCCTTTTACACTGTTGGTGGGACTGTAAACTAGTTCAACCATTGTGGAAGACAGTGTGATGATTCCTCAAGGATCTAGAACTAGAAATACCATTTGACCCAGCCATCCCATTACTGGGTATATACCCAAAGGACTATAAATCATGCTGCTATAAAGACACATGCACACGTATGTTTATTGCGGCACTATTCACAATAGCAAAGACTTGGAACAAACCCAAATGTCCAACAACGATAGACTGGATTAAGAAAATGTGGCACGTATACACCATGGAATACTATGCAGCCATAAAAATGGATGAGTTCATGTCCTTTTTAGGGACATGGATGAAACTGGAAAACATCATTCTCAGTAAACTATCGCAAGGACAAAAAACCAGACACCGCATGTTCTCACTCATAGGTGGGAATTGAACAATGAGAACTCATGGACACAGGAAAGGGAACATCACACTCTGGGGACTGTTGTGGGGTGGGGGGAGGGGGGAGGGATAGCATTAGGAGATACACCTAATGCTAAATGACGAGTTAATGGGTGGAGCACACCAACATGGCACATGTATACATATGTAACAAACCTGCACATTGTGCACATGTACCCTAAAACTTAAAGTACAATAAAAAAAAGAATATCTATGAGACTTGGGGGTAAGAAGGAGTTTATTGGACAAGATTAAGGAAGACAATAACCATAAAAGAAAACATGATTATATCAGGCTTCATAAAAATTTTAAAAATTCTACTCATCAAATGGCATTATTGAGAAAATGAATAGGCAAGCCACAGACTGGGCGAGATATTGCAAAACATATCCAAAAAGGACTAGAATCCAGAATATATGCATCACTTCTGCAACTCAATAATAAAAAGACAATCCAATAAAAATAGACAAAAGATTTGAGGAAACACTTCACAAAGAAAGGTAAATGAGTAGCCAATAACCACATGAAGATGCTCAACATCACTAGCTGTCAGAAAAACGTAAATGAAAACTACAATGACTTCTACACACCCATTCAGAGGACTCAAATTAAACAGCCTGACAGCACCAGTGCTGGCGAGGATGGGGAATTTGAACGGGAACTCTCATATATTGCTGATGAGAGTGTAAAATGTCACCAACGCTTTGGCGGGTTCTGGCAGTTTCAAAACTAAACATATATCTAACCTATGACCCAGTGATTTTATTCCTGGATTTTACCCAAATGAAATGAAAACACATTTCCACAAGAAATTGTTGCGTAGAAAGTTCATATCAGCTTTATTCATAATTGCCAAAACCTGACAACAACCTAGATGTCCATGAGAAGGAGAATGAGCAATCAAGCTGTGATACGTCCATTCAAGGAACCACTACTCTGGCATCAAAAGGAACAAATACTGATTTCACATAACATGAATGAAACTCAGAAACATGGTGCTCAGTGAAGGAAGCCTTATGCAAAAGTGTATGTATTAGATGTTTCTGTTAATGTAATATTCTAGAACTGGCAAAGTACTATACAGTGAAAATCAGAACAGTGGTTTCCTTGGGGTAGCAGTGAAGGCATGGAGTGGAAGAGATGTGAGGAAACTTTCTGGAGCTATGGTAATGTTCTAGGAGCTTCGATTATACAGAATGCACCAATGGTAAATTATAAATTTAGGATTGGTGCCTTCACTATGTATATTGTATATGTAAATATGACCTAAAAAAGAACCATAAGCAAATATTTAACCCCAGTTAATGATATACATATTGAAGTATTTAAAAGTGAATTGCACTGATATTTGTCATATAATTTGAAATGCATAAAAATGAGATGTATTAGTGGATGGATAGATGGAAGGACAGATAATAAAGCAGACATTCTAAAATGTTGATTGTAGAATATAGGTGATATGTTTATGGGTGGTCACTGAAAAATTCTTTTGTCTCTTCAACATGCTTGCAATTTTTTATAATAAAATGTAGAGAAAATATAAGGGAAATATTGTTGAAAAGTACTTGTATACACAACACAATTTGTGGGAAATAAAATTTTGCCTTATGACATATACCAGCATGCTTAGCTTTTCAGCAACAGATTTGCTGCAAAAGGCTGCCCCAGAGAACAGAAATGACATGCATTAATTAAAGAACTTTCACATCAACTTACAACCTCAAGGCTAATCTTTTCAGTTTGTAGTATGATGATGTAGCTTCATCACAGTCATTAGTGAGAATGAGAATGTGATTATGTCTCTACACGTCTGTTTGCATTTCACAGCTGCTAGTTGGGCTCAGTCAACACTTTCACGTGTTAGTAATTGTAATCAGCCCATTTGTTCATTTAAAACAAACATTTACTCTTTGGGGAAGAAATACCTTGAGTCCTAATTTGTTAATTATTAGTTCTTATGAACATTAGCCAATTATTCTCTTTTTCTCCCCAAATAATAGAACTACTGAGCTACCTTCTTTCTCTCCTAGAAGATTGGTGCAGGAACTTTCTTCTACTCCCCACCTTGTTTGTAAATGCTCAATTAAAAAAAAAAGAGGTAGTTATTTTACACACACATGCGCACTTGCGATAATGGAAAGAAGAGAAGCATTTTATTTTGGTGCAAATATTATAGTTTAAATTACATTGCAAAGTGCAAAGACACACATTTTTCACCTCCTTTGGAGCTGGAATGACATTTCCCTAATCAAAGACATCTGTGTATATCACCTGAACGTGGAATAAAGACTAACAGAAATGCATTGACACTCCTCTGGGTAAGCTTGCTGAAAGAGATGAGCTCCTAGATTAGCTGAGAATGACCAAAAAAAAAAAAAAATAACAACAACAACAAAAAAACAAAAAACAAACAGACAAACAAGCAAAACATGAGAACCAAGAGAGAGAGGAAGAGATTGTTCCAGGAGGCTGTGGGTGAAAGAGTGAGGGAAGGATATAGTGACTACCACAACATGGGCGAAATCACCTTCCGACACACCACCTCATCGAAAGCTCCCAATCCCATGACGTCCCTCTTCACAGTCAGGTCCCCACTTTGAGATCCTCTGAGATGAGCAGTGAGCAGCCTTGATAAAGCTGTAAGGTCAATGCTACAGGTCCCAGCCCCTTGGTCAGAGCACTTGCTTCCCTTGGGATCTTCCTTAGAAGACGGCCAACTCCTTCACCTTCCAAACAAGCTTCTCTCATAGGTGCTTTACAACCCAGCATTGCTTGGTTTTAGCGTTTGCAGGCTGTGACCATGAAGATGTTATCTATTCACCTAGTCCTCTGTGTTCCTTTTGTCCTTTATGCTGGGACAAGTGCTAAACAGGGAACTTTTAATCCAGAGGAATTTTTTTTTAAAATGCAGGAAGGAAGATAAGAATCAGGAGCCTAGTGTCCCTGATGGGTTGGACAAGGCAGTTCTCTAGAGTGACCAACTTGTCCTGCTTTGTCCAGAACTTTGCCAGTGTTAGCACTGAAAGTCCCACATGGAAACATGCCTACCCCACCTCAGTCCCAGGCAAACTGGGATAGCAAGTCACCCTACACCCCTCCTAGGTCCTCTAAGGGGCTAGGACATTTCTGATCCTCTACCCCTGGGTCGAGGCAAACAGCCCCGGCCCAGGAGATCCCACAGGAAGCAGGACTGGCAGAGCTGAAGTTCTCTTACCCAGTGGGGCCAGAAGCCTGTCCTAAAGAGCAGAAGTCTCTAGCTGAGAGCTACTCCCTTCTCTCCCCTCCCCCTAGACTGTCCCAGATACTGAGGAAGGGATGGTGGTGGTCACATCTTGCCACTGTCCCCTCTCTGCTAGCACTGCTGCAGGAAATCTGAGAAGACACAGTGCGTTCCAAGCCTGGGTCACTCTGCATTCTGGGCAGTCATTCAGGAGAGGGAGGCATCCATTCTGCCATCCTCAAAGATCGGGCCATAACTACTTGGCAGTCAGCCTCATGGCTCCTTAGGGGCCCTGGCAGAAGTGCGACAGTCATGTCAGCTCTTCGTCAGGCCCGCCTCCCTGGCTTCTACTCTGACCACTGCAGTAGCCTGGATCATGGCTGCAAGGCCCAGCCTCGGACCTGGTGGCTGGAGTGCCAGAGAGGGGCGAGTATGCTCACTGAAATGCGTGGCTTGCAGGTGCCAATCCGCTTTGCCAACTGGCCGGGTGGGAGCCCCCAGCTCTTTTATGTCGCCACTATCACTTCTCCCACCCATCTTCAGATACTCACAGTCTTTCCTGGTGCAGGGTTGTGGGTGACCTTGAGCCAGGGTCCCAGACTTTTCCTGTGCCAGCAACACCATCTGGAAAATGGATTTGTAGCCTAATAATAGAAGGCTCAAGAAATGAACTCATTGAAGGGAACTTTGGGATATTAAGCTGTATGAGAGGCCCAAAGCGAATGTGTTGCCTGATTGTTCTGGGCGGGTTTACAGCTGACATGCCAGGAATAGGGCACCCAGAGCACGCAGCCGCTCTGAGCTGAGCATGAGAATGGTAGGGAAGTGGAGCTTTTCTTTGGCAATTGACACAGGAAACCCTCAGAAAAGAGAATGAATTTAAAACCAAAAGATGAAGATTGAAATTTTGTTAAGCACCTAGTGCGATGCTTGGCACAAAGCTGGCCTTTTATAAAAGAGTATCATTGGCTGGGCACGGTGGCTCATGCCTGTAATCTCAGGAATTCGGGAGGCTGAGGCGGGCGGATCACCTGAGGTCAGGAGTTCAAGCCCAGCCTGGCCAACATGGTGAAACCCCGTCTCTACTGAAAATACAAAAATTAGCTGGGCATGATGGCAAGCACCTGTAATCCCAGCTACTTGGGAGGCTGAGGGAGGAGAATCACTTGAACCTGGGAGGCAAAGGTTGCAGTGAGTCAACATCACACCAGTGCACTCCAGCCTGGGCAACAGAGCAAGACTCCATTAAAAAAAAAAAAAAGAGTATCATTATTGTTATTCTAGAGAAAGTCTAAGAGGTAGAAATCGACATGAGAGTAATTAGGATGGGGCTGGGGCAGGGGAAGCAGCTAGCAGAAATGGCCACAGAAGCAGAGACCAAGAGGAGTCACAGGCAAAAATTCCATAGACCTGCCAACCAGCATGTTAGAGGGAGTGACAGTTAATAAAGCTTTCCATGGTGTTTATCAGGGATCCAGGCAGCTAGGAAAAGAAGCTCCAGTTTACAGATGAAGATGTCATTGAGGTTGGGGTGGGATTTATTTATAACCAGCAGGTTCCCTGGCTCCAAAGACTTGCTTGCTTTTTTTTGCATCACACTTCGGTATGTTGCAAGTATTAGGGTGACTTGGTGCCAGCTGTTAACTTGGAAACTTCTTGAAGGTAGGGGTTGTGTTGCCCCCATCAAACAAGAAGATCTTTGAGAGTCTTTGGAAG
This sequence comes from Hylobates moloch, assembly GCF_009828535.3. Lineage (NCBI taxonomy): Eukaryota > Metazoa > Chordata > Mammalia > Primates > Hylobatidae > Hylobates > Hylobates moloch. The sequence continues at coordinate 39,103,369 of NW_026652295.1, read as the reverse complement.
TCTCTGCTCATGGCCACTTATTACAGGACGGGGTAGAGGCATGACTAGTTTGGCCATGTCATGAAAGCTGCCCTGGGCTAGGCACAGGTTTTTTGAAGACTCTTGTGCAGGGATCATAGAGATTGTCCTAGGCTCCTAGCCAAGGGGTGAGACTCAAATATACTCCATGCGGAGGGGACAGCTGTGGCAGGCAGGGAGCATGGTGTCACAGCCTGTCAGATTAGGAGGACCTGCTGCTTCTGCTCCCCTCAGGCTGTTTCCTGCTGCTGCTCTGGGAGCAGGACTCATCGCATAGAAAGAGCTGGCCCCCGCAGCACTCCCTGAGACTACAAATAAGTGTGTTGTGTTTCCTGCGAATGCCTAAGTTATTACTTTCCCTTCTCAAATGAAAGAAGTATTTTATTGGCTTGGGTTTAGAAAGAAAGCGTAAAAAGTAGCTTGTTTTTATTTTCTGACATCATGAAGCTAAGGCTAGAGAGAGAAGTGCTGAGGAGGAATGGAGACAGAAGTGGGAGGGGAGGCAGGGAGGGGCCAGGCGACAGAAGGAAGAAATGATAGGGGAGGAGAACCGTGGAGGAGGGTAGAGGAAGATGGGGACCAAGGAAGGGGTGGAGAAGGGGGAAGGAGGAATTGCTGTTGCACAGTAAGATATTGGCATCTACCTCTCTAGTGCCCCTGCCCAGTGGGAAGGCGCCAAGAGCCCAAGGCAGCAGTCAATTTCATTGCAAAAGCTTCAGCTCCCTGGGGACACTGACCAGCTCAGATGCCAAGGTTACAGAGAGTGGCTTGGAGCCCAAGGGGAGGGGGCAGGGTTTTCTCAGTTTACTCCAGCCCTAGGTCAGCACACACAGGTTTCTGCATCTAGGAATTGAGGCACCCAGAAACAGGGCTCAAGGCTTCTCTCATTTTTTGAAGCAGGAGGGAGAGAAGTTCCTAATTTTTGGCCCCTAAAATTATTCTTCTCCCTTGCTTTGCTAATAGTACTGCTTAATGTTGGGGATGGAGATGGAGTGATGGCTATGGGTGAGATTCCTTTCCACACCCATGGCTGCTCTCCAGATCCCAGGCACTCTCTCCATGCTCCATGCCTTTGCCCACACTGATCCTTTCACCAGATTGATGTCTCATGCCTTGATGGCCTGTCAAATGCTTGTCACTCTACGTTTTGACTCAAATCTCGTTTCTCTTCAGACGTTTCTCATGCCATCCCCAGTCTAGTTTTCATATCATCCTGCATTTATTTTTTATCATTGTTTGTGTTATGCTGTATTTTGATTGTAGTTGATTTTATCAGTTAAGCATTGACTGGGAGGTCTTTGAGGGCAAGAACTGTGTCTTAGGTACCTTTGCATGCTTAGCACAGTATCAGAAACATGGTAAGCATCCACTACTGCTCAAGGAAGGAGGAAGGCCAGGAACTGCAGAGGGGCAGTACTGGTAGTGGGTAATACATGAACCTTGGGTTGAGACAGCCATAGATGCATATCTCTCTTCTGTTACTTAAAACTGTGTGGTCTTCAGGGGTTATGTTTCAAGGTTGCCATGAAGACTAGAAGTAGCAAATTACTGGCCAGGCACGGTGGCTCACACGTGTAATCACAGCACTTCGGGAGGCTGAAGTGGGAGGATCACTTAAGCTCAGAAGTTTGAGACTAGCCTGCGTGACATAGTGAAACCCCTGCACTAAAAAAAAAAAAAAAAAAAATTAGCTGGGCACGGTAGCACACACCTTGTAGTCCTAGCTACTTTTGGTGCTGAGGAAGGAGAATCTCTTGAACCCTGGGGGTCAAGGCAGTGAGCCGAGATCCTGCCACTGCACTCCAGCCTGGGTGACAAAGTGAGATCCCGCCTCAAAAAGAAAAAAATAACATAATACTTAGCACACAGCCTGGGACATGGTAGGTGCATAATAAATAGTAGTGATTCCATATGCCAGACCTCCTCATTGCTAAGGTAAACTCCTACATACATTCCTATGCCACCCTTACCCCACTATTAGCTCCTTCCATGAAATCTCTGGTCTGATTTTTCCAGGAGGCAGACATAGGTTTTTTCATGGGAGGAAACAGTCTTCCTGCGTCTTTGTCAGCATCGTCAGAGTGTCTGCCACAGGACTGTTGATAGGAGGTGCAAATGTGTTTCCTAATTTGAGATGATGGTGTTTGGAATGCCTGTCACTGGCTATATTTAGCTCTGAATCCCCCAAATAGCAACAGGAAGGAAAAGTCTACCAGCCAAACATCTCCCATCCAGCTGGAAAATATCGCAATCATAATTATTATTTTTTATTATTGACATTATTTCTTATTGACTAAATGAATTAATGGGACTTGGGTATCCATTGGCATCTAAAATTATGGCATCTTAAAATATCAGAGCTCAACAGTCCTTGCATGCCATGCAGTGATATATGACCTGTTCTACAAATGAAGGAAGTGAGGCTCAAAGAGGAGACATTACTTGTACACCCAACATCAGAGAAAAACTAGAGCCCAGGTCTTTGGATTCCCAATTTTATGCTATACCAAGAAAGGGCAGTAGAGGCATGGAGAACCCAAAATAATAAACACCCTACAGACCCTTTCTCTCTGGCATTGAAAGGTAATGAGAGATGGCCAGTAGGCTCTGGCTTGCTAATCTTTCATGCACAGGCATTCACACACACACACACACACACACACACACACACACACACACACACACTATACACTCCTGCCTATCTCTAGCGTGCTCATTGGGATCCCCGAAAGTGACCCTGGGAAGAGCTGGGAAAGGAAGAGCCAGGGTCACAGTTAACCTAGCACAAATATGCTGCAGATCACAGAAGACAGGGATAGAGGCTGCTGGGAAGGATGTGTTCATTGTCACCCAGGTGTCATATCCCTGGAGGGTAGAAAATGTACCTTAACACTCCTTGGAAGTCCTCAGAGAATCAGGGACAGAATAATGCACATCACTATTTGATGGTGGTTGATTTAATAGTATAATGTAACCTTGGGTAAATCTATTCCCTTCTTGGGCCTCAGTTTCCACATCAGTAAAATGGAGAAGGAGTGTTAGAATAGATACCATCTGAGGTTATTTCCAAACTGAAGAATCTCTTGTTTCATAAATGATTGATCCTCGAAGATTTTCTGTCTCACTCTTACTCTGATTTTTCATCTTACATTCTAGCTTCAAATTCCAGGATTTGATGCCCCAACTATCCGACCCCTTTATTGCTCCTCCTTCATCTTCTCCCTCCAATCATTGTCTCTATCCCAACCCCCTTCTGCTAACTCTAGTCCCTTTCTAATTTCTTAGAATCTGTTAGTCAAACTAGGCCTCCTCAACTATGGTTGGGGGATGCGTTGGCCCTCCTTGCTGCTATGTGCACATATACATCTAGACCCATCTGTGAAACACGACGAGCCCAGGGTCCCAAGAGGGATTCCAGCTCTTGTCCAAGTTAATAGGAGAGGGGATGAGAAGACAGGGGCTGAATTTCAATCACAATGTGATTATTGGTCTTTTTGAAGTTTTGCTGAGGGTTTTTTCACCTGGTTGGCTCAATATCACTAACCAAATGCTTGTCTCACAAATCGGTTTTGGCCGCAATTCAAATTTAATTACATTCTAGCTAAGTGAAAGCAAGAAAGAAAGCAAAGGAAAGAAACAGAGAGAGAGAGGGAGGGAGGGAGAATAAAAATATAGCTTATATTTATAGATCAGACAACTCTATCTTAAATCTTCAAATCTCCCCAAGAGCAACAGTCAATGTGAGCCAGACACAGATGGGTCAGCTCTGAGATAGATGTGAAGCACTAACAAGCTTCTTGTAATTTGAGGCTAGTGAATACTGCATGCCAAGGCTGGGCAAAAACTGGGAAGCTGGCGTAGTTTGACTCAAGTTCTCCAGCTGCCTGGTTCTGTGCCTAGGAATGCCTCTTTGTTCTCCATTTAGCTACCATTTAGGGCATTCTGGCTTTTTCCCTGCAACCCCTACCATATTCTTCTATCAGAAATGTTAAGGAAACGTTAACAAATTATAATTTGTAACATTTGTTCTTTCTTGATTTATACTAAAGTGTAAATGACTGATGATAACTTGCCTTCTCCTGGCCTAGAATTGAATTTTACTAAGAATAGAACAAAGACAGACAAACACACATGCACATGCATGTACATACACACCCCAGCACCTAAAAATCAAAAGAAGAAGCTTAACCAGCAATTAAATGAGCGTGTGTTGGATGGCCATGAGACTAGACATATAGGTAACCACAGACACATATAGATTGATACTATTAAATATGGCTACCTATACTATGGAATACTGGTATAGGAAGGCCTGAGGAAGATGGGCAGGGGGTGGAGAGCAGAGTCCAGGGTGACCAAAGTTTTTAGCTATAAAAAATAGGGGAAGAAAGCTAGCTTTGGGGAAAGGTTGGTGATTTCTGCAGAGTATAGCATGAGTTTGAGGTGCTTGTGGACATCCAATGGGGATGTTCAAAAGGCCTTTGGATATTCTTGCCTGGCTCAGAGGATAGGGCTAAGCTGGGACATGCATTTGAGAACAATTAACTCAAGAATGAGACCTGAGACATAGGTAGGTTTACTCAGGTAGGATGCATCAAGTGAGAAGAGAAGAGGGTTAAGGGCAGGATACTGGGGAGCACTCACATTTTAGGGACAACCCAAGAGGGTCAGAGGGTGTGATCCAAGAGGTAGGAGAAAAAATAGTGCTGTCACAAACATCATGGAAGAAGAATCATTTTTAAGGTACCCAAAACATGTGAACAAGTAAGAGGAAACTAAGTAAGAAAAGGATCAGATCAGAAGTGGGGAGGGATGTGGCAGTTATGAAGTCATTGATAACTTGCCCTTGGCAGATGGGGCCAGAGTAGAGCCCACAGTGCAATGAGTACCTTAAAAATGATTCTTCTTCCATGATGTTTGTGACAGCACTGTTTTTTCTCCTATCTCTTGGATCACACCCTCTGACCCTCTGAGTTGAGAGATGAATGTAGGAGAGGATGTGAGGATAGGGAGTGCAGGCTGCTGTTTTAGAAACTGTGGCTTTTAAAGGAAGGTGAGAGAGATGGTTAGCTAGGAGGAGCCCCTCATAAACTGGCAGAAACTTGAACTTGTTTCTGTGCTTGGGGTAAGAGTTAGTGGGGAAAGAGGCTGATGAGGGAGAGTGCAGCTATTGATGGAACGAATTCCTCACAGAGATAGAAGAGGAAAGCTCTACATTATGGATAGAAAGAGTTATCCTTGGACAGAAGAAGGGTTTATCAGGAAAGAAGGTATGGACAACTGTGAGAGCAGATCAATTTTTAATGGGGTTGAGGGAATTCATGCCTAGTAGTCTGAGTCTTCTGATTAACAGGGAAGCCCTATCATCTAATAAGAGGAAACTGGGAATATGTAATAATTTTCAGAGAAGTTGAGGAAGGTTAACTAACACAGTCACCATAGAGAGTTAGAAAAGGAGATTACCCAAGCCCAAGTCCCAAGAGGGGAGAAGGAGCCAGATGAGGTGTGAGACCCCAACTCTGGTGCCAGTTCAGTATGTGACTTTCATCTCCAGCACTCAGCACAGACATATAGGGAAGATAATTGAATGGACCAAAATGGTGGCTTTCAGGGTACATGTGGCAGATTGACAAGAAGGTAAGGATGCTGAAGATTATGTAAAGAGGTGGTGGATATGATTCACTGGGAGCTAAACCTTAAAACCAGGGAGGGAGAGGGAGAGAAGGGCAGTGTTGTAAAGATTAAGTGAAGGAAATGTGTCTGTATTACTGGAGTGGTTTTTCGTTTACCCCATGAAGATTGTCCACAGGACATCCTTAATCCTAGGCCAGCTACTTCCACTTCCTGGCTTTCCTCCCTACTTCATCTTCTTCTCTCTTGCCTCATTTTGCAGGGCTCAGCGTGATTACAAAGGTACACCTGCAACTCCTTCCTTCTCCCAAATACGGCTTCAAATTCAATTTACACTTAAAATAGAAATTATTTTGTATTAAATGGTATTTGGAATTCTATGAGCTTCCTCTTTATTTCCATTGACTGATGTAATCAAAGCCAAGTTATATTTGATCTTAAATAGCAAGTATAATCACATAAACTGAGCAATCCCATTTACCCTCTGGGTCTCACGTTCTCCACCTTTACCATAAAGGGGGGTGAAATAAGTAATTCCAAAGCTTCTGCCCTGCTCTGTGATGATGTTCTGAGCCTCTAACCTTCAGCAGCCTGGTCTAGCTCAGCCCAGTCCAGCCTGCCAGTCAGCCAACTCAGGTTCCAGCACCAAGCAAGCATGTTCTTACTGCCAGCACTCAACACCACCAGTAGCTACTTGAAAAGGGCATAGAGCAGCCTTCCAGGACATGGATGCAGAACTTGTTTTAACCTCTCTGGTCTCAAAGCCTCAGGAGAACTGTGTAATTAACCTGGGTTGGGGATGCAGATCCCTGCTGCCCATAGCTAGCCAGATAAGCAGAGTGGTGTGAAATTGTTGACAGCCAAAATATAGGGGGAAATGATAATTAAATTTATGGACTGTGGGCTTTTCTGCACTCACTCACTCTTTTTCTACCTTCCTTACTCCACTCCCCAACCAGTTCCACCAATTCCTGCTGGTGCATTCCCAGTGATATATGGCTTCATGGGGTTCCATGAGGGGCTCCCAGGAGGGAATGGGAACTGAACTAAGAGTGGACAAAGGTGTGGCTCCAGCCCAGCTCTTCCAGATTTTGACCCTGTGCAGGTCACCTCTTTCCCTGGAACTTAATTTATTCATGAGATGGTTGAACCAGAAAACCTCTAAGATTCCAAGCACTCTGTTTTAGCCTAGCTTCCCCCAGAAGCAGACCCTGGTACTAGGATTTGAGTCCCAGTAGTTTATTTGAGAGGTGAGCCTGGGAAGCACCAAGAGGGTACTGGGGAAGTGAGATAGGCAAGTAAGCTGCTATGGTTTGAATTTTTGTCTCCTCCAAAACTGAAATATAACCCCTAATGAAGAAGTATTGAGAGGTGGGGCCTTTAAGAGGTAATTGTGTCAGGAGGGCTCTGCTTTCATGAATGGATTAATTCATGGATTGACGAATTAATGGGTTAATGAATTGATGGCTTATTCTGGGAGTAGAACTGATGACTTTATAAGAAGAGGAAGAGAGACCTGAGCAGGCATGCTCAGCCCTCTCATCCTGTGGTACCTTGAGACTCTGCATAGAATCCCTGTCAGCAAGAAGGCCCTCACCAGATGTGGCTCCTTCACCTTGGACTTCTCAGCCTCCATAATTGTAGTAAATAAATTCCTTTTTGAAAAAATTACCCAGAAGTAGGTATTCTGTCATAAGCAATACAGACAGAAGCCAATACAGGTTTGTAGATGACCAGTTCACCACTGTGAACAACTGGACTTCAATCCCACTGGGAACTTCTGAGACACATGTTCCAAACTAATCTCACTTGAGGAATGATGAGGTCATTAACCACGAAGCTTCCATTCATCACTGATTGGGAACTTCTGTTTGGTTGTTAACTCTCTAGCACTTGTAGCCTTTTCTGGATGGGAAACAAGCATGTTCTTACTGCCAGAGAAAGCCTTCAGGCAGGAGATGCAGGTGCTCGCAATAAGAGACTCTCAGCATGCAAAGAACCAGTGAATGCTAAGGGGACAGGAGCAGGGCACTGACAGCATCCACCATGCATATTTAACGTCCTTAAAATTCCACAACTTCCTTTGGCCAATTGAAAGATGAAAAGGGCCATCCACCTGGAAGAACTAGCAGGAAATGAGTTTTTCTTTTTACTTTGAATGTCTAAATCCTCTCTTCCTCTTAACCTAAAGACCCAAATGTTCTGAAAATCTTTCCTGAATAAAGAAAGAAGAAAACCTGTATTACAGTCTCAGGCCCACTGTTACAATGGCAAATTATTCAACAGTGAGCTTCAACTTACACACCTGCAAAGAGGAAATACTAGTAGTTACCTTGAAGAGTTGTCATGATAATTAAATGGAGTAGGCAAATGGGAAAAAGAGGAAGGGGCTGGTTTAGCTGGGACGTGGGAAGCTATGGGAACATGTCTAATTCTTTCAGTAGATTGTCCAACAGTCCATGTTTCAAGGGGAGTAGAGAACTAGAGCTGGATCTGAATTAGCTTTTATGTCCAAGGAGGCCACCAATGTGGTGGTGGGGCACGAATGTGGGAGTTTGTGGTAGTGAGTGTATACTAGGGTCTGTGGGGGGCATACTCTCAGCTCTAGGCATGCCCTCTGGTTTGGGAGCATCAGACATCAAACCAGATAAGCTAATAGGGGAGTAAGTATTAGACTCAAGGAAAAGGAACCACCAAAGTTGGAAAGCATGTTCCATGATAGTCCTATCAGGAAAGCCAAAAGTGAGTCATGGTCCAGGACAAAAAATTGGGGGAACCACGATGGTATGTATATTAGTCTATTCTCACACTGCTATGAACAGCTCCCCAAGACTAATTTGTAAAGAGAAGTAGTTTAATTGACTCATATTTTCACATAGCTGAGGAGGCCTCAGAAAAATTATAGTCATAGTGGAAGGTGGAGGGAAAGCAAGACACCTTCTTCACAAGGTGGTAGGGGGAGAACGAACGGAGGGGAACTACCAAACACTTATAAAACCATCAGATCTTGTGAGAACTCACTCACTATCACAAGAACAGCATGAGGGAAACTCCCTCATGATTCAATTACCTCCACCTGGTCTCTCCCTTGACACATGGGGATTATGGGGATTACAATTCAAGATGAGATTTTGGGTGTGGATACAGCCAAACCATATCTGTATATATGTAGGACTCACATTAGAAACTTTACTTTGCAGCTGCAAAAATATTCCTTCCAAACCTTACTTGATGGGGGTGGGAATGTGGCATAAAATATGACTATCCTTAGTGAAAACTGGTATGACTTGAGAACCAGGTTCATGCAGGAGAGTAACAAAATCACCTTGTTTGTTAGAAAAAAAATTCAGAATAGGTAGAAGAGATTTCTATGCCTTCCAATCACATGCATGGACTTGTATGGACTCTGGGAAGTTAGGGGCTTTCATGGAAAGGTCTAGAAGAGGTTTTCCATCAGGGTGACCTCTTGAATGAAAGAGAAGGGTTTGAGAATTCAGAAATGGATGTTTGTAGGATGAAGAATATTGAGAATGAGTATCTACAGTATCAGGTCCATGAAAACAGAGAAGAGTTGCCGGGCGCGGTGGCTCACGCTTGTAATCCCAGCACTTTGGGAGGCCGAGGCGGGCGGATCACAAGGTCAGGAGATCGAGACCACGGTGAAACCAAAATTAGCCAGGCGTGGTGGCGGGCGCCTGTAATCCCAGCTACTCGGAGAGGCTGAGGCAGGAGAATGGCGTGAACCCGGGAGGCGGAGCTTGCAGTGAGCCGAGATTGCGCCACTGCACTCCAGCCTGGGCGACAGAGCGAGACTCCGTCTCAAAAAAAAAAAAAAAAAAAAAAAACAAAACAAAACAGAGAAGAGCAGTAACAGGGTTCCAAATGGTGGGCTGGCAAAGGAAAGGAAGCAAGACAAAACAGTAGAGGTGAAGGATGGGAAGACTCAGTATTTGCCAGGGAATAAAGTTTGGTGTGTAGATCATTGGGCAAAAGGAGCTGTGACCAATGCTCAGCCGGTTTGGGTGCAGCTACGGAAGGGGCTTCAATTATTACCCAGGGCCTGCCTTGCTGATCCTACCACCTCAGCACTCAGCTAACCCAAGTGTCACTGTGCCAGAGTCAAATTTCATCCCTACCCTCACTATAATGTGTTGTGATGAATAATCCAACTCAGCCTCTTCAAGGACCTCTCTCACTAGCAGCCACTGCAAACCACCCTTGTCACAGATGGCATCTGGTGGCTGCGGACAAGGAATGGAGTTAGAGAAAAGAGACATTTTTTGTTGAAGGGGAGGCTACCAAAGTAGAGTGATGTGGACAAGTGGGGAGCTAGGGAAAACCTTGGGAAAAACAAAAAGACAGGGAGGAGAAGGGGACAAGAAGGAGGGTAGTGATGTGGATGAATACATGGAGGAAGCTTTTTCAGCAAGCCAGGTGCCCCCTGAGGTTCCACAGTGCACAAGCAGAATGATTATTGTCTACTTGGCGTTGTGCTGTGTACCACACAGATTGAGACCTGTGCATGATGCTAAGGAAACTGTGCAAGAAAAACCCCATGCAGCAGGCCCAGAAGAGCAACAGCCTCACCCAAGGGTGACAGCCATCTGCCCCATTTTGTGAGCACACAGCATGAGCCCGCTCATCTGTGCCTCCACTGCACTCAGCTACACACCCTTGTTGGGGGTACTTATCACTCTGCATTACAGTTAGCTGTCTGCCTGTTTGTGTTCCCTGTGAGCCTGAGACCTCTTTGAGAGCAGCTGCCTTGTTTTAGATATTGTTTATCTTTGAGAAAACTACGGAATATAATGAGTGCTTTAAGAGTTTTGAGAATGAAGGTCATTAGTACACAGGGATGCGGGTGTGTGTGTTGCAAAGATGTGAGAATGGGTTTGTGAGGGCAGAGACGTTATGGTGAAGAGGTAAGAAAATCAGGACAGGTGTTCTAAATGCAATATTTCTCAAATCCTCTGTCTGGTGCAGAAGGACCTACAAGGATCCATGTTAAAAATAAACATCCCCCTAGTCCTATCCCAGGCCTACTGAATCAGAACTCCACAGTTGGGCCTGGGAATATACAGTTTAATCTCCCTCCACAGGTGGTTCTGATGGCCACGCTCGTCTGAGAACCACTGTTCTACAGGTCACTATTGCGTTTACAAGCAACTGATTTATAGGAGACCAGGTCTCTGAGGGTCCTTTGAGAACCCCTGGAACAAATCCTCACTTTGCAAATGACAACAGCTGATGCCCAGGGAAGATGGGCGTTGCCCGACTCCACCCTGCGAGCTTAATACTCCTGCTGGGGGTATGTCACCCAGGTGTTCCCCATTCCTCTCACAACCTCTGTGGTCCAGGTAAAGTTATGTACTGAGACAAGCCTTTCCCAAGCGCGCGGTGCGCTGTCCAGCACTGCGTGTTCCGAAAGCGCGCTGGCCTTCAGCTGGGCACTACGGAGAACTATGCGAACTGCTGCAGTGCCCGCCTGCAGTGCCCCCCCCCCGCCCCTCCCCCTGCACCTGGCAGCTCTCTGATCCTGCAGCTGCAGCAGCGCAGGACTGTCTCCCGCGGCGCATTATCAAACTTCAGGGTGGTTACAAATGACTACAGCGCGGAGATGGTGACCCTGTCCCTGGCAAGTTAGTCGGCTGCTCGCTGATCGATTCCCTTGTTAAGGGACCACGCAGGCAGAGGAAGTAGATTAAAATGTAACGTATTGCATTGAAATTTAACACAATGCAACGCATAATATTCAGCTGGATCTGCGTATTTCCCCCACCCCAATTTCTCCTAGAGGTTCCCATGGAGCATTTCTTGTTAAGTTTCCATCACTGCCAGACAAAGATATTTAATGACTTGAAAGACTAGGAGGGCCTTTCAACAGCTCATCTGATCCAGCTGACTGTTTCTGGCCTAGGAATATTGAAATCCCGAAGGGCTATTTACTCTGCCCTTAAACTTGATGGAGAGGGAAGAAGGAAGGCCAATAGGCCTGTTGAGTACTTTCCATCTCATCTTTGGCCTACTCTGTCACGTCTTCTTCCCATCTCCCCATCTGGCCTTTCATGCTCACATCTTGTTCCTTGAGCAAGAAAGAGCAGCTGGTCTTTCTCTGCTGCCTCTAACTTTCCCGACCCCCAGCCCTAGCTGAATTTCTGGCCTCCACAAGCCCCTCCAACTCCTCTGTTTTCATTAGCATCCCTCTGCCTTGATTGCAAGTTGAGCTCCTAGGGGGTAATGTTAGATAAATGACAAGTCTCCAAAGGCTTCAAATGGTGGTAGGACAGGTACCAGAGAAAAGAACTCAGCATGTTGAAAAGAATGACAGCCAAAGAATCCCATTTAATTTGATGGCACGATGAATATTTAAAGTTTTATAAAGAAATACAGGAAAGCAATCAGGCTTATTCAGGCGTGTGCTCTGGGGAGCGTACTCTGCTCCCCATGTGTTGGCAATACGGAGATAAGAGCTGGAGGATGTGGGTGGGGGTGGGGGACATACATAAATAGTCCATGTTCTTCCATTCTTTGTATTGAGGTGGAAAAGTGCTTACTAGTGCAGTTCAAGAAGAAACAGGGGGAAAAATCCTCCCAGATAATTATCATAACATGCTGACACCCTAAACAGTTTCTTTTTAAAATTGAATTTCTAATATCATTGCTTTGGAGATTATAATATTGAGACACGAATCCCCTGGCAAGTGATTCAGGAGCCGTACATGCTGTGTGATAAAGGCACCTGCCACAGAAACAGGCGGGGACATAAATCTCCCATCGCGTGTGCAGAATGCCTAATGGTGCCACCCCTCTGGCAGAGTGGGTCATCAGAAACCTCCCAAACTACCACTCTGAGGGGAGTTAATTTATTATAAACATGTATGGGACATTTTCATTTTGTATCAGCTGTTATGTCAGATCCTGGCATCAGAGAGCTTAGTTAGATTAAACCTCTGCCTTCAAAAAGCTTCCAGTCCTCTTGGAGAGACACATATACATGCATATGATATCACATTGCTTGTCTAGCACAGAGCAAAGACAAGAGGACAAGCTAAGGGCTGATGGGGCACAGAGTGGGGAACCTATTAATGCCAGTTGTGGAGATGGGGAAGGTTTCCTATTAGTCACTGTGACAGTTGCTGTCATTGCCCTGATGCTATCTCTTGAGCATTTACCTTTGTACAACTAACTTGCTACTGTGAACACCTGAGACTTTGCACCCCAGGGTTTTTCTTGGCCAAAAAAGTCAGTTGTGCTGGAGAGTTCATGTCCCTAGAAGCCCCTAGCCAATGACAGATGACAAGTAGGCAGACAAGTGCTCCACTTCCTCACCCCTTGATGGACAACTCAAGGTGTGCTTCACATTGTATCTCAGTGACCCCCCGGTGGGTTATGAGTTCCACCTGAAAGTACATGTTTGATTATACAACTTTTATTGGATTCTTTCCCTTGCTTTTTTTCCTACTGACATGTTCTAGGTATCCTCTCAAATAAAATACTTTTACTCAAACCCCATGTAAACGTCTGTGCCTGGAGGAATCCAAACTAGCTCAATACCAATAGCTACTGTTTATTAAAAGTCAACCATGCCAGGCACTGTGCTAGTTTTTTATACTATATCTAATCCTTACAACCATCTTGAAAGGTAAGAATCATTGTTTCCGTTATACAGATGAGGAAATTGAGGTCTACAGAGTGGAAGTGACTTATTTGAGATCACAGAAAAAGATACCTTGAGCAAATAAAGACTCTATCAGTGATTGCTCTTTTCCTTTAACCACCCTCAAGGTGAAGAGAACGAGGATCTCTTTGAAAGAGTGATAAATATGATAGCCCCGTCTTTAAAAAATGCACATATATACATACTTGTAAGATTGGCTGTGTACTTTTGGATGGATCATACCTCCTCTTAGAATCACCTGTGGGTTCCAGATTAAGAAGCTCTTTTAAGAAGGAATAAAGCTTTCAGAATCAAAGGACAATGTTTGTTTCTGAGAATTTGGGAAGTTAGGAAAACTGTGAAAGGAATTGAGTTCAAGAAGGAGTAGCAGGGGGAGTGGGTGACAAACATACCACAGTTTGATCATAGTCGGTGGGACCAGAGTGGGTACAGAGGAGAATGTTAACTTGTGGAGATGAGGGATAAGGAGAATGCTGTGGTTGAGTGAAAGCTGGGAGGGAATGCTTGGTGGAATAGCCTAATACCCCAAGAGAGTCCAGACCCTGGATGAGGATGTGAGCGTTCCTCTATAGTCACAATCATAGATTCTGACTCTGAACTTTTCACCTCCTGATCTGTCAGTTATTTGACCTCAGTGCCTGCCAACCCCCAGGCTTCATATTCTCCTCACTTTAGCCATCCACATGCCCAGTCATACTTTGCCATCAGGTAAAACTGTCTCATCTGGAAAACAGAAATCACCCTTGGTGTTTCAAACACAGGGAAATTTAACACAGAATTTGTATCAAGTTGTTGGTTGGTTTTTAAAAAGCAAAAATGAGAAGGCACTATTACTCAGAGATTGGTAACTTCAGGACACCACTTCAGTCCATAGAGCTGAAGGAGCAGAATGGGAAAAGTGTCATAATCCAGTCCCCAGGATTCTGTGCTCCCTGACAGGAGTGAAGCCACTGCCAATACAGTGCAGAAACCCAGGAGCCCATGACCCCACCGATGCTGCTACCAGAAGCATAAAATATCTGCCACCTTTTTCAGGCCTTCTAATCTCACGTGAGTGCTGCCCTTCTGTAGACCCCATGAAGAGTCCAGCAGGCAAACAAGCCTTGGAAAAAGTTTTTCAGGTGTCAAAGGCAGTGTGGCACAGTGGGGAGTAGGAAAGGGCAGGTATGGGTCTCTTGCCAACAGGCAGCATTCAACACAATCCTCAAAACCTGGGGCTCCACTTTCTCCTTTGCTCCAGCCACAAATTCCTATCCTTCCATCTCTCGCTCAATGTCTACTGAACCCCCAGTTCTTTTTCAGAGCAAGCCCACTGACTCCCTGTCCAATACTCCCTGATTATCTTTAGTCACCTACTGACCCAGGACCCTACAATCCATCTTTTATAAGACCCTCAGTTCACTGCACATTCGATACATCCCCACTCCTCCTGACTAACCCCAAATCCTAGAGCACATACATTTTGGGTCTTTCTGTTGTTCCCAGATTGGCAAATTGCAGGACGAAGTCCCACAACCTCGCTGAGCTTCCACCACAACACAATGAAAACCACAGGCCCCACTTCTGCCTGAAATATCTATGTTCATCCTCTGGCCGACGCCAATCTCATCCCAAGGGGCTGCACCAACCTTTTTCCCTCAAATCCCAATTCCTCAACCCGTATCTCTCAACTTGCAAGATTCAGACCATGTTTTACTTCTCTTCATCTCGAAATGTCTCTGTCATCTCCTGATGCTTTGTTTATTGCCTCTGGTCTCTGAGAAAGAAGGACCATTTCTTCCTGCTAGGGTTCATGCCTGAACCCTCCCTGCTCCTCCCCAAGAGCATCTTTCCCTTGTTCCCTCTCTACACTGGCTGCTTCACCCTGGCTTACACCCAAATGTCTCCCACCCCCAAGAAAGTCTTTCCTTTACTCTGATTTCTCCTGAGCTCCCATCCCACCTTCCACCCTCCTTTCACAGCTAAACTTCTCAAAAAAGTATTATACGCTCACCGCCTCTACTTCCTCACCTCCCACTCAGTCCCAACCACTAGCAATCTGGTTTCCACACCCATAACTCCGCAAAAATTGCTCTCTTAAAGGCCACCAATGACCTTCAAGTTGCCAAACGTAGCAGCTCTGCTTCGCCAGTCCCCATCGTCCTAGACCTACTCATCTGCCAGGTCACACACATTATTTAACCAGATTCAGAGCCAGGGGTCCAGCTGGTGTGTATGGCTCACGAGTGTGCTGCAGACTGGTCCCAGGCTGGGCTGTGATGAGCCATTCAGACATATGGGTGATTAAAATACAGAAATACTTCTGTCTCACTGCCCGAGCACCCTACGTGTCCCTTTCCCCCACCTGGCTACCCAAGCCCTTGTTCCAGGACCCCAAGATGGACCTCCTCATTATGTAGCAGAGACAGAATGATGTTTGGTGTGGCACGGGGCTTCTGCTCTTGCTGGTTGGTACCTGGGTTGTACCAATTTTAGATATTGTTAATATCACCACGGCGTATTGCTGTGCTGAGATCATTCCTTTAGTACTAGGACCAGCCACGTGGAGTCAGGGGAGTTTGGAGGGCAAATCATCTTTGGTGAAAAGCAGCCTCTCTATTTATCCTCCATATGCCATATAAATACCATTTTCTATGTGAGCCTTGGCATGGAATATTTGTGAAGCAAAGCTCCAAGGCCCTTTTCTTCCTTGATTCCTCTGTGAGCTTCTCTGTTTCCTTACCTGGCTACCCTAACTGGCAGAGTGACTGTAACCTTGTTGAGCCACAGTCTCCTCATCCACAAAGTGGGCTAACCAATTTCTGCTTGCAGGAAGGATCACAGATCATATGAGTAGAAGGGTTAGCACAGGATCGCGTATGGAGGTAAGCTGAATAAGTTTAGTTTCCTAATCCCCACCTCCCTCTCACCCTACATTTTCTCCCTGTGGATTTTCTCCATTTATATGACCTTTGCCTCCATTCTACCCCTGACCATTTGTTACAGACCCTTTTGTTGAATTATGCTCGGGACAAGAGGATTTGGGTATTCCTGAGCTCTCTAGCTCCACACATCTGATGTGGAACTCATTATTCTCTGCCTCTTCCCCTAGTTTCTCTCATCTTCCCCTCCTTTCCCTCATCTTCCAAGCCTTTCCAAAGGATACCAACCATTCATCCAGTCCAGTGGGCTTTATTTTATAAGGTGGCTTTGACCGCACTCTCCTCTTCCCCAGACCTGATCACCTCTAGGGTCTAGTCCATTCTACTTCTGACACTCACCTCTTTCTATTGTTAGCACGATAGCCTTGGAGATGACCCTGTTTTCCCCCTTTACCTGGACTCTTGCAATTAACTTATAACTGTTTTCCTTTTCTTCAGTTCCTTTTTCTTGGAGTGCAACCACCGAACCCCTGCATAGATCTGTTCAAAACCGTGCAGTGTTGCCCATTTACCTGCAGAAAGGAATCTAGACACATTGCCTTTGTCTTCAAGGTAGTGTCAACCAACTCTGCACTCTTACTTCCCACTATGTTCTTAGTAAGAATCACGGTAAAACAACAACAACACTTCTTGAAAATTTACTACGAACCACTCAATATTCTAAAGTCATTCATGCCATTTAATCCTCTCATCCACTCTGAGACATAGTCACTGTTATTTCTGCTTTACTGAGGAAGTAATGGAGGCACAGAGAGGTTCTGCAGCTGACCTTAAGTAACTGCCCTTAGAGGTGGGGGACTTGAATTTAAACCCAGAGACTGTATCAGAGCCCACATTCCTGACCTCTAGGCCTTCTTCTGCCCTGGGATTTGGTCACGCCAGAAAACTCCTCATGCCCCCGAAGCTGCTTTACTGTCCTGCTTCCTTGCCTTTGCCTGGACTATCTGTTTTTCTCATCGCCTTACCTACCAAAATGCTAACCATCCTTCAAGTGTTATCCACCTTCAAGACTCCTTGAAGTCTTGTCTTCTCTGCTCTGAGGTGATCTCCCTCTTTTTGAAATACAGAATTTCCCAAACTTTCTGTTTTTACCTTATTCTCTTATATGACAGCCTTTTGAACACACAGCTGATCAGCTCTTCCAGAGTGGAGGATGGGGCCACAGCTTATCTTTCCCTTAATCCTGCCCTGTCCTTTTCACATGGAACCCACGAAGGCAGTTTCATTAGATTAAATGGAATTACTGTTTTGCAGACATGAGTTGGTTTCACCTCCATTCTCCACGTCGCTTTGAAAGGAAAGCCGAGGACTTGATTAAGGAATGGAAAGAATTCTGTAGTCAGTCAATTCCTGCTGCGATAAATCTCTTGGGTGAAGGATGCTAAGGCAGGGACATAAATGACGATAGCTGTGCTTCCACAGTTGACTGGATTATAAAACAAACCATACACTATGACTATATGTTTCAACAATACATAAAAGGAGTCCGGGAGAGGTAAAGGTAGGGAGTAAGAGCTGGTATGAAAAGAGGGCGATTTGCCCTGTCGAGTTTGGAGACTGAGATAGTGGTTTTCCTTTTATTCTTTCTCCTTTAACAAGTTTACTTCTCAACCAGTCAGTTCTGTAACAGGCTCTAAAGTTAGAGTGTCAAGATTAGAATTGTGGCCTTGCCACCTGCCAACTCTCTGGCCTAGCAAGTTACTGAGCCTCTCTGTGTCTTAGTTTCCAGATCTGTAAAATGGGAATAATAACTCTACCTGCTAGAGTTTTTTGAGAATTAAATACAATAATCCTCATCCAGGACAGAGAGGAGTGGCTGGCCTACAGTCCTGGCACTCTTACTGTTAAATGCCTAATGGCAAGAGACGAAATTGAGCTAGGGGGACAGGGTGGCCCAGTGAAGCCCTGGGGCACTAAGGGCTGTGATGCTTCCCAGGTGTGCCTGAGCACTTGTCACAGCCCATAGTGTTCTCCGCTTCAATACCACCCTTAAGGTTTAGGAATTTCCCTGGCAGAAGGCAGAAAGCCAGGGAAGTCAGTGGCATCTGCTGTCTTCAGTTCGTCATTGAGTGGCTTTCTTTATTGCTTTTCATTAAATCCCAGAGACCATTTATCCCAGATTCATTTTAGAGATGGAGAAAATGAGGCCCAGAGAAAGGAAAGGTTGCCCCAGGTCACACTAAAGAACCAGAATCTGCTCCTCTATCTTCCCTTCTGGTGCTCTTTCTACCTCACTGTCCCCAACTGTAGAATCTCCTAGCTCTGTGTGTCTGTCAGTGTGGCCCTGGACACCTTGTCCTTCTCTTTGCCACATGTCTACTGCACTTCAGGCTGCACCAGGTAATTCACCACTTAGTGGCATCAAGGCTAGCATTAGAGAGGCTGTCTTGTTCACAGGAAGGAGCCTGGGATGTGGAGTCAGAAGATTTGGTTTGAAATACAGTGCCATCAGTCAATAGCTCTAAATGCTTGGAGCCATCAGGTTTAACCTATCTGGGACTCAGTGTCTTTGTTTGTAAAATGGGGATAATGATCTATTTCATGAGATTGTTGTGATGAACAAGTGGGGTAATATTTGGGAATGCTCTTTATAGACTGCAAGGCATGATGCCAGCATTGGTGTGTCTTTTCTCTCCAGGAAGAAACTCTGCCTTCTCCTTCTTTCTCTTCTCCTCTACAGTATTTAGCAAAATGCTAGGAGGTACATAAAAGATACTCAGTAAAGTATCTTTTCTTTTCAAGGAGAAACTCTACCTCCTCCTTCTTTCTTTTCTCCTCTATAATATTTAGCAAAATGCTAGAAGGTACATAAATGATACTCAGTAAAGCCCGGGCACAGTGGCTCATGCCTGTAATCCCAGCACTTTGGGAAGCTGAGGTGGGTGGATCATTTGAGGTCAGGACTTCGAGACCAGCCTGGCCAACATGGTGAAACCCCATCTCTACTAAAAATACAAAAATTAGCCAGACTTGGTGGTGGATGCTCATAATCTCAGCTACCCCAGAGGCTGAGGCAGGAGAGTTGCTTGAACCTGGGTGGCAGAGGTTGCACTGAGCGGAGATCATGCCATTGTACTCCAGCCTAGGCAACAGAAAGAGACTCTATCTCAAACAAACAAACAAACCAACAAAAAATACTCAGTAAGGACCTCTATTTTGATTGATTATGATTTCCCTGTATTGTCTGATCCTTTGATGCATCAGGAACCCACTCCCTGACCTGGTATTTGGGCAAAAGGGTGAGTCTGTGAAGGGAGTCCCTTGGGCCTAGGGGAGTGGAAGAGGTAAACAGAGGGCTGAATGACGAAAAGTAAACTGGATTTAGAAAACAAACCAGAGCTAATGGCTGTAGGTGGTGTTAGTCATTCTGTTAAGGAACTTGGGAATACGTATGCATACTAATAAGAATTTATTTTGGCTTCTTGTTACTCCAGCATTTGGGAAGGGAGGAGAGGTAGAGGGCACTGCAGAAATAAAAGACGTCACCCTTCATCTCCAGATAGGGCACCCTGGTGCTGGGCCCTCAGCTCCTGAGGATGCATTTGTCCAAATTCTGTGAGGCTAAGGCCGAGGCCTGTGGATAAACTGGGGTTGGGCTGGCTATTGGTCCTTGGGGGAAGCTCAGTGAATGAGGCGCTAATTCAGGAGTGGCTCCCAGCATCCAGTCCATGGAATAGACTCAGTGGAGGGAGATCCCAAGACCTTATGAAACTGTCCAGGATCTTTCCTATTCCCCAGCCCACAAAGTCACTCTTCAGGCCACAGTGAGTTTCTTAGGGAAACTCTAAGAAGTGTATCTAGCACAACCTGGGATTACAGACTGCACCCCTTCTTTCATGAAGCAGGTTCAATGGTCCCTACCCTGAGATTCCATAGCTTCACCTGGCTCTGTCCTGTCGTCAAACCAGAATACTTCACTGCAAAAAGCCAATCTCCTCTCCTTTTCGTACTCAGAGAATACAGAGAAGAGAGACTCACCATCATCCATTGCAAAGGAGTCTTTTCATTGGTTATAAAGGCCTAGGCCAAATCAGCCTTCTCTTCAGGCTGAGTGCCTCTCTACCTCAAACCCTCCTGGGAACTCTTCTGATCAGACACTGTGATTCCATTTAGCCAGTGAGGGTTGGGAGCCAGCCATGTGCCCAGAAGTGTGCCAAGGGGTCTCGGGTTTATAGTCCAGTGAACAAACCAAGAGATACAGACAACAGGGTAAGCCTGGTTAGAGGTGTCAAGGAGAGCAGGCATGGCCTGGAGGGGAAGGTGAGTCCTGATTGGGGGTGGCAGGGAGCCCAAACTTTCTTCTTACTGGGGGTATTGAAGTTATATTCAAGGATGGAGTGCTGCCCTGATGTGCAGCCTAAAGCACAAGGCACAGTCATTCTCTACCACATTGAGACATGAAAGGGTGTGTGAAAATATCCTTAAGCACCTGCTGGGAGCTCTCTGGGAAATCATTTATCTGCCCTGCACTTCAGTGCCTTGGCTCTAAAACTGAAACAAAAAAAAGTATGTACAAAGAACCTTAAAAATGTTCATACCCTCCAACCCAGTGGTTCTACTTCAGGGAGTCTAGCTTAAGCACAAAAACAAGAATTTGGGCAAAGACTCAGGTACAAAGATGTTCATCACAGGGTTATTTAGCAGAATGAACACGTAGAAGAATCAAAATGCCCATTATTAAAATGGCTTTCACACCCCAACCCCTTCTAGAATAAGGGGATGACCTCTTTGGGAAGCCCTGGCTCAACTCTGAGGTAAGTAACCAGTACAGGAAGCCAGGTGTCACGTTAGTGACCCTAACTCAGTCCTTGGGCTTGTTCAAGGAGCCAAGAAATCCACCGTCTTTCACCTTTTCATGATCCAAGTGTGGATTATCTTCTGGGGATTTTCATGGTAAATGGTGACTGTAGACTGGTGTTCTCTTGGCCTCCCAAGATGTATGTGGTCCCCACCCTGTTCCATCTGTCAAGGTTGCTTGGGGGTTCCTAGAGCTGGAAAGGCTCTTAGAAAATGCATAGTCCAAACCCTTTGAGGGAAAGGGACTTGTCACATTGCTTGCTAATACAAAGCCGTGGTGAGCCTCCAGGCCACCTGTCCCCCAGTACCGTATTCAGGTTATGTTGGGGCAAATGTAATTAGAAAAATAAACCAGTAATTCTCAGAATTACCAGTGCCCCAGGTCTTGGCTCTTCATGGAATATCCATGTTTCTGACTCGAGAAAACTTCTTGATGGAGTATTGGGTTCACTCTGGAGCAGAGATTGGTCTATCTTTCCCATATCCCTCATTCACATCATTCTAATGCTTTACTGGTTTCTAAAAGCAGCTCCATTTCTACTTTGGTGCCAGCTTGGTCCTATCTCTGCCACTCTACTCTGGTTGTCTCATGGGTGACTGAGGGTTAGGGGAGATAACCTAGCCCACTGCCCCTAACTCTTGGGAGAATTCAAAGACTAGAGCCCGGGCTGTGGTTCTTCCTAAGCCTTTCTTCCTGGGAGCCCCCGCCAATAGTAGGCAAGCCCTCAGGTAAGCAAAGAGGAAGGCAGTTTCCCTGCTGTTCTCCCCTCCTTCTTCCCTTCCCCTTCCTCTTCCCTACTTGCCCTCCCCAGTTTCTACTCCACACCTCCTTTTACTTACCTCCTCCTTCCTCATTACTTTCCTTCTCATGACTCCTCCCTACCTCTATCCCTCACTCCCTGCTCCTGAGTTAGATCCCTTCTCTCCAGGGCCCACCCCATATACCTTGAGTTTCATCCTGGCCATGCCCCTCCCCCATCAGGCTTTCCAGAATTCCTGCAGGGAGGGGCCTGTCTTCAAGGATCTGCAGCATGCCAGTTTGGCAGTTTCCCGGGGTGCACATGTGGAGGGTGCACACATAAGGGCCAGCTGCCTTGGCTTCTGCAGTTATGCATGTGTGTAGAGAGGAGACAGGGTCGTATGTTACAGATGTATCCAGCCAAGCCAATCCTGGGCTGCAGAGACGCATCCACATGCCACATGTGCCTCCCTGTGGGTAACCGGGACAGGTGCACGGGATGTGTTAGCCACCAGGAGAGAAGAGAAGGATTGCAACATTGACATTCTTCCTGCCCCTGGATTTACCAGCTGGAGTACCAACAGGAATCTCAAAATTTCATTTCCTTCAGAAGGAAGGAAATGCCTCTTGGGAAGTCCAGTAAGGCAGAGGAAGGTCCTACCTTTCCGGTAACTAGTTGTTTATAGCGGGCAGAGAGGATAACCAAAGACGAGACCCTGGCCAGACCTGGGTGTTCTGACTCTAAGCTCACAGTCTGCTTTGAGTAGGGGCTCCGCTACCTACCACATGCCTTGGACAAGTCACTTTACTCTTTTGGGCCTCAGTTTCCTTATACATCAAATGAGAGTTACTGGGAAGATCAAACCAGTGAAGAGTTGTAAAGATGCTGTGCAAACACTTGGCGCCACTGCACCCTTCACTGATTCTTGCAATAATCATGAAAAGTCAAAGTGCGTGTGTGTGCGTGCACGGGGCGCTCGTTATTCATAGGTCCCTTACCAGGATTCGAGCATCTGAACTGGGCCCCAGGACTGGGTGGGCGCGAGCGTCCCAGCCCCCACTCCCAGCCTAGGGCCGGCGCGCTCGGGTTTTCCTCCGGCAGGCGGCGGGCTGACGGCTGAAGTGCGCGCTAGGCACGTGAGGCGGGAGCGCCGGCGCCGGCTGCAGAGGTGCAGCCCTGGCCGCCCGGCTCGCCTTCCGCAGGGGCTGCCCGTGCTGCCGGACCGCCAAGACCGCCCTCCCGGTTCCGGGGCTCGCGGCCTGCCCACCTCCCTCCGCGACCGCGGCCCCAGCCCACTCCCGCCCCTCCGTGCGTCCCCGCGCCACCCCTGCCAGGACCGTGAATCCCTCTGGTTTCGGCGGCGGTGTTGGTCGTCTCGGAAGCGGGTGCGCTCAGCAGCGGGCGCAGAGGCTGCCTTCAGCTCCTGCAGCTCCGCAGGTCGCCACTGGGGGCTGCCGCGCCGGAGAGCTCGGCGGGGACGGTGCGCACGGCCGCCGGGTTCCTGGGAGCCTCTGGCAGCTGGGCTTTCTCCACCGCTGGCCCGGCGCTGTCTCCTCAGCCCGCCCGACTCCCTCCCAGATTGGAGCGTGTGATCCGTGTGTGTGTGTGTGTGTGTGTGTGTGTGTGTGTGTGTGTGTGTGTGTGTGTGGAGCGGAGAGAGAAACCGGGTACGCGCGTATGCGCGCGCGCGTGGGGGGCAGTGTGCATGCGGGGAGTACGGGGGAGTGTGTTTGTGTGTGCGTGTGGGTGTGAGTGCCTGGCTTCCTCTCGCTGAGACACACATACACTCACACATACACAACCCGGCAGGCTCGTCTGAACTTGAAGACACCCCGCATTCCAAGATGCCCGAGGTTCCTGGGAATGCCTGGGGTTCTTCGATCCGGAAAATCCTACCGGCATCCTCCTAGGGAGGGATTATTATTATTTTTTTTTCTTTAATCTGGAAGAGAAGAGAACAAGTTGTGCTTTTCCCCCCTTCTTCTTGCTAAATGCCATGGATATAACTGAATAAGCGGCTCAGGGCTCTCCCCGCGTGGACGTCCGAGGCCACCATCTGCCTGCGTTCGCCGGAGCCGTCGGAGGGCTTAGCTCGAGTCTGTCTCGGGCGGGGAAGGATGCGTGGCCGAGCCGGGGAGCCCGGGCGCCCCGCGGAGCCGGCCTCGGTGCCTCCCAGTCGGGGGTAGATGCTGCCTCGCCCAGGTGAGTGGTCGCCGGCGCTGCGTCTTTGCGATCCCGGGTGTCGGCGGGAGCTCGGCGCGGGGCTGAACGCACCCGAGGGAACCGGGAACTTTGCATCCTTTTCTTTTTCGCTGGAAGACTCCCCTCATCCTAGGTGCTCATGCGGACACCCCCTTCTCTTTTCGCCCATCCTTATCGCGAGAGATTTCCTTTCCTTTCTTTAGTCTTTATTTCCGATAGTGGGGGTGAAACTCTGGCGGGGAGCGGGGAGAGCGGGGTTCATGTGAGACTGGAAGCAGGATGGAGAGACGGGGAGCTGCGGGTGGATGGAACCATTGAAAGCAGCAGGAGAACTTTGCCGCCAGACCACTCTGTTGCATCTCCGCATATGCAAGGCCTGGCTAGAGCCATTGCTGGGGGCTGGGTGGGGGCGCCGGGGACTCCCCGAGCTCTGTGGACTGGGTGGGGTGGGGTAAAGCCAAGTGCAGAGGGGTTGATGCAGAGCGGATGGGAGGAAGGAAGGCATGGTTGCAGTTTGGGGAGGCAGGTAGGGCAGGTTCAGGGACCCTATGCTGGCCTCAGGCGGAAAGCAGATCAGGGGATTGTGTGTGTGTGTGCAGCTTGGGGCATCAGAATGGCATGATAAAGCAATATGGAAAATGGCATTAGCCACGTCTGGGTTCCTAGGTCTCTGTCTCCCACCCAGCCCTGCCCTGGTTCTAAGGTTGGCCTGGGCAGGGAGGAGGGAGAGCAGTGGACCGTTCCGAGGTGGACAGTGCCTTACTTTGCACAGACCTTCTGAGGGAGGTGTCCTACTCGCCTTCCCATCAGCCCAGTACAAAGGACAGAGGCAGAGAGTTCTAGGGAGATAGAGCCTCTGAAAACCAGAGCAGGAGGGAGAAGGGAGCCTGAGTGGAGACCGCAGAGGGACTGAGCCAGACTGTTGCCAAATGCACCCGGTGACAGCAGACAGCTGCAGACAGACAGACACCTGCAGGGACAGGGAACAGAGCCTGCACTCTTGTTGGAGTTGGAGTTACAGGCATGGCTATAGATGATGACCCCCTCCCCTGGCCATAATGGAGAGAGAGAGAGAGAGAGAGAGTGTGTGTGTGTGTGTGTGTGTGTGTGTATGTACGCATGTGTATGTTTCAGGGAGGTGGCAGCTGTGGTCTCCATGGCCTGATTGGCCTTCTAGTACTGGGGGAGGGGGCAGCTTCAGGAATTTGACTCCCCTGCTGCTGGGGAGGAGCAAAGCTAGGGAGGAAACTGCCATTCCCTGGGCTGTGAAGTTCCCAGGGGCCAGGGCTAGAGGTTCTATGTGGGCTGTTATTCTTGTGTGGGGGCCTATTTGGAACTCAAGGTGGGGAGCAAGAGAACTGGGTCTTGGGGTTGTGTCCTGGTCTGGTCGCTGCCCTCTCGCAGGAGCTTTATATCGCCACACACAGCAGAGCACTGAGGGCAGTGTCATTTCCTTGTGGGGTACATCGGAGGCTGAAGGGGGTCAGAGTCCTGTAGGGAGAATTCAGAAGCTCCAAAAGGCCTGCACTTGGAGCCATGAGCCTCCGCCAACCATGCCAGCTGCCTGGGCCCTTCGGCTGATGCTGGAATGTCATCTTTCCCTTCTGACTCTGGCTGGGAGTGCAGAGTTGCATCTCTCTCCGGCCACATGCTTTTGCTCAGGTCCCCTGCCCAGCCCTCAATTTAGAGTTTCTGGTCTGATTCCTGACCAGGAATGTAATTATTTATCTTCCTGCCCTCATCCTGGGGATGCAAACAGCAAACTTGGCATTTCTGTTTCAGCCTCTGGAAGGTTGGCTCCCAGCTCCATCTCCTGTCTAGAAGGAATGTGTGCCTGCCTGCCGTGGGTTGGAGGCTGGGGTTCAGGGTTCCTTCTTCTGTGAAGTGCCAGTTCTTTGCTCAGGCCTAGAAACGTGAGAAGCTGGGGAGCCTGGCCTGAGACAGGGTGAGCAGGAGCATCCAGGAGGTGAGGCTGAGGAGGAGAAGCAAGATAGATGGGAAGAAAATGCAGTCAGAGTGGGTGGGGTCACCGGGGAAACCAGGCAGCCTTCTGGCCAACTGAGTCCTGCTTTGACTGAAGGTGGAATTGCTCTTCTTATCTTTGCTTCAGCTCCAAAGGAACAAAACAAAACAAAACAAAACAAAACAGGGATTCTGGCCTCCAAGTGCCAGTTTGCCAAGCCTCTTCAGCCTGTGGGGTTGAGCAGGTTCTGCTCTCCTTTTTTGGGAGGTGGATGTATAGAGGCTTATAAGCTCCTGGCGTGGGGTCTGTCTACCCAGGGACAGTGGAGAAGTGAAATTGGAATTATTGTTTTCAGAAACTCTGCTTTCCTAAGGTAGATGTTAGCATCTAGGGAGTTCACAGTCTGATGGGGGAGATTGCTAGACTGGAAGCAGAGACATATAACAATAAACAACCTGGGATGGCCAAGTGGAATTGGACTCTGAACAGGAGCAAAACCAATTTGAGTATTTTGTGATTTTTCCTTTGGGTAGGGGTGGAGTTTTAGGGTCCAACTTATTGAAGGGATAGCGTTGTCATATAATGGAATGAAACATCAACGTGGGGGCCTGGGTTCAAATTCTGGCTCTGCCATATCTTGGTTAACTATGCGAGTCTTTGCGTTTTGACCTGGTAAAATAAAATAATAACATGAGCCCAACAGATGTATTATGACCTGATGTTTTCCTGGCAGTCCCCAAACCCCTTTTCAGATCTGGGAGTGTCTTTGGTTGAAGCGGGGAGGGTTGGAAGGGAGGGAGAGTTCTTCAGAGACATGGAGGGTAGTACAGCCAACTTCCCCCTGTCCAGGGAGCTGCCAGGAGGGTGTGATGCTATCAGACATAAGCTGATTGTTAAAAGGCTCCAGGAAGCCCTCCAGAAAACTTTGAGAATTGATGGTTGAGGAGCAAATTTCACCTCTGGGGCCCTGGCACCTGCTTCCCTCCCTTTCTCTTGTTTGTTTTGGATTTTTATGGCCATGCACGTTTGCTCAGGAAGTGGGGCTCTGCATTTTACAAGTATCACCAGCCACCCTTTCCTGTCTGAGGTTTGAATGTAAAATACCCCCCGCCAGCACCCAGTCTTCTCTTTTTGACTCTGTTGCCCACTCCCGCAAGGGTGACCTCACAGGAATGTTGTGAGGCCCAGGTAAAGTGAATGGATACAGCTCTGTGGGGCCTGGGCAGGGGTTGTGATTGAACTGGGTCCTATCTGTGTAGTTGGGGGAGGGATACATCCAATTTGGGAGAGGGGCCTGGTTTTCTTATTGATGAAACAGGATGCTAATGCTCATTCCCCCAGGGTTGTTGGAAGGGCACAGCAGCATGTGTGACTGCACTTTGTAAACTGGACAAGCCCTTTAGCACTCACAGCTATATTTGTGACCCTTTCTCATTAAGACTGTCATTAAAATGTCAAACATAATTATACTCAGGTATCAGGGCACTAAAGGTGGACTTTCACGGGTCAGTTTTATGTGGGACTGCAGTTAACCAGTGATTACAGGCCAGGCAGGTGGACACTGTGCCTTCTGAGAAAAGGAGTGTTAAGAACCTGCAGAAACAGGGCAGTTGTGGTTCAGATAACTGGGTGGGACTGGTAACAGGAAGCCAGGAAGGGGCACATGGGCAGCATTTTTGGAAGAAGCATTTTTGGAGGATTTTTTCTAATCACACCCTCCCATTACATTTTAATGCCACCGATATACTATATGTATATCTGTACTTTGTATATCAAAAGATTAAGTTCTCTTTTTTTGCCTCCCCACCAAGAACACATTTTTGCCCCCTTGGGGGCGATATTGTCCCCACTGAAGATGCATTGTCTTAAAATTAACAGAGGTAAGTGTTAGTTAGAAGAGGTGGATTAATGAGGCAGGGGGAATCCAGAAGATAGTGAGGGAGACAGATGCACTTGCAACTTGCTACCCCAAGTGTGGTCTGTGGACCAGCGTCAGCATCACCTGGGGGCAGGTAAGCCATGAAAAACCCTCGGAATCTCCATTTTATCAAGATGAGAGATTGGGACGGTGTTGGGTTGACAGCCCAAGAACACAAGGCTAAACTTTGAACAGAGGGTCAAAAATAGCTACGTTCTGGGCCACCCAGCTTGTTCAACTATTGAGTCCAAATCACCAAGCAAGTTTTAGTAATGACACAGTCTACCCATGTCATGATTTATCAATCTATTTGTTGTTTTTCTGAATGATTTCCTTGCATTGTAACTGAGTGTTGTATAGAAGGTATGGGGGCCCTGCAGAGAAGACCCAAGGCTTCCATGCAAAAGAAAATCAGGGCATCTTTGATTTGAGCAGATCTGGGCCTGCTTTTTTGAATGTCTCCAAGGGCCAAGCCTAATGGAGCCCAGATCAACCTGAGGAACAGACTGGAACTATAGAGACAAGATATAGGTGTTAAACTGTGCCAAGCTGGATTAAGGAACAAAACTGTGTTCTCGTAATTTATCAACCTGCTTGGGATTGTCTGCAGGAGAGCCGGGGCCTCCCTGGCAACCTTCCAATATTAACAGAGCAGCCCCCAAAACATGCGAGATTGCAAAATAAGTTGGGCTCTTTAGAATTCACTGCGTTTATTATTGGCATGTCCTATATTAATTCACCCACCAGCAGGAGCTAAGCTACGGTTCACGTGCCCAGAAACAACATAAAGAAGCAGAAAGCTGAGCATCTCTGAACCCCTCTTCCTTCCACGTTTCCTGCCTGGGTCCTCTCCCCTCAACACATCCCTTCCTCTACCCCATTATGGTGTAGAACAACACAGAGGAGTAGGCTCCCTCTTGCCTTAACCCAGATCTCTAATAAACTTCCTGGGGATGCAAAGTCTATTTGGCCCTCCCATTTCTTCTTCCCAAGGACTCACTTCCTATTCCTTTTCTCCAAAAGTAGTACTCTGTTCCCAGCTACCCCATTCTTTTTCATTCTCCTGTTAAGACGGCTTTAGTCAAAGAAGCCAGGGGGTCCCCCAACTAATACTGACGGTCTGTGGAGGCTCCTACTTCAGAATAATTGTATAGTAGGCCTTGATGTTACATGACTCTCTCTGGTCCCCAAAACATATGAAATGTGGCCACTCAGCCTCCAGGCCTTGGAGAAGTTTGGGGAATGAGCCATGCTAGGGTCTCGGTACCTAGTGACAGAGCAATGGATGATGGCAGTGAAGGCAAAGGCATTTCTGACTTTCTGAGCTCCTGGAAACCCCTAAAAATGCCTAACAATGACTAAGATGAGGCCTTGTCATTCTAACAAGGTATTGAAGATTCCTGGATGGGTAGAATTGATTCCTTCACTCAACCTTTCCTGTAATGAAGCCACTATAATACCTAGAAATGTCCCCCTGGGGCAGAAGGGAGGGAGGATGGATGGGGATCTGGGGTCATGGAGGTGAGAGGTTAGAGGTCCTCCTATAGCACAAGGCACCGACGGCTGGTCAGAGAATGCTTGCTGGGGTGCAGCGGAACCTAGAATGAGCTCTCCTTTTAGCTCTGCCTGTAACTTGCTGTGTGACTTTGGCCATCCCCTCTGTCTTCCTGTCCTCGCCTGTGGTTTAGAGCCTGTGTGCTCTCCTAAGGCCTTTTCAGTTCAGGTCGTTGATCCTTTGATTTACAAGTCCACGATCCAGCCTCAGAGCAAAGACATCTCTGCGGAGCCATCTAGGCCCTGGGAGTTACTTGGCTGGAGTCCTCCATCCTCCTTCCCATCCTCCTCTGCCAGACAGCACTGACCTGAGGCTTTTCTTTGCTTCATGCTTCTGACTAGTCTATGACCAAACACTGTAACTGGGTTTCGTTTGGAATGACCAGGATCCCAGGGCTGCCGTCTGAATGAAGGTGTCTCTTTCCTCCCCACTCCACCACATACATGTGCACATACACATATTCATACACACACACACCCACCAGTGTACACATGTCCACATTACCTCACACACATCCCCACTTGCATGCCCACACATATACACACACACATTTATGCTCACACTCACACATATGTTCACATACATATACACACTCCCACATACTCACACTTGTACATTCATACATGCACACACACAGCACACATTCATGTACACACGTTCATGAGTTCATATACCTTCTCTTACAAATGCAGCACTCCCACATATTCACACACACATGCACACACTCCCTTTTTCCACTGCACTGGCTTCTCCCTCAAAGACATGGGCGGGTGCCATTCAACCCTTTCAGCTCACTGTCTACTTTAGAGAGCATGTCAATACATGGCCTCCTGTCATTCCTATAGCCCTCTGACCTCATTCACGAGGACAAAACTATGTCCTCTTCTGTATATGGATGAGGAAACTGGCTGGGATTTGCAGGTAGCAGGGTCAGGATGAACGCCAAGACTTCTGGATCCGGTCCAGAGATTCACCTATCACTTCGGAGCTGCCGTAGCAATTTCTGCTCTGTAGAACAACCCTGGAAGACAGGAAGGGTATATTTTGTCCCTGTGTTAAAGATGGGAAACTAAGGACCAGGGAGATTCACACACAGACAAAGGGTGACCAGACCCTGTATCCTTCTCAGCCAGGACATGTGCATACTCCAGCAGCTTCTTGGTGATTGCGTCTTCCTTCCTGGCTCTCAGTCTGCTAGAAGCTTTTATTCACACTGAACTCCAGCAAGTGAGAAATGCCACCCTGGGGCAGCCCATGGGCCTTCCAGTTTCAGTTCTGACTTGTTTGCACCAAAGTAGGGTGTGGGAGAAGACTGGACTGCCTCTGTCCTCAGGGTCAAGCCCTCTCATTGCCGTTTCTCATGATGGGATCAAGCTACGCTCATCATCAATGTATCCTTTTTTGTAGTCTCAGCCCACCTCACCTCTTGAGGATATAGCTTCTGTGCTTTTCTGCCTGCCATGGCAGTGAGGTTTCCTTTAGCTCACTCTGAAGTGCCTCCTTCACTTCCTTCAAACTTTAAGGCCCAGAGAGCCTGTTCCTTTAAGACGTAAGCAATCCCATCCTTCTTCATCCATCCCTTTCATGACTTGATGGCTAGCAGTCTTCCCCTATTTAGTTTAATTCAGCAAGCATTAATTGAACGCCTACTATGTGCCACCCAGGGGGCCTGACACTGCAAAGGTGAATTACTCTCGAATCCGTCTGTGCACGTAGCCCTCAGTCTCACCAATCATTTGACTTCTCCTGCACTTTTTCCAGCCCTGTTTATGGGCCCCAGGACTTGATTATGTTGGGGGCGGCGGTTCCAAGTTCTGGCTGATTTCTAGTGCAGCCCCTCACCTGCATTCTCGTGTGTGTGTGTGTGTGTGTGTGTGTGTGTGTGTGTGTGTGTTCGTGTGTGTTGCTTAGGAGTCAGTCAAGGTCACACATGATTAACTGCTTGATGTAAAGCTGATAGTGATGATGATGTAAAGCTGATAGTGGTGGTGATGACGATGATAATGATGATGGTGATGATATGGTGATGGTAATGAAGTCCACTTAAGAAACAGGCTCTCAAGCTGCTTTCCCACCCTGCTGTACCACTAAGCTGACATCTTACCATCTTACCCAAATAGAAACTGATAGGATGAAGAGATTTGGGGTCATCATCCCAATTTAGAGACAGCTGGCCTGAAAGGAACCATTAATCTTCCTCCTAGCCCGAGGACTTATGTCACAGGGGCTGAGCTGGGAACAAGGGGAGCTGAGGCTAGAGACCCTGGAATAGACATTAAATCCTGGACTCTCTGTCCAGAGTCACACCTTCTAAGCACATGACAATAAGGGCTATTGCCCTGGAGGAGAGGGTGGTTCCCCAGGCTGTTGAGGGGCAAGAATCTGGGAATGAGGCTGCTGGCAGGGATTGTGCTTGCAATCACAGAGTGGTTGCAAATGGGCAGAGCAGATTCCTGATGCTTGGGAAGTCTTCATCTGATGAGCAAAGACAAGTCCTTGTCCTTGGGAAGTTTATGTCTAAGGAGGAGGATAAAGCAGATACACAAGGCACATTATTAGGGAACATTTAGGCACCAAAATTCGTGGATGGAGCATCTTTCTCACAGGGAGAAATGTGTGTACCTGTGCCCCCACTTGTAGGATTTGCACTGTGTTCTGTTTTCCTGGTTGTGTGAACTTGAGTGGGTTATTCTTTCTGTGCCTCAGTTTTCTCATCTGCAAAATGAGGATAATAATAGTACCCACCTCACGGGGTTGTTAGGAAAATTAAATGAACTACTATACATAAGGTACTTGGAGCAGTGCCTGGCATATATTGAACAATATATACGTGTGAGCTATTAGTAGTAGTAGTAGAAATAGTGGTATTTTTCTAAGCATGGAGAGGACCATACTTAGGAAAATACCACTGAGGACCGTCTTAACTGATACTCCTTTCTAGCAACCATCTCTCAAGTTAGACATTAATTTGGGGGATCTCCACATGATCTCATTTGTCCCTTGCAACAATCCTACTGGGCAGTTAGGATAGACATTATGATTATAACCACTTTGCATAAAGGGGAACTGAGGCACAGATGTTATGAAGTGGTTTCTGGTCTGATGGGGTTTTCATTGTACCTTACAGCCACACTGCATTCAGACGAGGGGTCACAAGAATCTTGGAACAGAGGCTTTTGGATGACGATAGCTGATAAGTTCAGGACTGGCCTTCCCACCTGGCCCTTATGCATGCTGGGATCAGATTGCTGGGAAAATAAACCACGGTGGGGAAGGAAGATCTCATTCCAGGCTTGCATAACTAGGCGGGGTCCATATGAAATGGCCTGGGGAGAAGCAGGCTGCCCTCTCCACAGCACCCCAGAAGATGGGAGTTAGGCCACAGGACATGAGTATTGAAGCCTTTTGAAACTGTCATGAATGCCTGGGGATGGGGATAGGGATAAGAGTAGCATCCACTTCATAGGGTTGTTGAATGCTTATGTGAGGACGGGGCTGTGCTGGGAGCACTCAGGGGGCACAGAAGGGACGGGGAACCTGGATTGGGAACCTTCTGATTCAGCCTGGCCTGGTGTGTGGGGAGAAAGCCAGAGACATCCTCCTGGGCCATATTCCTACCCACCCCAACACCTTTGTCCCAGGGCTGCTCCTAGTGGTGGGAAAGGGACCCTCCTGGATCTTTTGGTTTGAAAGGGCTTGGAAAGCATTTGGGGCAAGAAAATGGGCCTTGGGGGCTTGGTGCGGTGGCTCATGCCTGTAATCCCAGCCCTTTGGGAGGCCGAGGTAGGCGGATTGCCTGAGCTCAGGAGTTGGAGACCAGCCTGGGCAACACAGTGAAACCCCCGTCTCTACTAAAATACAAAAAATTAGCCGGACATGGTGGCGGGCGCCTGTAGTCCTGGCTACTCAGGAGGCTGAGGCAGGAGAATCACTTGAACCTGGGAGGCGGAAGTTGCAGTGAGCTGAGATCATGCCACTGCACTCCAGCCTGGGTGACAGAGCGAGACTCCGTATCCAAAAAAAAAAAAAGAAAAGAAAAGAGAAGAAAAGAAAAGAAAAGGGGCCTTGGGCCAGGACCCAGAAGAGGGGATGAGGACCTCCAGCAGGGAGAACCAGACTGGAGGAGGGAATGCTTGTGGGGGTGGGGTTTTAGGAACTCAGGGGTGTCAGGGTGCAGGAACAGATCATGCATGGATCAGTATCTAGGGTGGGACACGAGGTGATGATGGAGGGTCGGTGTGGGACCATAGGAAGAGGAGTCAGGAAGGTAGTGAAGACCAGAATGAGACAGCAGCAAGAACCACAGGAGGAGAGCTGGGGGTGGGTCCCGACTGAAGCCCAGGCCTCCCAGCCACTCTCTGCTCAGAGCCAGGCTGGCCAGGACCCAAAGCCCCAGCTCAGAGTCTCTCTCTTGGGGTGGGGAGAGAAGTCAAGGCCCTGAGCTCCTTCTAGGGCTCTGTGATCAGCCTGTTCCATAAATCTCAGACCATGTAAATTTGGTGCATAATTGGGAGGCACTGCAGGTACCTGCGGCTCCAGGATAAAATCCAGGCAGCTCCGGAGAGAGAGCAATGGATCATGAGTTACAGGGAAGGCCGGTGGGACGCAGTGGTGGCTGGCCCAGCTTGAGGCATGAGTTATCTCAGGCTGGGCTGCCCTGCCGTGCTGCTGCGCTGCAACGCCGGGCTGATATTTACTGTATATTGGTTTTTAAATTACAGTACAACATTGATTCGCTGCTCTTTCAGTTCAACCCTCACTCTGTCCCTGTTCTGCTCGGCCTTTCTCTCTCCATCTGTCTTGTCTCTCTCCAATTCAGTTTTTAATGCAGAGTATTATCTTACATTGTATCATGTTACCCTATGGAATTAGGCTTACACTGCTTTGTATTTATTGGAGGATGCATTATATTGATCCCTTCCATGCATACAGCACTTTATACGTTTTAAAGCTCTACCTGCAGCCATACCTGACTTCTTTGGACCCCATGACAGTGAGGAAGTAGGGCAAGCAGACTTGTCTCCATTTAAACATGAGGAAACTGTAGCTCAGGAAGGCTAATGGAATGACCAGGTCATGCTTGCATTATATTATATTATACCATAATAATAATGGCTACTGGGTATTGAATGCTTGCTGTGAGCCCTGTGCTATTCTAAAATAAGCTTTATGTACTTATTTTATGCCCACATTCATTCTGTTCAGTCGGTATTGTTATTGCTTCATTTTACAGATGAAGGAATGAAGATTCAGAGTGGGTTAGTAGCTTGCCCAAAGTCACACAGCTATTACAGTAAAATTCAACTTTGAATTAGCGGGATTCAAACCCCAGCAGCCAGCTCCCGAGCCCCCTCTCTCAACCAGGATGCAGGTTGTCACGTGCTGTGATCCCTGAGTTGGACTGGGGGTGGAAGAGTGGGGACGGGGTGGGATGGCTTCATGGTGCTACAAGAGGCATTTTTGTCCTCACACGACTTCCGTTTCTTTATGTTTTCACTGCACCCAGGGGAAAGGCCTGGGGACCTGGCAACCGCAGGAAATGTCCCCAGGGCAAGGGGCCAAGTTCCTTTACCCCAAATATCCACAGATGGTTAGGGCCCCAATATCCACTGTTTTGGCCCCCAAGCAAGGGCAGAAGAGCAGGCACAGAGTAAGGCTGGTGGGAGCCCTGGCTGGGTGGTGTGGTTGCCATCTGCCCTCCTTCTTTCCTGTGTCCATAGAAGGAGGGTGACATCCTGACCTCCATGGGGTCTCTCTCAGGACTGCCTTTATGTGTTCCCTTGCCCTTTGTTTAAGAGGCAAAGCTGCTTGCAGCCCAAGAGCACCTCTGAGCTGGGCTTAGCTCCCAGGAGCACAGCGAGCCAGTGGGCAGCAGGGGAAGAGCTGGGGGTTCTGTGCACTCTGCAAGTTCCAGCCTGCCCCCACTAGTGCACAGCAGTGAGGAGGCCCTGCTGAGTGCTGCCCACTGTGGCCTGAGATGCCTGGTGCCTGAGCAGGAGTTGGGAGGGGTGACTGGGTCTTGTGTGGACCATCCTGAGGAGTCCTTCCTCTCCAGATCCTCACATCCCCGCTTCCTCCATCATCCTAAGGACCTATTGCCATGGCTGGAGTCAGGCCACAATATGCTACTTGCCATGGCCCAGACACTCATCTCCCTGTCTCCCAGGTCACACTCATGGGGAAGGGAGGCAGATGTTTTGGGAGAAGCAGGGATCCCCTGTGTCATCTGCATGTCCCTTATTGGGGTAGGTGGGGGAAAAGGGTCCTGAGCCTGAGGATGTTGTGAATCCCATGACTCCACGGAACCATCCTTAGCAGAGCGCAGCCCCGCATATCTGCACTTCCGTGGCCCTGCTGTGAAGTCAACCTTGCTCCCTGCCCACTTCTCACTCTGTCCTTGCTAATGGGGCCCTGCTCTCTCTCCAGAGCTGCCTGGATTTTATTCTGGAGCCGGAGGTACCTGCAGTGCCTCCCAATTATGCACCAAATTTACATAGCCTGAGATTTATGGAACAGGTCACACATTTACGGAAAGTGTGAAGTATAAAGGTAAAGTGAAGCTTATACTTTTTCCTGTGGGCTCAGAATCATCCAACACTCCCCGCCACCCCCTGCCCCGTGATGGACACAAACTGGGAGCATAACCCCGAGGCTGATGTTTCTGTTGCTTTTCTTATTAATAGCTACTACTTGATGAGCAGTTGATATGTGAGAGGAATTCTAGCACAGTGAGTCAGGCCTGGGAGTCAGAGAGCCGGGTTCAAATCTCAGCAATTCCACTTAGGAGCTGTGTACCCTCATGCAAGTCACTGAGCTCTTTGAGCCTCACTTTCCCCTTCTGTAAAATGGAGCTAACAGCAATACTTAATCCCTAGGGTTGTCAGGAGTATAAAATGGTAAATAGCTACAAAATGCTACAGCGCCTGGCACATGGCATATATTATGAAAGTGTTTGTCTATAGCGTAATTTATATGCATTCTGTTGTTTTGTCTCCTAACTACTTTTGCAAAGTAAGTATTACCACCCTGCACATGTGAAAACTGAAGCTCAAAATATCAATGAGATTTGCTCCAAGTCTAGGGTGACCAACTGTCCGAATTTGCCTGAGACTAAGGGGATTCTTGGGATGCAGTACTTTCAGTTGTGGTTTTTTTGTTTGTTTGTTTTGTTTTATTTTGTTTTTGACACAAGTTTCGTTCTTGTTGCCCAGGCTGGAGTGCAATGGCGCAATTTCGGCTCACTGCAACCTCTGCCTCCCAGGTTCAAGTGATTCTCCTGCTTCAGCTCCCCGAGTAGCATCACCATGCCTGGCTAATTTTTGTATTTTTAGTAAAGATGGAGTTTCACCATGTTGGCCAGGCTGGTCTTGAACTCGTGACCTCAGGTGATTCACCTGCCTCGGCCTCCCAAAGTGCTGGGATTACAGGCGTGAGCCACCGTGCCCGGCCAGGACTTTCAGTTTTGAAGTTAGGAAAGTCCCAGGCTAACTAGGATGAGTTGGGCACGCTACCCAGGTCACAGAGCAAATGCATGGATGAGCCAGGATTTGAATCCAGTTGTTTCTGATATCCACTGCCATGCCCTAAGCCATTCTAGACACTCTCGGGGATGGAGCCTCTCTTAGCTGCCCACATTTATGGAGCTCTGGCAGGCTCAGAGATGCTGTCCCACTTCATTCTCACAAAACTCTGTCACTTAGGCAAATTACAGCAAAGAGGGAACTGAAACACAGAGGTCAAGTAATGCACCCTGAGTCACCTAGCTCGGAGTGGCCAGGTTGCGACTGGCACCCAGGCCATCTGGCCCCAGTGCCCCACACTCCTGACCACTGTGCTGCAGCTTGCCTCCTATGCTTTCCAAATTCCCCGCAACTGTACCTGGTCTCATTTTTCAACCCAGTGGCCTCTGGAATAGTCAGGGCAGGTACTTTTAAACCTGTTCTATAGGACAGAAAACTGAGGCTCAGGCCAAATTCCTAAGCTAAGGTCACACAGCTTGTAAGTGATGAAGGCAGGATTAGATTTCATCAGGAGTTCTCAGCTGATGCTTCTCACTCTTGTTTTCGTGTTTGATAAATGGGCAGGATGCTTCCAGTCCCTTTCAGTTCTGTTCAAATTCATATGAAGTTTATGAGGTCTCAGTCATCACTGGGGCAGCTATGCAGGCAGCAGGTTTGGGGGGACCTGGGCTTTTGCAGTCCTTTGGCTCCAATATTCCATTTGATGTAGTTGTCATTATCCGATCCTTCCCCCAGCAGGTAGAGGAGGCGCCTTGTTGCAGAATGAACATGGCCGCCTGCTAACAGCCCATCTGCTGACTGTAGGAGCCCACCAGCAGCCTCAGGGTTCTCTGTGGACTTCCAGCTCTCACTCCTTCCACTAGCTGGGGATTAAACATAGAAAAGGCTGCATTCTCCTGGTTGGGCAGCAAAGATGCTATTAATGCCAGGCTGGCTTCTAAGGCAACTACATAAACAGAAAGGACAGAGACAAGAGTCTATAAATTCTAAATGATGTTCAGGAAAGTGGCCTGGTCCCCAAGCCCCATAAAACCCAGGCAGCCTGCTGGGCTGGTGGTGCTTTATGGGCCCCTTCCTCTGCTGCGGGGTCATCTGCCCATCAAGCCTCCCACTTGTAAGGTACTTTTTCTCTTTAACTTCCAAACACTTCCCATAGTAATTAGCATTTCATGGTTGTCTTTAAGCCACTCATATGGCTGCATGACTCCCCCATTTAACAGATAGGAAAACTGAGGCACACGGGGGTTAATGAACTGCATAATGGACCGGGTCCCTTGATGCTGATCTAGAAAGTTCTCTCTGATGTTCACACTAAGTAAGCACTTACTACATGCTGGGCACTGTTTTAAGCCCTTTGCACTTATTATCTAATTTATTGCCCATGACAACCCTAGGACACAGGTACTGTTATTTTAACTATCATATCTACGTCCTAGTGAGGAAACTGTGATATGGAGGGTTTAAGTAACTTGCTCAGGCCCACACATGTGATAAGTGGCATGCAGGGATTTGGCCCTACACCCTCAACCATCACGCTGTTAGCAAAGCGTGGGAGCAGAATGGGAGGAGGGGTAGCTGCTATCCTGAAGGGCCTGGCTCTTTGCTTCTTCCCAGGAAACCTGTTTCGGAGGCCCCCCCGCCCCGCCCCGTTTTGGAGACTGTGCTCCGGGCAGCTTCAGCACCTCCAGAGAGACATAACTCAAGGAGCAGTGAGGGCAGGCGAGGGGCTGGGCAGGTCGATTGAGAAGTGCCATGGAGAGAGCACCAGGCTGGGAGTCTGGACACTTGCATGGCCACGCCAGCTCCTCCACCAACTTGTTGTGGGGCCCTCAAAGGCTCTTCCCCTTTTCCTCTGCCTGTCTCTGATTTGGATGGAGGTGGGGCATCACATGATTTGGGGATCCACCTGCTGGTGGTGACGGCAGCAGAAAGGAGGGCCACAGAGGCTCCAACATCGGACGTGGCCCTGCCCTCACTGTCAGAAGTGCAGACCCACGATGGGTGCCCAAATTGCCTGCTAAAACCTGGGCTATTTAAAACACCCAGCGCCACCTGGAATCTCGAGGTTCCGCTACTTTAGGAGGACTCTGGGCTTCAGCTCCCTCCCTCCCCATTGCCCTGCCTTATGGGGTTTGCTGGGGGTTAGGGAAATGACAGCCCTTGGCTGCTGCAAGTTATCTATAGTCCAACACTGCTTTCCCATGGTGGGTGTCAGAGGAGGGGCTCTACTGAGGGTTGGAGGGGTGCAGCATCCTCTTATTCTGGCCAACAGCTGGGAAGTCCCCAGATCAATGAAGGAGAAAGAAGAAATTATTCAGCATGTTGCCCACCTAATCAGCCTTGCATGATTCCATTCAACTCACTTGCAGTTAACAGATGTTTACTGAGCACCTAGTATTGGTCTCTGCTAGGTGACAGAGGCTAGCTAATTAGACTTAGTTTCTGCCTTCAAGGGCCTCCCAGTCTGATGGGGAGGCAGAGAGGCAAACAAACAATTATAATGCACCATGATGGTCCTGTGACTGGAGGCAGGAACCTGCAGTGCTTCCAGCAAGAGGTGATTCCTCTCCAGCTCTGCTTCCTGGGCCTCTTGCTAAATGGCTGCAGCACCCTCTGGAATGGCCCCATTAAGTTCCTCTAGGCCACTCTCCCATAGACAATATGCACACCTTGCTGAAGATGTTTCAGTGCATTTAGGATAAAATCCTAACCCTTTAGGTGGCCTGCCAGGCACTGGCCCTGTCCATTTCTTTACCTCCTTTGTGCCTTCTCCCCATGTCTCGCACCCTGAGGGAACCATGAACACTTACTAGAAGAGATCACGTTCTTTTCCACCTCTGGGCCTTTGCATTCTGCCTGGAACACCATTTCTCTACCCTCTGCATGGCTGGATGCTACTTGTCCTTCAGATGTCAGCTTAAATATTGCTTTTAGGGATGGCCTGACCACTCCCAGTCTAAAGTTCGGCCCCTTGCTGCTCTCACTAAGGGCAGCTTCCCCCCACCCCTTGTATTCCTTTCCACATTCTGTATCTACTTGTTGGTTTATTGCTTCTCTCTTGCAGCCTGTGAACAATGTGGGGCAGGAATGAAGGGACAGGGTGGCCCAGGGGTTAAAAGTGCAGACTGGTGCTTAGACTGCCTGTGCAGAAACCTGGCTGCCCAACTCACCACTGTGTGACTCTGGGGAAGTTGCTTTATCTTTCTGTGTCCCAGTTTCTTCATGTGTAAAATGGGAGAAATAATAATACCTGCCCCCACAGAGGTGCAGTTTGGGCTAAATGAGTTAATATATGTAAAGCACTTAGAACAGTGTCTGGCACATGGCAAGTGCTCAATAAATATTAGCTATCATTATTGTTTTTATATCCACTGCTTAGAATAGTGCCCAGCTCAATAAATATTTGATGATTGGCTGAGACACCTGGGCTGAATCTTTAAGGAAGTAGTTGAGGGTTGGTTAGAGAGAGAATAGTGACTCTTAGCCCTGGCTGCATGTTGGAATCACCTGGGGGGCTATAACAAACACTGATGCCTGAGCCCCACCCCCAAGACAGTTGCCAGGCCATTGATGTTTTAAAGCTTCCCTAGGATTCTGATTCTAGGGTTGAGAACCACAGAGATGGGGAAGGGAGACATTCACAGCCCAAGAACATGGTGCAGCTGGCAGTGCCATGCTGGAGGGAACGCAGAGGGTGAGGCAGGGGCAAGGGAGTTGAATGGAGCACAGGAAGTCAGGGCCAGACCTGAGAGGGCCCTGCATGCCATGCAGAGGAGCTTAGTCTTGGTGGGGAAGTCGATAGAGGCCCTGGAAAGCTTTTAAGCTGAGAATGACATGGTCCGATTTGCCTTTAAGGAACTTGGCCTAGGTAGCTGTGTGGAGGATGGATTACTGCGAGTGAAATTGAAGGCATGGAGATCAGAGTGCAGAAGACCTTCTGCCACAGTGAAAGCAGTGCGGAGCCAGGCTTGAACCAGGCAGATGACTTGCTGGTCCCCAGTTTAATTACTTAATCCTCCTTGGCATGTCTGAACAGTGAGATCTGGGCAGTGCGGCATTCCACCTGGCTGCTCCTGCCCCCAGCCACAGTGCCAAATGGGTGTCACTCTGGGCTGATATAAACCCCATCTGGTCCTGACCATGGAAGGGCTTTTCCATCTGGTTTCTAAGCCGGACTTCTGACTCTCAGTGAAGATTCTCTAGTCCTCACCCTGTTGGCCTCTGGGGTTTCAACCCTGGAAATCCGTCCCAGGCCCACTTCCTCATTTATGATCCCCGCCCTACCCCCCCAAAGCCCTGAGGTCTAAATGCCTCGAACGTACCCTGGTTCCAGGCCAGTCCTCCCTGGAAACAACAGGCTTCCATCCTCCAGGGCTTCTGCCCCAGTGGAGGCTTAAATATAGTCTCAATCTTCTGTGCCTGGATTATAGGTGGGGACTCACGCTTCCTGCCTCCCAGCTCCCTGGCTACCAAGCTATCTCTCCCTAATTGTTCAATTTTCTTCCCGCATGAAGCTGTGGGTCCCAGAGCTACCTTTGGAAGGCGGGGCTCTTGACAAAGTGACCCGTGTCCTTCCCATTGTACTACACCATTTATCCCCGCTTGGAGGCAGTGTAAGTGGGTGCTCCGTCTGGCTCTGTGTGGTCTTGGGCAAGTCATCTGATCTCTGTGTGCCTTAGTTTGTTTATCTGTTAGAATAGAGGTGAAAATGGGGGAGATACAAAATTAACCAGGCATGGTGGCACATGCCTGTAATCCCAGCTACTCGGGAGGCTGAGGTAGGAGAATCACTTGAACCCGGGAGGCGGAGGTTACAGTGAGCCGAGACCGCACCATTGCACTCCAGCCTGGGCAACAAGAGTGAAACTCTGTCTCAAAAAAGGAAGGAAGGGAGGAAGGAAGGAAGGAAGGAAGGAGGGAAGGAAAGAAGGAAGGAAGGAAAGAAGGAAGGAAGGAAGGAAGGAAGGAAAGAAGGAAGGAGGGAAGGAAGGAAGGAAGGAAGGAAATGGAGGAGGTGTTTAGTAACCCAGTGACACTGAGAATAATCACAGGTTTGAACTGGCCATCTGACTCAGAGGATACAGTAGGCTTTAATTTAGCACTGTGTTTCTCAGCATTAGTGAGGCATTTGGAACAGGACAGGAAACAGAGCACACATAGTATCTTTATCTTCGTCTTGTGGGGAGGCCTTTAAGCCACCCACATACCTAACTTTTTTTTCGCCCCTCACCCATGTGGGCCATGTTGGCTGCTGTTGATAAAACCTGAGAAGCGTGTAAGAGTCTCCTTGATGCAGAGAAGCTGCTGTCTCAATTTCCTATATAACATCTTAGACATGTATATCCCAGGCCTCCAGGCCCACAGATCAGGAGTTTCACAGGACATAGGGCAGACACCACAGTCCACATCTATCTTAACTGCATTGTGGGAGGGCAGGCGTGGGGTTATTTTCCCAGAGAGGCCTAGGCCAGTCCAGGCTGCTGTCAAACTTTGACCGAGACTTAGTTATCTGTACATATTTCTCTTAGGAGGAAGACAGTCAGTAGATTGCTGTCAGCTCACATGGGCAAAACCCAATTTATAAGAGAGAGAGAGAAAAGAGAAGGGAGGGGGAAACTGCAGACCGTCTGGGAAGAGTGAATTTTGTTTGTATGTTTTGGGGGTAAACTGATCACCTGGCAGCTGGTAGAGCTATTAGTTTGGGCATTGCAGCTCTTGAGCAGACTGTCTAGGGGCATTGAAGAATGTGATGGCAGTTGTTGTGGACTTCCCAGCAGAGCCTCAGAAGTTCATCTGTGGGGTGTAGTCTCCCTAAGATACCTGCTGGTGCCGCCTCACCAGCACCTCCGCTTTAGCCAGGCTGGGTCTGCCCCTTGACCCCATCAGAACTCCTCAAGGTGGACTGCTGTGGAATTCAATGGGTAACGGTGTGCCTAGTCCTCTAAAACAGTGAAGATCAACAGCAAAGTGCTCGTATACAAACATGTCCATAGTCAATGCTCAGTGTAAGTTCTAACTGCTATTCTTTCCCTCTCATGGGTTCCACCTCTGTTGGTTTCTCTGGCTCTGTTGCCTGGTGTCCCGTATCTTCTCTAGAGCTGAGAGTCAGAAGTGGAGAGGAGGAAGATGGGGACACAGAGAGGAAGTCAAGGATCAAGACAGCTTTGTAATCACGTGTTTTAAGGAATGAAGTGGTCAGGTTGCTTCCCTTATGCTCTTTAGGGACTGGGGTTGAGGGAGATTTATTTTTGCTCTTTCTTTTAGCCAAGGCAGCATCAGTCAGGACAAAACCTCATAATTTTGTCCTATTGGCTGGAATTATGGCAAAATTGTGACATAACCTCATAATCAGGACAAAACCTCATAATTTTGTCCTGTTGGCTGGAAGCAGGCTGTGTCCGCCATTTTGGTTTTTCTCCCAGCTTTGGAGGAAAACTAGAAGCCCAGAGAAAAAGTGCCTTTTTCTTTCCTCATTGGAATCCAGGGAAGAGGACCTTGGTAGCAGGAGATTGTTCCTTTCCTGAGTGGCTCCAACTCTTTTCTCCAGGAAGCTAGGTAGGCTAAGTAAGGGAGGGAGTCTCAGGCTGACCTTGGATCCTGGCAATCCCAGGGACTTTCAGTATGACCTTCATCAAGTGTCTTCTCCTCTCTTTAAAACTGTTTCCTCATCTTTAAAATTGGGAGATGTAGGGGCTACAGACATAATATTGTAAGGACTCTAAGGAAATGGGCCTTCCCCTTCCTACTGTCAACATACTTTAAGTGGTTCTCTTTAAGGTTGCTCTTGAAGGTTGTCATGCCAAGTTTTGGCTTGAATATAAATGTTAGGGATTTCTTTTATTATTATTATTATTATACTTTAAGTTTTAGGGTATATGGGCACAACGTGCAGGTTTGTTACATATGTATACATGTGCCATGTTGGTGTGCTGTACCCATTAACTCATCATTTAGCATTAGGTATATCTCCTAATGCTATCCCTCCCCTCTCCCCCCACCCCACAGCAGGCCCCGGTGTGTAATGTTCCCCTTCCTGTGTCCATGTGTTCTCATTGTTCAATTCCCAGCTATGAGTGAGAACATGCGGTGTTTGGTTTTTTGTCCTTGCGATAGTTTACTGAGAATGATGATTTCCAGTTTCATCCATGTCCCTACAAAGGACATGAACTCATCCTTTTTTATGGCTGCATAGTATTCCACAGTGTATGTGTGCCACATTTTCTTAATCCAGTCTATCATTGTTGGACATTTGGGTTGGTTCCAAGTCTTTGCTATTGTGAATAGTGCCGCAATAAACATACGTGTGCATGTGTCTTTATAGCAGCATGATTTATAATCCTTTGGGTATATACCCAGTAATGGGATGGCTGGGTCAAATGGTATTTCTAGTTCTAG
Source organism: Hylobates moloch (assembly GCF_009828535.3). Lineage (NCBI taxonomy): Eukaryota > Metazoa > Chordata > Mammalia > Primates > Hylobatidae > Hylobates > Hylobates moloch. The sequence goes on along the minus strand of NW_026652295.1, from coordinate 39,059,031 downwards.
ATCCCTGAGGAATCGCCACACTGACTTCCACAACGGTTGAACTAGTTTACAGTCCCACCAACAGTGTAAAAGTGTTCCTATTTCTTCACATCCTCTCCAGCACCTTTGTTTCCTGACTTTTTAATGGTCACCATTCTAACTGGTGTGAGATGGTACCTCATTGTGGTTTTGATTTGCATTTCTCTGATGGCCAGTGATGATGAGCATTTTTTCATGTGTTTTTTGGCTGCATAAATGTCTTCTTTTGAGAAGTGTCTGTTCATATCCTTTGCCCACTTTTTGATGGGATTGTTTGTTTTTTTCTTGTAAATTTGTTTGAGTTCATTGTAGATTCTGGATATTAGCCCTTTGTTAGATGAGTAGGTTGCAAAAATTTTCTCCCATTCTGTAGGTTGCCTGTTCACTCTGAGGGTGGTTTCTTTTGCTGTGCAGAAGCTCTTTAGTTTCATTAGATCCCATTTGTCAATTTTGGCTTTTGTTGCCATTGCTTTTGGTGTTTTAGACATGAAGTGCTTGCCCATGCCTATGTCCTGAATGATATTGCCTAGGTTTTCTTCTAGGGTTTTTATGGTTTTAGGTCTAACATGTAAGTCTTTAATCCATCTTGAATTAATTTTTGTGTAAGGTGTAAGGAAGGGATCCAGTTTCAGCTTTCTACATATGGCTAGCCAGTTTTCCCAGTACCATTTATTAAATAGGGAATCCTTTCCCCATTGCTTGTTTTTGTCAGGTTTGTCAAAGATCAGATAGTTGCAGATATGCGGCATTATTTCTGAGGGCTCTGTTCTGTTCCAGTGGTCTATATCTCTGTTTTGGTACCGGTACCATGCTGTTTTGGTTACTGTAGCCTTGTAGTATAGTTTGAAGTCAGGTAGCATGATGCCTGCAGCTTTGTTCTTTTGGCTTAGGATTGTCTTGGCAATGTGGGCTCTTTTTTGGTTCCATATGAACTTTAAAGTAGTTTTTCCAGTTCTGTGAAGAAAGTCATTGGTAGCTTGATAGGGATGGCATTGAATCTATAAATTACCTTGGGCAGTATGGCCATTTTCATGATATTGATTCTTCCTACCCATGAGCATGGAATGTTCTTCCATTTGTTTGTATCCTCTTTTATTTCATTGAGCAGTGGTTTGTAGTTCTCCTTGAAGAAGTCCTTCACATCCCTTGTAAGTTGGATTAATGTTAGGGATTTCTATAATGATTTGGGATCTACGTCCTCTGCTAGATGGTCCTGGCTCTTATACATCCTGCCCTCCAATTTTTCTTAGAGTTGGGGAAAGTCTAGAAACTCCAGATCAGTCTTGTTGAGGCTTTTAGTTGAACAGACAGGCGTCCTGATGGTGTGTTTCTGAGTCTTTGTCTCAAATGGTCAGAGCTTTGGTACAGGGCAGTCTGGCTCCATCACACAAGTGGAGGGGCTGCTTTACGCAGACTCCTGTGATGGTGGTGGGGGAGGCTAGGGGGATTGTGGGGTTGGAGGATATGATCACACTGATGGTGGAGATGGGTATTGTGGTCATGGTGTGGGGAATGCTGGGGAGGTAGGTAGGGCATCATGGGCTGTTAAGAAGCAGTTTTGCTATGAGCATTGGAGAGGCACTGAAGGATTATAATTTAAGGGAAAGGAACCCAGATTTACATTTTGAAAAGATCACTCTAATTGCATTGTGGAAAACTGATTGGAGGATGGTGACAGTGGGTGTATTAAGAGAGCAGTGTAGTAGTTCAGGAGAGAGATCATGGTAATTTAGATTATAGTGGTGGGGATGGATAGAAGTGCGCAGGTGCTGGAGCTTCTTAGGTGGTAAAATCAACAGGACTTGGTGGTGATTAGAGGACACCTTGATCCCATCGTGGGAGCTGTGTATGTGAAGGAGATATCAAAGATGAACTTTGGGTGTCTGCCTTGGGCAGCTGGGTGGATGGTTAGATTGTAAACTCTATGAGAGCAGGAACTTAATTTTGTCTATATGTATCGCCAGGTGCTCAAGCAGAAGAGCAGCACCTAGCACATGCTAGGTCCTCAATCAGTGTTGATTGGATGACTGTTGCTGTTAACTCTTGGTCATGAACATGACAAAAGGTATATATTGTAAGCTGTGGTCCCCATGTTTGTGTCCACCACTGGACATGAAACACTCTCGGAGTTGGCTCACAGATGGCTAATATAGGGGCCAGACCTAAGACTCAGCTGAGCCCGCATTTGAACCCTAGGTTCTTCCTTTACTGATTGTATGACTTGGGGAAAATTAGGTAACATTCCTGAGCCTCAACGTATTCAACTCTAAAATGGAGATAAAAAGAATGCTGACCTTACAGGGTTATTATTAAATGAGATAATGTTAGAAAGCACTTAGCCCGGTGCCTGGACCATGGTTGGTAAGTGCAGTGGTGGTCTTTTAAGAAAATGAATTACTTGTATTCTGAATCCAGCACCTTGTGGGCACACAAGGTCTGTCTGTGGAGTAATCAGGTGATGAAATGAGAGAAGGGGTGGTATCCATGGTAATCATAGTGCTAACAAAGACGGGGAAGTTATTGGAGACTTTGATGACAGGGCTGGAAATTGTGGGAAGGCTGAAGCTACTTCCACAACCGTCTTATCATCTTATCATTTCTACCTTGATTTCTATTCTTATTTCTTGGCAGCCCAGGAAATGAGGCTGTTTGTGACATAGCCCTCAGGACTCATGGCAGACCCTCAGTGTTGAGGGGGAAGGCAGAAGGTTTGGGGACTCAGCTGCTTCCATATCTACCTTTGCCTCAGCTGAATCCCAGCTTAGTCACTAAAAAACATGTTTTAAAAATAGCAACAGGTGATGTTCATCCAGATGGAACCCCCTAAAAACAACTGCTCCCTAATGGTCTTTGCACTGTGATGAATGACTGTGGGTTGACGGGGAGCCCCTGGCAGCTGCTGCTCCCTGTGCCTTTCCTCCCTTTGATGAGAAAGTGAAGATTCAGCAAGCCTCAGGACCCTGGAGGGCCCCCCAGAGGAGGAGGCAGAAGGAGCTCATTGGCCCAGCAGCTGTCCCTGCTGCTGTGCCTGTGAGTCTAGGCAGGAGAGAGAGAGAATTATAAGTTGCAGACATGGAGCAACTGAGCGGATGCAGAAAGGCAGATATTTCCAGAGCAGAGCAGAGACAGGAGCCCACCTACACCTGGGTTATCTGTGGGTATCGTGTGTGTGCACGGAGGGGTCTCTACGCATGCAGTCCCTCAAGCCACCTGTCAGCTTCAAGTCAACTCTCAGGAAGACATGGGTAAGGCTGAAAACCAGCTAATGGGCAGTCAGCACTTAAGGAAATCTTGAACATAGCTCTCAGGGAGACATGCTTATGACACTCCCATGCACAGACACACACAAACTGACCCCCACACCACCATGGCCAGCCCCTCCCTCAGATTCACCTGCAGCCTCTTGAGAGCCACAGCTACAGGCAAGCCCCAAATCTGGCCCCTTGGGGATAATGGAATGTGTGTGTGTGTGTGTGCGCGCGCGTGTATGTGCGTGAGCACATGTACATATGCACGCTCACATGTGCCTTTGCATATACCATGGAGGCCTAAGAGTCAATTTCTAGGAATGTCTTCATCTCCACGCACAGACAGAAATAGGCTAGGTTTCTTTTTAGAGCTTTCTCTAGCTGATTAATATGTGTGTGTGTTGGCAGGACCAGGAGGCCCCATCCCTGCTGCTTCTCTGGTGGCTAAGGGTCCTTTAAGCTTTCAGAGCAGCAGAGGGAAAGTCCCATGAGCTCTTGCTTCTGGCTGGAACTGCAGGATCCTGGCAAAATGGCCCAGTTTTCGGGTGGACCCCATTTTCTCTTGGGGATGTGAAATTGGAAATGTCATCTCTTCTCTCTCCCTTCTCTCCCCATCCCTTTGCTCTTCACTGCCCTGCCCTCCCCCTGTACCATACTTGTTCACCTGACCAGTTTCTATGTTCCTACTCATCCAACCCCAGGAAGCCTTCTAGGGCCCTTAGGTCTGCATTAGACAGGTGCCCCTCGTCTGTGCTCCTTAGACAGCCTGTACTTCCCCAAGCCCAGTAGTTCACTGTGTAGTCATGATTCCTCCTTCTGTCTGCCCAATCTCTACCTGACCCCAACCACCACCCACAGGAAGCCTTCTGTGATTGCTGTAGCTCAGCTTTGCCCACAACTCCATCTCATTCATGATCTGTACCCCTCATCTGCCTCTTATCATATGTTGATTTTTAAATGATCCTTCTCTATCACTTTCCTGACGCCTAAGTTGGACTGTCATTTTCCAGAGAACGGATCCTATGTTCTCTAATCTCAACTGCATTCATTCAGTCATTCATTTGGCACATACTTTTAGAATACCTGCTATGAGCCAGACACTGGACTAGTCCCTGGGGCCATGGGGCTGAATAAGACTGATGGTTTTCTGCTTAGGGACTCCTTGACTCCTGGTCATCATGGTGGAGGGGGAGATGCCTGGGGTTCCCTGAGGCCTGAGCAAGGAAGCCTGAGCCTGGGGTGGGCCTCCCGGGCCTGCTGTATTCTATCTGCCTCCTCCAGCCCTCTGGAGCTTGTGGTCATGAGAATTCTCCCTCCCTTCCTGACTCTCCCACCAGGGATAGGTGTGGATAAAGCGGGGCTCCTGTTTCTCTAGTATCTAAAAAGGCTGGGCCTCCCTTGCTTTTATGTCAGCCTTTCCATTCTGAGTAACTTTCTATCAAACTGTAGAGCTCAGGCACCTTCTGTGGAAGCTCAAGAAGAGAGTAACCAGTGAATCTCTTTGCTCCCTAGTACCCCATGTACTGACAAGATCCACAGCAGCCAGCCCCTGCGGAGGGAAGGGCACTGTGTCAGTGTGTCCTGCCTGCTTGCCCAGCAGGCCAGCCCCTCTGGCAGGTCCCGGCAGCCATAGAAACAGTGCTCATGGGGAAGTTCCGGGAGACATGGATTCTATTCCCAGATCAGTCCCCAACCGGCCATTGCCTTTCTCTGTGGAGGCTTCAGTTTCTCCATCTACTAAATGAGGATCACTGCAAAAGGTCCTTGGGGTCTCTTTTAGCCGTGACCTTCCATGTGAGGGCCTGGGCCCAGGCCAGCTCTCCTGCACCCCACACAGCCCTGTCTTTTCTTTTCTGTTCCCCTGAAGGCAGGGGAGCAGTCCCTGAGGATTACACAGAACATCGAGAGTCTTGGGGCTCCTCTCTCAGTTGCCCTGTCCCTTGGGCCTGAGTTCCTAGCGCCACCTCATGGCCCTAGAAACTGCAATGTCTCTGAGGTCCCATTGAAGGTACCTCTCTTCTGAACACACTCTGCTTTTAATACCAGGTGAAGGATACTTCTGCAGTGAGTCAACAAACTGCTCAGAACATCTCTTAGCACAGATGGACACTCCACATATTCGCTGAATCAAATTACAGACAGGGAAGGCGGAGGCCCAAAGCAATTAGAGTGTGGCAGGTTTGGAGATGATCTAGATAATCTACGTCAGGACTTTCAAACTCTTTTGACTTAAACCCACTGTAAGACATGTATTTTACATGACAACTTACTAAACACATTTGAAACATACAAATAACTAACACTTGTATAATGGAAACAGATACACTATGACACGATGTCCTTACCAAGCACAGTGCCCTGTTATCTCTTCTATTCTACTCTGTCCTATTCTGTCCTGCTCTACTGAGCATGCTGGTCATGACTACAGCATTGATTCCATGACCAACTGATGGATCATGAACTGCAGTTTGATAAACACCAATCTGAGTGATTGGCAGATCTGGTTTGATGTGAGTTAGTAAGAGAAGCTTTGCCTCCTGGAGTATCTTCCGTCTGGCAGATCCAGACAGCATTTCAAACAGCAGCAGGCCAGCAACTGCAGAGCCTCCTGAATGGAGGAGTCAGGCACACCCTTGTCCTGCCACCTCTGCGCCGTGATGGTGCGGTCCATCATTTCTGAATATGTTGGGTCTTTGGTCTCAACTGGGCTTCCCCAGCCAGGCATAGTGTCTCACACATGATGGCATCCTGGTGCCTGGTCGTGGGAAGAGCCTATAGGCCTTGAATACGTGATCTCTGAAAAGGTGGGTGGTATGGTGGCCGGTACTGCTGGCTAGAGCACTGTCGCCGATGGGTGCAGGCGTTGGTGGCTTGTGGGTTCAGTCAGAGCACCTTCTGGACTAGATTCCCTTCAGTTCACAAACACTTATTTAGCACCTTCTGTGTTTCCCACATTGTGTGAGACATTAAGGCCATAGAAATGAATAGTTCTCAGAACAAATGTTTACTGAGCTTCTTCAAAGTGCTCCACCCAGGCCTAACCAAGACAATGCAGAGACGAAGGAGATGCATTCTCCAGGAGCTGGAGCCCTGGAGGTGAGGCAGGTGTGGGCAGATGGTTAGAACTCGCCTTGGCATGGGGAGGGCCAAGTCAGGACTGTGCCTGGGAACGGAAGAGGGAGAGAGGGCAGCACTACGTACCCGCCGCTCCCACACGAGTGGGACTTGGAAGAACAGCAGAGGAGGAGAAATGAAGATTTGTGAATAGGACTGGGGAGCCCGTCCAGGATGGGGAGTCGGAGGGGGGGTGGATGAAATGCCCTTCAGTTTTGGGAGGGTGCTTGGGCAGGGGTGGAGTAGGCAGCTAGGGTAGGACATGCCCAGGGGAGGGGCAGGCTTGAGTTACATCCTGTCCTAGCCCCTTTAGGGACTCTGGTCCTAGCCAATCTCAGAGGCTGGACAATTTCTCAGTGTCAAAAGGCCTGATATTAGCAAGGTATTAGCTAGAAGGGCCAGGTAGCCCCCTCGGTCCCTCTTCCCTCCCTCCTCTGCCTCTACCCCCATAGTGGGCCCTAGGCCAGGCTCCCATAGACTCTCCTGGCCAGCTTAGCCTCTCCACACTCAGGCCTGGGACCATCCCAGCTGAACTGGGGATTCCCAGGGCGTGGGGGTGTCCCATCCACCTCCTTAGATCCACTGCCGGCAGGATTTACAGCAGCAGGAGTCATAAACTAAATTCAAAGTAATGTCTCAAACAGTGGCATCCGGCAATAGACTGAGTACCTCAGTGTGGTCATGGCTTTACTTAGGGGCCCTGACTGACAGCATCGTCAGGAAGACTCACTGCCGGGCTCTTCCCAGGAGGAGCATTTATAGGCTGACCCCTCCCCACCAGGCCCACTGGCTCCCTCTCTACACTGGACACAGAGCAGCCTCTCTCACCCCCACCCAGCGGCCATCCACCCTCCCCCCAATATCATCAGAGGCTTCATCTCTTTCCATCGTGACACCCCAATATATGCTCCTCCCCATGCCCCCTCCCCTTGATCCATGGCCCTTATGGTCTTTACAAATCACTTCTTTGGGACACCTGAGGTTGCCTTCCCAGCTAGCCTTCCTCTGTCCTTACAGCCTGGTGCTCACACATCCGTGAGTGCGCGTGCTACTCTCAAGCATGCATCCTCTGCACAGTGTCACGGGCAAGCCCGGCCTTTGGATTGAGATGCCTCTGATTGTTGTGTGGTCTTGGGTAGGTTACATAACCTCTTTGTGCCTCAGTTAACTCATTTGCGGAATGGAGGCACTAATAACGTTAACCTCATAGAGGTTTTGTGGGATTAAATGACAATGTCAGTAAAGTACTTGGAAAAGCAGAGTAGGAGCTTAGTAGTATTAGGAACAGGCGCTAACCATAATAATAAAGACAGTAATTTAATGTTTCGAACATCAGTCTAGCCCTCGCCTTCCCCCACTGGGCCCCAAACTCCACAGGGTCAGGAACTCTCTTCTCCACCTAACTGGGGACATCTCCTCCAGCCTTCTCTCCGCTCTTCTTTACCTTCCTGGGATCCATGTACCTTTCACCCTCAGCTCACTGACTGTTTGCATCCCAGAGCAAGGTGGCCAGACCCTCAAATGCCTCAGCCAGAGGCAGATCCATCTTTCCAACGCTGGGGCTCAAAATGAAGGGACAGGTTCTTAGCAGAGTGCAGTGGCCTAGACCTTCCGCAATGCGGGGAAGGAAGTGCTGGCTGTTCCTTCACTGGGCACAAAGCTGCAGGCAGGAAAAGAGTCCATGCAATGTCTCCTCGGGAGCCAGGGTACACAGGCTGCTGGCTGCTCCTGCCTGGATCCACAGGGAGAGGAGGTGTTAATCAGCTGAACAAAGAGGCTTGTGCTGGAGGATCTCTCTGGGGAATCAGAACAGCTTCCTTGGGGACCTCAGCTTACTCATTTCCAGAAGCACAAGACTCCACCCATCAGTCAAAAGGCTCCTCCTCTTCTCCACCCCTTCATGTGGGTGGAGTCAGGAGGCCCACACAGCACCACATCAGGGACCCCACTGCTGGAATCTATTTCTTCTTTCAGGCAAGTGGACAAGTGAATCCTTGCCCAAAACTTAGAAACCAGGTAACAGCAAAACCATTGGGGATGTTGTTATAAAAGCCTTCTGTGCAATGAAATAAAATCATCATTATCGACAATAAAAATAATCACTTCCGTAGAAGTTGCTGTGTGACAAACATTGTTCTATATACTTTATAAATATTAACCCGCTTAAACTTTGCAAGGATCTTATGACATAGGTGCTGTTATCATCCCCGTTTAACAGAGGAGGCACAGAAAGGCTAAGTCACATAGAAGAGTGAGGTCCTGTAGCAGGGCCAGGATCTGCACACTTAATCATTTGTGTAGGACCGTCTCTGAGCCTTTGAATGTAATGGTTTGGGTCCTGGCTGTGGTATCTCTGCTGCTATAGTTTCTCTCCCTGGGCACACCCCACTTTCATCTTTATTTGTAGGTATCCTACTGGGCCTTCAGGGTCAAGGCCTGTCTCTGACCCCAGGGCCTCCACATAGTCTCCCTGACCCAAACCCAATGGGTCACTCAATCCTCAGGCCCCTGACCACTGTGCCTGTAGGTCTTATCTTCCTGTGACTCTCTAGGATAAAGGCCAGCAGTGGTAGTGTTGACCCCACCACTGTTACCACCATGGTTGCCCCATCTCTGAACCCCTGTGGCTCTGTTTCCTTGACTAGTAATATTTTTCTGACCTTTATGCTTTATCTCTGAGAGAGGACATCATTTCTGCTGATCAGATGTCGGTGCCTTGGGGCCAGGCTTGTTTGTATCTTCTGCTTCCTTGGAATCTGCAAAAGGTGGGCCATGTGCTGGACGCATGGAGACCTCACCTCGGGTGAGTGAGGAGGCACTGTCTCTATGGTGAGCTTCCAGCTGCCCCATCCCAAAGGCTTACAGGCCTGCACAAAACGAACTCTTTGCATTGTGGCAGAGAGGCTGTAAGGCACACAGATGGGGATGGGGGAGCCAGACTTGGGGAAAGGGAGATGCGAGGAGGCATCTGGCCTTGAGTGTTGATTATGATCCTGGTTATTATAATGTCTCTTGTTCTTAAGGAGCTCACTGTCTAAAGCGATGTGGATTAGGCAAAATCAAAGGATGCCTTGAGCTGGATTTGTGTCTTGGGAGATGAAAGCATTGGTGGCCGTGGCCTCAGGAATTCTGCGAGTGCGTCAAACTTGGGGTCACTCAGACAGGGGAACAGGAGTTCAAGAAATCAGCCATCCAGAAGGTGGTCAAGGGCATCAGTAGGAGTGTGTGTGTGTGTGTGTGTGTGTGTGTGTGTGTGTGTGTCTATGTATGTAAGAGAGAGAGAAACAGAGAGAGAGAGAGAGAGAGAGAGAGAGACCTGGTTCTAATTCACTCTCCACACTGACTAGCCATATGCCCTTGTGGCCATTTACCTTCCCTCCCCTCTAATAACTTTCCATCCTCAGGACAAGCAGTGTGGCATCCCCAGAATGACTAATGGCAAAGTCTCCTGCAGAATCAGGGTGTAGGTGAGCTCCTTCTGTGAGAGTGGCTGCACTGGGGCTCTCTCCCCTTCCCTTTCCTCTGTCCTTTCAGAAGTGCAGGTGGGGCTTCACACCCCTTATCCTCACTGCTCTGTGCCCTCAGCACAGCCTCACATCACATTCTCCTTCTGAGCAGAAGGGCCCCTGCTGTAGGGCAAGAGGGGCCTGTCAGGGTGTCAGAGCCCCAGGCAAGGGCCTGTGTTCAGTCGGGGCTGGGTCCCTGCTGCTAGACAGGAAAGCTGGCCACCCAGCCTGGGCCAACGTGTGGGAGGGGCTGTGGGAGGGCCTCTGATTTCCATGGCTCCTCCCAGCCCTCCCAGACCCCAATTTAGAACCATAAGGCCAATTCTACACCTGCCAGACTGCAGCATGGTGGGGGGGCTTTCTAGGTGGCTCAGGTGGACGGGGCGGGTGGCATTTGAGGAGAGCAGGTGGGCTGACAGTGACGGTCGGCATGTGCCTGGAACAGAGTGCATTCTCCCTGTGTCATTATTGTTGAGGTTATTCTGATCTTCATTACGCCTCTTGTTCTTCAGGAGTTCTGAGTAGATTTAGATGTCAGCAAAGAAGGAAGATTTAGTACAGTAAAACAATTACCGCCAGAGAAGAAACTATATGGATGTTGTGCATGTCAGGGAGAGGTGTGGGGAGGGGTGGGTGGCCATTGGTGGGGATTTCGAGGCAGGGTAGAGAGGGCTGGAGCCGACTCAGACTCCCCACTGAATCTCATCTGCTCAGTGTGGCGAGGCTTCCTGCCATGGGGGTGGGGGCAGGGCTGGGGAACAGGTTTCTGGAGACTTTGGGAGGATAGGAGAAAAGCAGGTTGGGGAGCAAGGCTAGGTCAAAGAAAGTTGGTGAATGCAAGCAAGGATGTGGGGCTGAGAATGAAAGAATTCTCTCTCAATTCCAGGAGCCACAGACTCCTCCTCCTGCACCCTGGAACAGTGGCATGTGAGGAGGAGGCTCTGTGTGGCAACACTGTCTCTGGCTATTACCTCCCGGATGGGGTTCAGACAACCCATCCGTAGCTGCCACTCGTTCGTCTGTGATCAATACTTCTGAGAAAGGTTTCCTGCATCCTGCTGGCGCAGTCTCACTTGTGGAGGGGAGAGGAGGAGGAGGGTCTCCTCACCTCCTTACGGTGGGTGAGCTCATCTCCGGCCCAGCCTCGCCACCGCGACCCTCAGCTGGGATCTGAGGCCCAGCCTCCCCAGCCTTCACCTCTCACCAGGGATGACCTCACTGGCACGGCTTCTTGCCGGAGGGGCAGTGGGCAGGAGCCAAGGTTCCTCCCCATCTCCTCACAGCTTGCCTTTGCGGGGTGCTGAGCAGGGGCAGGAGAGGGGCCCCCAGCAGAGCGCTTTTAATTCCACTGGCCTTTCTAAAGCTGGCAAAAACAACACCTTACCCAGGGAAAAGAGGGTCAGACTCAGGGGAAATTATTTAACCAATTGTAAAGAGGACAGAGTTATGTTAGGTGTCAGGAGGAACTTTCCACCAGCATGCAACGAAAAGGTCTTCTCTGAAATAATTATAACTAATTATACATGATTAAAAATGGCTTTGTTAGAAACAGAATGTTGCCCTTACCTCGTGCATTTGCTGTGGAGATCACTGTGCTGGTAGGCTGATTTACTGAGAGGTGACTTTTAACCGAGAAACTGGCTGAGTGCAGAGATAAAAGGTAGACTGAGGATATGTAGTTGAAAATCAGGACAAGAGCGATTTTTCGGAGGGGGAGTCAAGTAGGAAGGGGGTGATTAAAAAACAGTGTTTGAGACTTTGGGCCTCCTTGGGCCTCAGTTCGCCCATCTGTACAAGGGACCTCATTTCAGCTCTGCTGCCTAGTGGTTCTATATGGTAAGAATACGAAGGGGTGGCCTGGAGAGGTGAGCAGTTGTGAAGTCCATTTTACATTGCATTCGTGATTGCTCTTGGGAAGCGAGCAAAAGAATACCAATTCCGATGGCACCTTTCTGTTCCCTGTCAATTTGTCTCCCAAGCTGCTTCTGTCATTTTGCCTCTCTGCGCATCTACCTCTCCCTCCCATTCACCCCTACACCCATCATTCATCCACCCATCCACCCTTCCCTCCATCCATCTTGCATTCTAGCCCACTCCTGAGTGGAACCAAGGCAGGGAGACAGCCTTTTAGGAGGCCCAAGGAGAGAAGCTCCTAAGGAGGGCATGAGGTTGGTCCACTGTATAAAGGCCTCCAAAACTGAGGTGGTCTCATAAACGAAACCCTGGGTCCATTTGACATCCATCCTGACTTCCAGGTAGCCTGTTCTTGACCAGCATCTTCCTTGTGCTTTAGTGTATCTCATGGAACATTCCTCTCCCACTTCGGGGGGACAGGAGTAAGGGCAGGAGCTTGTCCCAGCAAAGAAGCCCTGGTTCCCAGGTGGTGGCAATGGAGAGTCGTAGGTAGATGGGTAGGAGAAGAAGGGGGTTGACGGTGATTCCTTCTCTGAAATCCTTGAAGGTCCCATGAGAGAGAGAGGCACCTGAAATCACAGGAGAGACAGCAGCCTTTTTGGGTCCATGAGTAACAGTATTCAGGGCTGGAAGGACATCGGTCATCCAAAGTGTGATCTGCAAAGAAGACCCCAGAGGTGAGAAGCACAAGGCTGGAACCTCAGCCTGCTTCTGCCACCAGCTTCCTATAAGTAAGGCATTGCCTCAGTTTTCCCACCTATGGAGTTCAAATAAAGCCTGTATTATCCACCCTGTAAGACTACTTATAGAGATAATGGATAAGTGTGTTTCATCTTTATAATGTAATTAAATCTGAGGCGAATTCATTAAGAGCTGTAGTTCCCTATTGACCAATTTCATTTGTCACTTATTTATTCAATTCCCTGAGCATTTGCTATGTGCTGGCTCTGATCTCAGAACATGATGCAGAATGGCCTTGCCCTCCTAGACTTTACCCCCAGAACACAGTGGGGAACGACCTCCCATGTTTACAAATGGAGTGTCCAGAAGTGCCATCCTTCACTTGTCACCTGAACTTGGTGTTTGCTCAGCTCCCCAAGATGTCCAATGTGTGAAATGCTTCCTTCACTTAGAGAGTACCCAGCTTTCCTTTGACGTGACTCAGTTCCCCTTGTGGCTTTAAGCCCTTACACCCTAGTTATATTTGTTTTTCCTCTGCTGTGTAGGTTTTGTTGATTATTTAAAAAATTGATTGTGTTGAACTCATCATTGCTTTGTTTAATAAGTCGATCTGCACTGGCTGATATTTACCATAGCCAAGTTTCCTTAAAGAGTCAGGTGGTAAAGGCAGGCTAAGCCACCTAGAGGCTTCTTTCTCCCAGGGATGTGGGTTAATTAGAAACTAGAAGTGGCTGAGAAAAGCGACATGCCCTCCTCCACCTGGCAGGCAGAGCAGAGCGAACAAGAAGGGAGATGGCTGACTGTTGGAGAAAGAGACAGAGCTGAGGGGCACACACCTGCTCGGAGAACCAGGAAAGCATCAGCTAGTGCAAATTTCAGCAAGTGTAGCTCTTACTAACTTGTCGAATAGCTGAGTATATTAATGAAATGATTAGGTATGGGATTTTTACTGATTAAGATAAATGAGAATAGGATAAGAACATTCCAACACAGAATTATTCTAGTCAAGAAAACTCCATAGTACATGATAGGAACTGATTTTTTTAAAGGATACTTACGGACAAAGATTGGCAGGAATATGCAAATATGAAAAAAATAATTGCTGGGGTAGGGTAATTAGAGTATGAGTGTTTTTCTTCCTTTCCTTTTCTAAGAATCTTTTAGTGATATTGGTTTTATAATGAATTTTTTAAAGCAAGAAAGGAAAGAAAAATGGCTTTTGAGACTTTAGTGACTGATGCTTTATATTTGAGTTATTTAATGCTTTTAGCTGTAGATATGATTTGGTATACATCTATCTCCTTTTGCAAGGTGTAGTACTTCTCTGGGATTTTACTTTTTCAGGTCCCACATGACTGTGTCTGCTCAGCTACATGTGTAAGAAATTTCAGTTTCCACAGGTGACAGGGAACAGATGTAAAACAATATTTTAACATAGAGAGCTTTGCTATTCAAAGGGTGGTTCATGGGGCAGAAGCATTGGCATCACTGGGAACTAGTTAGAAATGCAAATTCTTGGGCCCTGCTCTAGACCTACAAAATTTGAACTGGCATTTTAACAAGATCCCAGGTGATTTGTATGCACATTAAGATTTGAGAACCACTGTTCTAGAACAGTGGTTTTCAAGCTTGGGAATGCATCAGAATCACCTGGAGGACTTAGTAAAACAAGGATTCCTGGGCTCACTTCAGAGTTTCTAATTCAGCAGGTTTTGGAGTGGGACCTGCGAATTTGCAGAATTGAGCTGCAGATTGAAGACCACACTTTGAGAACCACAGTGTTAGAGAATGAAACAAAAAGACATAGCCCCCAGTGTGGGAATAAGTGTGCCTCTCACCTTGTAAAATGGATTTTTGTATCTGTGTGACTTGGTGGGTGGGTCTTTTTTTTCTTTGGGCTTCAGTTTCCTCGTCAGTAAAATGGGTGAATTGGACTTGATAGGCTTGAATCTTCCTTCCTTCTACTGTTGATCTTTCTTAACATTTGATTCTATCATGTTGGTGTGTCAGAGCAGATCAGAGTAATTATATTTATAAAAACTTCTGTTGTTCTTATTAAGAATGTTCAGTGAATTCTTCAATCACTCTGTGTTGGTGGGTTCACTGCTAATGTATGATCTTAGCATCATGGCCTTTGTAGTTCCATCCTGGAATCAATCCTCAACAGCCACTTTCTACTCAGATGCTTGATGGTTTTCACCTTTGTGTATTCATTTGACACATAGTTATCAATCACTATCTACTCTCCTGACATCAGGTTAGTTGCTATGATTAAATCCAAATGAATTAATTAAACTCAAGAGATAAATATTACAACAGATAATAGAAAAACCAATTCAACTAGTTGAAACGATCAAGGATGTTTATTTGGTTCATGTATTTGAAAACTCCAGTGGCTTCAGGAGAAGCTTGAGCAGGTCTCGGGCTCCATTTCTCATTGGCTCTATATCCTGTCTTCTGTATACTGGCTTTGTCCTCCTCAAGCTGACATCCTCCCTGGCCTCATGTCTATATACCCTGCTTTCTTGAAGAATGTGAGTTCCTGAAGGGCAGAGACCCTACCTCAGTTGCTCATTGAATATCTGCCATTGCCCAGAATAGTGCCTGGAATGCAGTGGACCTTCTGTAAATCCCTGCCCCTAAGTGCTTTGTCCCTGAGGGTCACCCCAAGTGGACTGACATGGATCACACATTCCTCTGGACTAGTCTCTGTGGCCAGGGTCATGGACTGTCACTGATTAGCCTAGTGTCATGAACCTCATCCATCCTTGCCTTGGTTTCCCCAGACTCACAGGAGGCCCTACACGGACATCTGGAGATTTTACGACGCATCTCTTGAAGGTAACCACTCCCATCCACTGCAGTCCACCTCTTTGGCTGCCAACACATACTCTTGTACTACATATGCACGTTTAAAAATACTCCATCTACATGTGATACACTCACCCCATGCCCACGGGGGGACGCTGTGGAGTTTTACTTAGTTTCTGCCTACAACTCCCCTCCAGCATCTCTCAGCACTGTGAGTCGTCTTCATCCTCTCCAGATAGAACTCTTTATGGCCTAGACACTGATTGGTTAAATGGTAAGCTATTTACACCTCAACACACCCAATATACACCAGTGGAGAAAGAATATGAAAATTGCAAAAAACAAAACAAAACAAAACAAAAAAGCAAACAAAACTATACCTCTCCCATTTGGAAAATAGTAAAACTGGAAAGCCACATTGTAGCCACTGGTCTGTGATACCCAGGACCACCTTCTGGCAGTGCATGCTTTCTTTGGTTAGCTAGTCTGGGGTGGAAGTTTCTTTCTTGTCCATTCACTTCTCTGGAGTCCTCTGAGATGGATATTAGAGAAGGCCTCGCTTCTGTGCTACTTTGACGGATGCCCCCTACTGGATGAGGTAGGGAACTTGAAGTACGTCTTAAGGTTTGAGCAATCAAAGGCCATTGCCAGCCAGGCTTGACAATGTGACTCTCTCTAAAGACCTTAGATTACCAGTCCGTTCACTTCCCAGTCAATATCATGTGCCAATAACTGCAGCAAGTGATATTGCTGAGTCAGTCTTAAGTCTAAGCATTGTCTCCTAGCAACAGAGCTGCTTGCTCTGCTCACACCCTAGCCCTTCTTTTCACAGCTTCTGCCTCCATATTGGGCTGTACCTCCTAGGGGGTCCTCTTTGCCTTAGGATAGAGCAGTACCACTGCCGTTTGCTTACTAGCTGTGCCCCAGCTGCACCCTCACAACAGAAGGGATAGTCCTCACTGCCAGAAAGAGAGTAAGAGAGTTTATTTATTTTTATTTTTATTTTTTATTTTGAGACGGAGTCTTTCTCTTTTGCCCAGGCTGGACTGCAATGGCACAATCTCAGCTCACTGCAATCTCCGCCTCCTGGGTTCAAGCGATTCTCCTGCCTCAGCCTCCCGAATAGCTACAGGCAAGCACCACCATGCCTGGCTAATTTTTGTATTTTTAGTAGAGACGGGTTTTTTTGCCATATTGGCCAGGCTGGTTTTGAACTCCTGACCTCAGGTGATCCGCCTGCCTCGGCCTCCCAGAGTGCTGGGGTTACAGGTGTGAGCCACCGCACCTGGCAGAGAGATTATTTCAACAGATGTTTGTGCATGGTCTGGGGATTCACACTTCCTGGTGAGCCCAATCTTATGTTCCACTGTGGTTCCCACCACCTATCTTTGCTCACATACAATAGCATCACTTTTCCATCCCTACCAGACTCCAGATTATCATAATCTCAGGAAATTTGGATTATAGGCAGCAGCAATAACCTCATTTAGCAAAGCCATTGTTTTTTTCCTCTCTCTGCTCTCAATGGGCCACTTTGAACCAAAGGTTGTCTTTTTGTTGTAGGACCTTACTTTTTGTTGAAAGCCGTATGAAGTAATCAATTTATTCCAATATCCTGAAATTTCTTGTCTTCCATAGCCTTATCAGGCCTGAGACCAAAGGAAAATGAAGCAGCAGTTTAACCACCCTCCTTGTCACTGCATGACAAGTTTTGCCAATTCACCAGATTAGGGGCATGAGAGCTTGCTACTAGCCCAGTTGACATCTTTACGGAAATTAGAAAAAACCTCCTCTCTTTCTCAAGTCACTTGACTGTCATTTTGCTAGAAAACTGTATTGCAAACATACAAATCTGTTATGACTATCAATGCCATTGATGGCTCTGAGCTGTTCAAGGCACAGCGTACCTGGAGGTCCTGAATGGCAACATCTTTGTTGTTTGTTGTCCCACCCCATTGGCTTGGTAGTGTATACCCTGCTGACATCGTAGGGTCAATTATGTCAGCATCCTAATTCTGGTACCAAATTCTCAATTCACTGGTTGAAACTGATGACAAGTAGACAAAAACCCAGTTTGATCTGACTTTTAAAAATGAATTTTATTGGCTTGTGTAACCATGTGGTGTGGACCTCAAGTATGGATTTATCAGAATTTGGCTTCATTTCCCTGTGCTCTGTGAACTGGCTTTGTCCTTAGGCTGGCCTTCCTCCTCATGGTAGCAAGATGGCTATAGCAGCTCTAGCAGATGTAGGCTGCATGTTCATAGGGCAGAGCATCTAAAAGGAGAGAATACATTCTCCCAACAGTCTTGGAAGGAATTCTGAGCTTCACTCTGATTGGACCTGTTTAGGCTATATATTCCTCTCAACCACTGTGGCCTCCAGAATTAAAATGCATTGGTTGGAGCCTCAACGTTCCAGGACCACATAGCTCCCCAAGTCAAAATTAGAGCTTTTGGGATAATAGCTATACATACTCCTGATATAACCTTAATGCTAAAGTGCTGATGGCTTTCATTTATTGAGTCCTGCAATGTGCATTGTAGGCTCAAAATAACCTGTGAGGTAGGTACTATTTTTCCTTTTTCTTTTTTTTTTTTTTGAGATGGAGTCTCGCTCTGTCACCCAAGCTGGAGTGCAATGGCGCGATCTCTGCTCGCTGCAACCTCCGCCTCCCAGGTTCAAGTGATTCTCCTGCCTCCACCTCCCAAGTAACTGGAATTATAGGTGCCCGCCACCACGTCCAGCTGTTTTTTTGTGTTTTTAGTAGAGGCAGGGTTTCACCAGGTTGGCCAGGCTGGTCTTGAACTCCTGATCTCAAGCGATCCACCCACCTTGGCCTCCCAAAGTGCTGGGATTATATGTGTGAGCCACTGTGCCCAGCCAGGTACTATTTTTATCCCTAGTTTTACTCCCCTGTAAAAATAGATGGGAAAACTGAGGTTCTTATGTAAGTCAAATGGCTGGTAAATACTAGAACGAGATTTGACTGCCAGGCTTTAAGGAAGATGATGCCTTCTGGCTTCATCTAGTTGAAGCTGCATGTTGTTCAGGGTCCCATCGGGAAACAGAAGAGACATTCAAATGAGTTATATTAAGAGAAACTTTACAAAGGTGTGGGGATGGCATAGAGAAACCACAGGGATAGTGAAATACCCCGGGGCTGGTAACACTGGGAGGCTGTTACCTCTCCTAAACTTGGAGGGAGAAGGGAGGCAGTAGTTCCTGGACCCCAGAGAGTATGTGAGCAGTATCAAAAAGGTGTCTCACCAGGTATGTCACCTTTGCTTGCGGGTCACAGCCAGACTCATGATGAGGAAGCTGGGGGTAGGAGGATAAATAGCCCAAACTCACTCTCCTTTCTCCCTCCCATCTTCTGCTGATCTTCCCAGTTGACCTCGCCTATTCAGGAGGCAGAGGGCATGATGCCCACTGGTGGGGGCTGCACTGACCAGCCTCCTGGACAATGACCAGGGTGAAGAAGGGTGTACTGTGGACCTGGAGGGTCAAATGGAAGATGCCCAGTACAGGGGAACTAGGGCCCATACGCTAAATGGTATATCAGTCAGAGCAGGTATTAAGAGGCAGGAGTGTCACCATGGTTTTGGGCCAGTTACTGACATTTAATTAAGATCTGTGGGCCGGGCGCGGTGGCTCACGCTTGTAATCCCAGCACTTTGGGAGGCCGAGGCGGGTGGATCCCGAGGTCAGGAGATCGAGACCACGGTGAAACCCTGTCTCTACTAAAAATACAAAAAATTAGCCGGGCGTGGTGGCGGGCACCTGTAGTCCCAGCTACTCGGAGAGGCTGAGGCAGGAGAATGGCGTGAACTCGGGAGGTGGAGCTTGCAGTGAGCCGAGATTGCGCCACTGCACTCCAGCCTGGGTGACAGAGCGAGACTCCGTCTCAAAAAAAAAAAAAAAAAGATCTGTGGCCAGGCGCGGTGGCCCACACCTATAATCCCAGCACTTTGGGAGGCTGAGGTGGGCAGATCACCTGAGGTCAGGAGTTCAAGACCAGCCTGGCCAACATGGTAAAACTCTGTCTCTACTAAAATTCAAAAATAGTCAGGTGTGGTGGCATGCACCTGTAGTCCCAGCTACTCGGGATGCTGAGGCAGGAGAATTGCTTGAACCCAGGAAGCAGAGGTTGCAGTGAGCTGAGATCGTGCCACTGCACTCCAGCCTGGGCGACAAGAGCAAAACGCTATCTCAAAAAAAAAAAAAAAAAAAAAAAAGATTTGTATTATTGCCATTTTTTTACAACAGAAATATACTCTTACATCCATAAAATATGATAGCTGCAGTTTCTTGAATACCCACTTTGTCAAGTACTTTATATATTACTGTATTTCAAATTCTCTCAGTAATACTAGGAAGAAGGTCCTATTTTGTCTCATTTGACAAATGAAGAAACTGAGACTCAGAAAGGTAAAAATAGTGCAGAAGTTAAGACCAGGGCTTTGAGGTCGATTGCTTGAGCTCAAACTCGACTCTATCGCATACTCACTCCTTGCCTCTAGGCCTGCTATTCTATCTCTCTGTGTCTCAGTTTCCTCATCTGGGAAATGAGATAAATCTAGTTCCTGCCACGTAGGGTAGTGAACCTATATACACAACACTGAGAACAGTTCCTGGAACAGAGTCAATACTCGATAAACTTAAGCTCTTCTATTCACAAAGTGGTCCAAGATCACAAGGCTTGGAAGCTACAGAGCTGAGATTTGAATCCAGCCAGACTCCCAAGTCAGTGAATCTCACCTTATTCTCTCATCTGATTCATGAGAGTTGGCTAAGCCAATGAGGACATATCATAAGAGGCTTCCTGGGCTTCCCACCAGTGTTGGCCAGGAGGTAGTTTAGGACTTGAGCCCAGCTACTCACCTTTGCCCCTAATGAACCTGAATCGGGTGGTTTAAGAAGCTGTGGGGAGACCTGGGGTCAATATCGGCAGGTCATTGAGATTAATAATGCACCTTCTTCCCAAGGAAGAATGAGCCTTTAGGTTACACCACGAAGGTTTTGTGCAAACTTTTGGAACATGCCAGACCTTTAAGACCAAGTGGGCATATCAGAGCTGCATCCTCAGCTGCATTCAAGGCCCTGTCTCTCTGGGCTGTTCCTCCTGTGCTGCCTGCAGCCAGAGCCAGCCAATCACCCACTGACTGTGAGCTGTCATGCAGATTCTCTTTACCTCCCCTCTCTCAGCCCATTTTGCCCAGCCAAGCTGTGATCCTCAAAAACAGCCAGGCGGCCTGGTCCCTCTCTCTGGAGTCTCCCCATTGTCAAGAGTGCAGGATGGAGCCCACAGAAGCCACTTGTCTAAAATGTGGTTAGTTGACTGCCAGCACTAAAATATTATCATTCAACAAATAGCAGTTGAATTCCTGGGTAGGCATGATTCTAGGAGCTGAAGATACAACACCAAAAGAAAAAGAAACAATTTTTAAAAAGCCCCTGCCCTCATTAAGCTTACATTTTAAAATACTTCTCTACTCATGGGCCAAAGGATGTTGGCAGCCCTCTTTAGAGGGGCCGTGGTTGACTTTTTCATCTCATGAGACCCAGGCCCTGGCTTCATTCCTCCTCCAAGTGCCTCTGCCTCATCCTTTTCCCCTGCTTTTCCTTTCTCTGCTCCCTTACTTCTCTCTTTCCCTGTCCCACCTTCCTCTCTTCCACTTTCCCATTATCCTTTCCCCTCTCTCTTCCTCTCTCCCCAACCTTCCTGACCTCCGCTCTTCGTCTTCCTCCGCCTGGGGCCATGGCTGTGTGTCTCTCCCTCTCCCCTCCACCACTCCACTGCAGGCAGTAACCCACTTAACATGCTCCAGGTGTTGGCCCAGTGCTCGAACATGAGAGATGGGGGAGTACAAATCACTCAGTCAGTTTGTTTTCAATGACCCGTCGTTGGTGCTGCTCAGGGAGCCTGTGGCTGCCTGCTCTGCGTTATGAGTGAGTGAGTGGCCTCACAGGAGGCCCTAAAACTCCAGGACCTTGCCCTGCCCAGCCCAACCACACCACCTTCATTCTGTGTCCAGGGACCCAGGAGGCTCTGCCCCTTACACCCTGAGAGAAAGAGTTTATAACTGCTCAGTTCTCCAGCATTAGAGGCCTAAGCTCCTTGCTATCTGGTCGGTTTCCAAGAGGAGAAAATAATAACACCATTAATGAAGCATTTATTGTGTGCTAGGCACTTATGCTTAGCACTTTGCATGAATTTGCTCATTCGATCTCTCAACAATTCCACGAGGTAAGTAATATTATTACCCCTGATTTGCAATACTCTGGCTCAGAGACGAGAAGTGACTGACCCTGGTCAGCCACTAGTAAATGGCGAAGCAGGATTTGAATGCAGAATGCTGTGCTTCTAACCACTACCCAACACTCCCCTCATTGGCAGCACTTGTTCAGTTGCCATTATCCTAATCATCACAGCTGCCCATTTGCTCTATCCTTCTCATTATAAAGACGCAGGTTTGGGGTCCAAAGAGGAAAGGAACCTTGCTTTGGGTCACACATGGTGCTGGTCACTGAGTTGGCAGTAGGTCTCTCTGGCCAGTATCACTTTTTCTGCACCATGAAAACTCAGGTTATCCTCAGCGCTGCTGGAATTTGGGAGATGGGCCATCCCTTTACACTGGCAGGCTTAAAGCGGGGAGACGGTTGCTGCTGATTCTCCCTGTGAGCTTGGACCAGTTTCCTTCCTTCTCTTCTGTTACAGGAGGGCATTGGAGCAAACTACTTCATAGACAGTTCCAGATCAGACAGTCTGAATCCAGGGTTTGGGAAGGGGAGGTATAGGCTCACAGAGCTTTGGAAGCAAACGTCTGTGGCCGCTCAAGTACCCAGCCAGGGTGCTGCAGGGGAACACAGGCACACACATGGCTGTTTACTCAAATCCACTGAGAAATGCTCAGCAGTAAGACGCTCCCGAAGAGGGGCTTGGGAAACAAAGCCTGGCTTATATCACAGCTTCACAGTGACCCTGAGAATTCATGCTAAATATTTTTTAAAAACCAACAACGGGCCTCAACAACTTAGCCTCAGGTGGGACTTTCATGCCTGGCATCAGTGGGGATGGGTGAGACACTCTGCAGACTTTCATGGGTCAGGAAGGACACTGTGCTTGCCTGGTATAAGGGTTTGAGCTCAGAGCTAGGCCTGGTGCGCTCTCAGCACACACTTTCCGCTCTCCTTCTTTCTCTTTTCTTTCTCTCAGCTGGGCAGATTGGATAATTCCTTCCAGGCTTGGATAGGACTGGCTAATTGTGCCCTGCTGAGGAAGTCCTTGGGTAGCCCAGCATCTCAGGGTGGTGCTGGTTGGGAGCCAGACATGCCAGTCCCTGGAAGGAAGCTGGAGGTCAGCAGGTGCTACCCCAAGATGTGACTAGGGCAGGATGAGTGTGTCAGGCCCAAGTCCTTCTCAGGCTTCTGAGCTGAGCATTTAGAACCTGGCTGCAGGCATTTGCCACACCAAGGACAAGGACAAGACACTCTCAACAGGAGCACTGTATTTCATCAGGGCAGGAAATGGAAAGATCGAGAGGAGGCAGAAACCCAGGTGGAATCCCTTTTCAGCATATGCTGCTAGGATGCCTAGCTTTTCGCTGATACAAAAGATACCCAGGCAAGGGAAGCCCCCGATGCCTGCAGCTGCTTCCCGCTTGGGACTTGACCCGTAATTATAATCCCTTTCCTTTGATTTTCTCTGTGAAAACAGCCACATTCTAGCTAGGCTTCGAGCTGAAAAAAAGCACCGTGTCAAGCTTAAGAGATTTATAAACACAGTGAAAAATCACAGGCTTGTTTTCCCACAGCTTGTTTCCCTAGGTGAGTGGAGGGAGGAGAGGAGAGAGGACAGCAGAGTTAGGATGGTGGGAGGAAGAAGCTCGAGCGGGGAAGATACAGATGTGCAGGACACCTGGGTGTACACAGACCAGGAATTGAATGTAAGTCAATAATGTGACTCATATAGCTAATGTCTCTGCTGGCAATGAGACAGGCACATACATGACGGTGCATACATATAATTTCTGTGTGTCCCGGGCTCCATCCAGAAAGGATTTATGTGCCTTGTGTAAGCAGAGAAACCAGAATGAGAGAGAAAGAGACAATTATCCCTCTGGACTCTGTGCTGATAAAGCAGGGACTGAATAAGTCGGAAGGTGTTCATGCATTGCAGGGAGAACACACTTGTGGTCTTTGCAATGTGCCTGATCATATCTGAAGGCTCCATTCAAGATTACTTCAGAATGTCACAGCTTCTGGAGCTGGCAGGGGCTCTGAAGTCATCAGGCCCAGTCACTTTAATGGTTTGCCGCCCATTTTGCAGATGAAACATCTAAGTGACAGGATGTGGGACTGGGAATTAGGACCCTTATCCTTAGCACTCGTTCACTTGGCAAACAGCCTCTGTCTAGAGGGTGCTTTGGCATTAGATGCCTTTGGGGAAAATGTGGATACTTGGCTCTGGGGAGCAGCAGTTCCTGCTGCATCTGCAGAGACCTAGGGCACTAATCCCTGGGAGAGAGCAGCTGGGAAAGCCCAGCCCTCTGGGGATAATAGGCTCAAGGTAGATACCTGAGGGACCCACATTCTGGCTGGAGCTAAGAGAGGGAGAGGTAGCAGGGCCAAATTCTCCTGTTGAAAGAAGCAAGGCCTGGTCAGAGTTGGGGAGCAGGGCTGGGTACAGAGGAGAGGGTGTGAAGAAGGTCTTTTGGTATCTCACTTCCCTCCACCCCACCCGGCTCAGAGGCCCAGGGTACAGAGCCCCCGCTGGCAGCCTGGATGGTGGTTGCTGTCCTGGAGACCAGTGAGGAAGCCACTGCTGCCCAGGGCTGCTGATTGAAGCTGGGATGTCTGTGTATCTCGGTGCTCTGCAGATGTTTTCCAAATCACTCTGAAAGTCTCTGCCATGCTCCTGTTTCACTGCAGCACCTCCCGCCCACCCATCAGCCCGCCTCCTGAGCGCATCCCTCCTCCTCCTGCCCAGCATGGCTTAGGCTGCATCCTTAATGACCCCCTGCTGCCACCGCCACCTCTCCGGGCCAGGTTTCCTAATTGGAAAACTCACAGCCTGCATCCCATGGAAAGGCAATTCACCCAGGGGCCCAGGAAGCTCATCACAGGGTGTGTAAGGCTTCCCCTGGCACTGTCCTTGCTTCTCATGTCAGGGTTGATGCCAATACACCCGGAGCAAGCATCCCGCCAAAAGCAGCAGTTCACCTGGAAATGGAGTATGTGTGTATTTGCGTGTGTCTGCGTGAGTTAGAACCACCAGGTCTCTGTCCACATGACTGCAAGTGTCTGTGTGGCAGAGTCTTTCCAGGTGGCTGGGAGGACTGAGACACATACTGGGCTGGTGGTGTGGACCTGCGTGTGGCACTGCCACGTGTGCCTCTGGGTGCCTGCCTGACACTCTGCATGCTGCCGCTGTGGTGTCTGATGGATGCAGGCGTTTGCATAACATAATGAGAATCTCTCTATGGCCCAGAAACCAACTGTTGGGCATGTGTCTATGGGGAGGGGGTGCTGGAAGACTGGGGGGCTGTGGCTGCCCTGGCAGAAGCCCACGTTTCAGGAGAGCCATGTATCTCTGCATCCTCTGCAAGTGAGAACATCCCCACTGGCAGCAGCTGCGACCTGTCACCTACACCTGTGGTCGGCATGCCTGGGAGCGTGCCAATGATCTGTATCCCCTGGGCACTGCTCTACACCCCAAGCCTTCTCTCTGTCATCTTCATTCTCTGGGCGGGCAGAGGAGGCTCCTGGGGTTTCCACTGATGCCATCAGCACCCTGATGTCTGCCTTTATGGTTTGCCTCTATCCCCGCCCCATCCTGGATCTTGTGAATACCCACCCAGGCCCTATCACTTCTTAGGGACACCTGGGAATTACGGTGAACAAAGCCCTCAGAGAGCTCACAGCTGTGGCCCAGGCAACACGTTCCACCTGGCTCAGCTGTGAGTTCTTCCTTGCACTGTGCTTGGTGCAGAAGGTCCTCTTGGGGAATGTGAGGTGACTGAAAATGGACAGGTGTGCCCCACATGAATGGTCAGGGAGGTGTCACCCCACACAGGTTTGGGGGTGGGAATATTTGGGGTGTCTGTGCAGCAGCATTACTTAGAGTTCAGGCTGGGCAGAGCCATCCCAGCCGGAAGCGACCACTCACTGTGAGCCTGGGACCCACTAGTGGCTGGCTGGCCTGGGGAAGTGGTCAGGATCTGATGGTTGTACCAGTGATGTGGCAGAATTAGGACTCACCCTGCACCTGTGCCTGGCTCTGTGCCCACAGCAGCTCTGCTGCAGAATGAGGGAGTAAGTGGGCACCGGGGACACAGCATAACAGCATAGATCACAAGCACTTGTCCTCCTTTGCAGGGGGCACATCTCATTCCGTCCTGACCCCCAGCAGCCTCCTGCAGCCTCTGATAGACCCCTTCTGGCCCTGAGAGCAAGCTGGGAAAGGGCTTTAGTTTGGCAGACTGCCCTCTTCTGTCGTGGAGATGTTTGCCTCCCTGGGCGTCTGCAGACCCCTGCTGTGCTCCTTGGGCATCTGGGGGCCGTGGTGTGTGTGTCCCCAGGACAGGGTGCTTGCCCCACCGCTGGGTGAGCTGCCCTCCACGCGGGGAAGGAAAGGAAATAATACTCTGAGGAAGGCCCCGTGTCTCTCTTTCATAATGAAAACCCCATTGTGCTTTCTGCTCCCAACAATACTGCGGCAGAGGCAGCTGGCAGCCCCTCAGGGCAACATCTTCCCCATGCTGCCAGTCACAGCAGATCCACAAGAGAACTGCACCCTCTGAAAGCTCCCTGTCTCCTCCTCCCCTCCTGAAGCGTGTGGAGTGGGGGGAGTGTGGAGTGTGACAGTGCTCCCGGCCCCTGTGGTGGTGGGGAGGGAGTGGGCAGATCCTGAGGGTCTGATGCTCGGGGCCTCAAAGGAAGACACCCTGATGCTTTGCAAAAGCTTGGGATCTGGAAGGAGCTTAGGTTCAACATACTCATTTTGCAGATGGCACTCCTGAACCCCAGAGGAGGGACGGGCTGGCCCAGGGGCCAACTCACAATCAGCAACATTTATAAAATGCTTATGAACAGTGCTAGGGCCTGTTCTGAATGTTTTATTTGCAGTAACACTTTGAGTAGTATTTCCCCGCACGCACCTGACAAGGACGTTGAGGCACAGGGTACTTAAGAGTCTGTCCCAAGTTTCCACAGCTAGTCAGTGGGAGAGCTGGGACTGACACCCACGTCAGACACCACATGTGTTCTCTCAACTACTGCATCCATGGCCTTGATTCCGACTCCCAACCCAGTGCTGCTTCTCCACTGTGGCAGCTTTGCCAGATCGCAAGCATTACAGCCTCTGTTCTGTCCTGGCATCTCACAGCATCCTGGAGAGGTGATGGAAGAGGGGAGGATTATCCTCTCTTGGTCACAGATGGAGAAACTGAGTCAGGAATCAGGACATCAATGACCTACCCAAGGCCCCACAGTGAACAGGGCGGGGACCAAGATCAAAACTAAGACCGCAACCTCCCACACCCCTCTAAAGCCTCTGTACCCTGCGTAGAAGTTTAGATCTCCGTTTATTTGCTGTAAACACAAATATACACCAACCGGTTGTCTTGGGCTCCCCAGTGCCATGGGGGCTGCGAATCCTGTGTGAATGAAATGAGGTGTAGCCTGTGTATGTTGGAGATCTGTGCACTTGGGATGTGCCTCCACCTTGAAACTTGAATGACAGCTCCTGAGGGTAGAGGTTCTGTTTTCTTGTCTGCTGTACCCAAAGCCCCCACGACCGTGTCTGGCACATAGTGGGTGCTCAAGAGATATTTATTGAATAAACGAATGAATTGAACCTGGAAGCTTCCCAAGGCTGCTGAGAGTGGCTGTTTTCCCCATCACTTAGAACTCTCTGTCTTTATCTATTCCTCTATTCTCCAAACAGTATTGGCTTACGCTGAACCCTTGTCAGCTGCCAGGCCGCCAGGGAAGAAACATCAAAATGCTTAAAGCTGGGGAAATGGTACCTCTAAGGCAGTGTTGACAAGATGGGGGTCAGTGACCGCCCAAAAGGGAAGGTCACTTCAAGGCTCTGTTTAGGAAAGCTCCAGATATCCGTGGCTAACAGCTGTTCCTTAGCCTCTGCCCTCTGAGGTCTGGCCCTGCAGAGGTGAGGACAGGTAGTTGGGGTGGGGGGGTGGTGGGTCTTATTCTCAAGGAGGGGGATGGGGATGGTTTGGGGGCTGAGAGGGTAGAAGATGGAGTGAGGAATGGGCTGTTAGCTGTCCTCTGTCTTAGAGAGGGAGGAACCTGGACACAGCCCAGACTTCCACCCATGAGGGTGTGAAAAGACCAGAACAGGGTGAGGTGAATACCTGGGGTGCAACATTCAAGAGGGTACCAGAACACTCGGCCATGGAAAAAATCATCTTTTAATGCAATATTTCTAAAAATACAAATTAATGCAAACATTTCTGATGAGCACAAAAAGACAGAATCTGACACTGTGCTTGCAGGACTCACCGCTCTCTTTCCCCCTAGCCCCAGTCCTGGACCTGACACACAACTGGCATATCTGAGACCAGGGGGCAGGTGGAGAGGGGCTGCGCTGAGAGGAGGCCCTGCATCAGACACACGTGTGAGAGTGTAGGAGGAGAAGCTGGGAATGGGGATAGCCCTGGGGAGGTGCCAGGAGAAAGCTGTAATTTGGAAAGCGGGGAATGATTGGGGTTTATGGTGGTGGGGTTTTCTGATGAGGATCTTGAGCAGCAAGGACAATATAGTGGCCAATTTGTTACTGCAGAACAAAGAGAAAGAGGGCCTTGGATGCGAGGATTTCTCTTCTTAAGCCAGCCAGTCTCTCAGCGTAATTGGACCCATTGTGTTTCTGATAATTCATGTTGGGGTGCAGGAATCCTGAACTGGGGTGGGGGTGGCTTTCTCCTCTGGAATGAGCTGTCAGAGGGAAGGTAGTGGGTGGCAGGGGGCCGTGGGGAAGGGGGGCTGCTACAGAGCTGGAGGCCTGGGAGTAGGGGAAGCCTGTTGGCTCTGGGGCTTCCCATCACCCCGCTGAGCCCCGACCTTTCTCCTTCCCTCCCCTCTTCCGCGGTAGCCCCCTCACTTCCTGCCCCTCCCCACAGTGTTGAATGCCTAGGGTTCATGAGACTTAACTCCTAATGAGGAGAAACAAATAATTGTTTCTTCCTTTACCCTTTCTCAGAATAGCAAAGAGAGACCTGGAAGAGGCAGCCTCTGCCTTAGCATTCTGAGATGAGCATTGGTGATGGTGGGAGGGTCCTGGGGGTGTTGTCCCTCCTTAATCCTCAGACTTGAACAAGCTGAAGCTGGAGCCACAGGAAAGGTGATGGGGCAAGAGGGGCTCCCTGGGCCCATGCTCCTCATTTCCCACGTTCCCCGCTCCCTTCAATCTCTCGTGTGCCTGGGATCCCCTGATTGCAGCTGGAGCATTAAAGGGGCTGGGATGGGTCCTGTGCCTAGCCCCTCCCTC
Source organism: Hylobates moloch (assembly GCF_009828535.3). Lineage (NCBI taxonomy): Eukaryota > Metazoa > Chordata > Mammalia > Primates > Hylobatidae > Hylobates > Hylobates moloch. The sequence goes on along the minus strand of NW_026652295.1, from coordinate 39,030,226 downwards.
ATATGTCCCCTGCCTCCACCCCAGGCCCTCTGATGTCCATCCAGCGTTAACACTGAGGGAGTCCCCTTAGTCCCTAACTGGACACCGAGGCTTTGGGGACTGGAGAGCAGCATAATGCCAGGTCTCTGCCCCGACAGTGGAGATTGTGGTCTGGTGAGGAGGTAAGCCACCCCCACAGACGGGAACAAGTCTCATTAGGTTTGGCTCAGGACCAGGGGAGAGGCAAAGATGGTAGGTATCAGACAAGGGCCAGAGTGGTCAGGGACGCTTCCTGAAGAAGGAGGCAGTTAAAGTGGGCCTTGGATTCAGCTCTCTCACAACAGCCCGCTCAGTTCCCCTGATACTTCTCCTTGGAAATTTCCTGCCTTGGGTCTCCATAGTTGGGGCTGGTGCTGGCCATAGTTGGTTGTGACTGGTGGAGGCACGCCCAGAACCTGTGGCCTTTCCCTGGGAGTGAGGGGCTATGTGCCTAGGAAATGTTTCTACTGGAAGAACATTCATTTTGAAAATATTCCTGAAGGCCTACGATGTGCCAGGCACTATTCCCAGTATTGGGGTTCCTGCCCCCATGGGCCTTACACATCTAGGGTGATGAGCCTCTGCTGGGTGCTGCGGACTGTGCTAGAAGCTATTCTGGCAATCACAGTCCTTTTAGGGAATGAGCTCCCTGTCCCTGGAAACAATTACATAGAGAATGGGTAACCACTGCACCAGATCCCCTGGATCAAAGTCCAGCTCTGCCGTGTACTAGCTCCATAACCTTTGGCAGGGTACGTCAACCCTCCGTGCCTCAGTTTCCTTATCTGGGAGACAGGAATAATAATAACCCTACCTCATAGTGTTGTGGTGAGGTTTAAGAAAGCTTGGAGGCGTAAAGCCTGAAAACAGTGACTGGCGCATGGAAAGCACTTGAAAAATGACAGCTTTAGACGAAGAGTGGTGACTGCGTCCATGATTATCCTCCAGGGATGCCTTCACCAGGGGCCAGGAGATGAGGCTCAAGGTCTTGGAGGCTCCACACTCTCTGATCTGCAAATTCTGAGCTGCCTTCTGTCTGGCAGGTCTTCGGCTCCTTGAGGGGCAGGCCTTCAGGTTCCTTGGTGGAGGCTGTAGCTTGCATGGAGTCCCTGCAGGCCAGCTCTCCCAGCACTCTGCGGGACAGGGCCTGAGTTCCTCCAGCTGCACCTCCTAGTGGTTGTGGTCCAAAACAGGCTCCTCAGTTCCCACGTTCCCCGCTTCGTCTCCACTGTAGTCCCAGGCCCTTCAGTCCCTTCACTGATTCTTTTCATTTTTCTAACTCAAGGCAGCTAAGGAAATTTTGGACCCTCATTTGCTGTCATTCTGTTAAGTCACACTGTGACCTTGGGGAATAGTTAACATGCGTGTAATACGTGTTCTGGGTTCGGTTCCAGGAAGGCAGTGACTTTGACTCTTCTCTCAGACTAGAAGTACCTTGAAAGTAGGGATTATTTCTTCCCGCTCAGACTGGGGCTCCCTGAGGACGGGGCTGCGTCTCCCTCAGACTGGGGCTCCCTGTAGACAGAACCAGCCCCCCACTCACCCTGGGAGCTGCTGGAGCACCTGGCTCCCTCCTCAAGTTTTGCCCAGGCCTCGCCTCTCGGCCAGGAGCCTCTGAGCCTTTCCGGGTCTCCTGCTCTGCCTCTGCTACAAGCAGAACCTCTGGTTCTGCTTGGTCACATGCAGCTGGCAATTGACCGCGAACTTCTTTATTTCCATCTCCCCACCTGACTCCATCCTGGGCCTCCACAGTGTCTTTCTAACATTCTCACTCAGGCTGGACCCATCTGCTTCTGCATCGCTGAGCCGGCTGCAAAACCAGGTGACCTCCTTCTCCTTGTCTTTCTTATTGTCCCCTTTCCCTAATCGAATTATTTTTTCTCTGCATTGTGCACATCAAAGGAAGCTTTGGCTGACCTGGGTTCTCTACACTCACTCAAAACACTCTGAGAACGGTGATGAGAAGGGCATAATAAGAGTCTCAGTGCATTGTCAGCAAATGTGGGGCCTGCACCCCTTCCTGTTCTCCTTCCTCCCCACCTGCACCTCCCACCAATGTAGGCTGTGCAGCTAAGCAGTTAACAGACAGATCAGCCTGGGTCGGCTGGAGGGCAGGAGGAGGGTGCCTGGCTCATAGTCCTGCCCCCGGCCAAGGATGTGTCTAGATGGGGAGGGGAGGTAAGTGTGGTTAATGGGGTCATGTCAAAGCCCTTTTCCAACAGGCTGCAGTGGCGATGTCTCCTGACCCCAGGTGGGTTTGCAACCACCCCCAAGGGACACCAAGGCAATGGCAGGGAAAGTCCATACCCCACCCTTCCCTTCTCTTTGGAATTCTGGGTCCTGGTCACAGCCTAGGTTCCAGGCTGCCCTAAGCTTTCCCCAGGCATCCAGGACACAGCTGCCTGCCTACTAACTCAGGATGAGCAATCATAATAGTCATGATAATGATGGTAATCATCATGAAGCCTGGTTGTAAATTCTCAGAATGCCTCCCAAAGGGCATTCCCTTTCATCGTCTCATTTGACAGGCAGGCGAGGTGGCTGAGACGCAGAGGGATCACAGGTTTATGATCCCATAACAAGGTGGCAGCCACTGAGGCTTCCCGTGCTATAGAAACTCTCTCTTCTTGACCTTATCTTGCTTTCTGGGATGACTCCAAGACCCAAGGCTCAACCTGCAGCTGCCCAAGGAAGGTAAACTAGAGTGGTGATTAAAAGCCTGGGCTTTGTATTCAGAAAGACCTCAGTCCAAGTCCCAGCTCTGCCACTCTATCATGGGCCTGAGGGCAAGTGGTTCCAGCTGATTCCAGCTCTGTGAGCCTCAGGCGCCTCATCTGTGAAATGGGATCATGGTACTCATTGCCTAGGGATTTTCTAAGATGGGCGCAGGGCACCTGGCACTTAGGAAGTGCTCAGTAAGTGGTATCTGTCTTGGTCTTGTCCAAGAGGTCCCCTGTTCTAAACCACAGGCTATGGGTCACCTTGCCCAAAGCCTGCGCCCAGAGACCTGGGGAGAGTGATGACCCTGGAAGGAAGGTGAGGAATGAGCACCACCAATAATAATAGCAATATCTGCTAGGTGTCAGGCACCATCCTGAGCTCACTGTGTGTATTTTCTCAGCCAAGTCTCATAAAATCTTTATGAAATATTGTTATTATGAGGTCCATTTTCCAGAGGGGAAACTGAAGCACAGGACAGTTCCATATCTGTCCAGGGCCATAGAGCTGACTTCAGAGCCTGCACAGATCTTGTCTGCCTGCCGTTGCAGAGCCAGGTACTGCCAAAGCTACTATTTGAACTCTCCATAGAGTTGCTAGTCCATGGATCAGCAGTCGGGGGGAGCGGGGGGCTCTCAGGGTCTGGGGAGCCCTCTTACGTTACGTAGACATTTCCACGAAAATGTGCTATTCACATTTTCCTTGGGGGAGCTTTCACCAGTTCTCACAAGAGTCCATGACCCCCAAAACATGAGAACAACTCATCTAGTTCATTGAGCCCATCTCACAGTGAGAGGATGGAGACCTGGCAGAAGTGACTGGTCACATAGCTGCTGGCAGAGCTAACACTGGGTCTCAGTGTTCCTGGCCCCCTGGAATGTTCAAAAGTGGTTTGGAGAACAGGCTCTGCCGTTCAGACTGCCTCGTCCACCACTGACCAGCTGTGTCTCTGTGGGCAAGCTACTTAGTCTCTCTGTCCCTAAGTTTTCTCATGTAGAAAGTGGAAGGGAAGTTGTAACAGTGCCTATGACATGAGAATTAAATGGCTAGTCCATGTGAAGAACTTGGAGCAGTGCCTGAGGAATTCCGAGTGCCCGGTGCATTGGGCACACTTGGCCCTTCATCACGCCAGCGTCGTACCATTAACTGTAATGATGCCACGCTGCTCCAGCCTCCACCTTGCAGTGTGGCCACAGGAAGAGGCCTTCCCTCTCCTTCGTTGGTCCAGGCTGTGCTTAGGTCCACCTGAGCTTTTAATCCCTCCTTTCCTCCACAGCATGCTTCTCAGGAGTTTTCTGTGGGGGTAATACTTGTTGGCCAAGTCTCGTCTATCAGGATGTGAAGTTCCCACATCTAAGGGCTACTTCTGCCTTTATTTTGTGTCCAAAGCAGGGATGTTCTGGCCTCTGCTTCCCAGGGCATTTGGTACAGGCCAGCTGACCTGACCGAGTCTAGGAAGTTGTACCTCACTTTGGTGGGGGTGAGAGGTAGGAGGAGAGCTTTTTTTTGGTTTTAATCAATAGCCAGTAATTGTCAGAAAAGACTACTTGAGGGTCCCTGAAAGAAATTGAATTCTCTCTCTCTTTCTCTCTCTCTCTTTCTCTTTCTCTCTCTCTCTTTCTCTTTCTCTCTCTCTCTCTCTCTCTCTCGTGTGTGTGTGTGTGTGTGTGTGTGTGTGTGTGTGTGTGTGTGTGTTTTGAACAAGAGAGGAGTAAAGTAGAAAACATCCCACTCATATACTTTTTAGAGCAGGGAACAGATTTTTAAAAATTCAATTGGTACATAAAGTAATAGAAAATGTATTTTGGTTCTGTATTTCTTCCAGTCAAGGGAAAGAAAAAGAAAAGACTAAAGAGATGGAGAAAAAGAGACAGAGAGAGAAAGAGAGACAGAGAGACAGAGACAGAGGCAGAGACATAGAGAGAGACAGAGAGAAAACAAAACAAAATAAGATAAAGACTCAATGGGTGAAACAAGTAAATGGTCACCAAGACACCCCAAGAAGCCCTGGGAAATGTTCTCATCCTGTGGGAATTTAACACTCTGCCGCTTAACACCTTTAAACGGTTGGCCGTTGCATTTTTACAACCACAGGCAGCCTGTCACTTCTTGGTACTTGACCCACAGTCCAGGTGAACTAAGCTACCGATGTGGTGAAGCCTGAAGGCTGGAGGCCTTCATTATTGTCTTGCTGTTATTGTCATTGTATTGTGTTCAGTACCCACCTGCTGGGGGCTCAAGGTACAAAATTGACAGGGTTCCTCCCTTAATGAGCTCCTATCCCAGTTGGAGAGGCAGACATGTAAATAATGATTATAATAAAAGTCAGGCTGTTATAATTACTATAATAAAAGTTCAGATAAAGTGCACGGAGGAGAGATTAATTAATTCTGACTGGGAAATCCGGAACTGCTTTGTAAGGAATAACTGATGAGGCATCTTGGAGGAGGTACAGGATTCCCGTAGGCAGGGCAGGCAGAGGCAGCGGAGGTGGGATGGCTTTTGCATCAGACAACTTGGATTTAATCTTCAACTATGCCACTTCCTGGCTGTGTGGCTTTGGGTTGGTGACTTAACTTCTCTGAGCCTTCATCTATGAAATGAGAATAATGGAGTCCCACTACATATCTCATAGGGCTATTGTATCAAAAGATAAAGCACATGACATTGTTTTGTAAAATATAAATTGAACAAATGTGAAACAAATAGCTATTGGGGTCATGATTGCTATATGGGTGAGTGTGACTACTAGGTCCGTTATATTCCTATAATGTGTGGAAGTCCATTCCAGCCATCTCTGGGATCTGATGACCCCAAGCAGGACTAGACTGCCACCTGCCTAAAACCGTCTCCACAGGAGAAAGAATTTCAGGCAAAGAGGAAGGCAGCTCCAACTGCCTGACACATAGTGGGCGCACGGTAAGGCTTGAGAGAGCCCGCGGCTGTGTGCTGTGCAGGTGTCCCTGGTGTGGGTTCACTAGTCAACCTTCAGGAGATGAGATTGGAAAGGTAGGTGGGGTTAGAATGCAGACTGAGCTTCCATATATGCAGGAACCGTGCGGGCACCTGAAGAATTCCTGCACAGAGACTCGGGCGATTGCCCTTGCCTGCAAAATGTTCACAGATCCCAGCACGGAGACTGCTTTAGGTGCCAGGGGCTAGTGGGGTTCTTGGACAGAAAGTGGCACTGATGGGTTGTGTCAGGGCATCTTGCTGGAATGTAGATGATAGAATGGGGAACAGTGGCCAGTACAGGCTTGTAGGGAAGGACATTTGTAGAGGACAGCTCACACAGAAGATAAGAAGGGGGCAGTGGTAGTGGAGATGGAGAAGCTATGGATTAAAAAACTATTGTATAAGTAGAATCAGCAGGAACTGAAGGCCACGGGAATCGGCCTCATAAACAAAAACTGGCACACAGATAAGACAGCCACACGTGCTGCTAGCAGAGGGAGGGAGGGGGCAACGAATCAAAAACAGCTCCAAGGGCAACTGAAATTCTGCTCCACTGCTGGAGGGAGGATCTGGAAGATGAACACTCGGAAGACCATTGGGTAGAATTGACTACAGCTATCTTGAGGCATACTTTGTGACCCTCCTAAACACAGCAGAAATGTACACATATGCCCTGGCAAGATGTGTTCCTGGGTGTTCAGAGTGCATCATTCATAATAGCCCTGACTGGAGACTCAGAAATGCTCATCAGCCGTGGAGACAAAAAGTCAATCATGATGTGCTCACATCATAAATACTACAAAGCAACAGTCATGAACAACTGAAAGTTATGTTGCATGTTCTTTGAGAATCTCGTGAACATATGAAAACAGCCAGGCATCAAAGACTAAATATTGTAGGACTCCATTTATGTAAATTACAAATCAGATGGCCTATCTGTGGTATTAGAAGTCAGAAAAGCAGTTGCCCAGTTTGGGGAGCAACCAGAAGGAGCATGAGGGACGAGTTTTGTTCTGTTTCTCTATCTGAGTGCTGGTTACATGGTCTATTTATTTGGTGCAAATTTATTGAGCTGATAATATGCACGCTTTTTTGGATGCATCTGGTATTTCAACAAACATGCTGTTTTAAATGTTCCCTTTCTCCCTTCCAAAAATGGCTCCAAGGATTGTCGCTTGGTGCAGACAGGCAAACGGTGTTGACAGTTAGTTACCCAGACCAGGAAGGCAAAGGGAGAAGCAGCATATGAAGCAGCAAATAATTTGCTTTGGATGAGGCCGAGGTGCCTGTTAGACAGTCAAGGGCAGGTGTGAACTTGGCACTCCGAAGTGAGTGTGAGGAGCTTGGACCAGGCCTGATAGAAGCGTAGACCTGAGGGCCATCAGTATAGCAGGCATTGTGGAGCAGGGGCAGGTCCCCCATGTGGAGAGTGAAGAGAGCAACGGGTGCTGGGGGTGATGGGTCCTGGGGAGAACCAGGGTTCAGGGGCAAGCAGAGGGGCAATCCTCTGAGGAAGTTGGGAAAGGGGTGATCAGAGAGAGGACAAACTCAGGAAGAAGACAGCGTCATAGAGATCATGGTCAACAGGGCCGTATGTTGCAGAGAGGCCAAGCATGGTCATTTTGACCATCACCACCACTGCTGCCGTTACGGCTTTCTTCCGTGTCTTTTCTGTCTCAGTGAGCTACTATTCAGTTACTCTTTCCTATCCTGAACCTCACCATTCACACTTACCATAACTTGGGCCCTTGTTCACTTCTGAAACTGCGTGTGAGCCAGGACTTTCCTATCCCAGGCCTGTGCAATTGATTGCCCTGATCTGAATATAGAGGATTCTTCCCTGTTAGACTTCACCTTCTATCTGTCTAAGCCACAGGGGAAAGTAGAGAAGAATGAGTCTTCCCCGAGCGGGCCTGTATGCTTGGGTGGCACAGAGTCCAGGGGATAGGTGGAACAAACAGCAGGCATTGCAAAGAGAGGGCCTGTCTGTCTCTGCTTCATTCCTTCTACATCGACCCTCCCTGGGCCTGCATTTCCCCATGCTTAAAGTGTGAGTGTTACCTAATACATTCACCCATAGGGGCCACCTGTAACTTCTAGCTGGAGAAAAGTGGAAACTTTGTAAGCAAATGAAAATCTATGTTTCTATTTGGGTATCTGCAGTGTGAAATAAGGACGTTTAAAAACAACAAGAATCCTTCACATTAGCATAATAATAATAGCTCCTGTTTATTGAACCTTACTGTGTGCCAGGCACTAGGCTGAGTGTGCACTTTGGTGATCCGATTGAATTGTCTCATCCACCCTGTGGGGGTTATGCAATTATGACTCCCACTTAATGGCTGGGGAAATTGAGGCACAGAGAGTGTCAGTACCTTGGCTGAAGTGTCTCAGCTAATAAGCAACAGAGCTGGGATTTGAACCCAGACAGCTCAAAGTGTCTGCAATGAAATGTGGCTATTGATTTGAATACAGGGAGTGGCGGCAGAAAACTATGCATGATCTAAATCCACAGACAGTCCATAGGCTCTTTATTTTGGGTTTAGGATGCCCTACTTGATGGCTTGGCAGCAGATTTATTTACTTTCTATATTCCATTTGATTTAAGCAAATATTAAGATGAGTTACATTTCCCTTAAGCCCACATTGACTGCCTGCAGGTAACAGTGTGGATAGCATGGTAGGCAGTTTGGTCCACAAATTCAAGTAAGCAATAACTATCACATTTTCTTTATTTTGTTTGCACTGCCATGAAACTGACCCTGAACCCCAAACCTCCTACTGAGTTGGTGGGAAATTCAGTTTCTGTCATGACTGGGCTTTCCCTTCCCATTCAGTCCAGGGTTGTGCAAAGGTCCTGGGGTCCTTCGAAGTACTGGCTGACCTCTCACAGCCTCCCAGTGACTTCAGAGCTGCCCTGCTCTCCCTGCTTCTTCCGAATACCTCAAATAATTTCCTCCTGAGCTTAGGCTTGTGTACAGAACAGGAGGGGCAGTGACCTCAAGCATCTTTCATTTTCCACCCTGAGGCCTGGAAAATAAAAAAGGGCAACAGGGAGGATCAGGACAAATTAGTGTGTGTGAGTCTGTGGGGAGCCCCTGCCTGCTAGAGAAGCAGGAGCCACCCAGGCCGTGCCTTCCCCAAACGTGTAAATAAACTGAGCCCAGGATGGGTCCTGGGGTGGCAGGAATGGGGCTAGCAGTGGGACTAGTTGGAGCAACCAATCTAAAAGGCTTCTTGGAGAATCCATGGGGACCCGGGGTGAGGATCAGAAAGCCCAGAAGATCCTCTGCTCCCTGGAAAGGGAGAAAGAAGGAATATAGACAGTCCCCAACTTAGGATGTTTCAACTTAGGATTTCGGACTTTACAATGATGCGAAGGCAATTAGCATTCAGTACGCTCCTAGACTTACGATCCAGTGATGTCCAGAAAAACCTAAACCCATCGTAAGTGGAAAGTATTGTAAACATTTAACTTACGTAACGTCATCGGAAGTCAAAAAGCATCTGTATTAGTCTGAGCCTGGAGCCCTTAGCCTATGGAAGGAGCCGAGTCACTGGCTTTGACCCCCTTAGCTAAGAGGGTCCGCCTTAGCTCCACGAGGACAGCAGTGGCAGGGCAGGCCAGAGGCATCAGGATCTGAGCACTGGAGGGCTTTAGGGTCAGCTGGTTCAGCCTCCTCCTCACGTTAAAGAGCTGGGAGAAGGTGTGCCTCTCATGGAGCGACTCTGTTGAGTGCTCCCTCTTCCCATGGGCATCTAGAGTGTCTGAGAATCCAGGCATCCCTGTGTTCAGCCTGGTTGCCCTCACACAGCTGTGCAGCTCCACTTCGGCAGGCCGCCAGTGGGGACAAGGGGCTGGAGTTAGGGAGGACATGTGATCTTTACCCTGTTAGAGTTCAAAGGTTGACAATAGAAAATTGAAGCTTTAAGATAGCTCTTTTGTAAAAACTAGGATATGCTGTAGGTGTTAAGTATTTAACCTCTGGCCAGAGAAACCTGTGTTTGAATTCCCGCTCTGGCCTTAATCAGCGGTGTGACCTTGGGCAGTTTACTTAATCTCTCTGAGACTCCATTTTCTCCTCCATAAATGGGAATAATAACAGTCACTTTGTAGGATTACATGAGTTTGTGTGTTTAAGGCATTTTCAGTTAGTAACACATATGATAATAGCTATTCTAGCTATGATTATTGTTATGTCTGGCAGCAGGAGGTTCCTCTGTCTCCTCTGTATGACCCAAACTACAAACTGAACTTGGCCCCAAATTTAGAACACAAGCATGTACTTTCAAATGCCTTAAGGTGCTCTTGCTTTAATTGTTTTAAAAACAGCATCGTTAACTGATCATTAATGAGTAGAATAATTTGTGTCATATGATTTTCAAACCCTGGTCAAATATACTATGGTACCTTTCTCCTTCATCACTTATATAATCACTCTATCTTTAGCCAAGTGTATATTGGTTCTCTTTCTCAATGATTTAAAATCTAGCTTCCTTCTTATATTTCAGACTGACACATCATCTACAGTGGCTCCAGGCCTTTTCCTTCCATCACTGGAGACTTTGAGGTCCTAGAAAGAGTCCAGGTTTTGTGGTCAGAAAGATCTGAACTGAAATTCTGGTCTGACCCCTTGCTGTCTGTGTAGCTTTAGGTAAATATCTTGTCTCACTGTGTATGTCACATCATAGGCTACAGGGTCAATTGAATAAAATAAAATCTACCAAGCCCCTGGTGCAGAGTAAGCATCATTGAACATTAGTCCTTGCCTTGTCCCTTTTCATTTTTCTTTCTCTGGCATGACTTTGGCTGTCCTGGAATGTATTGTTAGAGAAGGCCCTGGAAGAGGAGGCTCAGGCTGTCTGCAGCTCTAGGCCTTCCTTCAGGCAGCTTCTGGAAAATAGTTCTCCAGTGCAAAGAAGATCAACTTCCATTTTACTTTCAAGGATGAGTGAAATACCACTCTTCCAAAGGAATTTCTAGAAACGCTGCTATTTGATATCACTGGTCTCACATTTAGGGGCCCTTCCCTTAGCCACATTGGAGTTACAGCCTTGTCTCACTGAGATCCCATATTTATGCCCTCAGTGCACCTTTTAATCCTACTCAGTTCCTTTGAGGTCACCCAATTCAGGCAATGACCAGTCCTGCCCAAAGGAATGATCCCAGGAGCTAGGCAGACCTGGCTTTGAATCTGGCTGCACCATCTCCCAGTTATGTGATGCTGTGAGCTTGGCTTCACTTCCCCAGATCTCAAACTTTTCATCTTAAAATGTGGGCTAAGAGTGGTTCCTGAGGCTTGGGTTAATGAGGTGGTGGGTGTGCAGGGACAAGAGATGCAGGAGGAGTTTGAGTGGGGAGGGACAGGATGGCCACATCAGAAAGGAAGCCACCCACTGGCCACACAGGTCTGCAGAGTGCTGGGCACATGGCTGAGCTCTTGGGGAAGAGCTGGCCTAGCCCTCACAGTGGACTGAGAGTGGGAGTCAGACATGGAGAATGCTGCCATGGTGGAACCCCCAGAGCTCCAGGGCAGGGGAGAGAACGTCATGCAGGTGTGGAGAACTGGTGTGCTAAAGACAGGTGCTCATTCACAAGATCCAGGTAAGGTCACGCCTTCCTGGGAGCATAAGCTAGGAAACCAGTACAGGGCAGATCAGAACCGGGAGGAGGCAAAAGTTGTCATTTTCTGTCTTTGCTAAGGTTTGTTCTGTGGCCTCTTCAAGGGGAACTATAGAAGAGACTTAATTCGGCACTTGGAATGGTGGCACATACACACACCATTGCTTGAAATGACCTTTTTGCTCACTGGGTAAGGGCCAAACTGTAGTGTTGTGACTAGCTGCGGAGCATGCTGGCTGGATTCAACCCCGGTTCTGCTAGTTGATAAAAGAAGCCTTGTTTTTGTCTTCTGTGGAATGGGGACAGCAGTAGCACCCTTGTTGCAGAGATTATTGTGCAAATTAAGCAGTCGGCCCATAAGCAGTGCTCAGAACTGTGCCCTGCACATAGCCGAGGAAACACTACTGCTATTAAACCGGGAAAATCTTGAGAACAGGAACCTTTTCTCTCTCCCTCTTCCCAGCACCGATCCCACGCCTTCGTGTTCAGTGTGTATTTGTTAAAGATGGTGACGTGTAGCTGGCCCTTGGAGTGGGGTACATTTCAGCACAGAAATGGAAAGGGGAGAACTTGGGGGAAGACTGTGTATTATGTGGTCTTGGGGGCAAAGTTCCAGGGCCAGAAAAAAGCAAGATTGTCCAGGATGTAAGAGCCAGGGCTGGTGGTTGGAGGCCTGGCAGTGTGGGAGGGCTGGAGCAGGGGGGCTTCCTGGAGGAGGTGAGATGGGTCAACTGACCTAAGGGGAAAGTAAGAAGAAGGTATGGCAAGAGGAAGGGGGCACCACAAGAGATGAGGGGCAAAGGGTGGGCTCGGAGCATGTGTAAATCTCAGTTCTCTTTGCTCATAAAGTTCTGCAGATGCACATTTCTGTCAGTTTTATATTAACATTTACATAACAAGTAGATTGAGAGATTGCATTATTTACATATATATGGGAGGCCGGCTGGAACTGGGGATCCTCAAGCCTGTTCATGACGTTTTATTGATTAATAAATTAGACACTTACAGTTCAGGCACAAATCAAATCCATCCATTTCAGACACCCATCAGGTGCAAATGAATGTAAATTGGCGGCTTCATTTGCATAGGGAAAGCAAACCATTTAGTCGTCATTTGTCATATGCACCCTTGAGAGGCTGTAATTTGCCTTGTAGAGCCAGCCTGCAGCAGGGCCGCCTTTGCTTTCTGGGGTGATTTCTGAGACTGCTCCAGGCAGGGGCAAACAAGGGAGTGACCTATGGAATGCTCCTGTGTCCTGCTCCCCTCCTGGAATCACCAGCATGGCCCCAGAGAAGGACAGCAGAGCCAGGGCCAGGTGGGGACACTGCCTTGTCTGTCACAGAATCAGAAATGAGGTGGCCAGGACTGGAAAATCTTGAAATCCATCTATGCCCACTTTGTATTTTATAGATGATGAGCTGAAGTCCAGAGAGGGGAAGTGACTCTCCTAAAATCACACAGCAATGTAGGTTCAGTGCCAAGACTAAAACCCAGTTCTCCTTACTCCAAGCTCATTACCTTTGCCACGATGCCCTTGTAGTTCTTTCTAATAGGAAATAAAGGAGCAGGGTATGGAGCTTCTAGAATCACTGACCCCTGACTCAGTTTCCTGAGGCAAGGGTTGGAGGTCAGGGGGTGGAGGTTCAGGATAAGAATGAGTTGTTACTATTAGGATCCAGTTTCCTATAAGCTTCTGTCATGGCCTGATTTCAAGGCACCTGGAGGGCCCCTCTGTCCTGGGAATATTGACGACCATCCCTTTGGCCCCCCAAGTTCCTTTAAAGACAAAAAGAAAGGTCTTTTGTTATACATGAAAAGACACAGTTTAAAGGCTGGTTGGGTTGCTGACAGAGTGAGTGAGAAGGAGCGCCTCGGCCCCCTGCCTGCATGAGCCAGGCCTCCAAGAAAGATGGAAAAGGTACAAAAATGGGACACCAGAGGCCAAGCTTTATCTACTTCACAGCCAAAGAGAGACAAGAGATGAGGGCTGCAGGGGTGTGTGTGTGTGAGAGAGAGAGAGCATGTGTTTGCGTCAGTGTGTGTTACAGGTGTGGTGGGTGAGGGGTGGGGAAGCAGTGAGTCAGGGTAGGGGGAGGTGGCCGACCTACAACATCAGTTATGAGGGCAGGCAGGCATCCAGATGATCTGTCCTGGTTATGGGACACCTGTTAGAGGCAGGGGGATAACTGGATTGACTCTGATGGGATTTTTCTATATTTTAAAATCTGCATGTGTTTTGGTAGGTTAGGGCACCAAATTTGGATGTAGTTTTATTTTATTTTTAAAATCTCTCCCTCTGTGTGCTAAGAAAACAGGCTAATGGGGACATTATCCCCCAGGTTTCCTGTGCCCCTGTTGTTCACGATGATGAGGAAAACAGCATGTAATTTTCCTGCAACTGCTGGGAAGTGCCATGCAGCTTGGGCTGGCCTCCCCAGCCCCTCCCCCTTGTCCTTCTATGCAGACACAGTTGGATGGCAGTTGGAAGAGTACTGGCCCTGGGGAGACCCAGCTTTGAGCCTCAGGTTGTGTCTAATCATCTCTGTGACCTTGGGCCAGTCAACTCACCTGTCCGTGCTGTCACAGAGACAGAAGTACAGGAGCTCAAGCACAGACCTGGGGATGGCATTCCTGCTCTGCTGCAGGCAGGTTTAGCATGGCCACGAGACTGCCTTGTGGCCTCGGGTGTCTTAACCTTTCATAGCAAGCTTCATGTGTTCATGAGTAAACAGGGCTAATGATAGAACTTATTTCTGGTGCAGTCATACATGCCCGTTCATGCCAATTCCTGCCCTGGGGCTGGCACAGAATAGGTGCTCAGTGGATCGAAGGTATTATTCGTAGCATCTCTGGTAAAGTCTTGTTATGCCTTCTTCATAGGGCTATTGGTAAAAAAAAAAAAAAGTCACCTGAAGATGCTTTAGGGTCCTAAAGCACTAAAAACCAACCAAACAAAAGAGTTGGCTTTATGATTAAATTATCCTTCACCACTTGGATCCATGGGGCTGAGGCCCAGGGTTAGGGCGTGGTGGGGCGTGGGTGGGGTGTGCCCCATTGTGTGTGAAACCCACTCTTGGTGAGTTAGGTGGGCGATGCATCAAGGGGTCTGTCTGCAAGAGTAAAACTGGAGGCCAGAGTCCTCCAGAAGGAGGACAAGGAGGGGTTCAAATTCACCATACATTGAGCATTTATTGAGCACCTACTGTGTGGCAGGTACCTTCACAGGTGTTATCTCATTTGGCCCAGTGATACGTAGTCTGTTGTTCCTCTGGGCTTCAAATGGCCCCTTGAGCCCCTGAAGCAACAGGACCATGGTAACAAAAGGAAAGCTCACACCTACTGAGACACCTTGCGTCACAGTGCATGTCTGCACGTTCAGTCTCTGTTAATGCCATTCTGACGGCAGATTTGCTAACTTGGCCCAGTGCCTGTGTGTCTGTCCTTCCCTTATTACACACTCACCTTCCAGACAGATACATTCACATCCACTGCAGGCCCTGCACCTGACACTCAGCCCCAGTTTCTGCCCATCATACAGAGGACAGAGTCACAAACATGACACAGGCTCAGGGAAGGCGTGAGTGGCTGTCATCTCTGATTCCTTCTTTTTTCTTTGAAACCCCTGTGGGGTCCCACATAGATGCAGCTGCCTGGTTCTAAGCTAGCACTTTTCAAACTGTTGTGCTCCCAGGATTCCTCCATAGGAAGGGGCTCTGGAGTAGGGCGCAGGCCAGGGCCCTGGAATTCTGGTGCAGGTGAGAAACAGCAAACTTTATATGGTCCCCTCGCCAGCCCCTGCTTGCTGGTTCCATCCCAGCTACCTTTGGGAAAGCTGGTCACCTGTTGTTAAGGGCAGGAGATGAGGGAGGTGCAGAGAGCAGTTGTCCTCTTAGAGCTGTGTGCAGACAGGAACCTCTCTGCCTCACCTACCCACTCCCCCCAGGAATCCACACCCTCACACCACCCTCCAGCTTCCCTTGAGACTGAGGCAAGCCTGCGCCTTGGGTAGTGGGCTGGGGCTGGCTCTGGGCCTTTTCTTCTTGCAAAATGGGCTGGATGCTCAGCCTTCTTGCTGCATGGGGTCCCACTTGAATACCCCAACTCCCTTGCTGTTGCTCACCTTCCTGGGCACCCTCTAGGCTGAGCCTGACTTTTATCTGAATTTGTCCCTCCTCCCAGAATCAGTCAGTCGGCCTTCAGTCCTACATCGCCATTTAGTTTTTCCATGTTTTTCCCTGCACTGGTGTGAGCTTGCCCCAGCTCTCTGCCACTTCTTCCCAGCAGGACCTCCCAGCATGCCTTGCAGCTGGCAGCACCACATACAACGTCTGGCTCTGTGAGGACCCATCCTCTCTGGCTGAGCAGCACCATAGGACCCCATAAAGACTCCCTGTCTTCCTTCTGGTCTTGGAGGCATGGCCTTAATCCTTGAGAAACTCTTCAGCCAGCCCATTTCACAGATGAAAATCCAAGATCATGGAAGAATGGAACATACCTTTTGCTTCAAAGCCCACAGCTAGTTCAGTCTCATAATGGGGCCCTGTTTGGTAAGGGGTGCAGCACTGCTAGCAGCTCCCCTGTGGTCTGTGTTCAGCTTCTCCCACCCCTCCCTTTACGTCGGTGTCTTTATTCTGTTCTATTCCAGGATGTAGGAGATTGATAAGAGGAGGTGGGTCAAGGTGACATTGTCAGCACGTGATACAGTATAGCCTAGCCTGAACTAGAACCTCCTTGTCTGGACACCTCCCTGCCTCCTCCCTTCCCTGCCACACAGTCCCTCAAGGGCAGAGCCCAGAGCATCTTGTTGCTGTTTAGTGAATCTTGAGTGATAATTATATGTATAAAATTCGACTGCTTAAATCGTTCAGGATTAATCGGCACCAACACACAGAAATGTGCCTTGCCTGTAATTAGTGATTCTCTGGCAAATGCATTTTGCAAAATAGCACTTGATTTTAATAACAGGCTGTTAGTATTAGAAAGCTGTGCACATTTTGTTTCAAATCGTCAAAGAAGCCCCCTCTCTCTGGCTGCTGCAGCCCCCAGCCTCAGCTTACAGGTGCCTGGGACTCTGCGATCCTCTCTGGGAAGGGAGTGTCAGTGCCCTTTCGAAACCTCTCCCCACTCCAATCCCCATTCCCTCAGGGCACCGCAAGAGTGCCTTGCTGCTGGCAGGTTCTGTGTGAGAATCCCAATCCTTCCCATCCTCCCTTCCTTTCCCCTTCCTCCTCTCTTCTCTCCTCTATTCAACATACTATGGCATACACACTTTTCCTGTCCCCTCCTCTTCTCTCTCTTTCCTTCTGGCTGCACAGTCCTCTCTGACTCTAGTTGTGTGTCTCTCTAGTGTCGCGGCCCCATGCCTTTGAAGGCAGGACTTGGAGTCTGCCTCCCTGCACTCTTCACTATCTCTCTAGTGGCTTCTCCCGCCTGGCCTGTTTGTTCCTGTGCGTATGTCATTGGTCCTCTAACTCTCAGCTTGCCTGGGACAGAACTGAGATAATGTTTCCACCCTGCTCCTGGCTGCTGGGCGTTGCCCCTCTGAGGGTGCTCGGTGGTGATACAGGGTTGGCAGCCTCCCAGCTACATTCACAGCCAAGCATCTGCCATGGAGACCATGAAGGGGCTGGCTAGCCAGGCCTGGGCAGAGGAGGACAGGTCTAAGGTATGGCAACTCTCCACCCCTCCGTCCCCCTACCACAGCCTGCACCAGCCTGCAGAGGCCCCTCTCCTTGCTGACACCACTGCGTCAGCACAAAGCCAGCTGCTCGTCCTCCTCAGATTGTATGAACAGCAGTGGCCATTAGAGGGGACCTTCCTGATGAGGATGGGAGTTACAGGAAATGACAGGAAGGCCACGATGCCACTGGCTGTGTTGGACAGATGGCTGGGTGGTTAGGCAGGACCCAAGTCTGCCAGGGAGGGGGCTTCTCCTGCAACGGGAGCATAAACCTAGTGTTGTCTCTTCTTTCGCTGCTCCAGCCCCAGAAATGACCCACCTCCCATGTTCCATAACCTCCCACCCAGTTGCCCAGGCTGGAGCCCAGAGTGTCATGCTTGCTCCCACTCCCTGCATCTCCTTCTTCAGCCCACACCCTTAAGCTGCCTGTCCTGTCTCCCAGCCCCTCTGCACTCCTCCACCCCTTCATCACTGCCGTACGCCAGAACTGCAGCATCATCTCCTCTCGGGCTGGGCTTCCTGTTTCCTGCTACAGTTCTCATGGTTGCCAGAGGATTCTGCCTAAAACCAAAGCTGAGTCTCATCACTAGATTACTTAAAATCCTTAAGGGGTCTCTGTCACCTCAGAGTCAGGCCCGAACTGCTCCACCTGGCCCTGCCTACATTTGCAGTCTCATCACCCACTCTGTCCTACACACCCTTTATATCCATATACACCACACTGTCCCAGCACCACTCTGCTCCTGTATATGCTGTTCCCTCTGCCTGAAATGCCCTTCCATGCCCCTTCTCCTCTGAGCAATTCTAATGCCTAGGACAGTGCTTGGCACATGGTATGTGCACACTTCAACTTTATTGAATGAATGATAAATCTTACTCATCATTTCATCCCCAGCTCAAATGCCTCCTTCTCTGGGAAGGCTTTCCTTCCTGCCCTATAGACTCACCTGCTTCCCCTGTTTGTTATCAGGGCACCTTTTACACATCACCTTTCCTATCCCTGTTGTATTCGTCAGCTCTTGCTTAGTAACAAACCACACTAAAACTCAATGGCTGAAAGTAGCGATGCTGAGCCTGGTTTGACTGGAGAGGCTGTGCACATAGCTCTGCTCTCATGGTTCTCATCTCACCCCTGAGACCAGCAGGCTGGGCCACGCATATTCTTGTCATGGCCATGGTGGAGGCACAAGAAGACAAGAGGACCCTGTGAGGTCTCTTGAATCTGAAGCCTGGAACTGTACATCACTTCCACTGTATTCGGTTGGCCAATGCAAGTCATATGGTCAAATCCAAAATCAAGGGGTGGTATTCTCTGCCCCTCAGGGGAGGAACTTCAAAGTCTTATAGAAAAGAATGTGAATACAGGGTTGGACGAGCAGATTTGGGACCACACCAGTGTTTGAGTCCTGGTCCCACTGCTTATCAGTATAGACCAGTCATTCCACCTCTCTGAACCTCAGTTTTCTTAATTTTAAGGGTTGTGGTGAGATTTAGAATCATTCTTTCACTCCCTCAGCACATATTGCATTGATTACCTGCTGTGCGTTGGACACTGTTCTAAGTGCCGAAAACACAGCTGTGAACAAAACTGATAATCTGTGGTGAACGCTGAGTTCAGTGTCTGGCCCAAGTAGTGAGTCCCCTAACTCTTTCCCCGACCCCTGCAGAAGGGGTGGCTGTCCTATGGTTAGCACCGCTGGGGTTTGCCCTGGTCATGCTCAGATCTGCCCTTCCTCTCCCCACTGCTCAGTTCAGCCCCCACTGAAAGTGCTGAGCTCTCTGCTGCCCCCACACTCTCCACTTCCATTTCCTCTGCCTGGAAGCCCCTCGCCCACCCACCTTCACCAACTTGCTTCTGAGCCTGCTCCCCTGGCTCAGTTCAAGCATCACTTCTCTTGGGTAACAGGCACCACACTTTAATGTAATATGGTAAACCTTCTAGGGCAGAAGCCATGTCCTGTTCATTTTCATGCCCCTAGTGCTTGGAATACAGTAGGCACTCAATATGTGTATTGGTTGAACGACAACGAATGGATGACTAAGTGTATCCTGAATGATCTGTACTGGCTCAAGGAGGGGTTGTGTGGGGGCCATCAAGGTAAGAACATTAGAAATGATGCTAGCTGGCTTTCATGGGGCATTACTAGGTGCTTACCCTGGGACAATGCTCTGAGGTGCACAGGACCAAGACCCTGCTCTGACTCACATCTATGGTCAGTAGATTATCAAGGAGGGAGCAGCGTAGGAGGTGAGCATGCAGGTCTATAACCAGACCTCCCAGATTCAGATCCAGGCTCTACCATTCACTAAGCTGGGTGAGCTTGGCAACTTACTTAATCCTCTGTACCTCAGTTTTCCCCTATGGAAAGTGGGATCATAGTAGTATTTATTTCATAGAGGTGTTGGAAGAACTCATTGAACAAATATTTATTGGTCATCAGCTGGAGAGAGAGCAGGGAACAGAATAAAATTAGCATAGGATTAAATAAGATGTTACATGAAAAATGCTTAGCACAGGGCCAAGTTCATAGCACACAGTAAGTGTCCACAATGGTTCTTATTGTTGTCTAATTGAAGCCTATTATTTGACAAATGAAGAAACTGAGGCCCAGAGGGATCTAGGCATTCATCCAAGGTCACACAGCAAATTAGGGACCAGACTGGGACTGGCATCCAGGTTTCCTGATGTTCAAGCCGTGCACAGGGCTTTTTATACTTCACCAACTACTTCTACTTGGAAAGGGGTGAACTGGGAGATGAGGAGTCAGAGAAAGTGGGTGGGGAGCAGGAGGAAAACAGGCCTGATCTGCCCTTGTACCCCCTGTTAGCTCATGTGAACTTTGAGTGATTCAGTCTCTGTTGTCATTGCCAAATTGTCTGTACGAATGGAGTTAATTCCAAAGGGCAGTTAATCCCATAAACTCTCTCCCCAGCTCTGCCACATGCACACTATGCCATCGAGTGTGTGTTGCTGGTGGGTTGGTGTGTGAGGAGAGGCTGCTAATTAACCCCCCTAATTAGGCTTTGCACAGACTGATACTGAAATGAGCCTGCCTCCTGCAATGCACATACGCAGGTGGTGGGGAGGCATCGGGGCGGCAAATGCTGGTTAGCATGAAGGTTCCAAAATGAATGAGCAGGGAAATGGATAATCCACATGGAGGCCTGGCTCTGTGAGTTGAAGGAGGCTTAAGAACTTCTCTGCCTTTGTCCAGGGGCCACATCAGAGAGAAAGACTCTACAGCTTGCCCAGAGTCGAGCTTAAATGGAGCAGCATGATTTTTGTCTGAAAAGTCTGAGATGGGACCAGTGGAAAGGTGTGCATTTTAAGAAGGATTTGCTTCCCCATCTTGTGCTTTCTGTGTCTTGCAGCATGACCTGGCCCTCCACCTAGGAATCATACCTTCATCCCTCATACTCATAAGGTAGGGCTAATGTAGTTCTCACTCCCTGGTAATGTTCCTTCTACTTGGTACGGAGGTCTTTTGGAGACCGCGTGTTAATTAAATTGAACGGATGTAGGTTGGGATTTCAGGCACTTGGTAATCTTTGGTGAGGGTAGGGGTGGGGAAAGTCCTGCAGCTGGGGATGAGGAGAGTGAAGCCAGTTACCTTATCAGAACCCTTGGGTGATCTAGTCCTTTTGCCACAGCAGGGCTGTTCTTTCCAGCAAGTGCTGATTTCTAGAATGGGAAAGAAAGCCCTATGCAGGCAGGGACTGTTTCTGGTTCATTTAGCAGTATATCCCAAGCACCTAGAACAGAGCCTAGTTCATAGCAGACACACAATAAAAAACAGCTATGGAAGGAATGGAGAGCTCTGCCCAGATGCGGATGAGACCTTCCTGGCCTTGGGGTCTTTTTCTGCCTGTTTCTTATATGAGAATGAGCTCCATAGAGGGGAGGTGTTTCTGTAAGGTGACATAGCAAGCAAGGCTCAGATTGGGGACTCACTCATCCTTGGCTGCTCCTGGCCACCCCATGATCTTCCAGGAACCTGGAGACTTGTGTGGGAACAGCGCGTGTGTGGAGGGGGTGTGTGAGAGAGACAGCTGTGGAGGGAGTGAGGTCAGGGAGGCGGGACTTTGTCAGCAAGTTGGTGGGCAGATGCTGGGGGAGAACCCATTTGGCAGGTAATTTTCTAATTAGCAAAGCAGGTGGCATCAACTAGAGATTCATGCAAATTAAATCAGGTGACCCCTTCTCACCTTCTCACAGTGGCGTGTGGGCCAAGCTTCCCCAGCTGCCTTCAGATGGCCGAAAACTGCATCCTTTCTCTCCCCCAGCATCCTTGTTCCTGTTTCCTTGTGGATGTCATGGTCTGCTGTGAAGTCTACTTGGTGACCCGTCCAGACCTGACTTGGTATAAATGATTTTGTTGCAGAGAATAACAAAGTCTCAGTGTTTATTTGGCATCTGTTGGGATATCTGGAACCCTAAGCAGAACGGAGGGGAGTTGGGGTCATGCCCCTTCTTTAATGATTGGGAAGACTGAGGCTCAGACTGTGCTGAGTCACTGCTCCCAGGTCACCCAGCCTAAAGGGGTTTCTTAGTCTGGGTTCCCCTAGAAGCAGGCTCTGAGACCAGGGTTTGAGTCTAAGTAATTTATTTGGGAACTGGGCCCAGAAAACACAAATAGACGGTGAGACAAGCAGGAAGGCAGCCCACAAAGGGCAGGTTTTCAAGCCACCTATCCCTGTGGCAACTGGAGCCTAATCCCCCTAGGAAACCATGGGAGCCAGTGAAAACTCAAGCCTCAGAATGGGACCACCTGAGGAGTGAGTGAGCAGGGGTATTTATACCCGTATGCTGAGGCAATGGTTGAAGACTTCTTTTTTTCTTTTTTCTTCTTTTTTGAGATGGAGTCTCACCACGCCTGGCCAATTTTTTTTGTATTTTTTAGTAGAGATGGGGTTTCACCATGTTGGCCAGGCTGGTCTCGAACTCCTGACCTCAGGCAATCCGCCCGCCTTGGCCTCCCAAAGTGTTGGGATTACAGGCGTGAGCCACCGCGCTCAGCCGGAATTCTTAGGTTAAGGGTGGGGAGTGTTAATTCCCTGGCAGCTTTGGCCTACCATGCGGGCAGGTAGAGTGGCTTTGATGTGACAGAAGCCCTCAGGTGAAAGATGTAGGTACTGGCAGCTGGGAGCCAGGCACTATCATGGAAAGGGCAAAGGGATCTGCAACACTGGGATTCAAACCCCCGACAGAGTGACCCTCAAGCTCATGCTTTTTATACTAAATCTCACCGAACCATGTATTCTGTTCATTTTGTTTCCTGGGTCTGCTGTTTTCAGGAACCAGGCCAGCACACAGTTTCCACTCTGGAGGTCTTTTCAACATGCAGTTGAGGATGGAGACACTGGCCACAACATATATGACATTCCCCCGCCAGCCTCCCTCAGCATCCCTCTGGATCCCCTTCCCCCCTTTACTCAGAGTGTGTTCAGAAAAAGCACACTCATTTTAGCATGTGTCTGAGTGAGGCCAAATTAGGAAAGTAAGACTACAGTAAAAATAAACTCACTAAAGCATGCCAAAAATAAATGGCTTTTAGATTATCTACTGTTCTGGATTATGCTAACCCGCTAGAGAGTGACCAGGACTGCTGTGTTCACCTGCTGCAGGCCAGGCAGGCTGGGAGCTGCCCAGGTGGCTGGCCCAGGGTGGTGGCTACTGCTGAGAAGTTCTAAAAATGGGGCCTCCAGCCAGGGGCAGCATAAGAGGGGGTGCTCCATAAGGAAAAAGAGATATACTTTGAGAAATGGGAACTGTTTGACAGCATTTTCCCCACTCTGCTGCTTCTCCAGGAAGCTAATAGGTATTATGAGGGTGGGAGAGAGAAATGAGAAGGGTTATATGGTCAAGTGACTTTGGAATTGGCAAAATCAAGAAATTTTGAAAATTGTTAAAGTCAAAAGCCAAAAGTTTATTTTTACTGCAGACCTTCTCAGATCCTTTACCTTTCTTTGGCACATAACAATGCTGATTTACCTAGTCACATGTAACATATGGCTGGGTGTGGTGGCTCACGCCTGTAATCTCAGCACTTTGGGAAGCCAAGGCAGGCAGATCACCTGAGGTCAAGAGTTCAAGACCAGCCTGGTCAACATGGCAAAACGCTGTCTCTACTAAAAATACAAAAATTAGCTGGGTGTGGTGGTGCACACATGTAATGCCAGCTACTCAGCAGGCTGAGGCAGGGGAATTGTTTGAACCTGAGAGGCAGAGGTTGCAGAGAGCTGAGATTGCACTACTGCATTCCAGCCTGGGCGACAGAGCAAGACTCCGTCTAGGAAAAAAAAAAAAAAAACTCATATAACATATGTATTACATACATACAGTATGTATATAATGCACGTGTGCTTGTGTTGTGGGGGGTCAAAACGATCTGGAGCATGGAACTCTTTCTTTTGCGTGGAGTTCTTAGGAATTGAGAGAACACCCTATACAGCATTCCTTGGGGATGCTGTTCAGGACTTTTCTAGAGCTTTTCCATACCTGCCTCTCATTGGATCTTATCAAAACATGATTATGTCACATCTTGGCTTCAAATCCACCAAGACTCCTCAGCCAGTTGGATGGTGCTCAGACATTTTAACCTGGCATGGTGGTCCATCATGGCATGGACACCTCCCTGCTCCCCTGTCCTCTCTGGCCAGGCCCCCTCCTGATAGCTCCCCAGGGTCACCTAGAGCCTTCAGACCCCCGAGCCTTTGCACACACTGCTGCTTCTGCTGGAAGTGCTTCACTTGGTGGGCTCCCACTCGCTTTTTAAGGTTCAGGCTGGATATCACTTTTGGGAAGTTTCTCTTGATCTTGCCCTCATCTTGGTGAGACCTTCTTGACTGCTCTTAAAATCTCTACCCCTTCCCGCAGAGCTCCCTATTCCCCTTTTCTGCTTTATTTTTCTCCCTGGCACGTATCACCTTTGCACAGATTATACAGTTAGCTTAATTGGTTTGTTCAGTGTGGTCTGTCTCCTGCCTCCAGAACGTCACACCATGAGGGCAGGGATCATTTTTCATTTTGTTCCCTGTTCACAGTGCCTGGCACCTAGTAGGTGTTCAAAAAATTGTTAAATGAGGCCGAGCGTAGTGGCTTATGCCTCTAATCACAGCACTTTGGGAGGCTGAGGTGGGTGGATCACTTGAGGTGAGGAGTTCGAGACCAGCATGGCCAACAGGGTGAAACCCCGTCTCTACTAAAACACAAAAATTAGCTGGACGTGGTGGCATGCACCTGTAATCCCAGCTACTTGGGAGGCTGAGGCAGGAGAATTGCTTGAATCCAGGAGGCAGAGGTTGTAGTGAGCCGAGATCTCACCACTGCACTCCAGCCTGGATGATGAGAGTGAGACCTTGTCTCAAAAAAAAAAAAAAAAAAAAAAAAAAATTGTTAAATGAAGGAGTATTGTTAACTGCTTCTTCCATTGTTCTGCTGTATTCCTTCAAATGAATAATTATTGAACACTTGAGCTTGCGGACAAATTATAGCTGCCACACCCTGCCTCCGCAGTATACTGGCTTCTCTAGGGCACTTGCTCTGGGCCCTACCTCTGGGTTTCAGCAGTTGACAAGCCCCAGCCACTAAGGACATGCTAAACAAATGCCTGTTAGAAGCATCAGGCTTGACATTTATAAACAGAAAAGCCATGGCTCACCTTGGCTGAGCTGGAAGATAGGAGGCTGAATCTTGTAGGCCCCTAACCCCATCCTGCCCTGGATGTTCTCTGTGTAGTTCACTCTCATCTCCCAGGCTGGCTGTTTTCCTTCCCATCACTGGGGATATTAGCTGGAGTTGATTTCTTCCTGCTCAGAAAGTGGCAGTGATTTTCTCTCCCCAAGGGCTCAGCATAAAGGACATGTGTCTCTGGTACCCTCCTGGTAGATTTTTCTTATCCCAGCGTGGTTCCTAAAGTGGATCCAGGGATCTATGGCGCATTGTGGTGGGCCCCCAGGAGGAATCCAGGGTCTGTTCTGTTTATTTTCAGTGAGGCTGAGTCCACATCTGCCAAGGAGGGAATCCATTAGGCTAAACCAGGCCCAAAATATGGCTCTTGCCAGGTGTCTGCAAAAACTGAGAGACTGGCTTGGCCTGGCCTGGGGGCACAGAATCTCTGCAATCAGGTTGTGTCTGAGATACTGAAATAGGTGTGTGCTACAGTATTTCATCGAATCTAAGATGCCTTTGATTAGAAGATAAACCATATTTTTCTGTTTCCCTAAGAAAGAAATATCACTAATTAAACTTTGACATGTTATTGATTATAAGACTCACTCCAGTTCCAGAGTTGTTAAAATAAACATCTTAGAATTGACAGAATGTGGCATTGTTATCCACAGGAAGCGGGGGCAATGGGAGGGTAAGTACCTTCCTAGGCGCAGGCAAAGGGAGACTGGAGGCCTTGGGTCTTTCAGGAAAGAACAGAGATGATACACTGGCTACTCTCTCTTAAGTCAAGTGCGCGGGACAGGTCGGTTCTCCTGATGGGGGCTGGAGACTATGGTCAGTGTGCACAGAAAACCTGGGAACCTGGGCAGGGTTGGGGATGATCTGGATTTTAAGCGTCCAAAAGTCTGGCTTTTAGCCTCAGGAGTTGTGTGTCCCACCGTGATTCACTGACTGGCTTTGCTCATCTTTGCAAAACCCTCCCTGCCCCCTCCTCAGCCTTCTTTTCCCTAGTTCCTCCCTCTTTCTCTCTGTTTCCACCTGAGCATCCTTCGGTCAAGGATAAGAGTTACAATTAATTGAAACCTACACCTCTTGCATTTCTCCTTTGTAGAAAACTCAGCCTCTGGCTGGACAGAATCATCATGTTAGAACTTTGAATCACTGTGCACCCCTTCTTCTCCCTCACATCCCCTCTCTACCTGCCAGGGGCTGGCCACACCATCGGCACCCACACCTGGTTCTCACTGTCACCCCCTTTGGGTGCCCTGCCCTTTCTCCCTCTCCAGTTTGGCCCGCATGCTTCCTGGAACACCCCTCATACCTCCTTTCAGAAACCGGCAGCACCTCCCTCTTGCCATAATGTCTCCCAGACAGAGCGGGTGGCACATGACAAAACAGAGCACAGACTCTGAAGCCTGGTGGCCTGGGCTCAGACCCCCTTGCTGCTTACCAGTTTGTGACTTGGAGAGAGTTACTTACTCTCCCACTGCCCCTACTTCCCATGGATAACAATGCCAAATTCTGTCAATTCTATAGATGTTTATTTTAACATCTATAGAATTGAAATGCATTCTGCAATCAATGACCTGTCCAAGTTTAACAGTGACATTTCTTTCTTAGGGATACAAAAAATTACCATCCACCTTCTAATCAAAGGCATCTGAGATTCAATGAAATGTAGCATCTACTTCAAGAGTTGTGTGGATGAAGATGAGCTAACACATGTAGAACTTTTAGCACAGGCCCTAAAGTTCCTCAGTAGGTGCCCCATACATGTTATTATTTTTGGCCCAAGAGTAAACTCCGTCTGACCTTCACGCCCCCTCAAGGTCTCCCCTCATTGTTTCCCCTGGTGTGCATGATAACTCAGCTTTGTGTTCCCTCCTGCCCCAGGCTCCCTTTGGCCTTCTCCCCCATGGTCTCACCTCTCTCCCTCCCCTGGAATGCCAGCTCACTTCCTATTTATCCTAGCTCTACCCTTTTTTCTTGCAAAACAGGATTTCTGAGCACACTCTGGCTTCCCCTCCCAATCTCTAGTGCCCCCACGCCTCCAGCATTAGCCTAGGAATTTGTGCACCTTTCCTTCATCACCGCTGTGTGAGTCTTGTCTTCCCAATGCTTCTTTCAGCCAAGAACCCCGTCATCCTCACGCACTTGCTCCCTGAATTCTGCCTGCCACAGGGCTGGGCATGAATAGGCAGTCCATTTGGCTACCCAATGCAAAACAGCATCCCTGTCTCCTCGGCCCTGCTTTCGTTTCCTCTGGCATATTTTCCAGCCTGGCATTCTGGTCATGGACCTGTCAGCTTATCACTGGCTTCTATGCTTGAATGTAAACTCCCTGGGGCACAGCTCTTATCACCCCACTCCTCACTGCGCCCCAGCACCGAGCCCAAGGTCTGGCATCATGTAGGAGCTCAACAAATGTTTGTGAGATTAATATGCACTTTCTTACTCACTGGCTGGTTTGTTGACTGACAGGGAGCAAAGGGTTTTGTGAGGGAGATGACTCAGCTTCCTGAAGGCTGAAGTTCATGAACCAGGAAAAAGACAGGGGGGCTTCAGATGACCAGGGAGGCATCAGTTAGGAATCTCCAGCCTTCCCTGGCTTGATGCTGTTCTCATTTTACCCTCAAGTTATGTGTTCTAGGTATGTAACTTTCAAGGTTTTTGGCCGTATCCCACAGTAACACATAGGATTCCCATCATGGCCTAGTGTTCCCTGGCATACCCACACGCACCCACATGCACTCACCCCTTACCTGTGAAGCCAGTGTTCCCTGGCATACCTGCATGCATGCATCCACCCCTCCTACCTGTGCAGCACAGTGTTCCCTGGCATACCCGCATGCATGCACTCAGCTCTCCTAGTTGTGCAGCTCAGTGTTCCTTGGCATACCCGCATGCATGCACCCACCCCCACCACCTACACAGCCCAGTGTTCCCTGGCATACCCGCATGCATGCACCCACCCCTCCTACCTACACAGCCCAGTGTTCCCTGGCATACCCGCATGCATGCACTCAGCTCTCCTAGTTGTGCAGCTCAGTGTTCCTTGGCATACCCGCATGCAGGCACCCATCCCTTACCTTCATAGCCCCCAATATTCCCTGGCATATCTGCATGCATGCACCCACCCCTTACCTGCGCAGCCCAATACTCCCTGGCATACCCGCATGCATACACTCACCCCTCCTACCTGCACAGCACAGTGTTCCCTGGCATACTGGCATGCATTCACCCACCCCCACTACCTGCGCAGCTCAGTGTTCCCTGGCATGCTGGCATGCATGCACTCAGCTCTCCTACCTGCGCAGCTCAGTGTTCCCTGGCATGCTGGCATGCATGCACCCACACCCACTGCCTGCGCAGCCCAGTGTTCCCTAGAATACCCGCATGCGTGCACTCATCCCTTACCTACACAGCACACTCTGTTTTCTGTGCCATTTCATTCTACTCTCTACTCTTTCATTATGTTTCAATGCTGGGCATTACCCGCTATGTTGAGCTGCTGACCCACAAGTGGGTTATGACTCACATTCTGGGAAAAATTGCCCGACATCTCAGAACTACTTAGTGTGAAAGGTGACAGTCAAACCAGGCTTGCTGGACGCAGAGCCCATGCTCTGTCCCATGAATAATCCCACCTTGGGGGGATATGGGCAGGAACTTATGTGTGATAAGAGAACAAGGTTATTCATAGAAAGCAAGTGAGAGTTTTTTCAGAACCTGGGAAGGAAGTTATGTGGAGTAACTTCCTTATGTGTCATCCTTGGCTAGGTCATTGAGAAAGAGAGAGCCTGTTTTGACAGTGGCAGGCGCTCCAAAATATTTGTTGACAGACTGAGTGGATGGGTGCATGAGTGAATAATCCACCTCCCCACACATCTCTAGTGCAGACCTCACAGGTGGAAGGAGGATAGGCCCCACTGGTTGCCATAGTCCTTCTAAGGAAGGGATTTCAAAGTCCTAGAATAGAAGGAGCCCTGGAGATCATCTTATCAATCCAATCATTGCATGGATGTGAGAATGAAGTCCAGAGAGGGCCCATGGCATATCCAAGATCATGATATGGTCATTAGCAGAGTCCGTGCTAAGACAGTGTGTTGAGCGGGGAGAGCCCAGGCTTTGGGTAAGACTCTGCTTCTGCTGTTACTATTAGTTCCACTGGCATATTTGAGCATTTATAGGAACACTAATGTCATGCCAAGCACAGCTTTATATGTCTTACATGTATTAAGTCTTTTACTACCCATGCCAACCCTTAAAAATAGGTACTTTTGTCAATTGCATTTTCCAGAAAGGAAATGGAGGCATGGAGGAGTAAAGTACCTTGCTCGAGGTGACCCACTAGTATGTAGTAGACCAATAATTTGAATCTAAGTGGGCTCCTGAGTCTGTACTGCTGGAGACCTAGGTGCAGGGAGCAGAGCCTCTTCAGGCACAGAGAAAATACCAGGGTCCTCTTGGGTGGATCCCCCCGCAACCACCCACTGCTGATCAGACCCCTCCAGAAACCCCCATCTCCTGCATTCATGAGCAGAGGAAGGAAAGAGAGCAGGGAGAGTGGTGCAGCTACAGTGGGAAGCTGTGGGGTGGGAGATGAGCAGAGAGAGACCAGAGTGGGCACTGCAGGATGGCTGGCAGGAGGCCAAAGACCTGATCTGCCCCTTACCTGCAGCATGTCCTGGGCAGAAAAACCAAGAGCTATTAAAATTTGTAGAGTGGTACTAGGTACAAGCCACTGTGTCCAGCACTTTGCAAAAATTATCAGATTCAAGTCTAGGCAGAGGTGAGGGCTTGGAGGGGAGGTAACTAGCCCAAGGTGATGGCTGGTGAAGGGACAGAGCCAGGCTTGGGCACCGTCTCACTCAGAGTCCTGAGACTTTGCTGTTAACTCTGTGCTGTGCTGCAGGCTACTGGCCCACTCCCTGCCTCAGTTTCCTCACCTTTCCACTGGGGCAGAGGCTCCCACCTTGAGGACAGCTATGACATGCATACAATGTCATAAAAGGCACACATTTGTCAGCCATTATTCATCTTACTGTCATCATAGCATAAGAATCATAGTGCTTGTCTCTGAGTTTTGGCTTGAGGTTTAATCAGATTCAGATAGAATCTGAAACATTTCAGGGCCTGTGTATTTTGTGAGTAGGTCGTTTCAAATCTACAAGAGGCATGATCAAAACAGCAAATCCAAACAAGCTGTCACCAGCATTTTTTGCCACTTACAGTGTGCCAGATGCTGGACTAGGCATTTTCCCCTCCAAAACAGGTGAGGGCATCATTCTTCCCAATTTTCAGAGGAGAAAACTGAGGTTCCAAGAGTCCCAACGGCCTGTCCAACCTTAAAAAAGAAGGCCCTTTGGCCCTGAGGTTAAGAGCAGGGTCTTCAGAGCCCTCCACCTTTAATCCCCACTCCCATGTCCCACTTACACGATCTATGTCACTTGACTTCTCTGAGCCTGTTTCTGAAGCTCAGCCCTCTCTCAGCAAGGCGTTGTGAAGATTAAATGAGATACTGTGTGTTCAGGGTTTAGTGTCATGTCTGACACAGAACAAGCACTCAATAAACAGTGGTAATCAAAATTCCATCTGTATTTTGTTAGGGTACAGAAGACAGGTAAAAAAAATCCCTTTTTAGATCACGAACTAAACCAAGGCAATGTTAGTCTGGCTCTGAGACTAGTTTGACGTGTCAGTAGACATTTATTAAGAACCCACCGTGTGCCAGATGAGTCAAGGCTCTTACGGTCTAGTAGAGATGCCAGGCTGAGTTGAGTCGGCGTCCATCCCCAGGCGTCCGACTCCACACCCAGGGCGGAGCCGCCATCCCACGCAGCGAGCGGAAACAATCAATACCATTTAAGCGCGATTACCTGACATCACTGCCATGCTTTCTGCATTAATAATGGCTCTTGATCTGTCTAGTACTTTATAATTTGAAAACTGTTCCCCTTTACAAGTATAAAACTACAAAATTCTGTAGTCTTTTTTTTTTTCAGCTTTACATCCCTGCTGGGTAAATTAGGGTCCCATTTGGCATCTGAGGAAACTGAGTCTCAGAGCAGAAATGAGTTGCCCAAATTTACAAGGCCGGTTACTGGCAGTGTGAGGGCCAGAACTCCAAACTCCTGGTCAATGAATTTCCACCATCTCTATCCTGGGCTCTTTCTTAAAGTGAGGCATGGTTGATCCCAGCTTTGGGGACAGTGACATATTAAAAGGCATCTTCCAATAGGTCTGGGACAGTGCGGCTCAACAACGGGGGCAAACCATCACACAGTCTGATTTGCAGGGCATATAGGAACATGCTTGGGGAACCCGCCAGCGTGCTAGCACCTTCCATTGAGGAATGCGCCTTCCTCATGATCCTAAATACCAACTAAATAAAGTACCAGTTAAGACTGGAGAATAGATCAAAGCTCCACTCCTAGCGTCACAGTTCTAGAATATATAGAATGTAGATTTGGCTCCAGTGAACATGATTTCTGAGGGTATCCTTATATTTTTTTCTTTTTTCAAATAGTTGCATTCATGCTTCAAAGAGCCAGCAGATTCATTCTGGTCAGAACTCTGCTTTCAGTTCAAGTTCCTGCACAAATCTCCACACGAAAAGAGAGCAGAAATCTACCCGGATGGTTTTTATTCTGACGACTTGTGGTGGGACTGCCAGGTTCCATAACACAGCTTATTCTCAGAGGGAGGGAAGTGGGTGTCTACACCCACTCTGCTGCCCTTTACTGGTGTGACCTTGGTAGAGAAGCTTTCCTTCCTTCTGCACTTTGAGAATGCTGGAATAAGAAGCTTTCTAAAGTGTGTCTAGCCCTGATGTTGTAGAAATGGTGACAGTTCCAAGCCATGCCCAGGCTCCTTGAAAGATCTAGGCCCCTCACTGGAGGGCCATCAGAGCTCAGGCCCAGCCTGCAGGATCCTGAATATTGAGATGGGGAACAGTGGGTTCATTCGTTCCAGTGCACACTTGGCCACACTGTCTCATGTCAAGGTCATTTGAGCCCCAGACCCCTGCCCATCTCCACGTGCCTTGGATCTCTAGCTGGCCAGCTGGCTAAGCCAGCCAAGCTGCGGAGACCCATCCTGGGGAGTCACAGGCAGGACCCCCCAACCCCTGCCAGGAGGCATGATCTTAAGACATGGGGGGAAGATAGGTGAGACCTGTGTGAGGCAAAGTCCCACAGCCAACTCCACTGAGTGCCACCCTAGAGGCCCCTGGCCTAGGCTACCCAGTGGTTACGAAACAGCTCCCTGTCAATCAGGGCCTCCACCCCGGGATGAGGGGTAGCGGAAAGGGCCAGATTCTGTTCCCTCATCCCACCCAGGCAAGGGAAGGCTTTGTGTGGCAACTTCCCAATTTCATGTTTTAATTTTCAAAAAGGAAATAAATTCTCTCCAGCTGTAGCTGTAATTGACTTTAGAGTTGTGACTTTATCATGCAAATGGTTATTTGTGGACTTTTAGAAACCTGCGTCATGGAGCGAAATTACATACTGAGAGACTTCCGAAACCATGGATTATGGTCCCAACAGATCCTAATGATTCTCTGGGTGCCATTAGGGTATAACGTGAAAATGCATATTTAGCGGATGATTAAAAAGCAAACGAGCACGCACGGTGAAATTCCTTGCGGAAAGTGGTAATTAGACTCACTATGAGGCTATTTTCTCATGTTAGGGATCTCACCGACTAGCACCTCGTCCCCCGCCCCCACAGAACCCCGGGAGACCCAGCTGACAGGTTATAAACAATCACAGATGCCCACCTGAACCAGAAGAAACCTGCCACACAGGGCCCGTGCAGACAGAGCCCACTGGCTGCTTTGCCGAGGCCACAGGCAACTGTCCCCTCCAAAGATCTAGGCTCATAGTCTTCACCTCTGCCCTCTGCCATCATCACATCACACACTCTAGAAATGGTTCAGTGTGAAATTGCTTTGACAGAGTGAGGGGTTTGCCCACCCAGCAAAGGAGGGCAGTTTGTAGGGACAGGAGCTTTAGTCTCAGGTAGGGTGACCCTGGTTTCAGACCCAACGCTGTACTCACAGCTCGCTAGTGTGCCTTTGGTCATTGTAACTCGCACACACGTATGAAACCAAGGTACTATAATATCAAAGGTGATTCTGTATACAAAAGAGATTTGGAAATTGAAAAGGGCTGGAGAGTGAGGCTGGCCGTGACTCACTCCACACCTGTTTCTTGGTCTTGGTGAGAGCAGGTGATTTCTAGCTGGGCTTCAGGTTCAAGCCCTACAAGATGTCTTTCCATATACATTTCTGTACCGTTTCCTTCTGACCCTCACTGTCCATGGCTCAAGTGGATTTCTTGGGAAGGAGGCTCTCATTTGCCCATAGCTCCAGAATGTGCTTCTTTTCTCTTTCCTATTCCCACCCTCATAATGAGTCATGACCATCCTGATTTCCTCATACGCCCACTTCTTTCATATGACAGTGGTTACTTTGTTGTGACCGGAGGATTGGTTAGAGTCGTGTTTTCGGGCACATAGTGTGTGCCAGGCACTGTGCTAAGCACTTGCTATGTATCATGTCACCTTTCATGTTTAAGATCGCCCTGTGATTATTCCAATTTACAGATGAGGAAACTAAAGTTCCTCATCAGAGAAAGAAAGTTCCTTATCCCAGAGAAGTTAAGTAAGTTTCCCAAGGTCACACAGCTAAGTGACTGAATCCAGGACCAATAGGAAAATTCTAGCTTTTACTCCTAAGTCATTCCAGCTTTTAGCCATCTCTTATGGGCAAGATGCAACAGCCAGCCTTGGAATGGTTCTGGGCAGGTCTCTTCTGCTGTCTGCATTGGTCTTTCTGAGGGAGGCCCTTACCCCAGCCCTGAGCCCATTCATTCTGGTAACTGAACTGCTTCCCCCTTAATGCCACAAGCCGTCTGGCAACCCTCCTGTCTCTCTCCACCCCTGCATGAACATCTTATAATTGGCTCCTTTTTTTTTTTGGCCTCCATTCCATAACTCTTCCAGCCTTTCTGAATGGGCCTTCACCCCCTCTTTCCAGCACAGGGGCTTTTTCTAGTGTCACTGGTGGCCTCTGTGTCTTTACATCCAACGGGCATAGTAAAGTCCTCTTCTTATCTGACTTCTCAGCAGCATTTGACTCTACTGCCCACCTCGTCCTTCCAGGAGCACCTTCTTCCCTTGCCTCCAATGGCGCGCCCTGAATCTTTGGCTGCACCTTGGCACACACACACTGGTGTTGGGCTCCACAAGGCCCAGTGCTCTACCCTCTCCCTGGGCAATCTCATCTGTTCTTGGCCTTCATTTCCTACCCATATGTGGATTATCTACAAATGTGTGTCTCCTACCAAGACTTCTCTTGAGCTCCCATCTGCACTGTCAACTCTTTACCCAGGATCTCTTCTTGGATGTCTTAAAAGTCCCCAAACTCTACCTGTCTACAATAGAGCTTGTGGGCTTCTCCAGCAATGGTGGTCTTCTTGCATGGCTCTGTGTCCCAGAGGACAGCACCGCCCTCCATCGGCTGCACCAGTGAGCAGCTAAGTGTCACTGTGGGCACTTCCCTCTGCTCCCCACTGCAGTCTCTCCATTACTGCGACTAGTCAGTTCTCCTGAGTAGCTGTGGGAGAACTGACCTCTCTCCAGTTCTTTCACTACAGCCTCCCGACTGTTCTGGCAGCTCCACTGCTGTCCTGCTTGATCCGATTTCCACACCAAAACTCTAATCATGTCACCCTGTCTGCCATCCTAACCCCATGAACCCTCTGTTGGTTTTCTGTTGTTCGTGAGATCATCTCCATATCCAAGACCTGGCCCTCGTGGCCCTGCATGGCTGGCCCACCCCACCTCCATCTTTGTCACCCACCCTCTGCCCTGTCCTTGCTCTCTGGGTTCCATGGCCCCCCAGTCCCCTGAGTTCACTGTGCTTTCTCCCTGATACAGTCTTGGAACATGCTGTTCTCTCTGTCCAGATTATCCTCTTGCTGCTGGCATGCTGACTCTCCAATCTCAGCTCCTTTGTGATTTTTCTCCTTTGTGGTTCTCTAACAACTGGCCTAGCTTCAGAGCTCTTCCTGGGCTGGGAGCCTCATCACCTAATGTGGCTGTCTGATCATTTCTGCCCCCACACTCGACTCTAAGCTGTATGGGGGCAGGTGCCATGTCTGTCTGTGCCTCACTGGGCAACTAGTGCCTAACAAAGCATAGTGCATATAGTCACCACCCACCCACAGAAACTCTCTGAGGACTTAGGTTCTAGCCACTGTCTGGGCTCTGGGAGACAGGAGAGTGAATAGAACATTGACACATAGTCGTATTCAGAGGACACTCATCAATTGTTGAGTGATTGTTCCATTTGTGACTTGCCTTCCAATTCCCCATTGTTCCAGGAAGGACAGAAGTCAGGAGCTGGTGCCCTGCTGCCGGCTTCCAGCATGGAGGGAGGGGAGGGACGAGCTGAGACTCCTGTGCATGGGCGCACTCCTCCTGTAGACATAGGCAAAAATTTTCCAAGGGCTTGTAACTTCAGCCTTCATGTGTTTTATGACTTGTCCTGACAGCCATTTTCACCAAAAGGACTTCCATTCTGCCTCTGAAATCCTCCCTTCCTTCAATCCTCCTTGAAGCCCTCGGAGATGACCTACACCACCCTGGCTCTGGGTGCCGGCTGGGCGCACACATCTGAAGGCTCTGTGGCATCTCTCATATTCTAGGTTAGTCCAGGGCGACTCACTGAAGTTCTGTGGGCTTCATCTTCTTCATCAGCAAAGTGGGGATAATGACACTCCCCTCTAGGGCTGCTGTGGGCATTCAATGAAGTAGCAGAGACAGGGTGCTCTAAACCCAGCAAGGCCCTACAGAAATGGAAAGGTGGTTATTTTTACTGTATTAACACTGCAGTGCTGCTTTCCTTTGCAGATGTCTGTCTGTCTCCCCAGCAGATGACACCCTCTCTAGGTCTCCACTGGGCTTGGTACAGGGCATGTGGAGTCAGGACATGCTCCGTGAAGGCACTAATGACAAAACGCACATCAACAAGGTGGACTGTTCAGGCTACCGAGGATGCGTGGCTCTCTGCTCCCTGTTTGACTCCACTCCCCGTGGGCTCAGATCTCTGATTCCATGATGGCTTTTGCACCCCACTTTGCCATGCTCACAAGAGTGCCTGGCCTCTTCTTTTGTAGGCGGAGACATCCAAGCCCGTGTATTGAAGGCAAAGAGAGGCACGCTGGCACATGGCTGAATCCATACCCTGGAATATTTTGGCTTCAAGTGTCCTAGATTTTCTAAATGTAAAATATTAATCTGATTATTTAAAAGTCATTGGTGAGTGGGTGTGGTGGCTGTAAATCCCAGCACTTTAGGAGGGCAAGGCAGGAGGATTGCTTGAGCTCAGGAGTTTAAGACCAGCCTAGGCAACATAATGAAACCCTGTCTCTGCTAAAAATTTAAAAAAAAAAAAAAATTAGCCAGGCACGGTGATGGACACCTGTAGTCCCAGGTACTTGAGAGGCTGATGGGAAGATTTCTTGAGCCCAGGAGATTGAGGCCTCAGTGAGCTATGAGTATGCCACTACACTCCAGCCTGAGTGACAGAGTGAGACCCTGTCTTAACAAAAATAAAATCAATGCTTATGATAGGAAATGGGAAAGTGCAGGCAAGGGAAAAAGGGTTACCTGTAACTATAACTTTCCTAGATAACCTCTGATAACATTTTGTGCTTTTTTCCAGTCTTTTTAAATGAAAATATTATATATAATACTAAATAATATTTATATTATTTTAGACAGGTAGATATATATGTAGGCATATGTCCATATGACCTATTTATGAAGAGAGGGCAATTTTTGCTTTTTCACTTAATATCTTACAGCACTTATTTACCCACGATGTTAAAAATTCTTTCAAAATGTCGTTTTTAATGGTTGTACCTGTATTATCAATAACTTCTTTTCTAATCAATAGAGTAATATATGCTCAATGCAAAAAAAAAAAGTGAAAAAACACAGAAGCGTACAAAAGGAAAAAAATACCACCACCCGTCATTCACATCTTCAAGGATAACACAGTAGACATTTTGGTGTATTTCGTTCCTATGCATTCTCTTTCCAAACCTGTAGATGTTATTTTTGATGCTGTCAGTCCGTCCATAGTCTTGTAGGCCCATCGTTTTTCTTAGAGGCATGTAGTGAATATTCCCCAGTATTGGTGAATATTCTTGTAGCACATTATTTTTCTTAATAGTTGCAGTCCAGTGCACTGTTTGGATTACTCTGGTTTACTCACCCAATGCTTGATGGTTGGACATCTAGTTTCTTTCCACCTTTTGTTATTACAAACAACATTATGATGAACGTCCTTGTATGAAAGCCTTTGTGTATAACCATGATTATTTCCTTGTACACTGCTTCTTTCGCTCCTCTCCAGAATCTTTAAGGAAGGGACTTTTTGTAAAGCTGTGGGCAGATCTGACAGAATCAACGAGGGCTGAGAGGCACTCAAAGACTTGCAGTGATGCAAGCTATTAGCTGCCTGCCCCTCGGCCTGAAGTGACAGGGAGGAAGCGGATCTGAGGCTCTGAAGCCAGAGGGAATGCCACAGAAGTAACAGCCTCACCCTCCAACTCCCCTGTGACCTTCGCCTGGTACCTCCCATGGGCCAAACCTGACAGGAAATAAGAGGGTAATGGGGCCTTCCCCTGGGGCACAGAGCTGGGTGAAGGAGGCTCTGAGGGGCAGGTAGTCAGCACAGCAGAGCCTCCCAGCCCCCCGGGAGAACCTGTGAGAACACCGGGCTGACAGGGTTTCTCTGAGGGCCCAGGACCGAGGCGTTGCTGTCTGCAGTCGTGGAGGCTAAGAGGGCTTTCGTGCTGGGCGTCCATCCCACAGGCAGGGAGCTGGAGAGGCCTGCCACGGAGAGGATGGGAGGCAGGTAGTAGCCATCTTCCGAGGCTTAGTAGGGCCTCCTCTATTAAAATACATATGAACTGAAGATTTATTTCATTCTCATCACGGCCTTATGAGGTAGGTGCTGCTGTCCTTCCCATTTTCCAGATGAGAAAACTCAGGCACAGAAAAGTTTTCAAAAACCTTGCTCTCACATTTAGTAGAAGGCAGAGCTGGGATCTGAACTTGGATCAGTGGCTCCAAACCCACTGACCTACTACCCTGAACGCAGCCCATCAGCCTCTGACCTTGCAGCACAAACTCGCCACACTCTAAGGGGGAGCAGGTCACTGGTCTCATGTGGTGTCAGGCAGCAGACCCAGCACTTCCACTTTCCCCTCAGCCCACACTCTCTGCTGCCACTCTCTCCAGCTGCGGCAAAGAGAGAAACCACGAACACATTGCAACCTGAAGAGGAGCCCTGCGAAGCCCTAAATCCACGCCAATTGTATTTTCTCTTCATCCCTTGGAAAATAAAAATTGCTGAGTGCCTGCTATTTTTCCTGAAACTGTGTTGCAGAAATCTTCTCCTGGGCTCTGACCCGGGGAGTCAGCTTTCCACCCAAAGCACATTTTTACGGCCAAGTTATTTCTGATTCTTTAAAAGCAAAAGTAGAAGCAAAAAAAAAAAAAAAAAAAAAAGAAAAAAAGTCTGGAAGGAGCAGGCTCTGTTGTAATGTAATGGCTCAGCAAAAATCCCCAGCCACTGGGTCTGTGCTCGGCCCCATCCTGACAGTGGGGAACGTGGGAAATGTCTTGAGCAGCATCGTCAGGGCTGGGGAGATGGGGGCTCCAGGATGCAGACAGTCCCTTGCACTTCAACTATTCCATGGGTCCAATAGGGAGGGATGGAGATGATGTGATGTTGAACGGAGAGGATCACACAGCCTGGTAGAGGAATGGACAATGTACAGCTCTGACTTTGAACTTTAAAGGGCCTCCTCTTTCCTCGTTCTAAGTGAGTTGCTACCTGGGGCATCATAAAAATGCCTTTGGATTTGTGTTTGAAATCGTGTGTGTAGGTGGTTTGTGTATTTGTTGAGCCTGTGTTTGGGAGTGTGACTTTCTGGGTGTATCTGAGGACGGGAACCATGCTGGTCTTGCTTGCTGATATACCTCTAGTCCGAAGCATGCTTCCTGGAATGTAGCAGGTGCTCAATAAATGTTTGTGGACTGTTTAAATGTTTGTGTAGAGTCTCTGTATGTGTTGAATAAGTCTGTGTGCAAGAGTCAGAGGCAAAGTGTCTGTGCCTCTGTGCGGATGGTGCCCCAGAATGTCAGCTTCCTGAGGGCAGGGATCATGATTGGCTTCATTCACTGGCATGCCCCAAGGACCTAAATAGTGATTGTGTACAGCTGCCTGCCTATGTGGGTGTCACAGAGTGTGCTGGGCGTGAGCTGAGTGTGTGCATAGCACATGAGATCATATGTGTGAGTGTCCTTGGATATCTTGGTGCCTGAACTTTCAGATGTGAATATATCTGCATTTGGGAGCAAGTGTACATGCTTTTTTTGTGAAGATATGGGGAAAAAAAGTATGCGAAGGCAACCACAGGGCAGGTGACTGGAAGCAGAAACATCCAATAACTGTCTAGGGATATCTTTATAAATATGTCAGGATCCTCTCCTGCAGGCTCTGTCCTCTCTGCCAATGGCCCTGGCATGTCTGAATCTGGGTCTTAATTGTAGACCCCTTCAGCCATGAATGCAG
This sequence comes from Hylobates moloch, assembly GCF_009828535.3. Classification (NCBI taxonomy): domain Eukaryota; kingdom Metazoa; phylum Chordata; class Mammalia; order Primates; family Hylobatidae; genus Hylobates; species Hylobates moloch. The sequence continues at coordinate 38,990,904 of NW_026652295.1, read as the reverse complement.
CTTAGATTCAATTATTAGGAAGGACCTGAGGGCAGAAGACTGGACTTTTTGGCAGAAAGACTCATTATTTACCTCTCTGGCTGTGACAGACCCTTCCAGCTGTGTCCCGTCTCCTGCTTACACTTCCAGTGCCATTTCCCTCCACTCAGTCTCCAGGGCTTCCCTGACGGTGACAGAGCCTTTTGGTGGACACAGATCTATAGGCACACTGTTGTAGAGTCAGCGTTGCCCCCAGACAGCCTAGAGCTTGTCTTCTTGCCTCTTTCCTCCAGTCTCCACCCTGTCCTCCCATCCTTTGCTCCCCTCAGCACCCCAGTAGGCAGACACCCCAAAAGTGATTCTCTCCTTCTTCAAGGTCAGCTCCCTCTCAGGGCTGTTCCCCAACACTAAAGATGATAAATAGCTGTTGTGGCCTGAGACTGGGGAAATGACATTTTTCTAGCCTTCTAAGAATCCCCTGTGTGCCAGCTGTTGATGTCCTGATCTTGTTTTTTTGATCATCCTTGCTTCCTGGGGAGCCCAAGGCCCTCTCTGCAAAGGCCATGCATCAATCCTAGGGAAGACAGGAAGGTGAGGGTGGGGCAGTCGGGGAAGTGTTATGGAAAATCTAGGACGCCTGTGCTGCAGAGCCTCCTTGATGCAGGTGTGGAAACTGAGGCACTGTCAGGCACTCAGCTCTTCCCTTCCGAGCCCTTTCCTATTGTAAGTACATTCTCTTCTGTTCCCCATAGACATGATGTCACTTTGTGTTCTGTGTAGTACAAGGGACTTATTAGATGCTAATATGATAATGGGTGACTGAGAAAAGAAGAAAACAGAGTGCTTATATGACTCCTGCTGGAAAACAAAGGCACAAGACAGCTTTGGAGGCAAATGTCTGGATAGGGATGGGAGCACAGGGAAGGCTCACAGAAGAGAGAATGGAGGGCAGAGCAGAAAAGACGGTGTAGAGCCTGGATGAGCAGGAATTGATGAGGAGAACAGGTTGAGCCTGGTTGACTAAGAGGAGATGCTGGAAGAGAGAGATGCTGGGGTCCTCAGTGGGTAAGAACCAGGGAGTGGCTTTCTGGTAAGGGACATCTGGGGGAACTGCAGAGGGGCTCTGAAGCTGAGGCAAGGGGCAGAGGCAAAGGTGGAAACAGAAGGCAAACAGACTTAGGTGTGAGGTGGGCCGTCAGCAATGGCTGCAGAAGGGCCTCATTTTGGGATGCTGTAAACTTCTCTCCTCCCAGCGGCATGCCCCTTTTGGCAGAGCCAGGTGAGGGACTGACTCCTTTGCATGGTGCCCCCTCGATTGCAAAGCTCTATTACATCCAGTCACCCAACACCAGCCCAGGAGGTGTGTCGGGTGTGAGAACCCTTACATTATAGGTAGGGAAGGCACTGAGTAATTAACTGGATTTTCAAGGCCCATCGGTAAGGAACTGAAAGCCTGAGATTATTAGTTAGGTCTTTTTAATAAGCACCTACTATGTGCCAGGTGCTTTTGAAGTGCTGGGACTAGAGTCAAAAACCACCCAGATCAACTCCTTGCCCCAAAGGGTCTTATATTCTAGCAGGAGGAAGCAGAGGATAACACAAAAAAACAATCAGGAAGATGCTTTTAAGCACCAATACAGAAGATAAAATAGATTAGTGCAGATGTGGGTGGCAGGATGATGGAGGTCAGGGAGGGGGCCCTTTGAGAGGCCTCTCTGAGGACACTGCATCTGACCTGAGAGCCGAATGATGAGGGCTGGGCATGTGAAGACCAGGGCAGGGAAAGAGGGGTCCAAGCAGGAGGACTAATCAGTGCAAAGATTCTAAGACTGGAATAAGCTGAGTCCAGGGTGTCTGGAGCTTCCTGACCAAGGGTGGTCCCAAGGGAAAATGAATAGGCAGAGACCGAATCACACAGGGCCTTGCAGGCTGCAGTGGGGGCTGTGGCTTTTACCCCTGGTATAGCGGGAGCCACTGAAAGGTTTTAAAACAGTGGGCTGACCTCACCTGATTCCGGTTTAGATGGGTCTCTCTTGCTGCTCTGTGGAGGGCACATTGGAGGTGGGCCAGAATGACAGGATAAATTAGGAGACTAATGTGGTCCAGGTGAGAGAGGATGGTGACATGGACCAGGCAGTAGCAGTGGAGGTGGTAAGAAGGGGTTGGATTCGGGATACATTTTGGAGGTAGAGCCAAAGAGACTTACTTAACGATGGATGGGCTCTTTGGTGTGAGAGGAAGAGAGGAATCAAGAATGTCTCTTAGGCTTTTGGCTTGAGCATCTGGATGGGTGGATGGTGGGGCATTTCTGAGTTGGGAGAGGCTCCAAGCAGGGAATGTATTGGCATATTTGGAGTGAGAAGAGGGAATGTATTTTTCTGTTTGGGTTTAAGGTGCCCAATAGATATCCAAGTGAGGTGGCAGGTTGGCAGTGGGATGTGTAGTTTCAGTGGGGTTTGGAGGAAAGGGCTGGGCTGGAAGTAAATGTGAAGAATCTTCATCCACTAGAAGGTGTTGGAAGTCGTATGACCAGATGTGATCATCTCAGTAGAGTGTAGACACAGAAGAGAAGAAGGCTAAGGATCAAGCCTTAGGCAATCTGACAATGAGAGGCCTGGGAGCTGGCAAAGGAGGCTGGAAAGGAACAACCCGTGCTGTTGGGGGTAAACTGACTGGCTCATACATTAGAGCTAGTCAACATGGCTGTGTGCTATTCCCTGGAGGCTTCTAGATGATGGAGGCTTCAGGAAGGAGACAGGGCAACCGTATGGATGGCCATGAGGAGAGTGGGCAAGATGAGGACTGAAACTTGGCTTTGAGAAGATGTCGGGTGGTCAGGGGTGATCTTGAACAATGCCTGTTTCATGGAGAAGTAGGAGTAAAAGCCCAACATGGAGAGAGGTGGGGATGAGGCAGTAGAGATGGTACTGACTAGTAAATATTTTGCTATAAACAGGTGTGCAGGGTCATAGAGGGACTGGAAGCCAACATGGGGTCAAAGGAAATTTATTTGTTAAGATGTTAAATAGGGAGCCATGTTTTTCAGTGAGATAATCCAGAAAGTGAGAAAATGCAGGTCAGCTGGTAGCATAGGGATTGAGGAAGAGATGGGTCTCTGATTTCGTTGACTTCTCTGTGAAGTGTGTATCAAAGCTATTGTCTGGTGAGGAGGACCAGGCAGGGAAAATGATGATTTGAGGAATGATGGAAAATGTTGAAAAGTGAATTAGGAAAGTATAGGAACATTACCTGGAAAGGTTCAAAGGTCTGCCCAGTTATTAGAACTAGCCTACCTGTGTGTTACTCCCTAGAGGGCTCTAGATGCCAGTCAGCTGATGGATGCAGGTGCCAAGCAGATGGATGACTGGGTTTAACCAGGGTTGGGGATTTCCGGGTGAGCATGAAGGAGGGCGATAAGTCCAACGGCAACAAGAGTACTTGGAAGAGGATGGTTTTTGGGTTGGTCCATGAATTCTGGGCTGAGTAATAGAAGAAAATAAGAACACTGTTTCATCAACAGTGAACAAGATGAATGGATTGGGGCTCTCAATCAGGTGGAAGGATATTTGGCATAGGAGTAGAGAGTGAGATAGGAGATGGCAATCATGGGGCTGCTTGAAATAAAGCTTTCAGAGGTGAGGTGTTATGGATGATGATGAGGTCTAGGCTGTGGCCATGTGAGGGGATGTTGAAGGATGAGGTCCTTGGTGTTAAGAGGGTCAATGGACTAAGGGGCCTGGGTGTTGGACAGGTAATCTGCCAGGATATGAAATTGTCAGGAATGATGGCAGGGATAGTTGTGGAGACACACAGGAAGCCAAGTGCTGAGGTCATCAACTGATGATTAATCTTTAATTCTTGGAATTTCAAAGTCATATAATGAAGGGTTTTAAAGCAATTTGTAAGACTCTACTCTTTTTCAAAGGCAGCATTTTGAGGCAGCTTAAATAGAAGAAAGAAGCCCTACTCTTTGGAAATGGGGGTGGGGAAACTAAGCCCCTTGCTCTCACCTCCACCCTGAGCAGCCTTTGAGAGGGCTCCAAGGAACTTTCCATGGCACACAGTGAGAGAAATGCTGATCTGGTCCAAGGCCCCTGATTTGACATTCGAGGAGCAGGAATGTTACTTATCCCGACCCTGTTAGGTACAGAGCTGGGAATAGAACCGGGTGTCCTGTCTACCCCTGGACCTGAGATCCATAACTACTTCAAACCTGCTTTCCCATCTTGTGTTGTTTTTCCCTAAGATTCCTAACACTCTACTTTGTGTTGTAAACACAGGACTGACCCCGACGTTAGCAAGAAGCTCCTCTCTGGCTGTCCCTAGGGGAGGTCCATTTCACCCTTTTGGGCTTTTCCAGAACCACAGGACAGCACTGTCTTGTCAGAACAGCAGGTGAGGCTCTGGTGAAAGGCACACTGGCCTGGCCAGTAGACACACCTAGTGATTGTGTCCGCCCTTGTTGGGCCAGATCAGGGTACAGAGATCAATCGTGACCTGAGACTGGTCCCTGACTGGGGTTCTAGAGCCTGGCTTGATGAGGATAAGGCAGGATTGACCTACAAGCTGGAAGTTAGTGTCTGGAGGTGAGGCCAGCATCCAGTCAAATGGACTGTCAAAGCGAGACATCAGTCTAGTTGAGAGGTAGACGCTGGCTGCAAGGCGGTGGGGCAGAAACCAGACTCCAAGAGATGGAGGGGCAGGAGGAGGCTTGAGACAGAGCTGGGGCTTCTGGAGGTTCTGGAGAGCTCAGGAGGCTATTTATGGGTCCCATCCGGCCTCGTCCATTGTAGGGTGGGTGCTAGACAGACTCTTTATGGGGGAGCATGTCCAGGCCAGTAGGTTAAGCCCTGAAACGAGAGGTGTGAAGGCAGAGGGCAGTACTCAAAGCCAGCTGGGCATCCTGTCTGCCCACACACAGTGGAATGCCACCTAGCCCGGGATATAGAAAACAGTGTCTCTGCCCTTGGGAAGCAGCTGGTAAGCATTAGACAAGTGCCATTTCCTCAGCCAAATGAGTCAGGGTTCAAGTCAGGACTCCAAGTACAGAGGAATGCCTGGCAGGAAACTGGAGTGGCATGCAGGGAAACTGAGGCAGAAGGTCAAGGTGGGCTGGCAAGTGCAGGGGGCATCTATAGAGGGACATGCTTCCCGTCCCTGATACCCAGTCTTGGCTTGGGTCCCAGTGCATAGAGGACTCCAGGATGTTGTTTCTCTCTGCTTTGAATGTCCTTTCTGAGATGTCACCAGGGTTAGGCTCTTTCATATATCAGAGTCTCCCTGCTCCCCTCTCCCTGACCACCCTGTCCAAATGAGCTCCTGCGCCTCAGTCCTCATTCCCCCGCATGCCTGTAACCTGCCTGATGCTTCACTGAAGCACTTAGCACTACCCAACATCCCATATATGTTTTCTTGTTACTGTCCACCAACCACACTAGTGCTAGAATGGAAGCTCCCCCAGGGTAGGGAATTTCTTTTCCCCTCTGCTGGGCAGTGAGTTGGGAGGCGTGTTCCTGTGACCCCCTCCTCCCCTCCTCTAAATTCTTCTGGGCTTGGGAACTGATTCTGGTTATGATAGAGAGGCCGGCCTCCAGTGCCCTCCTTGGGGTCCTGTTGCCTCTGCCCTGGCCCCCAGCAGAGGAGGTGTCCCTGGCTGCCATGCAGTGATGCCCACCTCTCCCTGAGAACAAGGCTGTTGCAGGCCTGAGGGCAGATGAGTAGTGCCGGGTCCTGGAAACCCCAGGCTGGTTGTATCGAGGCTGAGAAGCCTCAGTAAGTGGCTCTAAAGATAACTGTTTTCATTCTAAGTGAAACAACCGGCTCCAAGGAACCTCTATTTAAAAACCACACACATAAGCCAGATCCATCTCTTGTTAAATTGTTGCACATGTGGATGTGATTTAACCTGGCAGGTTCAATGTGCTTCCAGCTCAGTGCCAGAGAGGGGGCTGAGAGAGGAGCTGGGACAGGAGAGGGGAGCAGGGGGACCTGTGGGGTGGGGACAGCTGAGCAGGAAGGAGAGCAGGTTCCAGGACAGGCAAGAGGAAGGGACTGCACCTTCCCGCCCTTCCCGCTTCACTCACCCTTGGGACTCAGGGGAGGGCTCTTTCATGTAGGAAATCCTGCCCAACTAGTCCCATCACCCTAAATCATCCTCCCCCTTCCTCCCAATTCCAGAGGATTGGTGTCTTGGCTTAAAGGTACCTTAGACCACAGGGTCCCTTTCCTTGATTTTCCAGAGAGGGAAACAGACACTCAGAGAGGGTAAGCTGCCTACCCAAAGTCACCCAGCAAAATAGAGTGGAGCCAGAGCCAGGATGCTAGGGGCCCTCTGGCTACTCTTTCTTTGGCCCTTCTAGGGAGGAAATCTTGTGTCTTCCACAAGGTGATGGCCTTGACAGGGGCAGGAGCCCCACCTGTCTCTTTCCTTGCCCTCCAGGTGCACTCTAAGATGGGCACCTAGGGAACATTGTTAAATTCGTGGGGTCCCAGGGAAAGAGGAGAGATATTGAGGTGGGGAGAATGAAGCAGCTTGAGCAGACCAGGCCCCAGAGAACAAGTGAGCATCAGTGTTGACGGTGTGTCACACCCTCTTCTGCTCTAGATCCTGCAGTGGCTCCCAGGTTCACTCAGAGTAAAAGCCAAAGCTCTCTCAATGACCTGCAAGGCCCTACGTGACCCCCATCTCCACTGCCATGGCTTCCCTATCCTCTTTGTCCTCCTCTTCCCCCTCATCCCCCTATGGCCACAGTGGCCTCCTGGCTGTCCCTCCTGTACACCATGCACATACCCCTCACCTTATGAGGCCCATATATGCGGACGAGACAAGGATATGAGGCATCACCCAAAGCCTGAAGAGAAGGCAGCCAGATCGAAGCCAGGGAAGCCGGGAAGTCAGGGAGGGAACAGAGGGCCAGAAAGTCAAGAAGTCTCCCCCGCCCCAGGCAGGTTGGCAGCAGCGGGAGCTTAATGCCCATTCTCTGAGCCCAGGAGCAAGTCTCTGGTGGCAGGGTTCCCTGATGTTCCAGTCCTGAGAGGGCTAGTGGGTGGTATGAGCAAACCCAGGCCTGGCTATGAGGGGCAGCTGCTGAGAGTGGGCCATATGCTGTGGCCTGTGCCAGCCATGGTGAGCTCTAGAGGGAGAGCAGGGAATCAGCAGCTCCGAGAGTGTCAGCAGGGCTGAAGAGAGGCAAAGAGGAATGAATTTTCACGTGAGAGTCTTGAGAGTGACTTGAAAATCTGTTCCCATGGGGGTCCTTCTGCAGGAGAGCCACAGGTGAGCTCTGGGGGCCACAGGGCTCTGAGGGTGGCTGCGTGCTGAGCCTGGGCTTCAGACTGGCAGCCCTTCTTCTCTCCATCAGGCAGCTGCAGCCTCGCTGCTCCTCCTCCATCTCTCCACACTGGTGGTGGCCTGAGGCATGGACACGGCCATAAATAATAGTAATAACCAGAGAGTCTGTTCCAAGCAAGATGATTTTATGAAATTACATTTTTGAAAAGGTTAATTCTTCCCTCTCCCCACTTGTACTCCAATCTGCAGAGGCAAATGTGGATTAATTGGGCCCATTTCCTCCCCGGCCTCCACGGAACCCTGACGAGATATGCTTCCACTGCTGAGCTTGCTGCAAAGCAGTAGGTGCGGGGCCCTTCTTCCCCCTGGAGCTGACTGACCTCCGGGCACTGGGCTGCAGGCTCCAGGCAAGCGGCGGCCCTCCCTCTGCTGCAGGCAGAGAGGCAGAGAGGCAGAGAGGGAAGGAGCAGAAAGGCGGGAGAGGTCGTGGGGAAGTGGACTTAGGGAGCAGCAGCTGGGGCTGAGGTGGTGCAAGTGGGGAGATGAGCTGGGGGCACCGGGGCATGCCTACGGAGTGCAGCAGTGGGTAAGTCACAGGTGGGGAGTGAGTAGATGGAGACAGATGGACAGAGATGGGAAGGAGGAGAGGTGGGTCAGCTCTCTCTTTTGTCTCTACTCTCCACCTTTCTGTCGTTATTTTTCCCTAAGTAAGCGGGAGAAGACAGACCCTGAGGGAAGGCGAGAAGAGTGGGTAAGGACAGTTCGCTTGGAGTTCTAAGTGTATCCTTCTGCCCTCCTCCGGGGCCTCCTCGTCAGCACCCAGGCAGCCCTGCCTCATCCTTCAACCCTTTCCCAGGCTGCGCTGCTGCCCTCCTCCCCCACTTTTTCTCCTTCTCACCCATCTCCTCCCCTGTGTGTCCCAGACGCTGCCACCTCCTCCAGGCACAATCTCCCTTCACCGGGCCAAGCTGAGGTGGGTTGAGGAGAGCCTGGAGACTGGGTGTTAGGAGATCTGCAGGTGTCTCTGCCTCTGCCTCTTCTTAACTGCATACCTCAGATGGGCACTGCCCCACTTGGGTCCTCAGTTTCGCCATCTGTGGAGTTAAGAGGTCCAGTGAGCTTAATCCAAGTCCCTTCCAGCTCTGAAGTGTGATGATTGTTGAATTGGTGCTTAGAAGAACAGGGTGCTCTATTGTTCTGTCGTTCGTGTTTTTGTTTTCTGGTGGGAGGTCTTTATTGGTTTTCAAATACACTAAAGCGACAGCAGGGATGCAGAGAAGGCAGTGAGAGGGAGGCAGGCAGGGTGGGGCGTGCCTGCTCGTTCCTGGTGTGCTGTAAGGTGTATGTGTGCCTATAGTATAGACAGGGGTGAGAGAGGTGCTTGGTAAATATCTGTAGAAGGAATGGACTTTACAGCAGGCTATGTGCTTAGTGCTATGTGAAATCTTTATGCCAACACCTTGAAAGCAAAATAAAATTCAACATTATCAGTTCAACTCTCCACCAACAAGTACTTTCTTTTTTTTTGACTGAGTCAGTTCCCTTCCTTTGGTCTGCTCCTAACTTTTCACACTTCCTAGAATGTTCCCTAATTCTAATCATCCTCTAACCCTATTGCCCTGAAACCCTGAGGGATAGAGAAATGCACCTGCCCTCAAGGAGGCAGAGGAGGTAGAAATTCCTTCATACTAGACCTGAGGTCTGGAACTACCCCTAAAACACAGTGGGTATAGGGAAGAAGCCTTAAGTCCTCCTAAAGGTTGTAGGGATCATGGAGGGCTTCCTGGAGGAGATGTTGAAGTTGAGCCTTGAAAGATGGGAATAATTACACTCTATGGGCCACAGAAGGCTTGACAAATGGCTTGGTCAAGGGACAGAATGGCAGGCAGCTGCCTAGGGTGTGGTGGGGACAGGTGGAGAGTTGATGTGTTGTATACCTGGGACTCAGGTTCTCAGAAGCAAGAGGTCCAGGAAGGCTTCCTGCAGGAGGGAGGCTTCAAGGATAGGTGGGTTGTTTCAGCAGAGGACAGGATCACTTCTCATGGGGGTGCTGGTGTCAGGAAGGAGCAAGGCAGAGGGATTGGAAGACAGTGGGGATGGCGTTGGGGGTTGGGGGCTAGGCAGGTGGCCAGCAGAGTGGGAGAAGACAGGTCTGGTCTGGAAGGAAGATTCAGGGCTCCTTGGAACCCCTTCCTTGCAGATTCTGGGCAGGGCCAAGCCACCCATTCCCTGGTGTAAATTCCTCCTGACAGGTGCTCTCCTTGTTTATTTCTGTTCACAGAGCAGGGAAGACCTATTTCCCTCCCAAGAGCCTATTTATTCTACTTTCTCATTTTCCAATCCAGTGACTTTATGGCTTTTTTTGGTTGGCTTTCGTCTTCCCAACAAGAGAAAACATTCCCTCTCCTTTTCGACCTGTGGCTAGGGAAGAACTGGGGACTGCTGCTGTGACTGGGGAGCTTGGGGACTGCTATGCTGAGCCCTTACCCTACCCACCAGCCAGAGGAGTCTGGGGCTTCCACCCCACACCAGGCTCAAGGCTGAGATTGGGGAAAGGGGTTTAGGAGGGTTGGGTGATTCTGACTGCTCAGGGGATGCAGAGAAAAAATAGGATTTGGATGAAAGGCACAGGATACCTCCAGCAGACAGCTGGGAAGGATGGGCGCAGCACTCCATGTGGCAATACACAGTGGGCCTGGTAGCTTCCTTTGGTTTTATCCTGACATGTATCTTTTTACACTTCCGAATCCTAGCCATCCCATCCTTGGATTCACTGATGAAACCTGTTGACTTTTCCCTATCAACGTCACAGTTCTTTGGGCTTCCAGCCATCCCTTCTGGTCATCTTTCCAAAAGTCAGAGGCCATGCACCTTTCACAGCTATCTGCCTACTTCCCTTTCCCATCTGCTGACTTTTTCAGGACGTGTGCATTTTGCAGAGATGGAAGGATAGGCTCCATGGAGTTGCCATTTAGTGAGATGAGGAAGGCTGCAGGAGGAACAGGTGTAAGGGGAGAAGCAAGAACTCATTGACGCCCTGCCAGGTCTGGAGCACCTGTGAGGCACCCCAGTGGTGATGTCAGTGAGAGTCAAATGGTGAGTCTGGAGCTCAGGTGAAGCCAGGGCTGAGGGCATGAACTTGGGGCTCTTTGGCATAAAATGATCTACTCACCATGGAACTGGATGACCTCCCCAAGGGAAAGAGAATAGAAAAGGCCAAGAAGGGCCAGAAGCAATTCAACTTTTGCTGAAAGACCAGCAAAAGAGACTGAGGCAGACAGGCCTGAGAGGAAGGGGACCCAGAATTAATGCCTGGCATGGCTGGCCCCTGGTGGTCTTCAGACCACTTTACACATTGGTTCATGTCCTCAGGGAACAGGCCAGAAAGAACACAGATTGAATCAGGATCCCAACGCCATCCCTTCCCAGGTATGTGACATTGGGCAATTTACTCTGCCCCTCTGAACCACATTTCCTCACTCTGCATCCAGAAGATAAAACCTGCAAACACCTAGTAGCCACACCATAAATGTCAGTTCCCCTTCCCTCCCTACTCTTCCTAAAATAAAACCACCGTGGCATGCATCATCTCAGAAGGAAGTCATACAGCACTTGAGATATGTCTTTAAATACATTATCTTACACTTGCCCACACCAAATCTCATCTGTCACTTTTCTGCCCACTCGTACACACCCTTGTGGGATTCTGTAGCGTATCCCCATTGGCTTGACATTTCATTCCCTCAAAAAACTTAGTGCCATTTGCACATCCTCAGCTTTCACTGCGTAACTCCCTTTTCCAGATGATTTATTAACATTTCAAATGAGGCGGCCTCATCCTAACCACGGGACACTTCTGTTGTTCATTCTTCACCCAGAGAAGTGCCCAGCAAGTTCTCCAACCCTCTACCCATTCCTTACCCAGGCACAGGTCCGCTGAGACGCCCTCCCGCCATCCTCCCAAGCCCATCCTCCCGATGGGCTCGTAACCCTGAAGGAATCTGCCACAAGGCCTCACTACCCGCTGAATTCCCCAAGGAGTCTCTGTGCTCCAGAGCTCAGGGGTCCCGCCCTTTGTTAGAGATGCATCCAGCTCTTCTTGCACAGTCAGGAAGTGAAACTCATTTGCCCAGGGGTCTTGAGTTCCTTCTAAGATTACTCATTGGGTGGGTGTTGTGTTCCCACTTGATTCTGCTCATCCTCTGTGGACGGCACACTATCTCCCCACAGACCTCACAATTTCAGTTCATACCAGCCCCACTCCCACTGCCCACTGCCCACACCTGCATCTTTGACTCGAGGGCCTTCTAGACTTACACATTCTGCAAAGGAAAGTACATAGGCCAGAAGGGCCAAGAAACTTATGCCCCTGGAGCAGCCCTCAAACAATGACTGATGGGCACTCACCTTCCAGCACCCTCCCCCCACAGGAGGGAGGGGTAGCACTGATGTGAATGTCTCTGCCACCTCTGAGTTCCCCAGTGGGGCTGAGTTCCCCAGGGGGGCTGAGCTCCCACTGCCCCTTTGTAACTAGCTTGATAACACATTTATTAGCTGGGTTCTTTTTCCCTTTTCATTTCCCCTACTCCCCTCCCAGATTTTCAAAATCCACCTCCCAAATAAACTGTGTGCCCTTGAATCTTTGTCTCAGGATCCCCTTCTGGGGCACTTAAACCAAGACCCTTGGTCAGCCCACGATAACCAAGTGACTTTGAGCTACAGCTTTCCTTATTTGCCCTGAGTTCTTCCAGGGCTTAAAGTCCAGACGTTGGGTGTACTCTACCTCAATAGTTCTCTCCAGCTCTAAGGAGCAGCCTGGCCTTGTCCAAGACCTTGGGGGCACTGAGCCAGAGAATTCTCCTCTATGAGAGGGCATTTCAGAGCCTTGCTGTCGATGTTGGAGGGGTTTATCTTATCACTAGCTGCATTGTCTGCTGACTTATCTCTGTCCAGGGGAGTGGGGCCCAGCTGCAGACAGCAAACATATTGAGTAAATTTCTAATGAACTGATTACTCAGCTTAGCATTTTAACTGCAGCATTAAGCATCCTCTCACCCCTATAAACATGTTGAACTACTGAAGGGATTATGGCTTCCAGACTGGCCACTCTGTCACTGGGAAAAAATAATCTCGAGATTTAATCAAAGTCAAAACCACGAACTGCAGTAGGGAAGGGGCTTTTTCTCTCCATGATGCCCGGGAGAAGGGGGAAGTTCATAGATATCCACACTGACTTGGGAACTACTTTGAGATGTCATCTTGTCCATCCTTCTATGTCTGGGCGTACACAGACCCACTTGGCCTGATAGTTGAACATTTTATAGACATGATCTACCTGAAAAATATCCCTTTTGTAGCTAGAATAGTAAACCGAAGAGGAAGTAGTTTAATGATCTTTCTTTCCTACACAAGGTTGGAGTGTGATGACAAATGTGAATGCAGAATTCTGTGAGTGCCTCAAATCCTTTTCTGGGGTCTCTTACATTAGTCAAGGCTATATTTGAACTCTCATTGCATCTTCTCAAAACTCTGATCTCTCTTGAACCCCATCAGCCTCTGTGTGATTAGGCTGAGGAGCGAGTATGGATGGCAGAGCCCACCTGGGCAACTCTTAGCTGGACATACTCTTCAATGTCTGAGGGCTAGAGGGGCCTACAAGGACCACATTCCTCTGAGAGAAGGATCAGATGTCGCATTTCGTGGCTCTGAGCTCATGGACTTAGCTCAGACGTGCTTCCGTACAGGCCTGGATGATGGGTGGGCAGCAGCTGAGAACAGTGGTCTGATACCTCGTTCCTGAGGAATAGATCCCAGGGATGGGAGTGGAGGAGCGTGTATGGCTCCAGAGAGCCAAGGCCCTTGCCCCTCCAAGTATGCTCTTAGTGAGATCAGAGTCCAGGGAGCACAGAAGTGCAGTATCTAGGGCCCATCAGACTCCCTGAATCAGGATCTGCTCTTTTCTGGGGTCCGCTGGGTGATTTGTGTGCACATTACAGTGAGAGAGGCACCGGCCTAGCCCTCTGGAGAAGCTGCCAGGAGGGACTGCTTTGGGGCTCAGCGGGTGGGGGCAGGATCCATTGGGGAGCCCTTGCTCCTTAGTTTGGGCCTGCATTAGACAGCTGAAAATTAGAGACCAGCCACCGATCGCACAGCTTGGCAGAGGCCTCTAAAATGAGAGTGCTCAGCTGACCCTGTCTCCTGGATCGGCACCACACTCCATCCGTGTCAGGGCCCGCTGTCTGCTTTCTCATAAATCCTTCCTCCTGGGATGAAATTGTTTCCTTTATGATGAGGAGGCAGTTGGTACTGTCTCACTGCTAAGCAGAGGTGACAAGAGGGCCACAGCTAGCTCCCGACCCTTTGGAGCTGGCACGGGTGCACAGAAAGCCCCTCAAGATCCCCTTGGTAAAGGTTTTGCCAAAGGAGATAGCAACTTCTGCCTACTGTGCATGCTAAGACAGCCCGCACTCCTGGCAGGGAGAGGGGACAGAGGCGGCTATTCTCTCTGAGCCAGGAATGCTGACAGGCTCAAGAGGGAGGGTGATGTGGCAGACAGGAGACTGTGTGTGACCTTGAACTTGGAACCCAGGATGCTTTCAGGGATTCAGATGCTCCTCAGGGGGATTTGGGATATAATGTCAGAACCTGTCTCAAAGCCTAACTGAGACCTGAGAATAAAGGGAGGGAAGGAAGACCTGCTTCCATCTGGAAGCTGCCAGGTAATCTTCCTTCCCCCCTCTCATGCCCATATCATGGAATCGCTGCTTCTCATTTCCTGCCACTTCTGAGCCTTGGTTTCCCTAGAGATAAAATGGGGACAGCAAGAGTAAGTTCTGCATAGGTGTGAAGTTATAATTAGATGGGCTGGTTTGCGAAAAACTCCTCAAATAAAGGCTGGCACACAATAAGTGCTCAATAAATGGATCCGTTGCTATTGTTCTTGTACCCTCATTGGCTTCCCATCAGACGTCAAGGCTGTCTCTTCTGCAGATCAAGCACCTCCCACCTCACCTTCCCCAAGAAGTGCTGTGACCCCAGGAATCATGGGTGAACCCCAAGGTGGAAGCCATTAGGGTGCCACCAACTCTGCCAGCGCAATAGTGGGCAAGTCCAGGAAGGAGACAGAGCAGGGAGGGCAAAGAAACCCAGGTTCAAGGGAGAGAAGATGGTAGAAGGGAGGATGGAAATGAAAAGCAGAGAGATGGGAAAAGGCATCACTCCAACATCTACAGCATAGCTGGTATTGACACACGTTTTCTATTTTATGCCCCACAACAACCCTTAAAGTAAGTGTTAGGCACCCATTTTGTGGATGAGGAAAGTGAGGTCTGAGAGGTGAAATAACTTGCCAGAGTCAGGCAGCGAGTGAGTGGCTGATGAGTTGTCACAGACTCTTTCTCCTCAACCACCCTGGTGCCTTCTGGGCTTTGGGGGAGGAAGTGAGAGTTCTAAGAACGGGGAGAGGCCAAGGGAACAGAGGGACAGTGGCTGCAGCAGGGACAGGGAGCTGGCAGTGGCGTGGGCACAGCCCCTTAGGCACCCTAGTCATGTCCAGGAGTCCTTGGCAGGCCTGCGCCACCCGGGAGCCCATTACTGTCACTTATCTGCCTGTACTCTGAGTTCCTCTGAAGTCCTCCTCCACCCCAGCCTGAGCCATCCCCAGGGAGCTGGCCTGGCCAGGAGGGGGAGGCAGGGCCTGGGGTGGAGCTGAGATGGGCAGGACGAGGGCGGAGGGGTGTGCAGAAGGAGGGCGCAGTGGGGGAGGCTGCTGAGGCCGCTGGAGGGAGCTGAGTGCTGACTTCAGAGGAGCTAGCAGGTGTTGTCATGGCAACAACAGACTAGGGGCATCTTTGAAAAAGAAAAAAGAAAAAGAAATAAAAAAAAGTTTGGCGGTTTTATTTGCTGTCTTTGTACCCCTTGCCAAAAGGAAAAGTAGAGATCTTGGGGAGTGCTGGAGATGGTTGGGCAGGCAGGTGGGAGTGTGTCAGGGACAGGCTTCCCCCAAGGGGAGGAGGATGTGGTTCCACCCCTGAGGATGGTGGAGGCTCCTCCACGTGGTCCCCAGGGGCCTCCAGAACTTAGCATTTTCTCCTGACTCTGGTCCATCCATCTGTGTTCCAGGACCTCCTTTGAGAACCTGGGACCTCTATGGGACTTCTCATCCGGGTCTGGTTCTATTCAGGTCCTGCCAAGTGACCAGCAGAGAAACCCTCTTTAGACTTGGGCCTACCGGGAGGAGTGAGTTTCAGAAGCCAAGCTTCCCCATGTCCCATCCTCCCCACCCCTGCCTGACAGTAACTCCTTTTCTACATGACAACTGACACTAACACAAATGGCAAAGGGATACAAGTGCCAGCCCCCATGTCACACTGCCTGGCTGCAGAACCCAGCATCTCTTCTAGCTGCTTGGGCAGGCTGGGTAACTGGTAACTGCTCTGTGCTTCAGTTGCCCGCTTGTGAAATGAGGACAATGGCTAGATCCAGCTCACTGTGTTGCTGGAAGGATTAGACTAGTGAACATACGTAAAGCACTTAGAACAGCATCATTGCATGGTCTGGCCTGGTGCTATAGGATTTCAGCAATCTTCAACTTTAGGGCTGTGAAACTGAGGCTTTGAATGACAGGGTTGTGGGACTGAGTCTTCACCCTTCATCTCCTGCCCCCGGGCACAGGAACCTCTCAGATCTGAACACTGCCCTTCTGCTACCCTAACCTCACCCAGGGAGCCTTTGGCACAGTCACTGGGCAACTGGAAGGGACAGGCGAGCCCTATCCTTAGGTCTGCCTTCGTGGTCTGTTCACTGGGCTTACATGTACACCAGACTCCCGGGGTCTCAGTTTCTCAAAGGTGCTTTCCATCCCCAGCAAGAAAAATAAGCAAATTCAAAGCAAACTGATTTTGATCCCTGAGAGAGGACCTATCTGTATTGATGGAATTCTGAACCACGGACTGCATTTCAGTAAATGGTTTTCTTTTCTTTCTTTCTTTCTTTCTTTCTTTCTTTTTTTTTTTTTTTTTTTTGAGACAGAGGCTTTTTCTGTTGCCCAGGCTGGAGTGCAGTGGCACACTCTCAGCTCACTGCTCACTGCAACCTCTGCCTCCTGGGTTCAAGTGATTCTCCTGCCTCAGCCTCCCGAGTAGCTGAGATTACAGGCATGTGCCACCATGCCTGGCTAATTTTGTATTTTTTGTAGAGATGGAGTTTTACCGTGTTGGCCAGGCTGTTCTCGAGTTCCTGACCTCAGGTGATCCTCCCACCTCGGCCTCCCAAAGTGCTGGGATTACAGGGGTGAGACGCTGCACTCGGCCCAATAAATGCTTTTCTTCCTTCAAAACTAAAGCTCCCAGAAGATTTACATTCCAGAACAGACCCAGATGCTTGTCAGGGGCCGATCAGCAATTGGTGACTCCCTCAAATTAGCATGACACTTGCAATTAATAGATAAGCATTCTAGAGAGATTCTCTGTGGATGTTTAGCCCAGATTTTTCTAAGTCTTCCCTCCAGATGTATAGGTGGCATTATTTTAGGCTCCATCTTAGCTATTATGAATTTCAGAATCATTAGGTTTTGCAGTTAAGTGCCCAGTCAGCAGTCTGATATTCCTTTAAGTCACAAATAATAGCTACCATTTAATGAGTGCTTGTTTTCCACCTGGCCCCTCATATGAGACATGGTGACATGTGATATTGATAAGTCCTAATCACAACCCTCCCTGCAGGCTAGGGATTTATTCTTATTTCCAGGAGAGGCACGTGGGGCCCAGAGAAATAAGAGACTCATTTAAAGCCACACAGAAAGCCGGGCAAGGAGTCAGGATTCAAATCTAAGACTGCCCAGCTCCAAAGCATAATCCCTGACGTACATGGTGGTTAAGAGTCTGAACTCCGCTGGGTGTGGTGGCTCATACCTGTAATCCCAGCACTTTGGGAGGCTGAAGCAGGAGGATTGCTTGAACCCAGGAGGTTGTGACCAGCCTGGGCAACATAGTGAGACCCCCATCTCTACAAAAATCAAAAAATAGCCTGTGTTGTGGCACATGCTTTTAGTCCCAGCTGCTTCAGAGGCTGAGGTGGGAGGATCACCTGAGCCCAGGGAGGTTGAGGCTGCAGTGAGCCATGATTGTGCCACTGCCCTCCAGTCTGGGTGAAAGAGCAAAACCCCATCTCAAAAAAGAAAAGAAAGAAAAAAGAAAAAGAGCCTGAACTGAACTCCTGGCCAGACAAGTGGAACCAAATCCCAGCTTCATCAATATCTAGCCATGTAAATGGAGCCATCTGGCCTCCATTTCCTCATCTGAGAAACAGGGATAATAATACCCAGTGCTGTATAAAGAGTAAATAAGTTAATATATGCAAAGTTCGTAGAAGAAAGCCTGGTATACAACAAGCATTAAATCAGTGTTTACTTTTATCCTTTCTACTAGGCCATGAGGATTTCGTATAAAGACATAGAAAGGGGAAGTAGATTCGTGTCTGCATTCAAACATCAATTCTCAGGAATCCTTGACATTTTCCTAGAAGTAGGCCTTAGAAAAAAATAACAGGCTTTAAGCCAAAATTATTTTTTCCAAACTTATTTCACAGCAGCACAGATTCTTAGGGCTGGCAGGGCCTTGAGTGCTGGAGAGAAGGAGGAACGTGGCCCAGGCTCCACCCTGGCATGGTCTTCAAACCCCCAAATGGATCCCATGCCTGGTAGGTGGGCTCTGTGGTGATGACAGGGGAGCCAGCGGCCCCGAGCCCCAAGCCAGTCCTGCCACGAACTTGGCTGGATTCCTGCTGAGTCTCAGCTTGCTTATCTAGAAATTGAGGCTCTTCCTTCGTGTTGTTTTAGCAAAACCCATTCAGGATTATGCTTCTCGTGGGAAAGGGGACCACAGCAGGAAAGAGACAGGAGGGAGGCTCCTAGAAATTTTAGAAAGTGAGACCCAGAAGGGACCTTAGAAAGTTACTTAGTGGTAACTTAGCAGAAGTAGCTTAGCAGCTCCCCATTTTACTGATAAGGAAACTGAGGCCCCAGTGAGAGAAAGCGACTTGTCTAGTGTCAGAGCTGGCGCGAAAACCCTTGTGCCTTGTCTTGTAGGGCCAGTGCCCATGGCACTGCAGCCACTGTCAGCTCAGGAGTGGGAAGCCCTCTTCTGAGTGGTGATTGCTGTGACTAGGCCGGAGGACAGGGAATCTCCCCAAGTGTGCTTTGGCAAGAGGTTGGGAGAGACATCGCTTCTATTAATTGTGATGAAGATGATGTGATGAAGAAGATAGCTGTAACTTATTGAGTGCTGGGTACCAAACATTCTAAGAGCTTAATATTCACTTAACCTCCTGAGGTAGGAACCATTATCATCTCCCTTTGCAATGAGAATACTGAGGCGCAAGGAAGTGAAGCAAATGCCTAAGGCTTTCTATCTGGTATGTGTGGGAACTTGGTTTTAAGCCAGACGAAATTTCAGAACCTGCGCCTCAACTATTTGCCTATACCGACTCCTCAGAGTATAATTTTGTACATTTCCAGTCCCTAGAAGCCCAGAGAAGGGAGTGATTCTAGATTCAATTCAGTTTAACTTCTTTAGTTTATTTGTTGAAACCTACCATGTGATCAGCTGGATAGCCAAAACCACTGGCTGGTTCCAAATTAAATGTATCAATAGAAAATATATTTCAGAATGTGGCCTCACACACTACACATATGTGCATGTGCGCACACATACACGCGCACATGCATATATTGGAAAGGACTGAGAGCATGGTCAGACAGGAAGGAAACCAAATTCAGGATGCCAGAGTACCTAGCTCAAGCCCTGGCTCAGCTACTGACCAACCCTGGGGTACTCAGCAGGTTAATTCATCTGCTCTGTGAGGGGTGGGCTGTCTATACCATTCACCCTTGGATCTCCAGTTGCTCTCTCACTCCATCAGTGAATGGATTATTTCCTCACTGCTGCTTTCCAGCTGTGTGACTGTGGGCAAGTTGCTCAACCTCACTGTTCTTCAGTTTCCCCCACGTGTATAATAAGGATACTAACTGTACTTACTCACGGGGCTGTTGCAAGGATTAAATGAATGTATAAGGGACTTAGAGCTTGGCACAGAGTAAACATATACAAATATTAACCATGGTGGCGGTGATAGTGGTGGCAATTAATATTATTAGTGCCTTTTGTCTATTTGTAATTTGTAAAATGGGCCAATAATAGCATTGGTCTCCTAGGGTTATTCTGAGGACCAAATAAGATGATAGCACAGAGTATGGGCTCAGACCCCAACTCAGGGGTGGAGACAGGAAGAGGAAGCATGTTCAGGGCAGCAGGGCACACAGTCATTCCATCTGAGAGGAAGAGGATGGCAGCAGGGATGCGCCCTGGTATAGCAGGGGACAGGACATTATATCCCCTGGTGCCGGCTTATCCCTGTGGCTTCCCGCCCTGATGCTGCCACTTTGCACATGTGATCCAATCAGCTGTCTCTTTAATTATGACACGGAGGAGAAGCCACAAACAGGTTTACCATATTCACAGTTTGCTACGTCTGTGTTACATCCGGGATGCATGTAAACAACATCTTGTGGCATTGTCTGATAAATTAAACATCTCTCCTTCCTGGGCTTGGAGAGGAGCGCCGGGTCTCTAAAGAGGAGCACGGATGACTCACCACCATGGCGCTAAAGAGCTTTGCCTGCAGCTCTTTCAGCAAAACGCTCTGGAAGGAGCAGGGAGGGGAGAATGCGCCTCCAGCTGGGGTCTCTTTCCTGGGAGGAGACAACTGGGACAGGATGTGCCCAAACTGGCTGCTTAGCTGAGGCCACCAGGGAATTGTTACTGAGGGAAATGGAGCTAACTCTCGCTCATTCCTGCAGCACCTGCTGGGAAGGCAGGTGATGTGCTGGGAGAACGTGCACTCAGCGCCATTCTGGAGCCTCATTTGACCCCTGCCCTGGCCCACCACCAAATCTTTATTGAAAGAACCTGATTTAGAACTCACTGTGGCCATCCACTGGCTGTGTGACCTTGTGAAAGACACCTAACCTCTCTGGGTTTTGGTTTTCTCATGGGACCACAGACAACGTAGATAACCTTGTTGAAAGCAGGCAGCCAGGTCCCACCATCCCTTGAGATCCCCATCAGCTCTAGGAGCCATGACCTCTTCCCGACCGGCCTTCAAGGAGAGCCCTTGACTGGGGAGATGAGCCAAAACTAAGACATCATGAGAACAAAAGGCAGACACTTCTAATTAGAAAACCACCACCAACATGAGTTACTTCCACCCCTCTGATCATCAGACTCACCTGAAGAGCCTTTTAAAAAGTACTCAAAATACTCACTCTGGGTCCCATTCCCAGAAATCCTGATGTAATTGATCTGCTGGAAGCCAGGCACTGAATTTTGTAAAACTCCTTGTAAGTCTAATGTGTGGTTGGGATTGGAGACTGCTGACCTAGATAATCCACTTCCTGATCATCAAGAGTCGAAGGTGAATTTAATTAAAGGAGAAGGTGGGAAGAGACTCTGGGGAACTAGATGCCTAAGCTACTTTGTAGCAGGCCTGAGATATTCCTTGGGGTCCAGGCCAGGCAGGCTGGAAATAGGATGCCACTCCTGATTCTGCTTGCCAGTGAGTGTGAGCCAGATTGGGGCAGATGTCCATCGGGCCACCAACATCCCAGGCCTGTTCTGGGCTGTGGGTCGGGCCTGCTCTCAGGATTGCCCCAGTGTGGTGGCGAAACAGCCAAGTAAAGTGACGATGAGAGGAAGGCATTGTATCCTCTTCCCATGGAGCCTATGCTGGGAATTAAGGGGAGCAGGCAAGTGGAGAGATGAACTCTGTCTGGAAAGTTGTAAAGGAGGGCTTCTAGAGACCAGGAGTATTGAGCCAAGGCTTTGAAGGGTGTATGCAAGTTTGCCAGGTGGGAAGCAGGAAATGGGAAACAGCAAGTTTGATCTAGGGGCTACCCCTGCTAACTCAGCACCTATGGAGTTCCCCGTGTGCCCAGCTCTGCACCAGGCATTGCTGGAGGTATAGATGGGTGGTGATGCATACACACAGGAGAACGTGGGCCCTGCCTTTCTTACAGTGAGGCTGGGGAGACACAGGTTCAAAGGGAATTCAAGATGGTTTCATACAAAGAGAATTTCTAGTGGCAGCTCCTAATAAATCCGTGTTATCAAAGAAGGTTTCTTGGAGGAGATAAGTCTGGAGAAACGTAGAGGCAGACAGGAGGCAGGCACCATCCCAGATAACTTCAGTAAATGTGGGGAGGGGAAAAAGGCCTTCATACTTTATAATCCAGGTTCTGGTATGGCCCCAAGTGTGGGTGGGGCATGGAAGGCCCAGTCTGACTAAGGTACAGGGTTGTGGCATGGGCTGAATGGCATCAGGCCAGGCTGGGGCCCAGTAGGAAGGGGCTTCCTAGGCCACGCTGGGCCCATCAGACACAATCTAGCCTGGACTACATTCATCCTTATACCAATGCAACCATAACATATAGCTTTTAATATATATTTTATGGAGGAAAGAAACTAAAGGAAAGTCACACCACCACTCTAGGGCAAAACACTTGGGTGGGATTCTAAATTCCTGGATGCTCTTTCAGGCCCTACCTTTAATTAGCTGTGCATCCTTGGCCAATTCACCCATCCTCTTTGAAGCTCAGTTTGCCCTTCTGTAACCTGGGAAGGGTAGACCCATCTCACAGGCAGCACATCCCAGGAGCACTGTCGGCCTGGACTGCATCAAGCACGGTGCCCCCTGGAATTGTACAAGGTGGAATGGCCAAGAGTGAGGAGTAGACAGAGTAGGAAACGTGAAATTGCTTTAAAAGCAGCTGTGAGAAGAGCTTAGTTTTAGGGGAAGGGATCAGGACTCCCTTCCTCAGCCTCATCATCCCCATTCCATGTACATCATAACATATCTTTCCACTGAAACAAAAACAACTTCTCAGTTTCCAGTGCTGATAGCACAACCTATAGAAGCTGTCCGTGCACCCCTTGAGCACACATCTCATGACACCCCACCAGCCCCTGAGGCCCGGGACCTCATTTTGCCCTCCCCACACCTTCCTCGCCTGCTCACATACAGCTTAGCATCATACAGACCATGCTTGTCTCTAGTACGGAGTGGAATCCCTCCCAGACCGTCCCCCAGGTCCCTCCTTTTCCATTTTTCCTCCAGGGGCCCTACTGGGCTCACATCCTTGTCTCTCTTCCCTGCGATGCTCTCAAGGCCTGGCTGCCATCTCCAAGCAGAACCGCTACATCAGTTGTCCTTTGTTGTACTTCAGTTGGTCAAACACATAGGCTCAGTGCTGGTGCCCAGGCTGCAGCTGGCTTGCTATGGAGCAAGGGTCCCCTGCCCCATCTCAGAGACTTTGGGGCCATACTGACCCCTGGAGGCTCCTCCTGCACATATGGGGTGCACTGTGGCTGTTTACTCCTGAAGCCCCAGTCTCCAACAACTGTGAGAGTGAGTGTGGCTGGGGCTGTCTCTTCAGGACCAGCCTTGGGGTGGTTGAGGTCTTTGGCCTTGAAGACCCAGAAGAACACAGGGTCTTCTAGCATCATTTTTCTTGTTTTAAGAAACAGAAGCTGCCAAAAGAGTATTTGTGATGGAATAGCGACCTCCAAATGATAATTCCATTTGGGACCTTAGAATATGACCTTATTTGGAATAAGGATCTCAAAATGAAATCATTATGGGCCAGGTGCAGTGGCTCACAACTGTAATCCCAGCACTTTGGGAGGCCAAGGCGGGAGGACCACTTGGGGTCAGGAGTTCAAGACCAGCCTGGCCAACATGGTGAAATCCCGTCTCTACTATAAATACATAAGTTAGCCAGGTGTGGTGGCACTACCCTGTAATCCCAGCTTCTTGGGAGGCTGAGGTAGAAGAATTTCTTGAACCCAGGAGGCAGAGGTTAGCAGAGGAACCCAGTGAGCCGAGATCGCGCCACTGCACTCCAGCCTGGGTGACAGAGTGCGACTGTGTCTAAAAAAAAAAAAAAAAAGGATTAAAGTGGGCCCTAAATCCAATGCTAGTGTCCTTATAACAGACAAAAAAGAAGAAGAGATAGGCACAGAAAAGACAGTCAGGTAAAGACAGAGGCAGAGACTAAAGTGATCCAGCTACAGCCAAGGAGCACCTAGGATTTAAAGGAGCCACTAGAAGCTGGAAGAGGCAAGGAAGCAATCTTCTCCAGAGGCTCCTGAAAGAACATGGCCCTGCTGACACCTTCGTTTCAGAATTCTGGCCTCCAGACTATGAGAGGGTCAATCTCTGCTGTTTTAATCCACTCAGTGTGTGGCTATTTGTAATGGAAGCACCAGGAAACAAATACACGAGGCTCTCGACTTACCTGAGAAGGTGCCCAGGTTTCCCCCACTATACCTGTTAGACCCTGTGGGCCTGCCTGAAAGCCCCACATCTAAAAAAACAACAACCCTAAGACCATTTTGCATGACTGTGTTCCTGCCGTGTGCCAGGAACACCTGGGTGTTTGCATCCCGGTGAGTGAGGAGGCACGTGTGCGAGGCAGTGTGCAATAGTGGTTAAGGGCATGGTGGGTCCAGGCGGCCAGTTTTTAGTTATGTATCCCTGGGCAGGTGATGTAACTACTCTGCCTCAGTTTCCTCACTGGTAAAATAGGGATGATACGTTCTCACTCATAAGTGGGAGTTGAACAATGAGAACACATGGATACAGAGACAGGAACATCATACACCGAGGCCTGTTGGGGGTTGTGGGGGGCAAGGGGAGGGAGAGCATTAGGACAAATACCTAATGCATGCGGGGCTTAAATTCTAGATGATGGGTTGATAGATGGAGCAAACCACCATGCCACATGTATACCTATGTAACAAACCTGTACGTTCTGCACATGTATCCCAGAACTTAAATAAAAAACAAAATAGGGATGATAATAGTAATGCCCCTCTTCTGGGGTGTTGTGAGGGATTAATGAATTAGTATCTATAGCACCCTGGGAACTGTGCCTTGTCCTCTGGAAGTGTTGGCCATGACCATTTCCCCCAATGACTGGGGGTGGAAGTGGAGGCCTGGGGGGCTATGTCACATCCCAACATGGCTAGAAGATGGCTGGGCTGGAGTTTAAACCTAGGTTTTCTTGACTTTGAAGCAGAGGCACTTTCTAGTCTGACACACGCTGTCTCCTTTTCGGGAGCTTCCTGGAGACATGACATTTAAGCTGGGAGGAGGCAGGATGCTACCTGGGATGCTTCGCAGGCAGTCTGGCTGAGGCATGGCAGCTGGGAGCTGCTTGTCAGTTTATAACCATCCCTCCTGGCTGCCATCCAGTAGAGAGTGGGGCCCTGGAGTTTGGCTGGGGCCCAGAAGATCACCTATCTTGGGGAGCAAGAAGGTAAGAGGAGGGATCTGGAGGCGTGGGAGAAGAGATGTGAGCTGGATCCCGAGAGGCAGGGATGAGGCAGGTGTGTGTTTTGTGTCCCCTGTTCCAGCATCTCGCCCAATGAGACCCATTTCTGAAACAGCCAGAGAAACAGGTGGTTCAGGAGCTCCTGACGGATGCAGCCCCGAGTGAATGAAGGGTGTGAACGCCAGGGTGGGAGAGACAGAGATGGGAGGTTCCAAGCCAAGGAGAAACACACTCACTGAAAGTTCAGAGCCACTAAAATGCAGTTTAGGGAATGACATGGTTCCTACCTGTCAGCCTGCCAAGGTGCCTGAAAGGGGAGGCAGCAGGTGCAGGCAGGAGAGAGAAAGGATATCAGCATGTCAAATGCTGCTCAGAGGCACAGCCAGGGCTCCCGTAGGATCTCCCTGGAAGCATCGGATGCAGCTTCTGAAGTGGCTTGAGCCACACCAGCATCAGGAGGAGGGAATCTGCCCACTTTGGCCTCCCAAAGTGCTGGGATTACAGGCGTGAGCCACTTTTATTACAGTTTTCTTTAGTAATGGAATAAGTGCACACAATCCCACCACCCAAAACAAAAGCTTGGCTGTGACCTACATCTGAGCCCAGTCCCACCCATTCAAACACCCCTTCTTCCCCAAAGGAATGATCACTCTTGCTGATTCCTTTGCTTTCTATTCTGTGTGGTTTTAATACATCCCTTTCTCATTGTGTTTTTACTGGGGCCACACCCCATGCTGGACACAGATCGCAGAGATGATCAAGGCAAGTTCTGACAGCTAATGAGGCCTGGATCATCTGGCAAGAGCATTATGGGGACCTCCCAGTGCTTGTGGGTGGGGAAGAAGGCAGTGAGGGGCAAGGACTTGTTCACCGATCGCTTCTGACACTAGCCTGGGAATTCCTGGAGTGCAGAGCCCAGGTTCAGAAAGGTTCACCTCTGAGTCCCCACGGCCCGCCCCAGAGCAGGTGCCCAATAACCAAGTATGGAATTAATGACAGAAGAGTTTTGGGAACCTCCTGTCCTGGGTGAATAGGGCCTGTTAGTCCACTTAGGAAGGTCATGAGCAGGGACTGGAGTTGGATGAGTATGTCCTGTTAGATATGGAAATTCCTGAAGCAGAGGCTGTCTACCCTCATTAGACTGGAGACTGCCTATGACAGGGACTAGGTCTCTGCCCTCATACTAGTAGACACAAGAAGTCAGATTTGGCTCCTCTGTCTGATTGGAGCACCCTAAGGCTCAGATTTCTTTCATCTAATAGGTCTTTCTGAAATTAGAGGCTGTTTCTCTCCTTTGACTTCTTAGACTCTTGTCCCCTGAAGACAGGCTGTATCTCCTCCATCAGACTGGGAAATAATGAGGCCAGACTCAGAACCTTCCGTGGCCAAGGCTAGGTTTCTGTCAAAGAGAGAAGAGCTGGTTCCTTGTCTCCTGCCATGGAGACGTCCTTGATCAATGCCCAGCCTCCCTGGAACTTCCTTGTTTTTTCTTCTTACCATTCAGCTTGCAGATAGCTCACCTGTAAAGCCCTGTTGTATTGCTACTCTGGACTTTGCTAGGAGTCACTAACTGTGTCCCTCAGACACTGTCTCCATGTCTGTGCCACTGAGATGTGAGTATGGCTGAGCTGCGGAGGGAGCGCAATTGGAGGAGAGGATGTCACCTCCTCTGATGGAGGTCTTGGCTCTAGCTCAGAGCCTGCTGCAGTATCTGCGGGTTGAGTCCAGCCTCCAAGGACACAGGCAGCTGGGCCTGCCCCAGACAGGATCTGGAGAAAGCTCTCCCCTCAGTTCACCAAGTGATAGAAAGAACAGTAGGGACCTAGGAAAGAGGACTAATGGGAGGGGGAAAGGGCCTCATTTTTGAAACACACACATCGTCGTCATTGTCATCATCATCATCATCATCATTATCATCATCATCATCTCATTCAACTTTCCGAATACTGAGATAAGTGTATTACTTTGCTAGGTCTACCAAAACAAAAACAGGTGGCTTAAACAATAGAAATTTATTTCCTCACCATTCTAAAGGTTATGAGTCCAGATCAAGGGGTCGGCAGGGTTGGCTTCTTTTGAGGCCTCTCCACTCGGCTTGTAGGTGGCCGTCTTCTCCCTCTGTCTTCCCATGATCTTTCCTCTGTGTATGTCCGTGTCCACACTTTTACTTCTTATAAGAATACCAGGCACATTGGATTAGGAGCCCACATATATGACTTCATTTTACCTTAATTATTTCTTTAAGAATCTTATCTCCAAATACAGTTATATTTCTCAGGCACTTGGGCTTAGGATTTAAACATATTTATGAATTTTGGCCACATTCATCCTATAACAATAAGTAAAGCACACGTTGTCCTCACTTTACGGCTAAAAAATTAAGACAGGGACAGAAGTGGCTTGCCTGGGGTGACTTGAATAGGGATGAAGAAGCGGAAGTGGATTAGGGCACCATCTACCTCTAAATCTCATGCTAGGTCCAGCCCAGGACCCTGTGTCTTTGTCCTCTGGCAGGAGCAATCCTGGTAGACTCTTGAGTGGGAGCCTCTCCTTTCTGCCTATATCACCTCATGATGGAAACCCCTGCTTATACTAGACATTATTGGATGCCAATGGCTGTCTTTCAGGTGGGTGCTCTACCTGTAACATCAGGGGCTCTTTAAAAATGGGACTGAGACTCTTCCCTCCAATGAAGGGCTCCCTGGGACCGAGCTTCATTTCCCCATCTGGAACCTCCCCTAAAAGAGCGACAAATTGCAGAAAGATGGCCTGGCAACATCTGGGTGACCTTTGCTTAACACATTTATAGGTTCTCCTGCTTTTCCCTCCCTTTATCCTTGCTGCCTGCTCCTTGGGGTGATCTGGTCATCTTGTCTTAAGGTCATAAAATATCCAAACATCAGACGGAAATGGACCTGCAAAGGTCATCCCGTTTATTACATCTCCTGGATTCTCTTGCAGAGAAATATCCCATGATCTCAGACCCCAAAGAAGTGCTCAGTGGCTAATGAGAGAGACAGTCGTTAGCTGATAGCCTCAAGTCTTCCCTTGCTGTACCCCTTTCTCTTTCTTACCATATTCTAAGTAAGCCCCTGGTAGACTGTAGGGCTTTAAGAGGATTGCCTTTTGTCACCACTACTGCCTTGTTCTACCAGTTACCATCTCCACCCCCACAACCTTTTCTTTTCCAGGTTAAAGCCTCCCTTCCCCTCCAGGAACCTACCTGAGGGCAGCAGGGGCAAGTTAGAGGTCACTGCTGTTCTTCTCTGGGTGGACAGTGTGAGCCCACTGCTGCTCAACCTCTGTTCCATCTCATCCCGCCCTTCTCACTCCTGTTATTGTGGGGCATCTCTCCAGTCTCCAAATTCCCAGAAATTTGATCCTCTTGGGAACATCCTATGATGTTAACGGATCCGGATCCTGAAGCTGTCAGGTATCAGATCTGAGTCAAATCCTACATGGGTCAGGAAAGCCCAGGTTTTTGTGGTCAAATATCTCCCTGGTTTCTCCAATTAATTAATATCTTATGTTGGATTTTCCCAGAAGTAAACCAAGTCAGGATCTGAGAGTAAGTAGTTTATCTGGGGGTGACTTCAAGAGGCATTGATAGAGAAGTAGGGAAGTGAGAGCAGGAAGGGCAAGAAGCCAATATGGGGCTGCTCATAAGCAAGTCACTGATTTGAACACCTGGGACTCAGGTTTCCTGGAGACTTCCAGGAGTGCATTAGTTTCCTGTTGCTTCTGTAACAAGTTATCACAAAATTGATAGCTTAAAATAACAAATATATGATCCTACAGTTCTGTAGTTCAGAAGTTCAAAATTAGTCTCATTAAACTAAAATCAAAGTACTGGCAGAGCTACATTCCTTTCAGGGGGCTCTAGGGTAGAATCTGTTTCCTTGCTCTTTCCAGCTTCTAGAGGCTGCCCACACTCCTTAGCTTATGGCCCCATCCCTCAAAGCCAGAAACAGTGGGTCTAGTTCTTCTCATATTGCATCACTCTGACCTTCTCACCTCCTTCCCTCTTTCATATTTAAGGACCCTATTGATTTTATTGGGTGCTCCCAGGATAATCCAGCATAATATTTACTTTACAGTCTGCTGATTAGCAACTTTAATTATATCTGCAACCTTAATTCCTCATTGTCATGTAACCTCACATATTCATAGGCTCTAGGGATGAGGATGTGGACATCTATAAAGGGCCATTATTCTGCCTACCACAGGAAATTGTGTAGATTACACCTGAGAGTCATCCTACCCAAAGGGGGAGAAGGCCAGGGTACTTACTCACCAGCTCCCATCCGAGATTGGTTTGGAGTAGGGGGTGAGTAACTCTTCTGCATTTCTGACCTGTCTTCCACAGCCCACTGACTCTTGTGGCCACAGAAGGCAGAGTCACATGTGCTTGGGGCAGGAAGCCCTCAGAATGCATGGGAATGGTGGGCATTGAGGGGTGTGGGTGAGATACCCAACAGGGTCTGCTTGTCTTAGTCTATTTGTGCTGCCATCATGGAATACCTGAGAGTGGATAATTTATAAAGGACAGAGATTTATCTCTTACAGTTCTGGAGGCTGAGAAGCCCAAGGTCAAGGGGCTTGCATCTGACAAGGGCCTTCTTGCTGCCTCATCCCATGGCAGAAGTGGGGAGGGGAGTGGACAAACTCATTCTTTTATCAGGAACCTACTCCCACCATAACAGCATTAATTCATCATAACCTAATCACCTTAAAGGTCCCAACTCTCAACATTGTTGCATTGATGATTAAGTTTCCAACACATGAACTTTGAGGCATACCTTCAAACCATAGCACTGCTATAATTAATTAATCTATTGATTCATCAGAAATATGAATGGTTAGGCCATGTTTTGTACCAGATCCTAGTGAGAAAATGATGAAAAACACACCAGTCCTTGCTTTGGAGGATTTCACGGTCTAATGGAAAGAATAGACCCATATGAAATCATTATAATGCAGTGTGGTAAGTGTAGTGATAGATACCTGAGCTGGGAATTGGTGGAACACAGTCTAGAATGGGGATAAGAGATAGATCAGAAAGGACATCCTGCAGAGTAAAGTCCCAGTTAACACTGAAGGACATTAGGAGGTGGCCAGATAAAGGCAGGTCATTGTTCAAGGTGGAAAGGAGGCATGAGCAAATACACATGGATAAGAAATGGTGTGATGGCATGAGCCCAGGAGTTCAAGACCAGCCTGGGCAACATGGTGAAGCCCTGTTTCTACAAAAAATACAAAAATTTAGCTGGGCACGGTGGTGTATGCCTGTAGTCTCAGCTACTTGTGAAGCCGAGGTGGGAGGATCACTTGAGCCCAAGAGGTTGAGGCTGCAGTGAGCTGTGATTGTGCCACTGCACTCCAGCCTGGGCGACAGAATGAGACCCTGCCTCAAAAAAAAAAAAAAAAAAAAAAAAGAAAGAAATAGTATGATGTATGCAGGGAAATGCAGGGAACATGGAGTGGAGTAAGTATCACTGCTTGCTTAAAACTTGGGGCAGAGAAGGGTAGAGATTCCGCTAAAGAGCTGGGCAGGAATGTGGTTACGGGACACTAGCACCCATTGGAAGACGTTCAAACACCATCTTGGAGCAAATGCGAAACCCTTGAAGGTTTTGAGCCAGGAAAGGCTGTAGCCAGAGTAGTATCATTGTTAGGTCCCTCTGTCCACAGAGTGGAGAAAGGATATGAAATACTGAGACTAGGAGCAGGGGAGATCAGTCAGGAGCTATTGCAGCGGTCCAGGGGAGAGATAAAGAGCCTCCAAATTAGCATGCTGGTTGCAGAGGTAGAGAGATATCCAAGGGCAGCTCTGTTTGTAGATAAAATACTATTATATAACTTAGGACAAGGTATGACTTTGAGTGACAGAAACTCCAAACTGGACAATAGAAGTTTATTTTCCTCTTATATAAAACTCTAGCTAGGTGGTCCAAGCTCCTTGCACCTTATTGCCCTGCATGTCTTTCACTCCCAAATCCACCTTATGGTTCAAGATGACCACTGCAGCTCCATCTGTCACATTCACATTCCAGCCAACAGGAAGGAGATGAGGGAAGAGCTCAACCCTTCCTTTAAGGACACTTCCTAGAAGTTGTCTATACCTTTACCACCTACACTTCATTGGCCAGAACTTGGCCACATGGCTAGACCTAGTTGCAAGGGAGGCTGGGAAATAATGTCTTTTTTCTGGAAGCCATCTGCCCAACCACAATTCTATTACTATGCAAGTGTACATTGGGCCCTGGAAGCAACTGGTCCTTATAAGGTAACAGTGGACACGTGCACTGTGGCCAGACTGACCTGGCTTCCACTCTTTGTTACCTTGGGTACCTCCTGTGAGCCTTGGTGCCTTCATCTGTAAATGGAGATGTAGGATTATTGTGAAGACTTGACAAGATGATAGACAAAAAAAGTTTTTATAAACTGTAAAGTGCTGTCACTTGTGAGATATCATCACTGTGGTTGTATTCATTGTGGCCCCATTGATGAACCAAGATTGCTTTACAAGGACTGAATAAGAGATACAGATTTAGATGCCTCTATGTCAGTAAAAATTCTTGGAATGAGGGAGGCAAAGAGTGAGGTAGGAGAAGGCCTTCTCCTAGACAGAGAGGACTTAGGGAAGGGAGGCTATGAATCACGTACTGAGGGGAGCTGCAGGGGTTTCCTGGAATGGAGTCCATGTGCTTCTGGAGGAGGCATCTTCAGCCAAAGCCAAGAGGGTACCTGGAATCCTGCAAGAGAGTATGGAGGGACTTGTGTAGCTTCATTTGTAATCGACGCATTCCTACCAGCCGCTATCCCAGGGCTTTTTTCCATCATTCCGAGCTCACCCATGCTTCTGCCCTTGGACCAAGCCAGTGTTAAGAACGGGAGCACAAGGCAACCATTCCCAGACTTAATACTTAGCCGCTGTTTTTCTTTTCATTGGCAAATGAAATCATTTATTGGTTTTAGCTGAGGTGGCCTCAGTTCTTGCAGTAATTACTGCTCTGTCAGTAAATGGAGAGGTTTTGATTTCACAAAGTAGGTGTAAATCGCACGTTTTGCGTTTGCTCAAACTTAATCAATACTGTAACAGAATTAAGAGGTCCAGCAAGACTTGTGATCTTACCTAAGCTAATAAAAAATGAGCCTGCAGAACTACAAATGGGACCTCAGCTAATGGATTTGTAGATAGCCTATGACCACATTTTTCTGTATTGTATCAAATTGTCTCTAGTCTATTCAGGTAGTGACTAATAGAGTGTGAGGTTTTGGGGGTAGGGTGCAGTCTCTCATTGCTGCTACTAAAGGTTTTGTGTCATCTTCTTTCATGTCACCCAAATTACATTAAATTTCAATCCCAGACCTGGCAATCTCCCTCGCCTCTCCTACTTTATTTTTCTCCTTAGCACTTACTACCTTCTGATATCATGTTTACTTTATTTATCTCGTGTATTCTGTCTCCCCAAACTATAATATAGGCTCTGTTGAAGGTGGAGGGATTTTGTTGTTGTTGTTGTTGTTGTTTTGGTGTGTGGGGTGGCTGTTGATCTATCTTTTTTACTGCTGTATTTTCGGGGCTACAACTGTGCCTGGCTCAAAAAATTATTTGCTATACAAAGGAATGAAATCATTTGATATGATTATTGGACATGCAGTGTGTATAATTTCTTTTTTTCAGTTTTTATTTTATTTTACTTTTTTAGAGTCAGGGTCTCACTCTTATCACCCAGGCTGGAGTGCAATGGTGTGATCATGGCTCACTGCAGCCTTGAACTCCTGGGCTCAAGCAATCCTCTCACTTCAGCCTCCAGAGTAGCTGGGACTGCAGGCGTGACTACCATGCCCGGCTAATGTTTCTTATTTTTTTGTAGAGACGAATCCTTGCTATGTTGCCCAGGCTGGTCTCGAACTCCTGGCCTCAAGCCATCTTCCCACCTCAGCCTCCCAAATTGCTGGAATTACAGGCATGAACCACTGCGCCCAGCCCAGTGTGTATAATTTCTAATGTCACTTTTCAGCTCAAAATGCTGTTTCCAGATGCTTGGTATATAGTGTATGCTTCCCGATTGCCTGGCTGGTTGATTAAATAAATGAATGAATCAAATGTTACATTACAATGATGGGAAATAATGTCATTGTTTCATTCAATAGCCTACCCTCTCCCCTAGTTGTTCTATAGACTCAGCTGGCCAGAAGGAAGAGGCATAAGGAACAAGTATATATTCTCTGTGCTTATCTCTCCAGCACTTGGCCAGTTTTTTAAAATAGCATTTAATGACCATTGCATAAAGATGTCACTGCATCAGTGCTGTCCCCAAGCAGCTGGGAGACTATGAAGTCTCCTCATCTTTCTGTGGTGATCTATCGCAGGGGCTATGGAGGGGGCTTTCTGGGCCAGCTCACTTACTTCATTTATAACCCAGCTCCCTGGATAGGGTATTCTGTTAAATACACCCTCTCCCTTGTAGGCCTCTCCTATGGTAATGCTCTTGCTACATAAGCCAGACAATTAGAGGTAATTGGGATAATTGGCATTTATTATGGCAATTTGCATTTCTACAGCAAGCAGCACAGAACTTAGTACCCGGCTTGGGAATGTGCTTTTGGGATCTGGGCTGAATCCAGCTCTCCATTCTAATGCACATTTCAGAGGCCATAGAATTTGCCCCTCCTATGCTCATGGTAGGTCCATAGAACAAGATTAGATGAGAGCCTCACCAACCAATCAGAAAGGAGCATGCAAATCAGGGTCTGGGAATTAAAGAAGCATCTCTTCCATCTGCAGGGGACTGGGGAAGAGTCTACAGCCTGGAAGAAGTCCTGGGTCTGTGGCCAGAACCCTGGTGACTGATTTTTCACTACATTGACCAGATGTTTGACTTAATTGACAGAGTTGTTTCACTGTCTTGGTTGACTAACTCAAAGCTCAGGCCTGCTGTCAGTAGGAGCCTCCGGAAGGAGCACCAGTGAGGGGACTCCACAAGAGTCCACATGGGGACTTCTGAACTTCCAACCGCTCCTGGTTGCAGCCACCTTCTCTGCCATCAATATTTTCCTTGTGCCCAGCTTCATGGGCACCCATTTGTCCCTGTCATGAATGAGGGCAGCGTTGTACAGTGGTTATAAATATTGGCTTGCAATTGCAGCTTCCTAGGTTTGAATTTCTTCCTCCCTAGTTGTTAGCTGGGTGACCATGAGTGAGTGACTTCACCTCTTTGTGCTCTTAATAGTGCCCAACTCATAGAGTTGATATAAGAATTAGATGAAATAATGTATGAGGCCCCTAGCCAGAGACAAAGATTCGATGTTCTCATTAAAAGGTCCTCCCTCCATCCAAACCACAAGTCTTTGCTGTGTGTCTTCACCAACTCATCCAGAAGGCACATAGTGCCAAGCATCCCAAAAGAAGCACAGGTGAAAGTGCCTTGGTATTTGGACATGGGAGCAACTGACCTGGTTGTAGGGAACATGCAGGTTTTTCAAGAGAGAAGAGATAGCATTTGCTTTGGGCCCTGAAAGACTGATAGGATTAGGCCCTGCAGAGATGAGAGGGGAGGACAGTAGGAGGCAGGGAATGGTGAAGTGTTCATGGAGAGAAGTCCACAGCAAAACGCACATGTTTTGTCTACACTTGACATATCATAATTTACTGTAAACAGACAGTGTTTGCCATTTAGCTGCAATTTACTAAGGAGTTATGTGTCACACACAACCTCCTCAAGCTTCTTACTCTATTTGGTCACCCCTTGGGTACAGAGACCAGGGGAACACATTGTCCCTCACAATTGAAGTTCCTCTGGCCTATTACTCTTGTGACTGCCCCATCATAGACTTTGTTCACTTTGTTGAAAATGTGGTGGCCAAGGTAAAGAAACAATTTCCTTGGATTCTTGGGGGAAATGAGAATGAGATAGTGAGACCCAAAGGGCACCTTTCAGTGCCCTCCAACCTGCCTGCCTAGTCCAGGGACCTGGCTTTCCTTCTTAGGGAAGGCAGAGATCTTTAGCCAAGTTTACAAACCAGAAAGACTTTTTGTTATGTTGTTCTCATGAGTTCTTGGAAACCACATATGAAATAAACTAAAACATTTGTTGTAGCATCTTTTAATCCAGTGTATCAGTTAGGATAAGGTAAAGTTGCTGGAACAAAGAGTCTGGAAAGAGAATGGCTTAAATAAGATGGAAGTGTATTTTGCTCTCACCGAGCAGTCTAGTTGGTGCCAGCTGGTGGGGTCAGCTGTGCTGGACAGTCATTCAGACCCAGGATTCTTCTATCTTATGGTTCAAACCCCTTGGGTGCTGGACTCATCTGTGTTGTTGGGGCTGGGTGGCTGGCAACTATCCGACTCCTGGGAATTGGAAAGAGAAGCCAAGAAGAAGAGCTTTTCTTTAAAGCAAGGGATGCAGAAGTTGCACTCATTACTGCTGCACACTTTCCTTGGGAGAACACAAGGTCACATTGTCATTCTAGGAGAGGCTGGTACCATTTGCCCAAGCAACCCTGGAGAAGGGATGGGGTCTGTTAGCATGGAAAGAAGGGTGATTAGTGATTCTGCTCTATCTCACTGCTGGGGGAATGGAGAAAGCTGAGACTTCATGTTGCTCTGGACTATCACCTGTCAACATAGCCAGGATATAGAAACCAATGTGTAGAGTGCAGTGGACAGCCCTAGACTGACATGCATTGCTGTTCTCAGAGAACTTTGGACTTTTTGCTGCTCCTAAATAGTACTTTCTTTTAAATAAAAGTGTCCACTGCCTAGCTTTCCCTGCTCCCTAATGTGTGAGGCTTATCACTGCCTGCAACAATTGGCAGTGAAACCTCCATTCCGGCAAATTGCCCATTCCTTGATCTAACCTGGCATAATTTATACATTCGTGTTTACAAAGCAGTTATCAGTGGTTTCATCTGTTCCTCACTGTCACCCTAGAATGAAGGCTGGGCAGGTTTTCTCCACATGTTAGAGAAAACAGGCTCAGTGAAGTTAAGAGATCTATTAATTAGAATAAGCTCGATTATGCTGTAGTAACAAGCGGCCTCCAATCTTACACAACAAATGTTTATTTCTCATCCTCACAAAATCCACTATGGGCCTGAATGACTCTTAAGGGCAGCTGTCCTATATGTGGCCCTAAACAATCCAGGCTAACGATGGCTTCATTCTCCTGTAGCTACAACTTCTGGACTGCCCAGCCCCCTTGACCCTCATGGCAGGGCAGGAAAGGGGCTGGATGATCCTATCTGTCAATCACACACATTGCTTTTGCTTACATTTCATTGGCCAGATGCAGTCACAGAGCTCTCAGACCCGCAAGAGGGCTGAGAAGTTTTGTCTAGAAGGGGAGGAGAGCTGGATACTCATGAGCACTCATCACATCTACCACACATGTTTGCACAAGATCCCATGGTAAATCATGGCACCTTCAGGTTTTTAAAGAATT
Organism: Hylobates moloch; assembly: GCF_009828535.3. NCBI lineage: Eukaryota > Metazoa > Chordata > Mammalia > Primates > Hylobatidae > Hylobates > Hylobates moloch. The sequence goes on along the minus strand of NW_026652295.1, from coordinate 38,954,798 downwards.
TTATCATCTCCTTTCTCTCTCTCTTTTTTTCTTTTTTGAAACAGGGTCTTTCTTTGTTGCCCACGCTGGAGTGCAGAGGTACGATCATGGCTCACTGCAGCCTTAACCTCCTAGGCTCAAGTGATTTCTCCTGCCTCACCCTCCCAAGGTGCTGGGATTACACAGGCATGAGCCACTGACTCTGGCCTGAGTTTTCTCATTTCTGATGTAACCCTATGCCGACAATAAGGCAAGCTCCACCTACCTTTCCCTTGCTATAACAGAAAATATTTATACATGTGACTAACAAGATAGCTATTTTGGGGGAGAAAAAGGTTAATCCCTTTTTCTCCCCCAAACTTCCTTGTGGAATGATGGGCTTTCTTCCAGAGTAAGCAGCTTACCTATATTTCAAGGCCCTAAATCCACATATTTAAGATCCCTCCTTTGGATTAGGACTCTGAAGAAAAATCTCTTAAAATATACACATCTCTCTTGGCTTACAGACAGAAATGTAAGCCATTGTTATCCATTTCTACCTCCATATGGTGATGATATTCTTAGTGAGCAGAGACTAGGAATTAGAACAGGTATGTTCTGATAGGGGAAGAGGAGGAGGAGAGAACAGAGGAAAGGGTGATGGGGAGGGGTGCAGGGGAGGTGGTTTGGGATGGTCGGAGGGGATTGGATGGGGACCACCCCTATCCTTCACTGAGCTGAATGATGAAGAGCTGTGTGGCTGGTGCGTTCCTGGTCAGAGAAAAGCCCGTGTGGTGATTCTGGGAATGCTGTTTTTCCCTAGGTGCCAAAATGACTACAAGCAAGTGGGAGTTGGGCTGCCTCTGAGGCTGGTTCTTGTGTCCTTGACCCAAGGAGCATAGCTACTGCTTTTCACCCTTCCCTTTTCTCTCTTTCCTTGGAGAGGGAGCCATGAACCTCAGGTCTGTGTCCTGGGCAGCCTTTAATAACTGTGTAACTATGGAGAGCCCTCAACAATCTGCTCTCATTTTCTTCATTTGTAAAATGGAGATAAAAGTATTAAATATTCCCTTCAGGGTTCTTAGAGAATCAAACAAGCCAACCAATATGCCAGCTTTGTTAACTTTAAAGGGCTGTGTGAACACAAGGCGTTGCCATGCAGCAGCAGCACGATCATTATTTTGTGGCCTTGGCCACACACAAGAGCACAAGATTCAAAGAGATCAGTGACCCTTAGTACTCAGGCTAGCTACAGAGTAGGCTACTTCAGGCTTAGGAAACACATCTCATCGACACACCTGGGTCTAGTTTCTCTCAGTCTCTCTTTCCTAGATTCATTTCCTAGGAGTTCATTGTCCTTCTCCTCTGGCTTTCTAAGCAGTTAGCTGCCTCCTTCTTTCAGTCTGAAATGAATTCACACTTCTGGGTATGTGTTAGTTTTTTGTTATTGCATAATGAATTAGCAGGAACTTAATGGCTTAAAGCAACACAGATTTACTGCCTTGCAGTTTCTGTGGCTTCTTTGCTCAGGGTCTCACACAGCTGAAGCCAAGGAATTCTTATCTGTAGGCTTGATTCTAGTAGGCTTGATTCTAGGGGAATACCTACTTCTAAGTTGGCAGAATTCAGTTCCTTGAAGTTGTAGAACTGAGGCCCCTTCTCTCCTGCAGGCTGTCAACCTGCGGGTCTCTCCTACTTCCAAGGGGCCGCCTACCACTCCCGGCTGCATGGACCTCTCCTCAACATGCTAGTTTGTGCCATCGAAGCCAGAAAGAGAAATCTCTCTCCCACTTTGAATCTCCATGACTTCAGCAAGGGCTGAGTCCCTTCTGTGGGCTCACCTAATTAGGTCAGGCCCACCCAGGGTAATCTCCCTCATGATTAACTCAAAGTCAATTGATGAGGGACCTTCATTAATAACATCTACAAAACTCCCTCTGCCCTACAATGTCATGTAATCACAGAAGTGGTACCACATCACACCCATCATATTGACAAGTCCCACCTCCTCCCCACTGCTGATATCTTGTGCTCTTATGTGTGTGCTCAAGGCCACAAAATAACACAATAAAGATGATAGTGATACCGCTGCTGCAGCGTGGTAACTCCTCATGTTTGTACAGTCCTTTAGAGTAAAGCTGGGATAATTGTGACTTGTTTGAGAGCCCTGGGGGGAATAGGTAATATTTTTATCTCCATTTTAGGATATTTCCATTGGCTAGTACCCCATAAGGAGTTAACTCCCCGGCACTTCCAGGTTGTGTCATTGTGTGTCCAGAATTGGTGGGTTCTTGGTCTTACTGACTTCAAAAATGAAGCCGCGGACCCTCACGGTGAGTGTTACAGTTCTAAAGGCGGCGTGTCCGGAGTTTGTTCCTTCTGATGTTCGGATGTGTTGGGAGTTTCTTCCTTCTGGTGGGTTCGTGGTGTCTCCGGCTCAGGAGTGAAGCTGCAGACCTTCGCAGTGATTGTTGCAGCTCTTAAGGTGGCGCGTCTGGAGTTGTTCGTTCCTCCCGGTGGGCTCGTGGTCTCTCGCTGGCTTCAGGAGTGAAGCTGCAGACCTTCGCGGTGAGTGTCACAGCTCATAAAAGCAGTGTGGACCCAAAGAGTGAGCAGCAGCAAGATTTATTGCAAAGAGCGAAAGAATAAAGCTTCCACGGTGTGGAAGAGGGCCCCAGCGGGTTGCCAGTGCTGGCTCCGGCAGCCTGCTTTTATTCTCTTATCTGGCCCCACCCACGTCCTGCTGATTGGTAGAGCCGAGTGGTCTGTTTTGACAGGGCGCTGATTGGTGCATTTACAATCCCTGAGCTAGACATAAAAGTTCTCCACGTCCCCATCAGATCAGTTAGATACAGAGTATGGACACAAAGGTTCTCCAAGGCCCCACCAGAGCAGCCAGACACAGAGTGTGGATTGGTGCATCCACAAACCTCGAGCTAGACTCAGGGTGCTGATTGGTGTATTTACAATCCCTGAGCTAGACATAAAGGTTCTCCACGTCTCCACCAGACTCAGGAGCCCAGCTGGCTTCACCCAGTGGATCCCGCACCGGGGCTGCAGGTGGAGCTGCCCGCCAGTCCCGCGCCCTGCACTCGCACTCCTCAGCCCTCAGGTGGTCGATGGGACTGGGCGCCGTGGAGCAGGGGGTGGCGCTCGTGGGGGAGGCTCGGGCCGCACAGGAGCCCATGGAGGGGGTGGGAGGCTCAGGCATGGCGGGCTGCAGGTCCCCAGCCCTGCCCCGCGGGAAGGCAGCTAAGGTCCGGTGAGAAATGGAGCGCAGTGCCGGTGGGCTGGCACTGCTGGGGGACCCAGTACACCCTCCGCAGCCACTGGCCTGGGTGCTAAGCCCCTCATTGCCCGGGGGGGCCGGCCGGCTGCTCTGAGTGAGGGGCCCGCCAAGCCCCCGCCCACCCGGAACTCCAGCCGGCCCGCAAGCGCCGCGCACAGCCCCGGTTCCCGCTCGCGCCTCTCCCTCCACACCTCCCTGCCAGCTGAGGGAGCCGGCTCCCGCCTTGGCCAGCACAGAAAGGGGCTCCCACAGTGCAGCCGTGGGCTGAAGGGCTCCTCAAGTGCCGCCAAAGTGGGAGCCCAGGCAGAGGAGGTGCCGAGAGCAAGCGAGGGCTATGAGGACTGCCAGCAGGCTGTCACCTCTCAATTGGCCTCTTAAGGGGCTGCTCTTGAAACCAGCTCTCAGGCCATAGGGTGGTGTGGGGGCTTATGCCAGACCCCACATGGAATCCACATGGCTGCATGGAAATGTTCTGCTGAGGTGACAACGGAGATGGAGCAAACAGCTGGTGGTCTGAGGGGCGGGTGAGGCCATGAGATCATGATGTGTTTGGTAGAGTGGTGCAAAGTAGTCTCAGAGATGCACAGGCATTGCACACTGAGGAGTGACAGAAAGCTACTGTGATAAGCCAAGTGAGAGGAAAGCATGGCTCCAAGGCAGAAACCATGAGAATAAAGAGGAGGGGAAACAGTCAAGAGGTATACATTTTATTTCAGTTATTTACTTTACAAATAATTTCTTCTTATTATAAAAGCAATAGATTTAAATTTAAAAAATGGGAACAGTGCAAAAGTGTGTATAATAAAAAGGACGTCTCTTTTATGTCCTAGATTCCCAGTTATAGCTCTAAGAGAAACCTTTCAAAAAATTTCTGGCTTATACATAGATAGCATATAGAAGATAAATAGATGTGCTTATGTGTATGTTTGTGTGTATGTGTCCTTTTCAGGGATACAAATAGGATCTCACTATGCATTAGGTTTTGCAACTCAGCATTTCACATATGGGTAAGCTATAGGTAAATATTTAAGTTATATATAGTCTTTGGCTCTTATAAACAATGCTATAACAAAATTCTTATATCTAAATTTTTGTGTGTAAGTACAAGTATCTGTGCAGAATAAATTTCTAGATGTGAAATTGCTGGATCAAAGAGTGGATAGTGTAGAGTCCTGATAAGATAAGTAGGGAAGAACAAGGAAGGGGCCCCAGGTAGGGGAGGGGCCTAGGTAGGGGAGAAAAATGAGCAATTGTTCTGAGACGGCCAATCACAAACGATTTGAGGGTACAATGACCTCCTTCCGCACGTAACCCCTCTAGCATGACTCTATAAAACTTCCCTCCAGCCCCAGGCTCTTTGCAGACAGCCGTTCTCTGTGGTGCTGCCCATTGCACCCTTGCAACATATTTTCTTACTTTCTCTAATCTGCCTTTCTTTACCTACAACTGTCTTGGTAAATTTTACCACCCATGACACCATCCCCAAATAGATGCACCCAGGACAGCATTAAAATTTCTATAGATATTTCCAAATTGTCTTTCAACAATTTCAACAAATTCAATAAGTTGTCTAATTTGCACCTCCCTCCCCAGCAGCCCTAATAGTGTTTGGCTGTGTTTGTTTGCCTACAGCCTCACCAGCACTGGCTATTATCAAACATCTTTGTCTCTACCAAACTATTGGGAAAAAATGAAATTAAAGTGTTTTCCTTTGCATTTCCTTAATTATCCATAAGATTGAGCATGTTAGACATCCAAGGAGGTTTCAAATGATCAATGGTCTTGGTCTGAAGCATCCCAACTAGACAGGAGACCCCACTTCAGGGAACCCAGAGTCATTCCTAGCAGGATGAGATGGCGTAGAGAGACAGTCCAGCACAAAAACCACACAGGGACTGGAGGGTTCACCTGAAGCAGGGAGAGCCACGGAGAGGCTAGCAGGTGTTTTGAATCTGATGAAACAATGGACAGGGCCTGGATGTTTATGGGAACATTTTGCTTTGAGCTTTGGCACATCCGAAAGAAGCTTGAAATTAGTTTGTTGTAGAGAGTCATCAGTATCAGTGACTTACTGATCCTTAGGCACAAAACATGCCCTCAGCAAATTAAAAACCCTGTGAGTGATGTGAGTAAAACTCAAAATACTCCTGCATATCACCCAGTCCTGATCACACTTCCTTCTAGGCAAATGTCTTTGGAGGAAAAGAGTGTCTTTTTAACTCAGAGGAGAGAAACATCTGGATATCCAAGTCAACTCAAAGAGAGGTATGTGTGTTTGCAAAGTCACCTCAAAGGGAGGTGTGTGTGTGTGTGTGCGTCTGTGTGTGCGTGTGTGTGTGTGTCTCTGGGTTGGGGGAGTAACAATGGTGTTGACCCTATTGAGGAGTGGTGGGTGGTGGTGGGCCTGGCATTGCTAAGGGTGGTTGTGGTGGGTGTTGTGGGGTGATCCTTGTTACATGGATGCTTAGGATCCTTAAAGCTAGAGAGAGCTGAGATATCATTCATTTATGCCCCACATTGTGCCATGTCAATGCACAATGAGAATATCAAAGCCAGCCAATTAGTTTCTCCTTTGCCCTCAACCCTATTGCCACATCTTCACTCTCCAACACTCCTCTTCCTTTTTCTTTCCAACTGTATTGACATAATCAATGACATTTCTAGAGTGACAGTTCCCTGCAGGGTACACAACAGGAAAAGACTTTATGTTTCTTCTTGGAGAGAGCTGGAGTCTCTAGCTGCAGTGGTGATCAGGACCCTTCTCTAGCCTGAAGCAGGGTGCCATAGAACATTCCTATTGAGGAAGAATCACCTATTTTGTCAATGCAGTTTGCCATAGGCCTCATCTCTTACACCTAGCAGTGAGTCACTCTTATTTTACATAAGTTGCCCAAGGCTACAACCAAATCTCTTGCCCTAGGGGGCTGGTGTGATATGCTGGAATTTCTCTTTCTAAAGTTCCTTGTGTATATTCTCTTCCTCTCCCTCTCCCCTTCCCCTATTCCTCTTTCTCATGCTCTGCTTCCTTCTCTGTGTGTGTGTGTGTGTGCCCTCCTCTCTGTGTGCTAAGGAAGTATTGTGGGAGAAGGATAATTCCATAATGTTCATACAGTTGGCTTCAAAGGAACCTCCCTTGTGTCCTCAGTCATTTCTATGCTACTTGTGGTCTGAGTGGCTCTTTTCAGAGACCTGTCACCCGTCACTAAGTTTTTCTGGACTTGGTGAAACAATTAAGTGGGTTGAATCCCTCAGCTCTTCTGGCTTCCAGGGTGGAGAATTTAGGGAGGATCACACAGCCAGAAGCTGAAATGTACTTCTCTTTCCTTCATGTCAGGATGCTCTGAAGTAATAATCCAGCAGTATTCAGGACCCACCAATGCAGGGAGTGACATTCTAACTCTGACTGGAGACACCACTGGCTGTCATGACTTTGCCAGCTGATGTGGCTAATTCTGAATTGTTGTTGGTTTGGGATGGCAGCAATATCACAGGAGAAGTCCTATGGCACGGTTGACCCAAGATTTGGTTGGCCTTGGGCTTTTAATATTGACCAGCCATGACTCTGTCCTTGAGGCCAGGTGATGCCATGGACATGAGGCAAGGTGACCTAGAGAAACTCTGACGTGCATTGTCACATGACACAACAATTCTGATCTATGCTTTGCCCTTGATTCTTGGAAGACCTTCACTGGGTGGTAAGATTGGACACTTCAGACATCCTCCTAGAGTCTTCTACTAGTGCCCCTGGCCTTTTCACTGTGCCTTTGTTTCTCCTTGTGTAGGAGGGAAGATAATGGTGATATCTACAGTGACCTGAGGTGTCCATAAAGTCATCTTAGTTGGGAGAGATACCCTTGGAAGTAAAAAAGATGAAGGAGTGATGATGATTCCTAGAAATTGTCTAGCAGCAGCCTGTGCATTTCTTTCTTAATCCTAATCTGGAAAGGTGTCATATGTGTCTTCTCATTATTTCTGGGCAGCCAGATGGTCCAGGCCCAAGGGAACATCCAAACAAGGCATTTGTTTTGTACTTTGGGTCTCCTAGAAGGGACATCTTGCCTCCCTTAGTCACATGGAGCTACACACGTGACTAGGGAATTTGTTTTGTACTTTGGGTCTCCTAGAAGGGGCATCTTGCCTCCCCTGGTCACGTAGAGCTACACATGTGACTAGGGAGTGGCAGAGAGTTGGCATGTTTCTAACAAGGCAAGGCTAACACAAGGCTGCTGCCTGGCACTACAGCTCCTTCTTGTAATTGTCAGGAGACCAGGATCCACACGGCACCACTGAATTCTAGTAATGAAATGTCTGCTCTCCCCAACACAGGCCGCGTGGCCAGACTAGAGAGGTGCTCATTAAGTCTGAGGGTTGATAATTCAATCACCATGGGGCCAGATGTAAGCAGCAGAATCTGCTTCCCCCAGGGGAAGACCTTGTCTTGTCCCTTCCCCTGTTTATCTCTTGCCCCACCCCCTTGAGCTGCAGCTGCTTTAGGGTCTCTTCAGATGAGGCATGTAACCCAGGTCTCAGAAATTAGAGCTTGTGCAAGAAGAACCACATCTAGAAACCTCCAGCCTCTCTTCATGGAGTAGATTCAGACAGACAAGTAATGGTCCAAGATTCAGTGAGGCTCCACTTCTTGCCAGCTTGTGGAATAGCAATTGAACTTTGGGAGAAGTCACCTCTACCATGGAAATTCTAATGAAAGCTGTGGGCACTCTTTACAGAAAAATGCGTGATCACAAAAAATGTGGCATACGATTTCAATCAGTTCATAGACCACAGAAATCCCCCCGTGGATTAAGGAGTAAAACAAACAAAACCTCCTCTGCTAGATTATGTCACACATGTCTAGTTTCCTTAGTGCACTTCTCTTTAGTTTGAGGAAACAATGATATCAAAGCTAATAGTGATATCATGGAGATGCATTTATGCTGTCTTTGAGGTGAGTGGCACCTAAAGCCCTTGAGGTGAGTGGCACCTAAAGCCCACATCTGTGCATGTCTAAATATTGTGCCTCCTTCAGGTCTCGTGAAAAAGCTTCTGAAATTCTTCCCTGATCTTCCTTCCTCCTCTGTCTGAACATTCAAAGAACTTTGTACTCCTAGAGATGATACTCATTCGCTTCTTACTTATATATTTATACACTTATGTCCCCTCTAAAGGAGATCCATTCCCTGGAGGTGGAGATCAGTGAAAATTTGTTTCATAGTTGGCTTCCCTCAGCACCTATTACAGCAACTTTTGTATGTAGTAAGTTCTCAGTAAATGTTCTCTAAGCAAATAGATGGAGAATAAATGAGTGTCCTCACTTGGTGTTGCCCGTGTATAAGCAGTCTGCCCACGACGGGATGAAGTTGGACACTGGACAAACACTGCACACTTTGCCCTCCTTGCAGGCTGCCAGCGTGGTTGCATCCCCTATGCACACCCACCCAGTGACAAGGAGAAGGCTGCCCCTGTGAGGAGGTGCTCCTCCCGCCCTCTCTCCCTTGCAATATGCTCAGGGGCCTTTGACATTTAACTTCAGTGCAATTTGTTTGTTTTCACCCGAGTTGAAAATACCAACAAATGTCACCCGCCTTCACTCCTCTCTCCCGACATATGACTGATGGGCCAGGAGCTGGCAATACTAATGAGAATCTTAAGTCTCCAAGAATTGGCAGGCAGATGGCTCTAGGTAGGTAAGATGTGGATATGCAGGTGGTTCAAGCATGAGAAAGGTGAGCTCTGAGGTAGGGAAGGTGAGGCAAGGATGCAAAGTCAGTGGTGGGGTAGGGAGGCCGGAGAGAACAGTTCTCTCAGCACCATCGAAAGGAAAGATGACTTGATAGTCCTGTATCTCTCTCTGTTTCAAAAGACTTTTCTACATTGTCCTGAAGTTTTTCTAGTTCCCTGCATCTGTGTCAGCTCCTTCTGCCTACCATATCCATTTCTCAGGGAGGGGGCTGGGATGCCACCTTATATTTTTTGGAAATTCGTATCAGTTAGGAAAAGATTTCATTGTGAGTGATAAAAAATAAAACAAAAACAATGCAAAGTAGCCCAAATGAGATAGAATTTTTTTTTCTCTATCATGTAACAAATACAGAGATAAGGTCTATATTTGGGTGAATAGCATTGTACCAATGTCAATTGTGCTATGGCTAGGTAATATGTTACCAATGGGGAAAATGGGGTGAAGAGTATATAGAAACTCTTTATACTATTTTTACAAGTTCTTATGAGTCTTAAAACAGAAAGTTGTAATGAAAAAAGAAACAAACTGCAGGAAGTTCAGGGCTATATGGTGGTGCCATGATCACCAGCTACCCAGGTTCCTTCCATCTTATTGTTTTGCATTCTCAAACCTGGCCACCACCTTATGGTCCAAGATGACTGCTCAAGCTCCACCCACCCCATCTACGTTCCAATCAGTAGAAAGCAGGAAGGAGCAAAGATGGGTGTGACCTTTTTCTAAGGATACTTGTGAATCATCACATAGTAGACATTTGCTCACAACCCTTTGGTTGGAACTAAGTCATGTGGCCGCAACTAAGTACAAGGGAGGCTGGGAAACATAGTCTTTATTTGGGGGTGGCCTTTTGGCCAAATAACACTTGGGACTTCTTTTATTTTGTTGTAAATTTACAATTTGTATATATTTATGGGGTACAAAGGAATGTTTTGATTTATAAACACATTGTGGAATAATTATATCAAGTTAGTTAACATATCCACCACCTCAAATACTTAACACTTTTGTGGTGAGAACATTTGAAGTGTGCTCTCTTAGCAATTTTGAAATGTACAATACTCTATTATTAACTGTATTCACCATGTGCAATTGGGGATTCTTACTAGGGAAGAATAGGAAAATGGGCATTAGGGAACAACCAGGAGGCTGTGATAGTCACCCCATAGAGGAAGAGCACAATGCTGCCTATCAAGGAAGAGTTGGTTGCTTTGGTTACACTTCTGAGCCCCTAGCCTGACTTCCCTATTACCCCTCCCAACTAAAGAAGGAAACTTCCCTTGCTTCCTTCCTTTGGCAAAATAGGCCCAGGACCCCTTTCCCAGTCCAGAGAGCCTCCAGCCAACCTCCTCCATTCAATCTCCAGCTCCGCAAGGGAATTGAAGCCAGAAGCTTCCTTGGCTCTGCCTTCTGCCAAAGGACAGGAAACATGTATATGGTGTGAATTAAGAGAAACAATTAGACTCTCCCAGCCTTGCCATCTCTCCAGACACCACCCCCACAAGTCAGGAGATAGTGCCTAAAAATTCATTAGTGATTCAGTCCTTTGGTAAAGGCAGTGTAGAATTCTCATTTAAGATAATCAGCCATTAATATTTTAACCATCAATGTATTTGATCTTTTTGAGTATTGCAGCAAGATAAGAATCCAAAAGATTAGGGCTGATGGAGGGTGCAAAGATTTCATTTTTTTCATTTTTATGTTTTATTGTAAATTTACCATTTGTATATATTCATGGGGTATCATTATTACTTCGGCAGAGGTGAGTCTCTTTTGGCTTCAGGCTCGCCTTGATTTCCTGATTCTCAAAATAATTATTTTTTTCACCGTATCTGAGGCTGCCAGAGGTGGGGTCTGGAGGGGGGCACGTGCTTGGTGGGTGCACTAAACCCAGGGGGTTGCAGGAGAAGCACAAAACTCACTACCTCAGCCAAGCACTTGGCTCTGCTTCTCCTCTTCATAGTGGGAAGGTGTGAGCTGCTTCCCCAATTCGGCAAGCCCGCAAATCCCAAGGCCAAGTGATGGGTGTGAGTGGAGGAAGGATTCACAGGTGTGAAGGACACTGCTCAGGAGGACTCACACTCCCGGTCTCTCACAGGCTATTGCCCTAACACTAGGAGCACTCATGGCTTTTGACACCTAAAGGCTGGACCTCCCTCCCTGAAACTCCAGGGCATGCTCCCCATTCTTTCTTGGTTAATTATCAGTTAATATCAGTGCTTGATGATAAAGTGATTACTGTTTGGATAGAGCCTTGTGTGCATTTTGTTGGTTGATTCTAATGGAGGAGAACAGAGGTCGGTCCTAGGGTCCCTAGACTCTGGCAATATCTACAGAGCTCTCTGAGAGTCCAGATGGATGAGGGGCCACCTACTAGGTGGACCACCTACTAGGTAGGCCACCCAGAGTACATCATCTAAACACCTTGATGGGCCTCACTTTATCTGTAAATAGAAATAACTACCACACCCACTTCATAGGGTGGGTAGGAAGATGAAATGTGTTAAAGCAGAAAATGCTTAGCATAGAATCAGCACTCAAGTGTTCACCATTTGATGATGATGATGATGATGATGATATCATCTACGTTAGAAGTAATGAAGAGTGAGAATTATTTGAGCTAAAGTCAAGTCTTTCACCTTCTGAGAAGTTCACAGAAAAATAAAGGTTTGGGAACAAACTTGTTAAAGGTTCTAAACTCAGGTCCCCATTTAGTTCAGGTGGGAGAAGACATCACAGGATGGTGACAGCTCTGCCTATGGTGATGTTAAAGGTAGCCAAATTTGGGGAAAGAAGAGAGCCTGAGAGTGAGGCAGAATTCTGAGTTTGAGGTTAATGTCATAACATTACCACAAGTTTAAAGGTAATTAATGTCCTCATTTACACAAGAAAACTGAGGCATACGGTGGGGACATGCTTTGCTGGAGGTTAATGAGAAGGTTGGTGGGGTCTTTTGCTTTGAATAGAGAAAGTAGAAATACCTCGTTCTTGGAAAACTAATAGGATAATGAGGGAATGTGTGGCTTTGTTATAAGGAAGCCCCAGTCTGAGGGAGGCACAGCCCCATCCTCAGGGAGCCCCAGTCTGAGGGGAGACACAGCCCCGATCTCAGGGAGCTCCAGTCTGAGGGGAGACGCAGCCCATCTCAGGGAGCCCCAGTCTGAGGGGCAGACACAGCCCCGTCCTCAGGGAGCCCCAGTCTGAGGGAGACACAGCTCCATCCTCAGGAAGCCCCAGTCTGAGGGAGACACAGCCCTATCCTCCGGGAGCCCCAGTGTGAGGGGGGGACACAGCTCCCACTTCTCTGGGAGGTCTAGTTTGAAGGAGAAACAGGGCAGATTTTGCTTTTATCATTTGTCCCCTGCCTGCACCTCTCTGTCTCCTACTGGAAAAAGATAACTGTGTGTCTTCCTCTGTGCAGACTGTCTTGCCTTTAATAGATTGCAGCCTCCCAGAGGACAGAAAGAAAACTATTTACTCAGACTCTGTATGGAGCTCAGCACAGCAGGTGTTCAATGTATACATATCGCTGCTAATGATGTAGCACAATAAATACATTTAGCCCCAGTCACAGAAGCCTGATGAACACAGCACACAGCAGCTGTACCAGCAAGGCCATTGGCAGTGAGGAAGCTGCTGGGGAGGGAATTATTAAAAAGCCTGTAATGATCAGACACAAGGAATGTAGGGGCAGCAGGGAAGGGGGAGATCCTTTCTCCTCTGTAGCCCCCATAACAGGTGAGCAGGGCTGCAATATGGCCTTCGTGGGCCCTAGACACTTTTGCCTTGGAATGCTTCTTCCTTCATTAAAATTAAAAATTAAAAAATCCGTGGCTGGTTGCCTTTCTCCTGGGCAAGGAGGCCTCCTACACCCAGACTACACCCCAGCCTTGGATTCAGGAGTGGCCAGGCTGGAGGAAGATTTGATTATTGCTCCCTAGTCACGGCTCTATTCCTTCCCATCTGACCCACAACAGCAGAATTTCCTAAACTAGTGGTGAGGTCCCCAGGAGGTGCTGAGTTCTATGAATATGTTTTACATTTCAGCTTTTTATTTCGGTGGCAATCTAAAATTCATTCTTTACCAAAGCTTCTCCTTGAGAACAGCCAGTCGCAACTTAAAGAGAGTGCACTTAATAAGAACTGTAATGGGAAACACTGTTTTGAGGTTTCACTGTGTGCCTGGCCCTGGTTAAGTGTTTTACAGGATTGACTCAATTAATCCTCACAACTTTATAAGATTATTCGATTTTACAGGTGAGGAAACTGAGGTATTGAGAGGTCAAGCAACTTGCCCAAGACCACAAGGCCAGAAAGAGGCAAGCCAGGATTGAAGCCGAGGGGACTCCTTAGTCCTACAAAGTGGCTGGACCCCAGAGGCCATGTGCCTACCACTAGCCACCTTGCCAATAAGTCAATCTTCTTAAGCCAGCACTTCTCAAGCCAGGGCCTCTTGAAGATGCTTCCTTTAAAAGGTTTCTGTAATTGTCCACCTTTGGTAGATCGACCTCTCTCCAATCACAATACCTTGAATCTTTGTTCTTCCTTCTAAAATGTCCTCATTAAGACAACTGGCCCAAGCTGCTGAAATCCTACCACCTATCGTTCAAGGCCACAATCAGCACCACCTCCTCCAAGAAGCGTTCCCTTGCCCTAGTTGGTGGGGGAGTCTTCCATAGAATTCCCATAACACTTTATCACTTCCTTTTCTCTCCGCCTTGAGAACGATATCACCTGGGAAGGGCTAGGGCATACTTGGACTGGGATTCCAACTCTGCCTTTTGTCATAAGTTATTGAACAAGGTGTGGAAGCTTCCTCAGCTTCAATTTCTCCACTTATAAAATGGGCAGATGGTATTGCATTATTGAATGGTTTAAATGAAATAAAGTGTGAAACACCAGACACCCTGTAGATACTTCCCTCCTCCCTTGGATTGCACCTATCCAGGTATGTGTTTGTAAGCGCCTCCTGAGAAGAGGGAAGATGTCCCATCCAGCTCTTTCCACCACTCCATGTCTGCATGCCCACGTGGGGCTGGTGCTTGACAGAAGCCTAACTGAATGGTTGAATCATTGCTGCTGAGTAAAGCAGGTCCCCGGGGGGTGAGGTGGAGGGGGTGCAGGAAGGAGGGAGGGCTTGACTGCAATGTTCCAGCTCTTGACAGCAAACAAAGTCACCAGGGAGGAGACTGGAGATAATAAAAAAAAAAAAATCATGAAGAAGACAGAGGCAGGAGGAAGTGGAGAAGCAAAAAATTGCAAATCAGGAAAAAAGAAGCCCTATTTGGACTTGAGTACTGAGAAGGAGACTGTGAGGGGTGGACAGAACTGCTAGGGTTTTCTGAGTCTTCACTGCCCCTTGCCCACATTTAATCAAACCAGGGCTGGAAATCAACTTGAATTGATGACCCCCACCCAGCTTAATTGCCCAGATGAGGAATCTGAGGCACAAAGAGAAGTGGCTTGTTGAGGTTCAAGGCAGGGTCAGTGCAGGGACCCAGCTTATAGAACTCCTATGCACGCTCTTCCTGCTGTATCCGGTTGTAGGTGAGAGTCAGGTTACTCCCATTCCCACCCAAAGAAAGACAATATTAGGAATGCAGAGAGCAAATCCCAGGGTAATGGAGCCTGGTGTTTGCAATAAAAATTTAAATGTGCTGTCCTGGTGGCAACAGCGGCTTTTATCTGATCAGCCTGTCAGCTCTTTAGAAGGCTGGGTTCTATAAATGGCAAAACCAGATTGAATTCATATTTACTGCTCTTGAGACTGTGGGTTTGTTGTTTCCAATGGATTAATTTCTCTCATCTGTCTCTGTCTCTGTCTCCTTTTTCCTTCTCCCCGTTCTTTCCCTTCTTCATTTTCCTATACTTCCAAGTGCCTTAATTATCCAATAACTCATTGAGAAAGCTGAAAAGAGAGAAGGACTACCTGTCTGTGCTATTTTTCATTTATTTGCTCCTCCAAATAAACTCTCCACCTTTAACTGCCCTGCTCTGTGCCCGGGTAGGGTGACCTGTGTGGGCAACTACATGCAAGTTTCCTTACCCCTTGGCCTCTAGTTGGGTTTGGCCACTGGGAGGCATCAGCAGGTGGTGAGAGGGTGGTGAAAGACACAGGCTAATTCCCTTGGCCGGCTCCCTCCCAGGCCTAGGTTATCAGTGGGTTGTATCTGTCTACTTAGGGCTACATCCTCCTGTTGGACAACTCTTTTCCCATGGCTATGCCCTCACTGGGTTCTAGAAACTGCCCTCTACCTTTGTCCCTTTAGGCTAGGGGTGGAAGGCTGAGTAGCTCCCCTCTGTTGCCACCCACTGGGTGCTACACAACCTCTTCTTTGTTCCCCCACCCTGCCCACATCTCTCTAAATGGTCCCTTCATCAAACATCCTTCAGCTGCTGCTTGGATTCTCTCATCTGTTTCCTCTCAAGCTCCTGACTGATAATGTGTCTCTACCCCTTCTCTCCAGAACTGTGGGGACACAGGAGAGCAATAAAGAAAGGCGCAGGCGGGGAGACTCTGCTCCATTTGCCTTTCGCAAAGTGGGAGGAAGGATCTGGGGCCTGGATTATACCTGGTCTTGGGGGAAGCATTTGTAGTATGTGCATGGGGATAAAATGGCATATAGACCTAGCCTCTCTTTGCTCTCAAAGGCCCTGGAAGTCCTGATTCGTATCTCATCCTGACCCTTTTGTGGCTTCTTGGTAAATACTTCAGAGCTGGCTAATGCAGGTGAGTTAGGGCAGCCTATTGTGGGAATCCCCCAAATGGGCCTTTTCCCTATTGCGGCTGTTTTCTATGAATTATGTTTACTGAAATAATTTGTGGGGGCTCAAAAACAGGAAAGGTAGTCACAGCTGAAAAGTCCTCTTGTTTCTGTGCATCTTATAAGTCCAGGTTGGCCAACAGGTGAGGATTCTGTCCCAAGGCCAAGGAAAGACCAAACCTTGCGGGTACCACGTGGGATCCCTTTGTCTGTAACCTGTTCTCCACGGCAGCAGCCCTGCCTGGCCACCCACAAACAGGCAAATGAAACACAAACGCCCTTCAGGAAGGAAATTTGATTTTCTAAATTATTTTTGTTTTAATAATAAGAGGGGTTATTAGAATCCTAAGATTAAATATGCTATGCGTAATGTTACACCACACACATAATAACAGGGCAGGGTGATAACTGCAGGCCTGTGTAATAAGACTCTCCTCAGAGCAGCCTGAGGACATGATGCTCAAGAGACGCAGCCTGGCCAGCCCCTGCTGAGGCCCAGCTCTGCACAACCGGGAGGGGTGTTCAGGGAGACCAGGCCCTCAGCAGGGCCCCATGCAGTGAGGAGAGGTGGCTGTGAGGAAACCGGAGGACATTGCTCATCTTAGCCTCAGACCCAGGAGGCAGAAATTTGGGCTTATCCTTGGTATACAGAAAGAAGATATAGCTCTGTCTGATGGAGCCCCAGTCTGAGGGGAAACAGTCCCATCCTCAGGGAGCCCTAGTCTGAGAGGAGACCCAGCCCTGTCCTCAGAGAGCCCTAGTCTGAGGGGAGACGTGGCCCCGTCCTCAGGGAGCCCCAGTTCCATCCTCAAAGGGTCCCAGTCCGAGGGGAGACTCAGCCCCGTCCTCAAGGAGCCTCAGTTGGCTGAAGGAAATACAACCCCTACCTGCAGTAACTTTCAAGTCTTGTGTCAGCCCATAATTATGGAGTCTAGCCACAGTAACCTTTAATGCTACCTAGCCTTCTAGCCTTTGCCTACCCTCTATCCTGTGTAGGTTGAAAAAGAAAAGCCTATTTTAATTTTCACCTGGGCCAACCATAATGAGGAGAGTAATCATAGAGTGAACATTCTCCAGTCAAATGGAAATGAGTTTAGGATTATCTGCCACTTTGCGTTATTCACCCCACTGCTCCCTTCATTAGCCCCCTCCTAGAGAGGACCCTGCAATGAAGTTGCTCCTGGATGGGTACTAGGGAAAGGGTGAGGCCTTTGGAGGGCAGAGGGCGCTGGTGTGTTAGTGAACTGGGGTGCTCTGTGATTCAGAGCAGGAGGGAGTAAGGGGTTGAGATAGCAAGGCCTGGGGCCTGGCACTTGAATCTGCTGGGGAAGACCTTGGGCAAGGGAGAAAGGCCCGGCAAGGCCCCGGTGACTGGAAATGCATCCCTGGGCATTCTCCACCTTCACCCTCTGGGTGAGAAGGTTCCATCCAGGAACTCTGGTCTCCCTCCAGGTTCCTAGGGTTGGAGCCTTGCTTGAGAATTAAAGATGCTTGAAACGTGGGCAGTGTTGGGGGTCAGGGGCAGTTTAGACAAAGAATCTTCAAAGTCATGACTGATTTAAAGCAAAAATCTCATTGTGTGACATGAGAGCCCCCACGTACTCACACCTGTAGGTTGGAGTGGAGGCTGATAGGCAGGGAGAGGAGGAGCAGCTCAGGGTCTAAACTGACGCTGAGAGCTGCCAGCCTGTGGGTTGTCTGTGTCCCCAAAGCAGGGACAGATCACAGCAACCATGAAGATTAATGCATTCGAAGCTGACAACACAGCAGGAAAACAGCATTTGTTTTCCATCAAAGCTGAACAAACAAGCTGTGCTCCCTCTCTCTTCCTCAGGCGGACTCACTCACATCCAGGCCCCCATTGGTGAAACCTAGCCCTCCTTTACCCACACAGCCCTCCAGCAAGAGACACAACCATTCGCTCACCTCCATTCATGTGAGGCCCCCTCACTCATACACCCTCAGGAGCGCTGTCACACACACCCACTTTTGCACAGATCTTCCTCACACACGCACCTCTCCATTCACATTCTAGCCTCCGCGTTCACACCCCTCACCCCATCCATGCATGGGCCTCCCTCCATTCATGCACAGACACTCATTCACACATTGGCTCACACGTGTCTCAAGACAACAGACGGCGAGTGCCGCACAGCCCAGGTCGTGAATATCCTGGGTAGAGGATGTTTTCCATTAAACTATTACTACCAGTCATTGGCATGTGAACTGAGGTCTCCTTCCTCTGAAAGTTGCTGGTGTTAGTTAGTTATTGACAAGAACATGCATGATTTTTAGATCATTTTTTATTTCCCTGCATCTCACGTTTCTACAGCGGCCCAGTCCCTTATATAATGACAGTTATAATTAAGAAGTTTGCTTTGAGCTGGATTCCCCAGAAATGGAACAGTGATTTGAAATAAGGATTTGAGTGTAAGTAGTTTATTTGGGTAATGATTGCAGGAAATGAGGGAAGAGAAGTGGGGAAATGAGATGGGCAAAGGAAGGAGGCCCATATACATTGCATTAAGGAGCAGGTGACTGGGAAGGGCAACTGAGGCTCAGCCCTCCTAGGGGCCTGTAGAAGACTATGTAGAATGTGCCTTGGAGTTATCCCACCCAGGAGGTGAGGAAGGTGGTTGAGGTATTTATCCTCTATCTCCCTCACTAGCATTGGTCGGGGACTGTTCTCTGGAGGCAATAATTCCTTAGCACACCCAGCCTAACCCAGAGGTGCAAGCATGCACTTGCATTAAGTCAGAGGCCACAGGGTGTCAGAGGGGCCAAGGGCTACTGTGTCTGTTCATGCTGGAGCATCCATTAATTCATTCATTCATTTATTCATTCATTCACTCATTCTCTCCTCAAACATATATCCCAGGTGCCTACTCCGTGCCAGGTACTGGGTTTGCTACCATCGACTCAGAGCTGAGCCACACACAATCCCTGCCAAGAAAGGGTTCCCAGGTGCACAAGGATAGAAGGCAGGCAAACACATAATTATGTTGCAACACAATAAAAGCTATCACGGACGTGCTAACGCGGAGGCATAATGCCGTCATTGCGAACAGAGAGGAAGTGGTTCTGAGCTTAATAACTTACTTATGATAACAATTGCTTATCTTGCACAATAGAAGTTTAAAAAGAGCCTAATGGGCTCATTCTGCCCTTTTGATGTTTTAGACATTATTTTGCCTTTTTTTTTTTTTTCCTGTTGTCTGTGTTACCAAAGACTGCTGTCTTTACCGGGTTTATGAAGAAGTTTGGAGATTCAGGATGTGGCTCTTGTCCCCAAGGTTTTGTTTGGGGAAAGAACAGGGAATGTTCTTGCCCATCTTGTGTCGGTGTCTTTCTTTTTTTTTTTAACTTTATTATTATTATACTTTAAGTTTTAGGGTGTCTTTCTGCGTCCACTAAGCTAGAACCTTCTGAGAGCAGGAGGCTCACTTGGGGATTCTCTGTCTCTCTTTCTCTCTTTTCCCCCTTCCTTCAAATTAGAAACTGTGACTCCAAAGTCGAACTAAGAGGTCCCTGAAGTTAAAGGCTATGCCTCCCCTGTCAGACTGCGATCTCTCTGGAGCAGGGGCCCTCTCCTACCCCAACACACACTCATTGAGCCTGCTTCTGCTGCCTCTTCTCAAGATTCTAGAAGAATCTCTATACAGGGTGGCTTTGTAAAGGAGGTTTTGGAAATCAACTCACTGATGCTACCTCTTAGATGAAACCTCAGAATGCCACTTCCTGAGAGTGTGTGGGCACCCTGCAGGGAGGTGGATGTGCTGGAGACAGCAGGGCCGGGATAGGGGCTTCATACTGGAGCTGGCACATGGTGCTGGCAGCATTCACCCCCGGCAACTCCCAAATCAGAAAAGCAGCATGTTTCTGGGCTTGTATGCCCCCATCCAAGTGGAACTCAAGTTTCCTTTCCCCACCCTTTCTCCAGAGCTGGTCCCTCCAGGGCTCACCTTGAGTGGTGTGATTTATGGGGAGCAGTGGGGCTCTGGGAGGGGAAGTCTGGAAAGAAGGTGCAGGCGGCTGCCTCTCCCTGGCAGATCCCAACCCCTCCCACTCTATTAATTCACATTTTCCAGGCCTGGAGCACACTGGAGGGACCATTTCTTTTTACCTGAAGCGGAGACAGGCATCTTACTTGATTTACACGCTCTAGGGGCGGGCGGCTCCTCGGCTGGTTGCTAAGGTATCTTTTAAATGGAAATCAGGGTGCAGAGATATCACATATATTGTGCTAGCCATCTGCTAACTGTTGCCTCTTCTGTCTGGAACAGCTCGAGGTGGTTCTGACAGGGAGGCAGAGCCCAGGGAGGGGAGTGAGGGGAGGAAGCCCCTGGCTGGGGGGAATGCCTGTGGTCAAGCCAAGGAACAAGAACTTTCCTTTTCTGCCACCATGTTCGTTATTTTTCCACTCTCTGTCCTCATCTTTCTTTTTCCCTTTTGTTTTAAATGTAAAATCACATCTGGGGGCTTTTATCACAAACCAAGTGCCTAGTTCCACAACTTTATATTTATTATTGCCAGTATGTATTTCTGAACATGTGTATGTGTGTGAGAGAGACTCACTATTATCAGGGCCTGACAGGTGGGTCTTTCTGGGCCAATTAGGCCTCTCTACTTCCGAGAATGCCAGCATCCCTTCCAGGCCCAACCCCAAGCAGGAAACACAAGTGCCCGCATGTGGCCTAACAGCTGGTTCACCACCAGTTACTAAGCAAACCCGTAGTGGAGACAGCCAGTCTCTCTGCACGCCAGGCACATGGAAGCCTCCAGGGGGGTCTCCTTTATTCTGAGCATGGCCTGGAGCCAGACAATCTCGGTTTAAATTGTGGTTCTCTCCAGGGTAGCTAGGGGAGCTTAGACAGGCTCAAACCTCTTTTAACCTCACTTCCTAGTAGCTAAAATGGAGATGACAATATTCAGGGCCACAAGGTAGGGTGGGGCAAGTTGCTCACTGCACGAGGTTGCTCAGATAAGGGAACCCTACCAGTGGCCAGCAGGAACACCTCTTTCTGCCTGCACGAGGGTACCTTGTGCAATTATGGTGGCACTCACTTTGTGGGGTTGTGAAGACTGCATGAAGAAACCCAGTCAAGGAAGGGAGGAGATACTGTTTCTATCCTAGGTAAATGCCCAAGACTGGACTGCTTCTCTGAAACGCTATAGGTTCGGTGTGGGGAGTGTTTTTCTTCTCCCTGCTCCCCTGTATCTACCTCTCTTTGCCACCCTGCCTTCCCCCAGCGTAGGCTCACAGACATTCTGGGCAGACAAGCTCTTGCTCCTTTGCAGATGGATTCCTCCTATGAAGGCTGATTCTGACATTTGATACCAACATCCATTTCAGCCTCGCTTCTGATCCCCACACACCTCTCTCAGCTTTGCCCACAAATAATCCCACTGCCCCTCCTGCCCACTTTCATTTATCTCTTTGCTCCTGGTCTGAGCCCTTTTCCCTAATTGCCATGTGGCTATGAACTTCTGAATGTTCTGTTGTGAGCCCAGATGGAGGATATCCTGGTTCCCCTCCACCACCTACACCACCCTAAGATACTTAGAGGGAACTAGGCCTGGCATTCCTCTTTCCAGCATTTGTCCAAATTCTTGCCCAAAAGAGAGAGCCCTTGCACCCTAGATATACACTAATTACACATATTCATCCAGTCCTCTTGTCTCCCTCCCAACTTGGGATTTAAGCCGCCTTTTGTTTGGCTGTTAGAACAATATATTAAGTGACAGTTCTCAGAATACAATTTTAATTAAGATTCAATAGTCACTTCTCTGTCAGTAATCTTCCATGCTGATTACTTAAAATATATTTACCCAGCTCTATTATGTCACAGATTTGAATTCATTAGACGTGTGTTAATCCTCCACAAACTTTTTTTAAAATATGGTTTGTTTAGCATAATTTACAAGGACACAACTGTTTGAAACAATGGGCTCTGTGCCTCTGAGCTCCAGGATATGCATCCGGAAGTGTCTGGGCCTTCCTTGCTTGCTGTTGCCATTGCTGCCTCTACCAGAGGGCAGGCAACACAGCCAAGGGTGGAAAGGCATAAAGGATGGTGGAGGCAGTCCATCTATATTGCACAGATGCGGTCCATATGGGTCAGCCTCCCAGAATGCAGAGCTGGCAGTGGGAGGGTGGAGAGAGGATCTGGAGGAACAGTGGAAGATATCCAGCACAGGCCATGAATAGCCTTGGCCCCGGGCCCAGGGGCACCTGACAAATATCATTTCCTGTGTGCCAGGACTTGAAAATGTTGGGAAGTGCCGTCCAGCGTTAGAACACTGCCACATTTACTGATAAGAGCTCATAAGGGAGATGGCCTTTCTCATGGGGCCATAGAACACTACCCTATACACACACACATACACACACACACACACACACACACACTCAATCACCTCTTGATTAATTAGCAAGGAACTTCCTTGGATGTGGCTGTGGCTGTTTGTGTGCTCCCGTGGGTATAGAGAATACCACTCAACTACATTTGAGCAGATGCCATACGCAGAAAAATGTCGGCCTTCTTCATTCTGTGACCACAATGAGTCATAGGGAGGTGTAGCTAGAAAACTCAAGACTCAAATCAAACGGAGAAGACCCTCATTTTGTTCTATGAGGCCCCAGCAAGTAGAGACCAAGAAGGCCAGAACACATTAGAGCACAGAGCAAGTTGGAAAGGTGGCAGGTAGAAAGCTTCCATGTATCAACACCTGTGACCTGGTGGGGCCTGGGTAAGGTGAAGCTGGTCTACCTTAGATAGGAGCTTGGTGAGAACAGGGACTGGCAGGGTGGGGAGCCCAGGGCAGAGCTGTGTGGAACTGGGCACTTTGGCCAAGGCTTTTAATGAAGGTGCCCATGATGAAGATGAAAAAAAAAACACACATAGAACAGAGGTCAGCGAACTCTTTCTGTAAAGGACAAGATAGTAAATATTTTAGGCTTTGGTGGCCACGTGTTATATGCAGCAATGGCTCACCTCTGCCACGATGGCACAAAGGAAGCCACAGGCAATATGTAAACAAATAAGCATGGCTGTGTTCTAATAAAATTTTATTTACAAAAACAGGTGACAGGATATATTTGGTCTGTGAGCTACAGTTCACAGCACTACCCAGTATGGTAGCCAATAGCCACATATGGCTAGTGAGCATTTGAAATGTGCTCTGAGGGTAAAATACGCACCAGATTTTGAAGACTTTGTAAACTAAAAAAGTTAGCCATCTCATTAACAATTATATTGATGATATATTGAAATAATATTTTGGATACAGCTAGTTATATAAAATACGTTATCAAAGTTAATTTCATCTGTTTCTTTTTACTTTTTTAAAAAATATGGCCACTAGAAAATTTGAGCCACATTTTTGGCTCACATCATATTTCTACTTCACAGTGATGTTCTCTCCAGATAAAATATAGGGCAAGCCTCTGGCCCTTGAAGGGTCTAAGGTAGGAGATTTACCCTTAAAGAGGCACAATAATGGAATTCAAATATGCATAATAAAGTGTATGATAGGAATAGATTTTTCAATATATTACATATCTTTTAAAAAAAAATAAGCTATTACAAGAGGCCGAGGAGGGCGGATCACCAGGTCAGGAGATCGAGACCATCCTGGCTAACACGGTGAAACCCTGTCTCTACTAAAAATACAAAAAGTCAGCCGGGCATGGTGGCAGGCGCCTGTAGTCCCAGGTACTGGGGTGGCTGAGGCAGGAGAATGGCATGAACCTTGGAGGCAGAGCTTGCAGTGAGCCGAGATTACGCCACTGTACTCCAGCCTGGGCGACAGAGTGAGACTCTGTCTCAAAATAAATAAATAAATAAAAAATAAAGTAAGCTATTTTTTTCTGCATCTGTGCTCCTCAAACTGGGAGCTATGGAGCTCTACTTCCACAAGATATTGGCCAGGCGAGGTGGCTCATGCCTGTAAATCCAACATTTGGTGAGGCTGAAGCAGGAGGATCACTTGAAGCCAGGAGTTCGAGACCAGCCTGGGCAACACAGCAAAATCTGACTCTACAAAAATAAAAATAAAAATAATTAGCCAGGCATGATGGCACATGCCTGTAGTTACTCAGAAGGCCAAGATGGGAGAATTACTTGAGACCAGGAGTTTCAGGCTGTCATGAATTATGATTGTACCACTGCACTCCAGCCTGGGTGACAGAGCAAGAATCTGTCTCTCTCTCTGTCTGTCTCTCTCTCTCTCTCTCTATATATATATATAAAATATATATAGATATATATTATAGATATAGATATATATATAATATATATATCTATATATAATATAGATATAGATATATAAAATATATATATAATATATATAGATAGATATATAAAATATATATAGATATATATAAAATATATATAGATATATATAATATATAGAGATATATATTATATATAGATATATGTAAATATATATAAATATAGAGAGAAATATAGAGAGATATATAAATATATAATATACATCATCTCTCTCTGTGTGTGTGTATATATATATATATATATATAAAACTGTTGCTCATAAAAGGGATGTCTTTATAGTAAAAAGAAATAGGATAATGCAAAATTAAACATTAATTTAGTGTTTCACTGCAGCAGAATTTCTCAATTCTTCTAAACTTGCTCATGCGTGTACAGCTATTGTGAGAGAAAGCAAGAGTAAGCAATGCTTCCCCAACTTACTGGCCTTAGAAGCCATTTTTGCAGAACTCTAATTAATATGTTTAGAAGGCAATTTGAGGGGCTGGGCACAGTGGCTCACACTTGTAATCCCAGAACTTTGGGAGGCCTTGGCGGGTGGATCACCTGAGGTCAGGAGTTTGAGACCAGCCTGGCCAACATGGTGAAACCCCGTCTCTACTAAAAATTCAAAAAATTAGCTGGGCATGGTGGCGTGTGCCTGTAGTCCCAGCTGCTTGGGAGGCTGAGGCAGGAGAATTGCTGGAACCACGGAGGCGGAGGTTGCAGTGAGCCAAGATTGCAGCACTGCACTCCCCGGGAGACAGAGTGAAGCCACAATCAGTGCGCATGATTTTCCAAAAGTCCGACTCAACTAGTTATCATTTGTTCTTTTGCTCTAGCAGTAAAGCCCCAAGAAGCAGTATATCAATAAGGCCACATTTAGTACAACATGGGATAGTGAGGAAACTGTTGAGATTTGGAGGCACAAAGACCTAAGTCAGATTTCTGTTCCTTTCTTTCTTAGATAGTCATCCTTGTAAAAGCACCTACTATATGCCAGGCAGCGCTTTAGGCTTTGGGCATGCAGTGGTGAATGAAAAGAGGTCCCTTCTTCTTGGGGCTTTACGGCTAGAGCAAAAGAACAAATTATAAAGAAGACAAGTAAGTAAAACATAGAGTAAGTTGACAGGGATAAATTTCAAGGAGAAAATACGGAGCAGAGAAGAAGGCTATGCAGTGGGGCAGGGCGGGGATGATCATGGAAGGGCATCTGGGAAGGCCTCTGGGAGAAGGTAACTTGTGAGTAAAGATCCAAAGGAGGCTCTGAGGCCATGAGCAATCCTTGTCTGTGTATAGATAATCCCTTCCTTCTGAAGGGGATCCCTAAAGCCCAAAAGAGCTGATGTATGTGAGGGTCCAGACAGAGGCTAATTGCTTATGAAGGGTTCAGAATTCACTCCTTTGCTTCCCATCACACCTCCTTCTTCACTTCCCACATTCTCAAAGATTCATGAACTATGTGGATTCTCCTTGGTGAAACAGTTCCCCACTGACCTTGGAGTCTCTCAGCACCAACTCTCTTCTTACCTACAACCTCATTCTTAAGGAATGCTGGTTCAATTTAATTTCATGCTAAGCCTAAACCAATTAAGAAGGTAAAATCATGTCTCAAAAAACAGCCATAACATCCTTTCAAACTCAATTATTGGATAAGCCAATGATATGGTATCTCATCCATCCATCCATCCGTCCGTCCGTCCGTCCGTCCATCCATCCATCCATCCATCCATCCATCCATCCATCCAACAGATAGTTATTGAGCAGCTACTGTGTTCCAGGCATTGAGCTAGGTAATTGGGATATAGCAATTAGTAAAACAGGCAAAAGTACCTGCCCTCTTTGGAGCTGACCATACAGGACTGAAACAGGAAACAATAAATAAACATCATAAATAAGTAAACTAAACAGTGTGTTAGAAGGTGATAAAGCTAAGGAAAAGAGAAACAGTAAAACTGCATTAGAGGGATTCATGGAAGAGATTAGGTCTTGCTTGAGCACATGCCACTCTCTGCCACTCCCTAAGGCAGTGAGGGTTAACGTGAGGGAGGAAGCTCTGGGTGAATGCATTAGGAATTTGCCTCCTGACCCTGACCTTGTGTTTCTCCCTTCCAGGCGCTGAGTGACCAGACCATGGAGACCCTGCTTGGTGGCCTGCTAGCGTTTGGCATGGCGTTTGCCGTGGTCGACGCCTGCCCCAAGTACTGTGTCTGCCAGAACCTGTCTGAGTCACTGGGGACTCTGTGCCCCTCCAAGGGGCTGCTCTTTGTACCCCCTGATATTGACCGGCGGACCGTGGAGCTGCGCCTGGGCGGCAACTTCATCATCCACATCAGCCGCCAGGACTTTGCCAACATGACGGGGCTGGTGGACCTGACCCTGTCCAGGAACACCATCAGCCACATCCAGCCCTTTTCCTTTCTGGACCTCGAGAGCCTCCGCTCCCTGCATCTCGACAGCAATCGGCTGCCAAGCCTTGGGGAGGACACCCTCCGGGGCCTGGTCAACCTGCAGCACCTTATCGTGAACAACAACCAGCTGGGCGGCATCGCAGATGAGGCTTTTGAGGACTTCCTGCTGACACTGGAGGACCTGGACCTCTCCTACAACAACCTCCATGGCCTGCCGTGGGACTCCGTGCGACGCATGGTCAACCTCCACCAGCTGAGCCTGGACCACAACCTGCTGGATCACATCGCCGAGGGCACCTTTGCAGACCTGCAGAAACTGGCCCGCCTGGATCTCACCTCCAATCGGCTGCAGAAGCTGCCCCCTGATCCCATCTTTGCCCGCTCCCAGGCTTCGGCTTTGACAGCCACACCCTTTGCCCCACCCTTGTCCTTTAGTTTTGGGGGTAACCCACTTCACTGCAATTGTGAGCTTCTCTGGCTGCGGAGGCTCGAGCGGGACGATGACCTGGAAACCTGTGGCTCCCCGGGGGGCCTCAAGGGTCGCTACTTCTGGCATGTGCGTGAGGAGGAGTTTGTGTGCGAGCCACCTCTCATCACCCAGCACACACACAAGCTGCTGGTTCTGGAGGGCCAGGCGGCCACACTCAAGTGCAAAGCCATTGGGGACCCCAGTCCCCTTATCCACTGGGTAGCCCCTGATGACCGCCTGGTAGGGAACTCCTCAAGGACCGCTGTCTATGACAATGGCACCCTGGACATCTTCATCACCACATCTCAGGACAGTGGTGCCTTCACCTGCATTGCTGCCAATGCCGCCGGAGAGGCCACAGCCACGGTGGAGGTCTCCATCGTCCAGCTGCCACACCTCAGCAACAGCACCAGCCGCACTGCACCCCCCAAGTCCCGCCTCTCAGATATCACTGGCTCCAGCAAGACCAGCCGGGGAGGTGGAGGCAGTGGGGGTGGAGAGCCTCCCAAAAGCCCCCCGGAACGGGCTGTGCTTGTGTCTGAAGTGACCACCACCTCGGCCCTGGTCAAGTGGTCTGTCAGCAAGTCAGCACCCCGGGTGAAGATGTACCAGCTGCAGTACAACTGCTCTGACGATGAGGTGCTGATTTACAGGTGAGCGAGCGGCTGTGGCAAAGGCAGGGAGGGTGTCTGGCTGGGGAAGGAGGAGGGGATGGGGAGGTTTTGGGGCTGCTCCCATCTATACCCCTCTTCCCCAGAGGTGTCTGTGGGGACTCTGGGGCAAACTGTGCCATTCGTGCAGGTAAGAGGAGATAGAAAGAACATCAGCTACAAGGCTAAGGAGAAAAGAATCCACATTGGCAGCCTGAGAGATAAGTGTAGAGAAAGACCACACCTCCCGGCTGGGTGGCTGTGGTGAGTGGTCTTGTGGCTATGAGCTTCTGAATGTTCTGTTCTGAGCCCAGATGGAGGATATACAAGGACAATGAATAGACCTCTGGGCTGAAGGTTCTGCCGCCCCCAAAGAGGCATGCATTTGTCCTTCACCTGGACTCACATGCAGTCATGGTTAAGGCTCTGAGGTCAGAAAGAGTGAGATTCAAATCATGGCTTTTCCACTTGCTCGTCATTTCGTTCTCCTGGTCTGCCTCAGTTTTCTCATCTGCAAGATAAGGATAATTAATACCTGACTTAGTTTGTACACTCACTAAATGCACTTATTCAGTTTTGGTAACTGAATCAAACTGGCTTTAAAAAAAGAGAGAGAGAGAGAGAGAGAGAGAGAGGGAGAGTGTGTTGACTCATGTCATTAACAAGTCAGGAACCTGCCTCAGGTTCAGCTGGATCAAAGGTCCCCTACAAACCTGTATTCTCAGTTTCTTACCTTCCCTAAGTTCTATTTTTCTCTGGGTTGGCTTCACTGTCAGGCAGTCTCTTTCCTCTGGGAGACCTCTGCTGGGTCCTCTAAGCAGCCCTAGAGCCTACTCAGAGCCCTAGAGGAAGAAGAGCTTCCCTTTCCCAATTGAGCGCTGATTGAGTCAGACCACATCCTGTGAGCCCCCTGGGTCTTGCAGGTAGCGTCAGCCCTCTCACCTGTGCTGACCCCCCTGGGCCTTAGTCTCTTCATCTAGAAGTGAAGACAATGATATTGACCTTGAAAAGTTCTCTGAAAATCAAGGGTCATTTCCTAGGTCTAGTAGAAAGGGAGGGTAAACGTGGAAAGCTGCAATAGAATCACATAAGTCATTCAGAGGGAAGAAGGTCACAGAGTGACAGAAGCCAGGGGCTGAAATGCTGACCACAGATGAGTTCCCTTATATGAAACATGAAGGACATGGCCTAAAACCTTACTGCTCAAGGAATGTATGGTGTCCTTTGAAATTCTGTGTGTTTTATTTTATGCATGTAAAATGATTGTTTGGAGACGGGATCCCATGAGTTTCATCACACAGCCAAAGGGCCCATGGTGCAAGAGAGATCAAAAATACTTGATCCATCCTGGAGGTCTCCTCCAGCTCTGACTGTCTGAGTTGATGAGTCTCTGGATTGGAAGCTCTGGGGGAGAAGAGTACATGGGGAAGAATAGAGTCAATGTGACTGAGGGTGGGTGTGTCGTGGAAACCGTAGCGGAGCTGGGGAACTCCTCTTACCTGGCAGCTGCTGGCCTTATCTGGATAGCAGTGTCATGTCTCAGGATGGAGAGAAAGCAGCATTGGAACTTGCCCACATGCATTTCTGCACATATATAGGAATATCTAGATAGGGGCATATAGTCAAACTTAAATATGCATCTATGTATTTTTCTCACGATAAAAGTCATAGTCTTTATTGAAAACTTGGAAAGTAGGGAAAATTATGAAGAAGGAAATAAAAATTACCTGTAATCCCACCATCCAAAGTTAATAAGAGAAATTTGGAAGGTGTCTGAGTTCATTCAAATGGTATTTATAATCAATCTAGAGTATATTCTGTATCTTAATTCTTCCCACTCAACATTACAGCTTGCTTAGTTCCCATGGTATTAAAATATTTTTATTTGGCTGTATTATAATTTATTTAACTAATCTCCTATTATTGGACATTCAGGTGGTTTCTCATTTTTCATTACTAAAAGTAATACAGTGAGGGATATTTTTGCACATAAATATATTTGTGCAACTTCAGTGATTTCCTTAGCATAGTTTTCTAGGAGTTGAATTACTGGTTTATGGATAAATTATAATCTTTATACATTACATATAAATATTTACCCTTTCACCAGTGGAAGTACTCATTTTGATCACACTTTTGCCAATATTGAATATATAATTACTTTCATCTTTGCCAATTTGAGAGGTGAAAATGGCACTTGCTTTAATTTGCATTTCTTTGCTAACTTATGAGGTTGACCTTTTGAAAATAAATATATTTCTTTACTTGTGAATTTATTATATAGTCATGACTTTGATAAAAAGTGTAAAGGCAAAAAGCTACCAGCTCTGCAGTTTGCACAGGGCAATGCAGTTCATGAGGGGGAGAGAAGATGTTGGCTGCCAGAAGGCAACACGCTAGCATTGCCAAAATGGCGCAGCTCACCAGGGATCTCAAAGATACTGGGAGGAGGAGGAGAGGGCTTGGGGTAGGCTCCTGTAATCACTCAGGTGGGAATTAAAATTGCTTTTATTTGGTGATTGAGAACCTGGAGACACTAACTTTCTAAATATAATGTAAATTAAATGGAAGCATCAGAAACCTTGGAATAAAAAAAAATGCAGCTAATGATGGTGACTTCTCAGGGCTGGTTATGCAGATAAGAGGAGATACAGTGTGGAAATCCTCCAAATAGTGGGGGCACATAGTAGTAAACACTCAAGGAATACAGGTTATTATTATCAGTATTAGTAGTAGTACTAGTAGCAGAGTAGTAGCAGTGAGAATAATAGTAGTATAAAATCAGACTAGCATCACATCCACCATCCTGGGGAAGAAAATGGAAGAGGAAGGTTAGATATACAATTCAGTCTTCCCTTTTAGAAGACAAATTTCCAAAATTTTTGAGAAAAAAGTAAGCACTTAGTCTGTAGCCAGATAATGGTAATAGCAATCACTGACCAACATTACTGCCAGGCTACTATGTGTTTGATGCTTAGCTTTTACAGGCAGTATCAGTATCTCATTTAATCCTTCTGGATATATGAAGAAGCATAAAAGACCAAGAGAATTAAAAAATAAAATTCTTCCAAGATCACACAGCAGAAAGAGGCAGGGCTGTGATTTGAACTCCGGCCTCTGGCTTCAGCACCCAGACCCAACCCCTGTGGTCGTGCTGCCCACTGTCCTAAAAGGGATTATGGCTTGAGAGAAATAGGAGACTCTAATAAAGAATCTGGATTTTTAGGAAATGAATTGTCCTCATTAGAAAACATGGACACGAGCAGGCACAGGGCTCTCTGCCCTGCTCATTTTAACAGGAAGGTATACAAAAGAAGGGAGGAGAGGTCTGTATCTGAAGATGAGTATTAAAGAGGAGCACATGCTGTACATAGAAAGCTAAATGCAGCCATAGAGGGCTTTTTAGTCCATGTTTATGTCCAAGAAGAAAAAATGCTGGTTGGGGAAGAGGTTACAATGAGAATAGAGAAGAGGCAAAGATTTGCAACTTGCAACTTGCCTCCATCTTCCCCAGCAAGGAGAAAAGCAGCAGCAGCAACAGCAGCAATAATAGTACACACCTGCATTGATGGATTATTCGTGCTGGTCACTATTCTAAGGGTTCTGTGTGCACTAACTCATTTAGTTCTCACAAAACCTTAGGAGGTAAAAACTATCCTTTCACTTTACATAGAAGAAACTTGCTCAAGGCGTTAAACAGGGGGTAGGTAGCAGAGATGGAATCTGAATGTAAGCAGCCTGTATGTTTGCCCAGAGCCTCAACGTAACAAGACCAATACTATGCAGAGGGATGCCAAAGCCCAACAGGCCTGCATCACGGTGCCGTCTATGAGTTCTGGTCACCAGGCTCTGACGGGCCACATGTAGGTGAGTAAGGACTAAAGGAGCAAGTAGGTGATGTTCTCAAGCCTATGATGGTGATTCGGAGATAGCATGGACAGAGAGAGGCCTAAGACAGGAAAGGGGTGAATATTCTGCTTTTCAGGGAATAAACTCTGTAATGCTTAGCGTGCTAGGCTGGACATGGAGTCCCTGTACAATTCCAGAAAGACTTTCTCAATAGGTAGCTGTGAGCCCTTGGAAAAGAATGCTAACCTAACATGGGTTCACTAAGGGCAAATCCTGCCAAGTCATTGAACCATGTCTTCAGAAGATGCTGTGGACCAGTAGTTCTCAACCTTTTTATCTGCCTCCTTGTCATTCATGAGGGCAGGTGCTTCTCAGGAACATGCCCCCTTGCATAGTGACTCACGGCTGGACCAGCATCTCTGGAGTGACAGGTCCACTTGGAAAAAGTCCTAGGAGTTTCTGCTGGCTGTGAGTCACTACCATAAACAGAGCACGTCACAGTCGTACAGGACATTTGGCGAACTCTCAAGCTGTCTTGGGACAAAAGGGAGAAATGTAAACTGATGAACTGAACTTGTAACTGGTCAAATAACCAGATTGATTAATAAATTGATGTGAATATGCCAGAAAGCCTTTGGCTTCTGCCTCAACATCTGTCCCATTTCTGTACTGCCAGTGTATTTTCTAATTAAGATTGATAACTACACAGAAAATAGGCTTGGCCAATTGTCATGTCGACGAAACTATCAAACAATCGATCATCTGTCTTCATTTTGGTTCAAGGAATCAATTGCAATTGCACAAGTTCAAGGTGAGGAAAATCCGGCTCGACTGAAATTCTGTGTGCCTAGGCTCAGAATTGTAGTTGATCTTGAGGACGTTATGGCCACAATGTGATGGAGTTGGTAAGAGACTCCTGTCATTTTTAGTTGCGCTAATGGAAGTATAGTAGTCAGATCATGAGAGGTTATGGTTATGCTGAGTCATTCTAGCTGGTCAGAGCAGAGCTTTAATATGTTTAATCCGGGATGGCACAGTCTTGGGAGTCATGTTTATAAGCTGCAGTGTATCCAGAGGAGGGCTGATGAGAATGAGGTTCTGGAAGCTCATGTGAAATGGGAGAAGTTTACCTTGGAGACGAGAGGACTTAGAAAAGAAGTCATGGCTCCTTTAACTTATTCGAAGAATTTGTGGGTGGAAAAGAGGAAAAGACATACACACACACACACACACACACACACACACACATACACATACACATGCGTGCATGGAAGTAGGCATTGGCCCGTTACAAAAACTAAATTCCAACAGCAACAGCCTTACACACGTCTCTCATTGCTCTCCATCTGGCTCTGAAATGATTTGGCTTTGTATCTGTCTTCCTCTCGCTAGCATGTGATATTCATGCATGCTCATCTCCAGGTCCTCAGCCCTTGGTAAGTCCTGGTCCAAAATAGCTATAGAGTCAACATTTGGTGAACTGGACAGACTGGAAATAAAGATCAAAGCTGCCCAACAGCAGATTAAAATAAAAGCTGCCACAAAGTAGTGAGCTGCCAATACCAAAAGGGTTCAATAGAACCTGGCTGACTCCATTCCAGGGATACGAAGCAGGCAGCCTGACTTTCAGGCAGGAGTGAAAACATTTAACTTAAATTATCCCAGCTCTCATCGTGTGTGGATCTACTTGAGACTTTCAAAATCCCATGACCAAGATAATATGGCTTCCACTGTTGCTAAATTCACCCACTTTTACTAGTTGGGGGCACTGTGTCAGCTTGCCTCCTGGAGTTAAGGTGCATTTAAGCTCCAGGGCCTGGGGTCAGAGACAAAAATCTTGGCAGAGGCTCAGAGAACCCAGCCAGACCTGGACATAGGCCATTGACAAGTCACCAGTGACCCACCTCGAGGTTTCACAGAAACCCCAAAGAGCTAAAAGCGATGTCTGAAAACATCAGGGTCTAGTCTACATACCAGGAAGGAGGAGCAGAGGCACGGATCACCCCAAATCATGGATAACTCAGACCAGATTTGAATTAGGCTATATAAAACAGTGCCTTGCGCTTTTTTCAGCTAATGAGCTCCGTCATTATTTAACGGTCCCGGCTGCACTCCCAAGCTGCTTGCCCTTCCTGAGTACACACAGCTGAGCCCTGCAGGCAGGTGCTGTGACACACTGGAGACAGACAGTCCACAAGCGGGGCCTGGCCTGTTTCCTGCGTGACTAGGGAGGGCTGACTATCATGTCCCTCAATGCCAGGGCCCACCCTGTCAGGAAGGGGCTGGCACTAATGGTGACAGCAACAAAGGGGAGAGAAGACAATGAGGGGTAGGGGAAGTTTGGGAGAGGGAAGTCAGAAAGGCAGCCTCCCCTGCCACCCTGGAGGGAGCAACAGCTCACCCTAGCTTGGCTTCATCCCTGGGGTGACATGGAAAGTTAAATGCCCTGCATGTCATTATCAGCCCAAGTGACATTCACAAACACTTGTCTCTAAGAGTTGTCAAGAACATCTGTCACCAGGCGTGATGTTGGAATGATCCCCAGGAGAGCCAGGGGAAGAGCAGGCATGCTCCTAAGGCAGTCAGCCGGGATGCAGCCATGCCTTGTGTTGCTTATTATGCTGCCCCTATCCTTGTGTAGAAAGGTGAGGGGCTACTAGGAGAGAGACCCTGAAGATGGAGAGATGACAGCCACCCCAGCCCCCCTCCCACCCTATCTGCAGGCTCCCTTTCCCATGCCATGTTCTTCTGTGATTGTTAGACACACGTCCTGTCCTAGGAGACTGGACCACCCTACTGAGTTTTGCAGGGCTGGGGCAGGGAGCTGCATCTTTTACTGCTGCTCTGTCTCCCATCTGGGGAAAGGACAAGAGGGCAGATTCAGCAAGTTTTCATCCCATCAGAATCTTACCACTCCACACCTCAGTGGGGCTGTGCCCTACCCCATGAAAAGACAGCCATCTCTACTGTGGGGTGGAGAAAAATTTGCTAATGAAATCGACATCTCAGGATCTGGGGCCATGGGGAGAAGCTGGTGGGAACAGGTGTTCTTAAAGGGAGTAGCTGTTAGGGACAGGTGTTCTCTAAAGGGAGTGGGGCATGCCAGGAACAGGACCTGCGAGAGAAGATTCTTTGACTCGGCTGTTTCCCCAGAGGGTCTGGATTCTCCTGGAAGGGTGGGTTGAGTCCCCACCGGCAGAGGAAGAGAATGGTATAGAGGAGGAAATAGGGGTGGACAGGGAGGAAAGGCAACTCCTTGATCAGAGCCCAGATCAAAATGAACCTGCCTTGGTTTTATATTTTCTAATTTTTTTTCACGCTGTTGAAACATGACATCTACAAGAGGGGATGCAAAAGATAATAATGTTAAACCCATTTTATAGATAGTAAAACTAGTCTCAAACAGATTGCGTAGATTTTACAAAGTTATCCAAAGCAAAGACTAAGAAATGTAGTCTTCTACATCCAGCCCTTTCCACTGTGCTATGTACCGGCTGTGGGGCACGTCTCGCTAAGGCCCCAAAGACTTTTTATTAAGGCTGGAGACTTGGGGTGGGGACACCAGGTGTAATTTCTCTTTCTGGGGAAGTATGGAGTAGCCTTCTGGAAGTCCACAGGGATTTTCTCTGTCAGCTTTAGTCGCGACTCAGTCTCACGCTTCTAAGTTCCAGCAATGTTGGGGAAACAGGGGTGCCAGTGAGAAGCTTGGTTCCACTCTACCACCTGGGATCATCCAGGTAATCAATGGCAAGATGAGGATTTCTGGTTTACATGTCACCAGGTAAGCCACTGTGAAGTGACAAAGTTGCTAGAGGCATCACAGAAAAAGATGACTCTGGAGTCAGAAGTCCAGGGTGGTGATTAGGATGAACAGAAAACTCAACTAGTATGACTTAAACTCATAAGGGTTTATAATACCTCATGTAAAAGAAGACCAGTGGAAGGGAATTTAGGACTGGTTTTCTGGGTAGCAGGGTCATCAGGAGCCCAGTTCCTTCTGTCTTTCTGTCCTACCATCCTCAGCACACAGTTTCTGTCCTTAAGGTCACTTAATAGCACAAAATGGTTGCTGGAGCACCAGTGATCCCATCTCCCTTTTATGCAATAGGAAAGATGGAAACAAGAAGGGCAAGAAAGCAAAGTGGGGAGTTTCTCAGAATCCCCATCCAATCACTTCTCCTGGCATTTCACTGGGCACACATTTCTGCAAAGGAAGCTAGGAAATGTAGGGTTATTTTTTCCAAGTTAGGCACAATACACCCTCAGTGATGCAGAGAAGATAGGAAGGCAGGTAGCACATCCGCACAACTCCATCATTTACTAGCCCTGGGACAATGGGAAAATCACTTTACTGCTCTCCATCTTTATTTTCTCATATGTAAAATGAGAACAGAGATTCCTTTCTGCATGTTTCATAGGATTGTGGTGAGGACTGAATGAGCTCATGTATTTGAAGGAGCGTTCTTCATAGTTAACAGTGGCGTACTGGCTACCTGAGAGCACTTATGATTACTAGGAGCCTGCCCACTTTTTCTTCTTGGTCCTCTCTTCTAGTCCCTGTTCCCCAGCTTGCCTCTTCCATTTTTCAAAACCAACAGAACTGTAAACTTGGAAAGTGATCTGATGAGGCTTTAAGGGATCAAGGTATAAGGTATAACCCCTTTCAGAAATATTTTCACTTCCATTGGGAGCTCTGAAAGACCCAAAGGAGTGAATCCCTGATGGTGGAGTTTGAAAACCCACAGGAGGTTTGTGCATAGGGGAGATGTTTTTCAGGGCACATTCTAAGAGCATCTCAAATCATATTCCTATCCCCACATCCTGCCTCTTTTGCTGTCCTCAAGAAGGTGACACCACTGGGATTCAAAAAGCTTCAGAGCATCTGTTCAGAGGTGACTAATTTCTCTACATGTTATTCCCTTCTCAATCTCCAAAAGCTGTGGCTGGAGAGAGCTCCAAAGATAAAAAGTAATTAGCAAGAGTAAAGAGATTACAGTATCCTGTCTCCCTCTCTTCTGAAATGAAGCTTCTTCCCCCTCCAGTAAGAGGTAACAAGAGAACCAGTCCAATTAATTGTGCATACGTTTGGTTAGTTTGGAGATGGGAGTGAGGATATTGTTTATTCTATACCAGGAAAACACCAGAAAGGGCTTACAGAGGGACGGGGTTAGGCCTGGAGGAGTGCCTGGGACTTGTGGACAATGCTGTAGTGGTGGCCATCTAAACAACACCAAACACTTATCTCACAACTGAACTTTCCCAGGCGTGTTCATATTCACAGAACCCAGCTCCATTCAGCCTCTTCAACAGCCCAGGTCAGACCAGGAGTGGGGAAGGTGTGGAACTCGGGCATTCTGACCCCGAGTCCAGGGCTTCCTCCCACCCATGTTTCCCAACCCTGACTGTGTTTTGGAACCCCTTGAGTAGTGGCATCCCCCCACCAAAAAAGGGATTCTGAGTCAGCTTGGGTTGGTGCCTGGATATTCTCGTTTTTAAGGCTCTCCCAGTGATTCTGACATGCATTCAGTATCATGCCCAGTGAAATCAGGGGTTTGGACAGCACTGGTAGACAGAGTTTCTGTAAATCCACAGCTAGGGGATTGGTCTCCAAACTGCTAGTGAGGGAAGAAGCCAGAAGGCCTGGGTTCAATCCCAGCTCTACCATGCACTACTCATCTCTTTGAGATTTGCTTCATCTAACATTGGAAGAAAAAATCTTTTCTCTATGGGGTTATCTCCAAAGAGATAACATATGTGGAATCACTTTGGAAACAAAACACCATGTGCATTTCAGCTGCTTGAGCCATTTTTTTTCACCCCTCAGCTGAGTCTGAGTGATTACTATAAGAAAGATCAGGGGCTCCAGACATGGGCTCTTGAGATCTCCCTTCTCTTTACTTGTCTGAACCTCAGGCTCCTCACCTGCTAAATGGGGATAACAATAACTCACCAGGTTGTTGTAACATTGGAAAGAGATGACAAAGCATGAAAGAAGAACATCTTCATAAAGTGTGAAGTGCTTCTAGTAGCAGAAATCTGACTTTTCCAAATTTGGGGGTTATTTCCATCATTCTGAAAACCAAAAATAAAATTCTAAGGCCTACCAACCAATTGAATGAACCCCTCCATTCAGTCAAGAGCATTCCAAAGTTAACCTGAAAAAACTTGGCCATAATAGGAATGAGGAGCCACACGTGCCTCATTATACCCTCCTCTCTTTTGGGATTACTGACAGAACAGACTCTTTAAGTATGATAAGAAACATTTACAGTCTATTTTCTCTGAATCATGCTACCTGGAGGCTTCATCTGCATGATAAAACCTTGGTCTCCACAACCCTTTATTGTTACCCAGAGCTCCTTTCTATTGATAATAACTCAGCCAATTGCCAATCAGAACATCTTTAAATCTACCTATGACCTCAAAGCGACCCACCTCTTGTCTTTCCAGTTTGAACTGATGTACATCTTACATGTATTGATTGATGTATTATGTCTCCCTCAAATGTATAAAAGCAAACTGCACCCAGGCTACCTTGGGCACGTGTCCCTAGGACCTCCTGAGGCTGCGTCATGGGCACGTCCTTAACCTTGGCAAAATAAACTTTCTAAATGGATTAAGACCTGTCAGATACTTTTGTGAGCTCACAATTCTGTCAAAGCATTCCAGAAGGAGGTAGTTCAGAGCTGGTATGGGAGCTCCATGGAGTCAGGGACTGAGGCAGGTCAGTTGCGTTATTCTTAATGTGTGGCTCACTGCTCTTGCTCTTGCTCACATTCTCTACCTGGGGACTTTCTCTAGTGTGGCCTATCCACAGAGGAGTTGCCAACACTGGGATCAGCCCTCAGCCTTTAACAGAGTTTGGAGGATTAATATCCCAGCTTCCTCAGTCTCAGAGAAAGGCGGATACATGGTCTATGCTCGCTCCCAGGGGCTCCCAGTAGGGGTGGGCCCCAATTGCCCACAGTGGTAACTTGCTTAGCAAAATGCCCTGTGTTGACTTCCTTCCACACTTCCTTACCACAGCTTCCTGAGCCCACCTCCCAAATAAACTACTCGTACTCAAATCCTTGTCTCAGGGTCTGCATCTGGGAAACCCAAACTAAGACAGGCACCAACCCCTTTAAAGAATCCCACCCACTGACTTTTGCTGCTAGCTTATTGTATTTCCTCCAGTGCACATTGGAGGCTGAGGAAGGCAATTGTCTGTTCGTGCATGTTGCTCCCCATTAGATAAAATAACGTTCTGCCGGGAAGTTAGAAGTGGGGAATGGATGTTGGGGAGGCGTATGATGGCCACAGAGCTGCATGGGCGAAAGCATCGCTGCTGTGAGCATTTCTTGGCACCTGCCCACACAGTCCCAGCAACCAGTAGCCAGTTTATGGCTGAGGCCAGCCTGGTGGGGAAGCTGATGGGGCTGCTTTCCTGCCTCTCTGTGAGTGTTCTTTTCTCATCTCTGGAGACACAGAGCAAAGCAAAGAGGGAAGCTTACTTCTTGCCAGTTAGGCCTATGGTCTGGCATGAATGTGTGTGATGGGAGTGGGCACCCTGTGGGTGACAGAAGGGATCACAACAAGAAGTCAAATTAATGTCCACCATCTTCAGGGTCTCAGAGGTGGGGCAGGAAGAATGGCACAAAACCACAGGATGTGATGGGCCACCCCGGGCTGAATGCAGGGCCATGCAGCTATGCACTGTAGATGAACGAGCTCGTTAACTCTTTACAAAAGAGAGCTATTTCCAGCAGGGGTGGGCTCCAAAGGTAGGCTCCGCTGTGCTCTGTGGCTGTGGGGCTGATGCTGTGGTTGAGAGTGCTGATGAACTCTGATTGCATCGTAAAGGAGGTGAGCAGCAGGAAATGAAGCGTGGAAGAGATCTGTTAAACACCAAACCTTTGCACTAGGTCATTAGTCAGTGACGGTACTAAGTAAAGGAGCTTCTCAGTTTAGCAATTAGCCCCCCAAAAGGTTAAAACATAAATGAATTGCTTGGTGCAATTAGTCCACTTGGGCTTTTCCATGAGCTAACTGCCTGGCTTGAGAGGAACATATTCTGGGGGGCGATGAGAGCAGGTAGAGTGGAGTGTAAGCTGTGTCCTGGGGTAAGGTAGGATTTGGAAGGAAGGAGGCTGTGCGGGGTCAGTGGGGGTGGTAGCTGTTTTGGGTGAAAACAATGAAGACAGAGACAGAGGCAGGAAGGATCAGGCCCAGTCAAAGGCCTATGAAGGCCCCTGGTGTATCCATCAGCTGCTGCCACAACCATGTTGCATAACAAAGAACCTCAAACTCTAGGTGGCTTACAACCAAGAATATTGAATTTCCTTAGTCATAGCTCCTCAGGTTGGCTGGAGTTGAACTGGTCTGGCCCGGGCTGGGCTGGGCAGGACTGCACTTGGCTTCAGGCTCCAGTTCTGATTTCAATCTTCTCTGTGTATCTCATCCTGGAGCCCCAGGAGAGGGGTAGTGGTTCTCCAGGTATGTTCTTTTCATGGTGATAGCAGAAATGCGGGAAGGCAAGCCCAGCTGCAGAAACGAATGTCAAGCTTCTGTTGGTATCACACCTGCAAAATCCCACTGGCCACAGCAAGTTACATGGCCAAGCTCAAAGGCAAGGTGCAGGGAATTAACTGCACTCAGCATCAAGCCATGAAATGCTGTGGAGGTGCTGCTGTATCACAGGCTGGTAAAGAAACAGGACCAATAACTTGCAACACTTGACTTTCCTGGCAGAAAGCCCCTCTAGAGGGCAGTGGTTCTCAAACCTGAGCAAGCATGAGAAACACCTGGCAGGCTTGTGAACACACAAGTGCAAGACCCTGCCCCTTGAGTTTGTAATTCAGTAGGTACCGAGTGGAGCCTGAGAATTTGCACTTCCAATACATTCTCTCCGGGATGCTGATGCTGCTGGTCTGGGGACTTTACTTTGAGCATCACTGGTCTAGGAAAACGATAGGAATGCAGAGGTTGGAAGAGGGCAGAGTATGGATGGCCCTGAATGTCACACACAGTAGCTATGTTTCTGAGCCCTTACTGCACTCCAGGTACTGTTCTAAAGCTGTTCTGCATGTTTTCTTATTTGGATTCATGCTAACCCTACGAGGTATGATCCATGATTGCCACTTGACAGATGAGGACTCTGAGCCATAGGGAGGTGGCGTGACTTGCAAGGTCTCACAGCTTGGAGGCAGTGGAGCTTGAGCTTGGAGCCAGTGCTATCCTGACTTTGGGCTTCCTCCTGTTGCTGATGAGAAGCCAGGGTCTAGTTCTGAGGGGAAGAATGATCTGGGTGAGGAAAACTCTGTATTTGGAACCAGATATTCATTTATTCAATCAATAAATATTTATTGTCTGGTCAAGACCTCAGGATTGGGAAAAGACAGGCACAGCTCTTGCCTAGGAAAGTGATAGGAAGGCAGAGGTTGGAAGAGGGAAAAGTATGGGTGGCCTTGAATATCAAGGAGCTTACATTCTTATCGGGGGGAGAGACGAAAAGTTCAAAAATGTACACAAGGAAGAAAAATAAGCAGAGACCGAGATCAGAGGCCTACAGCTTTATATGGGTGGTCAGGAATCGCCTCTGTAAGGAGTGATGTTGGAGTGGAGACCTGAATGGAGTGAGAGAGTCAGACAGGTGAAACAGCACATGCAGAGGCCCTGGGGAGGGATGCATTCATCCTGCTGGAGAAGTGGCAAAGACTCCAGTGCCTCTGGAGGAAGAGTGGCAGCGAATGAGTGAGAGGACTGGACAGGGCTGGATTACATAGGCCCTTGCTGGCCATGATGAGGCCTTGGATTTTATCCTGAATAAGATGGAAACCTCTGGGGCTGGGGCTGGGGAGATTTGAAAGCAGGAGACTGGCATGATGTGATTAAGAAAGAAGATTCTGCTGCTGGCTGGAGAATATACCACAGCAGGCAGGGATAGCATCAAGGAGATCAGTTACGGGATGGTTGCAGAGTTTTAGCTGTATCTTGAGACCCTGTTGCTCCTGAATGTTCACATCCATAAAAGGAGAGAAGGACCCCTTCTTTCTCTCCCACTTGGGGCACGAGGAGATTAGGGTGTGGGCCTGTGAGTGAGCAGGAAGTACTTAGGTAGGGAACAAAGCAGCATGTTGTCATGATTTTTCTGGCAGAATCCTTGGGCCTATGTCTGCCCAGCCTGGAAACCTCACTGAGGCCCAACTCGTAGCTGTGAGTGGAGAGGAGTTTTGGATCTCGCCCTGTAGAGCAGAGCATCCCACGCCATCACTGACCCAGCTCCTCTGTCAGCATCCCCCACCCCCTCTACCCCACAACCTTGTACTCTGATAGGGAGTAGTTATTTATATTCTTGCTTAATTAGCTCATTAGGTGTGTGCCGCGGCATTTCTGACAATAAATCACCTACTCTAGTGGCTCATAAGTGCATTTTTGGCTGGTGCCTGGCCCTGGCAATGAAGGTGGCAGTTGTCGTATATGAATGTGGCCCTTGGTCAGGGGCTCAGTGACCTGTGCTCTGACCCCCAAGGTGTGCGTGGACAGGTCGGGAGGCTGCCGAGGCACTGAGCATGGACACAGGATCTTGGAAGCTGAGATGGTGGCAGCAGCGGCAGCCGGCACTGAACACCAGAAAGATATTTTTACCACCCGTCAAAATGCCACCGCGTGTGAGCCAGTGCCAAGGGCTGCTTCCCAAGGCTGCTTTGCTCTCCTCCCTCAAGCTTTGATTGTTGCTAGGAAAAAGGTCTGAGTGGAACAGGGAGGCTTTGAAGATTCCTGGGTTGGCTTGGCTGGTGCTCAGCAGTCTCTTCTCTCAGGGGCAGGGGGCTAGAAGGAAGCTTCTGTCCTGCAGCAAAAGGGAATGGGTGGGGGGCTGCTTCTCCCAGGCCAGGAAAGCAGGAGCGCCTGGGTTTAGACCCAAGCCCTATTCTTCCCCACCCTGACTAGAACAGGCCTAAGAACAGAACCCTGTTTAAAAATGCTTCCTTCACAGTTCAGAGGGCTGGGAATTCCACCATTAAAGATGGGTTTCTTTGCACGTTTAATGGGCAGAAATCTGGGAGATGGCGAAGTGAGTTTTTTCCTGGGACTGGCAAACAGTGGATGCTGACCCGAGGGAGGGCACAGTGGATGCCCTAGCAGGAGAAGGAGGAAGGGGGTCAGGAGGGGTCATGAGGTGACCTCAAAGCTCAGTTCTCCTGCGTGGACCTATTGCCAAGGGCTTGGGAGAGTCAGGGAGAGGAAAGGCAGAGCCAAAGTCCCCGGGACCAGTCCAGTTGCTTTTTTATTGCAACTCTCTTGGACTTGGTTCTTCTCTCTTTAAAATGGGCCTCATGCTTGCTACTCTCAAACCAAAAAAAGTCCAGAGTAAGAAAAGGTCAGTTCAAGCTCATCCAGGCCAACGCTCTCCTTTCTGTGAATCCTTGTGGTGCCCACCACTCCTCCCACCTACCACCCCTCATTCCCGCCACCCCCTTGGGATGTTGGCTGGCCTCATGCAGGAATAAATTCCAGAGACAAGAAAGCCCCCACCACTGTTGGGTGCCATTGGCTAAAAAGTTACACCTCACTGGCCAGGGATGGTGGCTCATGCCTGTAATCCCAGCACTTTGGGAGGCTGAGGCAGGCAGATCACTTGAAGTCAGGAGTTCGAGACCAGCCTGGCCAACATGGTGAAATCCCATCTCTACTAAACATACAAAAATTAGCAGGGTGTGCTGGCACATGCCTGTAATCCCAGCTACTGGGGAGGCTGAGGCAGGAAAATTGCTTGAAGCCGGGAGGCGGAGGTTGCAGTGAGCCGAGATCGCGCCATTGCACTCCAGCCTGGGCGAAGAAGTGAGACTCCATCTCAAAACAAACAAACAAACAAACAAACAAAAGTTACACCTCATTGCAGGCCCTCAAATCTATCTCCCTCTACCACCAACCTTCAGATTCTGCCTTTATCCTTATTAGGCATAAAACTAACTCTTTTTCTGTAATATGTCCAGTTAATTTTTAACATAATTCTCATAGTTTCACCCAAGGCTATTTGTTCAGATTCAACATCCTACCTCCCTGCCTTCCTCCATCCTTGCCTTTACCTTTAGTCATTCAAGAGGTGTTTAAGTTTACAACTCAAGTCTGGGCCACACATGGGAAGGGCAGCTACAAACAAGGCATTTCTGCCCTCCTGCAACTCGTATTTCCCAGGTAGACAAACGTTAAACAACTATTCTGGGAGGTGTTCACCGATTCAGTAGCTACAGCTGTGATAAATGCTGTGCAAATATATGCTAGAGCAGGTCCTGGGGAACTGACCTAGCCTGGGGAAGCCCTGGAAGGCTTCCTGGAAGAGGTGATCCAGAAGGTCAAGTAAGAACTCAGGCCGGGTGCAGTGGCTCACGACTGTAATCCCAGCACTTTGGGAGGTCGAGGCGGGTGGATCACCTGAGGTCAGGAGTTCAAGACCAGCCTGGCCAACATGGTGAAACCTCATCTCTACTAAAAATACAAAAATTAGCTGGGCACGGTGGTGCGTGCCTGTAATTCCAGCTACTTGGGAGGCTGAGGCAGGAGAGTCATGTGAACCCGGGAGGTGGAAGTTGCAGCGAGCTGGGATTGCGCCATTGCACTCCAGCCTAGGCGACAAAGCAAGACTCCGTCTCAAAAAAAAAAAAAAAAAAACAAGTAAAAGTAGAAGCTCAATCAGTGAGGAGGCACAGGAGGCATTGCGGGGAAAGACTGGCATGTTTGTCTGTCTCTGGAGCAGAAAGTTGCCTGGGGTGGGTCTCTGGTCCCTTGCCTCAGATGTGTGCAGGGTTTGTGATGTCTCTCTGCAGGTGTGGGGTCCGGCAGTGGGCAGTACACTGAATATG
The DNA here is from genome assembly GCF_009828535.3 of Hylobates moloch. Taxonomy (NCBI): domain Eukaryota; kingdom Metazoa; phylum Chordata; class Mammalia; order Primates; family Hylobatidae; genus Hylobates; species Hylobates moloch. The sequence continues at coordinate 38,910,562 of NW_026652295.1, read as the reverse complement.
GCCTGTCCGGACCAAAGTGGGCTGAAGAAGCTCCTCTGAAGCTGAGAGTGCCCCACATTTGAAGGCAGCCTCAGCTCTCCCTAGTCTCCTGTGGTGCCAACTCCCACACAGAGTACCCCAACAAAGCCACTCCCCTCACATTGTCCGGAACCATCTTGCTGCCTCCTCTCTAGGCTCTTCCCAAAACAGAGTGGCCCAGGGCCGTCCGTGTTCAGCTTCGTGGTCATGTGGGTTTATAACTGAAGTCATCCTTTGGGTGTCACAGTGACCCCCCCTGGGGGGGGGCCAAGCTTCTCACTCAAGCCTTTTTATTGATTTTCAATCTTCAATAAAACATTAACAAATTTTGCGTGTCCGATTTTATATGTTTTTATGTTTCCAGTCATTTCATTTCTTTGATTGGAAATAAATGGGTTATAAGTCACAAAGCCAATGGATGGAATTAGGTCAAAAGTGCTAAGTAAATGCAGGTGGTTTCTCCTCCAATAAAGATAAGGATAATAAGAGCCAACCTTTCTGAGAAATTATTCCATGCCAGGTCCTGTTCTATGTGGTTTATGTTTATTAGCTCATTTAATTATTTCAACATCCTGACAAAAAGAGCTGGTATTACCTTGATTTTATGGGGGGTGTTGGGGGGGGCTCGGAACTGAGGCATGGCCTGGTGAAGAAGCCTGCCCGAGGTGTCCCAGCTGGAATTTGAAGCCTAGCAGACTGGCTCCAGGGTCTGCAGCGTCCTGAGGCCTCAATAGTGCGCAGCTAGCTTCTGAGTGTCCACGGTGTGGGCCCCACTGCACCGGGCACCTTTATAGCCCCCCGGGAGGCAGCGTTATGACTCTTTCCCAGGTTAGGAATCGCAGGGAGAAGAGAGGGTATGTAAGCTGCCCGAGGCCTCCCAGCTAGGAGTTGGCAGGGCCAGATTCAAACCCAGGCCTGTTGTGCTCCAAAGAGCTCCTGACTGTTCCTCTTCCTCCCAGGACATGAGTTAGGATGGAGGGGGGTGAGATGAGCGTCTTGGAGTCACAGGTAATGTCTTCAAAATAGAGGCCAGCAAGCCCATTTCCTTCAACCCTATCCCCTTCCCGGTCGCCCAATCTACTAACAACCCCAGAACCATCAGCCCACTGGCACTCAGAACCACCATGAGGAAACAGGGGAGACTGAACCAGACGCACCCACCCCACCCACCTGCACATAAGGAGGAACAAGAGGAAACAGGCGCGTGCTTCAGGAGGGGAGGGCTCTCAGCTAGACAAGTGGGAGAACTTCCGGCAGTGCTGGTGATGTCTGACAAAGCCATGGCTGCTTTGAAGGCAGAAGGGAGCCTCAGCTGCTTCAAGGGCCTGGGAGATTCCATCTGAGGCAGGCAGGCTGATGCATGCCTTCCGCCCCTTCTCCACGCTGGGAAGATGATGGCCATGTCCTGGAGTGTTCTAATTTATAACTTGCCACTTGAACCATGGCTGCTCTGCCTCCCACTGCTGCCTCTTCCCAGACTGAAAGGAAACTGGGTCGTGGTTCAGCCCTAGAGACAGCACAGGCTTGGGGAAGAGAGAGATTTATGGCTCCGTGTCTGCCCTACATGAGCCATCATCCCCCCAGAGCTACTGCAGCCACTGCCTCCCCGGCCCAGCCAGGCCCAGGCCCAGTGCTGAGTGGCAGGCAGGCTTGTGTAGCTGGAGGACGACACTGTGAATCTCGGACAGTCACAGGATTCCCTGGTGTGGGGACATACAGCAGAGGGAACAGCAGATAGATCACAGCTGGGCTGTTGACCTTGAGTCTTAAGCAAAGTGGAGAGTAAGAGGTCATATTTATCCCATCAGAGCCGCAGGAGCCATGAAATATCAGAGTATGAATAAAGGCAGCGGTAAATCACTCACCACTCTTGCAAATATGGCTGATCTGTCTTCCAGTCCCAACACCCAGTGGGTGGCATGGGGTCAGTGTGCACGGAGATGGAGAAAAAGAAGAGATAGGGCTCCAGAGACCCCGAACGGTGCTCTCTGGAATACGGCGGTGCGGGGAATCATTGACCTTCTTGGATTCCTAGGATGTAAGATCTCCCTCACCCCAAAAGGTCACCTGCTCAGTGAGGTGACTGAGCCTGACCACCCACTTAAAGCTGAGCCATCCCACTCTAACCTCAACACTTTCTTTTTCTCTCTTACCTACTTATTCTTTTTTCCTTAGCACAGTCCACTTTCTAACATACCAAATCAGTTACCAATTGTATTTACTGTTTGCTCTGTCCCCACAGAGAATGTCAACTCCACAAGGCAGGGACTTGTATCAGTGGGGGTCACTGCTGTCCCCACAGACACCTAGAGCAGTGCCTGTCACATAAGCTCCACAAACATTTCTTGGATGAATGAATGAGTCTGGAAATTACCTAAGAAATGGCTTAATTCCAATGCCTCACGGTGTCAGGGAAAAGCAGAGACCCAGAGAAGGGATAGGACTTGACCCCAGTCTCATAGCCTGTTAGGGGTTGCAAAGCTGGGAGAAGACTCTGGGCTGGAGACTCTCAGGCCGGAGCTCCAGGTCCCGCGTGGTCTGAGCGACTCTCTCACACTCCAGACGATGTACTTGTCAGTCACACTCTGTTACCTATGGGACCCCGGAGCTGTGCAGCCCCAGGCTAGGCAGGGATGGGACCTCGCTTGCTTTTTCCTTTGATTTAAAAAACCAAAAATCTTATAAATTTCCTGATAAATAATTTCTTAACCCAAAGGGATCCCCAAAATATGAGTTCCTTGACTGGGGAAGGTCAGAAAATTTTTCTTCCTGAGAATTTGTAAGGTGTGGAGTGGGAGTGGGGCGGGAAGCGTTTATCAGGACCCCTCCCTGGGATACCTGCTGCTGCGCCAGATCCTTCCATGGATCACTCATGCAGGCTTCACTTCCAGGCTGCAGTGGGGCATGATAACAAGGGCTCACAGCTACTGAACGGTGTGCCAAGGCTGCCGTCAGTGCTTCTAGATATCCCACCATTGCGCCTGTCCAGCAGCCCTGTGACCTGGATGGCTTCTGTCTCCTTCCCATGTTACATGCAGATGAGAGGCCTGAGGCAGCTATGCCAGCAGAGAAACACTCCTGTTCCGGGTGATTAGGACACACCAGTCAACAAAACAGCTGGCAATCCTGGGCCTTATGAGAGGAAAACGGGCAACAGGCACCGCAAATGAGTAAATGATATGGGTGCTGGGAGGCAGTGAGTACCACACGAGAAAGAAACCCCGGGCAAGACATGGCAGGGCGCTGGGGGTGGCGGGTAAGTTGTAATATTAGCTAGGGTGTCCAGGGAAGGCCTCACTGAGAAGGTGGGATTTGAGCAAAGACTTGAAGGGGAGCTGGACTGAGGTCTGTGGGAAGGGCCTTCCAGGCAGAAGGAAGAGCCGGGGCAAAGGCTCCGTGGCTGGAGTGGTTCTGAGGAGCAACGAAGAGGCCAGGGTGGCTGAAGCAGAGAGAGTGCAGGGCAGGGTGGGCGAGATGGGGCAGAGAGGCAGTGGGGCCAGACCCCACAGGGCCGTGTGGCCTTTGTAAGGACGGTGATTGGAATATTCACCCCACCTGTGCATGTTCACAGGTGCTCACAGCCTCAGGTCAATCCCTTTCCCTGCCGCACACCCAGGGCTGCTTCCACGCTGGCAGCAGACGCACAGTCACACTCACATACGTACCTACACGCACACACTGGCCAATGGCCACTCACTCACACAGCCCCCCTACTCCTGCCGTGCCCGTTTGGGGTTCACCCTCTACCGCACCTGCATGTGCCCCAGCAGAGCAGGGACGACTCCTCATCAGCCTCACTCCCATCTGCCACCCAGCGTGGCCTCTCCCCAGCTGGAGCAGGAGAGGGAGGAGAGTGAGCCAATTTCTGGGGCTTCAGACCCATGCACCTCAATAAACAGTGCTGGAGAGACTCCCAGAAAATTACAGATGAGATAAGTCTGTGATTTACTCACACGTGATTTATTTACATGATTACTTCCACACCGAGATGACAGGCCCATATGGCCATCCTCCAGGGACCCTGGTGTGCAATTAGTGGCTCTGTTCTGTGTTCATTGTCCCCATAGGCCCTGGCTGCTCCCAGACTTGGGGCAGGACAGAGGAAGGAGGATAATTACACTGCTGCTTTTAGTAATTCTCAGGCAAAATCAGGATGGTGCACCTCTAGGCCAGGCCAGCCCCACCTTAAAGCTCCTAGCTAATGAACAAATCCCATAAGAAGGCTACTCTGCCCATCTGGCAGAGACCCGAACCCCCTACAACTACCCGTGCCCTCAGGTGGCTCATCTTCTGCCACCAGGAGGGGTCCTGCTGTGAGGTGGGTGGAATGGATGGTGTCAGTCTGTAAGAGATGATAGAAAGATAAATAGACAGAAGATAGACAATAATAAAGTATGTAAGCATTCACTATATATATAAATGATTTATTGAGTATATATTGTATGCCAGTGCTTGGCGTACATTACTTCTGATCCTCATATAACTCTGTAAATTGGGTTTGCAAACTGCTTTTACAAATAAGAAGACGAAAGCTACGGAAAGTTAAGTAAGGGAGTAAAGATATGGTCAATAAATTGTGGAGATGGGATTTGAGCCCAGAGCCCAGGTCACTTTGATGCTAACTCCTGTGTGCTTTCGGGGTCAGGGACCTGCTGCTGCCCCTACTTCCACAGCCCCAGTATCCCATCCCCTTCCTCCTGCCTCCCCCGCGCTCCCATCATCCCTCTTCCAGTGATGTTCTTGTGAAATTCTAGAATGTTAAAAGCACAGAGAAGGAAAGTGAATTGCCCAAGGCTGAACAAGTCATGACAGAGCGGGAGTTAGAGCCTCGACCTCCAGCCTGGACGTGAGGATGGCTGGTGGGTGGCGATGGCTCTGCTCCCCCACCCTCCCTCCTGCTGACTCCAGGGTCGGGAGTGCATCAGGACCTTCCACTTGGCTGGACAGAGTGGGGCTTCCCAGCTGCCCACCTGAGACCTCCCGCTAGAGGTCATCACTCTCCCCACCCTTAATTAATTCCTTCCTGACCAGACTGCTTGTTAGAGACAGAGGTATCCAGGGAGAATCAGCAGAAACACAGCCCAGCGAAGTGCTGAGTGGGCTCCTCCTGAACGCTGGGTGGAAAGGGCAACTCTCCCTGGGGTGAGGCAGCGGGCAGGATGATGGAGCAACTCAGCAGCCGGATGCCCAGCAAGTCTGTCACCAGGGGGTCTGCCTCCAGGCATGCAGCTTGGAGCAGCCCCCAAGGAAGTGTCAGTAAGTTTCTCGGTCACTCATTCATGCACGAGTGCTGGCTGTCCCCATTATAAAAAATGGACACCTCACATTTATAATTGCTTCACCACTTACATACTGCGTTCAAGTAGATGTGCATCTTAGGTTTTCCAGACGGTCCTTTGGGGGAGGTGGTAGTGTTCTCATTCCCGTTTGACAGATGAGGAGGCTGGGATTCAGAGAAGCAAAATCTCCTTGTTCAAGATTGCTCAGCTAGCAGATGGTGGGGCCAACATTTGAAACTGATCTTCAAATACCAAATGCAAACATCATCATGGCTACTTTTTATTGCATAAACATACTCTCAGCAGCATACTCTGTACTGAACAAATATCACAGTACTTAATTTTCACAAAGACACCATATGATTGCTGTTATGAACCCATTTTGCAAGTGAGAAAACTGTGAAGGTGAGGCTCAAACATGGGAAGTGACTCACCAGGCATGGCACAGTCGGTAAACCTTCTTCACTAGAGCACAAATTCACCCTGGGGGTCGATACAGGTTCTTTCTTATGATACAGCTTCTGATCTGACAGAGGGAGATGGTTACAATTGAAGGAAAAGGTGGGGCCCCAATGCCCTTCCATGAAACGACTGAGGGCTTCATTTACCCAGATTTGCTTTATTAAGGGTCCAATGGTTTGAATGCTTGTGTCCTCTTCGAGATTCATAGGTTAAAACCTAATCCCCGATGATAGGATGAAGAAGTGGAGCCTGTAAGGGGTGATAAAGTCATGAGGGCTTGTGGCTGCCGAGGGGGCTCTCTGTCTCTCTCTTGCCCTCCCACTGCTGCCATGTGAGGATACAGAAAGAAGGCTCTCATCAGACCAAATGCTGGCACCTTAATCTTGGGCTTCCAGCCTCCAGTTCTATGAGAAAATTTTATTGTTGTTTTTTGAAAATATAAATTATTCTGTGGTATCCTGTTAAGCAACACAAAGAAACTAAGACAAAGGGTTACTGTTGACTTCACCATTGGCATTGAAACAAACCATTCCTTCATTTATTGCCAGGCACCCCTAGCATTTAACACACTTTACCTCATTTAGTCCTGACTGTATTCCTACACAGTAGGTACTAGTGTTCCTATTTAACTGAGGCAGAGGGTAGGTAATCTGCCTAGGGTCACGCAGCTAGTCAGTGCCAGAGCAGGATTTGAACCCAGGCCCAGCTGCTGTGAACCACCATGCTGGATCTTCAGCAACCTCTTCCCAGGCATTTGATTCCTGCCAACTTCTGCTCTGGAGTTGCCCTACTCTTCACCCATTGGGGCACATGTAGAATAGCGTCAGACGGCCAGGGGTTCTTTCTAGCCCTCCCCAAATGCTGTCTCCTTCCCCAGATCTAACAGGGCCACCCAAGCCCACTGACAACAGAACCAAGAAGCCCCTGCCGAGGGTGACTGCCACCCAGATGTTCATCAGCCTCCCTGAAGTGACTCATCTATTTCCAACAACCTCTCCTCTTCCTGCTCACCTGGTAGAATTGGCTTTGCAATATTTTTTTGCCATTTTTTATTGTAAAATATACATAACATTTACCATTTTAACCACATCCGAGTGGACAGTTCACTGGCACTGAATACATCATATTGTTGTGTAGTCACCATCACCATCCATCTTAGAACTTTTTCATCATCCCAAACTAAAACTCTGTACTCATTAAATAAGAATTCCCTACTCCTCACTCCCCCCAGCACCCAGCAACCACACTGCTACTTTCTGTCTCTATGAATTTGACTACTCGAGGTCTTTTATATAAGTGGAATCACACGAGATTCACGCAAGTTGTAGCATGTACCAGAATTTCATATAAAACACTTCACAAATTTGCTGTCTTCTTTCTGCAGGGGCCATGCGGACCTCTGCATGGTTCCAGTTTTAGTGGAAGTGCTGCCAAAGAGAGCATACCATAGCATTTTCAAGGAGGCTGGTACTGGCTTTGCTCCGGGTGATGCCCCCATGAAATTATGGATCTGCCAACTGGGGTGAATGGTCCGATCAGGTTCATCATTAGGTGATGTTTACTTGGTGTCTGCTGGCTGTTCCAGCGTGACTTGGGCACGTGACTGATGGGGAATCTTCATTTTGCACACGTCTGTGTTTATAACAAGGTATAATTGATCTGACACCTTCTGCATTTTTTCTGTAAGTGATGAGTTGTTGTTGAACAAGCTCTTCTCAGCTCCTCCAGGAGATAAATGACAAGTAGCATCATTGTAGTCATCGTCGTTGTGGTACCAAATGGCCCAGGAAGGGAGCAGACATGTTTATTCCTATTGTACTTGATTTCTCACACTCACCACAGAAGGCTGGTGTTACTCTCCCATTTCACATGTGAGGAAACAGAGGTTCAGAGAGAGGAAAGTCACATGGTCTAGAGTCACACATCTGGTCGGGGGCAGAACTAGCCTTCAAAGAGAGATTTCTGTCTGAGTCCAAAGCCTACACTCTTTCCTCTAAGATATGCCAACCCAGTCCCTGGGGGCTGGAAGCTAAGGACAATTAAATACAGAGAAGACTTCTATATCCGTGGAGACCTGAATGAGGACACACACACATACACAGAATGAGCGAGAGAGAGGCAGGCGTTACATGGGCTCAAGAGCTTGCCTGGGTTGGCTGAGCCTGCAGTGGTGGGGACATTGTTTAAGCCATGTGGCTTAACAGCAGTCCTGGGAAAGCACAGGGCCTCTCCATTGATAGTCTGCTCAGTGTGACCACCAATGGGATGTGGCTTCTAGAGAATCCAGTGTACTTTCAGGGAGGGGGGTGGTGTCCACAAGAAGTGTGATGTCTGATTGGGACAACATAGGATCTGACTACTCAGGACCCCCAAAGAGAAGGGCCAGAGACAAACTGACATGTGATGAGGTGTGATCAGATGGGGCAGCCCGCCAGCAAGCTAGAAACTGTGCTGTGAGGAAATGGGCGGAAGAAATGGAAATGTGAATTCTGGAGAAGTGAAAAGTCCAGGTGGGATGAGAGAGTGGCCTCACAATACGGGAAGCATCAGCATGTCGAAAAGAAAGAAACAGGCTTGTTCTGGGCAGCTGTGGTGTTGCATTGGGCTGGTGGGAGGAAGTCGCAGTCTGTCAGACCATGGCCCCCATGAGTCACTCAGTTGTCCAGAGCTAGGATGACTGCCTGGCATGTCCTGGAAGTGTGTGAGCAGAGGGTGCTGACAGCCAGGTGGGCCTGCTATGGAGACGCTGATGGGCAGGGTGGCTCTCAGGGCCCTTCTCAACCCGGAGTTCCTAGGATCTGTGCATGGGGAGGGCAGAGGAGAACTGGGAAGAGCCAGCAGACACCTTAGTTAGTCAGCAAGAGAAGTGCCTGGATCCGCGGGCAGGCTGGCCCCAGTGGCCTGCACCAAGACAGACTGCCAGACCTCAGATGGCTGACCTGCAGAGCTGGCTGTGCACGTGATCCATGAGCCAGTATCCAGCCTCAGGCCTGGATTCACTTCTCTGTCCTCAGTCACAAACACTAGCACAAATTAAGTACTCACTAGGGACAAGGCACTGTTCAAATCACAGAGATTCGCTCGTTTCATCCTCATAGCAAGCCTGTGACGGGGCTCTATCATCTGCTCCCTCTTACAGGGTGATTACGTGGCTTGCCCAAAGTCACACTGCTGGTCAGTGACAGCACCGGGGCTTGAACCCCATTGGTGCAGTGCCAGTGCCTGGATTCCCACCTCCTGGCTTTATCCCCTCCGTGAAGGAGCTCCATGGAGCAGGGCAAAGCTCCCTTCCTGACACTGTTGCCTCCACCAATCACTTGGGCTGAGACTTTCCCGAGTCCTTGCCTGGCAGCTGCATCCGCCATGTCTCCCAAGTCAGGGAGCAAACACAGGGCCTCCCAACGAGTGATCCTCACCTGTCACCAGGTAAGGCCTAACGCTGGGGAGATGAGCACAGAGGCAGCCTGCTGGGGCTCAGCTCTCTTTGGCCTAATTTCCTGTCATCGCTGCCATGGCTCAGCCAGGCCTTTACTGACGCTTCCTCCATGTGAATTCTGAACAAGAGTCTCATGGGGGGTTGGTGGGGGACCCATCCTGCTGGAAGTGTTGAAGCCAAGATGCCTCCCTGCCAGCCCAGCCAGGGTCAGGCACTGCCCGAATCTCCCAGTTCCCAGTTTGTGTTAGGTTTGCCAGCCACAAATCCCTGAGGCCTGGATTTCCACCATCAGAGAGGCATTTCCTTGGGGTTACGTGGGTTAAGCATGGCCCACTCCTTTATGTAACAGACCCTCATGCGGGGCTTACTCTGGCCAGGCACTGATTTAGGTACTTTATGAATCATGACTTCTTGAATCCTCATAACAACCCTATAAGGCAGAGATTATGAATGCCCCATTTTACAGAAAGGGGATATTTCTAGGAAACAAACACAGAGAGATTAAGAAACTTGCCCAAGATATGGTATTACAGATGGTATGTGCAAAATCAGTACTGGAACCCCACAGTCTGGCTCCAGAGCCTCTGTGCATATCCACTGTACCCTGCTGCCTCTTCAGCTTCTCTTGCTAATGGCAGGTATTCCGATGACATCTATCATTGTTATTGGATCTATGAGGGATTTTTCTTAATAGAAATGTGTCAGATGTGTCGTGGGTAGCTTGAACATGAAAAGCAGAAAAGCAGGCACCAGAATATCAAAACAAAGGACCAGAGGAGGCCCAAAGACACAGGCTGGCTAAGGGCTGGCCCTATCTGAGGACTGTGGGGAAGGCGAGGCAGCTTTGCCAGTGGGGCCAAGCCTTGGGAAGGGGCTGGGGCACAGGCTGAGTATGGGAGGCAGAGAGAACACTCCAGGGGGCATATAAGCTTGAGCTAGGCCTGAGAGAATCCCAGAGAGGGCATGCCGAACCCAGAGGTCTTAGGAACCATGGAGAACTGGAAGAGTCATAAAGAAGGGATGAAGTTGTCCAGAGCCTCAGAGAGAACGGGGAGCTGCTCAGAGGTCTGGATCAAAGCCTCCCAGACAAATTCATCCCTTGGTGTGAACTGCCCCAGAGCTGGACAACATCACCTGGACTGGCCCACCTGTTTGGTGCATCAGGGCTCACATAGGAAATGACAGTGTTAATACCACTTGCTGGGTACATGGATAGGGCTGCATAGCATGTTCTAGAACAGCACCATCCAATAGCACTGCCTGTGTTGACGGAAATGTCACACAGTGGCACCGTCCAATCCAGTAGCCACTAGCCACGTGTGACTACTGAGCACTTGAAATCTGGGTGTTATGACTCAGAAACTAAATTTTTAATTCTAATCAATAATTATTAACTTGAAGTTAAATTTAAATGACCACATGCAGCTACTATATTGGGCAGTGCAGTGTAGAACATTCATTTCATTTACAAGTTCAACCAATGTTTTCAAGGGCCTATCCTGTGCCAAGTATCAGTCTAGGTGTTGGGAAAATATCAGTGAACAAAACAGGCAAAAAAAAAAAAACAACAAAACCTCAAACAAACTCTGACCTCAGGGAGCTGACATTCTAGTACAGAGAGAGAGAGAAAGACAATTAACAGTAATCATAATAAATCAACGATACTGTCTGTTGGGCAATAAAAGTGCACTGGGGAAAAATGGAGTGGAGTAACAAGCATGGGGAAGCCCCCAGTGTCGAAAAGGTGATCTGGGATGGCCTCGCTGAGAACGTGACTTTGGAAAAGGGACCTGAAAGAGGCAAAGCAGCTAGCATATAAATACCTGGAGGAAGAGCATCCAGGCAGAGGGAACAGCCAGTGCAAAAGTCCTGAGGCAGGAACCCCCTTGGCAGATTTGAGAAGCAGCGGGGAGCCCAGGACGTAGAGTAAGAATGGGGAGTAGAAGGAGACAAAACCCAAGAGGTGAGGGGCAGATCGCCTGGGGCCTGTGAGCCATGTGAGGACTCTGACTACATGAGGTGGGCTTCACTGGGGACAGGAGCAGGGTTGAGCAGAGAAAGACAGGATCTGACCTGGGTTTTAACAGGATTCCTCTGACCACTTGCAGAGAAGAGGCTGGGGGATGGGAGCAAGGAAGGACACCCAGACCCGGAGGCCAACTCAACAGGGGCTGATGCCAACCCTGCCTGCTGTCTCAGGGGCTGTGGAAGTGGATGTCTGGCTATACTTGAGGGTTGAGGCAATGATTGGGGTGCTCTGACTCAGAGCCTCAAGCATATTGAAAGGAAAGTGGCCCCTTCACTCACTGAGAGGCTAAACTGCCAGTAAGGCAGGGGTACCTCAGGGCATTTGTGGAAGCTCCATATTCTCAGGAGCCACAAGGGCAGAAGAGCAGGGACAGAGACCGGCCCCCAACCCGAGGCCTCTGGTCCCTGACCCCAACTGGAAGATCAGAAGCTTCTGATCCTGGGAGCCCTCACTGAGTCACACCAGCTCCATGATCGTCCCACTCTAAAGAGCAGACGTGTGCCTTCCCCCATTATCACTCAGGGCCTGGTGCTTAGGGAAGGCCAGCATTTGGCACTAGTCACCAGTAGGGTCTACAACTTGTACTGGTAATTCTGGTCATTCTAACTACTCTGATCTCTGGGCCAGAAACAGCAAATATGAGACAGGCTCCAGAGGACTCTGTCCCTCTGAGTTTAAACACAGCCTCAGAATCCTTAACATTAGCACCTAGCAGCCAATCTCAGAGTTGGAACACAAGAGTGAACATACCTGCAAGAACCTGGCTCCTATCCACTACCTTGGTGACTTCATTTCCTCCTACACTCCCTTTCCATCTCTCTGTTCCAGCCTCACTGTCCTCCTCACTGTTTCTACCTCAAGGCCTTTGCACTGGCACCTCCTTCCTGCCTGGAAACTCTGCCCACGGATATCCACATGGTTCCCTCACTTCCCTCAGACCTCCCAGGAGCGTGTGTCCCGAAGTAGAGGGATTGCCCTCCTCATTCACTGGAGTCCCATTTCCAGCCCTAATTAGCGATGTGAGCCCAGGGCAGTTCAGTTAACCGCTGCCTCTAAAACAGGTAGCACAATTGTTAGATGTACTTCCCAGGGTTATCATGAACATGCATTGAGGAAATGTGAAAGTGCTGGGTTCAATCTTGGCTGAGCACAATCCTTCTCTCTGTGAGAGCTTAGTCAAGTCACTTAATGTCTTGGAGCCTCGATGTTCTCATCCACAATGATAATAAGACTAGTACCTCCCTCACAGGATTCCCCCAGGTTAAATTAACTAGTACATGGAAAATATTCAGAACAGTGTTTGACAGAGTAAGTGCTCAATAAATGTTAGCTATCATTGTAAAGTAATGCATGTTATTTTTTTCTTTTTAAATTGCTGGCAAACAGTTGGCCCGACTCCAAGACCTCCCTCCTGCTAAATCCTGATTCTGCTCAATTCAATTCAGTGTAATACAGCATAGGGAAGATCGTGCTCCGTGGCCTGGCAGACCTGGCTCAGCCACTTTCCAGCTGTGTGAGCTTGAGCAGGGGTTCTATCTGCCTGAGCCTTAGTTTCTTCGTCTGTGATATGGGGATAATTATTCCTACCTCATACAGTCAGCATGCAGAATCAAAGAGACTCTGCCTGTCAAGTTCCTGGCACGTAGCAAGTACTCAATAAATTGTACGCAGGATGGAACAACACTCATCTCCTCTACTCCCTTGCAGCTCATGCATGAAAGCAAACAGGTCCCTTTGGGGCTCGCAAGAAGAGAGAGAATCTGGGAGTAAGGGCTGCTTGGCTTGGTTTAATGAGGCCGTGTCATGTAGTCTGAGATCTCAAGGTTAACTAGAGAGGGTGGAAAGCCAGTGGTTCTGGGAAGAGCCAGTAATGAGGACACAGAGAGCCAGGGGTGGAGTAGGGGAAGCCTGATGTGGCCCTTTCAAATTAGTGCTGAGGCTCAACAGGCAGCCATGGCGCATCACTGATGGAGGGAGGAGAGGACAGAGCACCTAGAAAGGCATGGTGCTAGGGGAGCAGAGGGGAGGCTGGAGGCTGGAGGAATTATGCAGATACAAGAGATGGTATTTGTTGACAACTCCAGGAAGGCAAGGATTTCTTGTATAGACACCAGCACCAATGTCTTCCTCTTACACAAACACACATTCACCCTGTCTCTCACACACACACCTACTAAATAGCAAATTCTTCAGGCTCACTTCATCTTACCTGTGGGTGTCTGTTAGTCAGGGGAGGCAACTGCTGTTGCAAATAATTGCCATAATGTAAAGGCTCAAGCAGAATGAAATTTGATTTCTCACTTTCCTAACAGTCCAGAGCGGTGTGCCAGGTTATCAGGAGACCTTCCTCATGGGAGACTTAGGTACCCGGTATGTACCTCCCTCCAGGCCTTGTCATCCCGCCCAAGGGTCCAGCTGGCAGAAGGAAAGGGGAGTGTGGGGAAGGCATCCGAGCTACTGAAGGCCTGGCCCAGAGATGGCACAGATCATCCGGCACAGATGACTTCCTCCACGTCCCCTTAGCCAGGAAGGGCCACATGGGCATACTAGCTGCAAGGGAGCCTGGAGAGTGTAGCCTAGACTGGAAGCCACGAGAGAGGGGGAGAGTGGGGTTTGGTAGTCAGCCCACAGGCTCTTCCTGGAGGCCGAGGCCCAGGTGGAAAATCCCACTCCATTCCCATTCCTATTCCTGAGGCCCAAATGACTTTTCTGGGGGGTAAACTCTGTTCCATTAGAAAAGAGGAGGCTCAGCCAATAGAGAGAGGTCACACAGGAAGTCACCTCAGAAGTTTCAGAGGACGTGGGAGCCTCTGGGGGAGGTGGGGTTAGGGGGTTGGTGGAAAGAGGGGCAGAACAATGACTAACATTGCCTAGGACCAGGACCCCTTATTGCCACATACATGTAAACACCTACACTCTGGCACATCCTCACAAATACCCATACATTCAGCTGACAAATGATACTCCTTAGACACACATCTTCTCACACACAGGCATATACACACAATCACATACCCCAATCACATATGTATATGCACATCCATGAAAGGTTTTCAGGAGCCCTTGCAGTAAGCTTCAAGGATATAGAAAAATACCTCTCCAGGCTGGGTGTGGTGGCTCACACCTGTAATCCCGGCACTTTAGGAGGCCAAGGCGGGTGGATCACTTGAGGTCAGGAGTTCGAGACCAGCCTGGCCAACATGGCAAAACCCCATCTCTACTAAAAATACAAAAATTAGCCAGGTATGGTGGTGCATGCCTGTAATCTCAGCTATTCGGGAGGCTGAGGCGGGAGAATTGCTTGAGCCTGGGAGGTGGAAGTTGCAGTGATCCAAGATCATGCCATTGCACTCCAGTCTGGGTGACAGACTAAGACTCTGTCTCAAAAAAAAAAAAAAAAAAAAAAAGGACAAATGCCTCTCCAGAAATATGTCCTCAGAACCAGCCAGTGTCTGAGAGTCACCATTAACTAGCCCTTGAATATCAGATAAGAATCCCTCACATATGTTTAGGCCCTAACATTTTGCAAAGCAATCTTGCACTCACTGCCTAACCACAGGGCAAATGTTTACTCAGCATTGACTCCAGGCCAGACATCACGATCGGCAGCAGAAATACAAAGAGGAATAAGACACAGTTCCAGTCCTCAAGGGAAAGGTGTACATGAACAACCCCCAGGGCTTTAACAGGGGACCGTAAGAGGGGTTGTGGGACGAGAGAGAGAAGAGAGAGCTCCGGTGAGGTCAGAGGTAATTTGTGTCAGGCCTTAAAAGATGAGGTCACCCGGTGGAGAAGGATATGATGCTAAGGAAGAGGGACCACCGTGTGCAATGGGATCAAGTTGGCTTACTGGGGGAGTGATGAGTGATTCCGAGAGGCTGGTAACTTATTTCCTCAAACTGGAGTTTCGTTAGATACAGCCAAGGTGTGCTGCTGCTGACATGAAGTGATGATCATCTTTTCCCAAAGTGCAGGGAATAAGTGTCCCCTGCAGCATTGGCCAGACAGGGCTCCTTAGGCCCTGCCCAGCAGATGGCCCAGCAGGCTGGGCAGCCTGTCAGTAGAGGAGCAGGAGTCACAGCTGGCTCTAAGCTGCTCCAGGGATGAAGGTGGTTGACCAGCCACAGGCCAGGGTGAACTTTTCACTGAAATGAGGAAAAATGCTTCCATGTCTGTCACACAGTGAGAAACAAGCCCAGACCGTGGACCCAGAAGCTAGTGTTAAAGGTCTCAACTGCTGCATACTAGCAGTCCCAGCTGTGTGACCTCAGGCAGATCACTTACCCTCTCTGAGTCTCGGCCATTTCTTCTCTGTGAGATGGGAGTACTGATCACTGTCTTTACAGGACTGTCATGATGCCCAGGTGAAACTGGCTCTGAAATCTTCAGATAGACCTGTGGGGCTGGCTGCAGGGTCCTTGCTGGATCCACCTTTCCTAACCCCTCTGGCCTCTTCTGCCCCAAACACTGTGCTAGGGGTGGGGCTGTGTATTAGTCCATTTTCACACTGCTGATAAAGACATACATGAGACTGGATAATTTACACAAAAAAAAAAAAGGAAAAGGAAAAGGTTAAATGGACTCACGGTTCCACATGGCTGGGGAGGCCTCACAATCATGGCAAAAGGTGAAAGGCACGTCTCACCTGGTGGCAGACAAAAGAAGAGAGCCTGTGCAGGGAAACTCCCCTTTATAAAACCATCAGATCTCATGAGATTTGTTCACTATCATGAGAATAGCATGGGAAAGACCCGCCCTCATGATTTAATTACCTCCCACCAGGTCCCTCCCACAACACGTGTGAATTGTAGGAGCTACAATTCAAGATGAGATTTGGGTGGGGACACAGCCAAACCATATCAGGTGGGCTTTGGGGGCTCAATTTCCTCCAGTGTGGCTTCCCCAGCAAAAGAGCAGGTGGGCAGGTGAGGAGGGAGGCAGCAGCCACCAGGGTTGCCCACTGACTGGAGGTCAATATCTGCCTGTCAGTTCCAGTCCTCTGTGCATGGATCCCAGGTGGAAGTTTTCAGGCTTCAGTATTTCATATTTGAGATCTTAATTAAGTTGCCCAGCTCCAGGTTTGAGGGGTTGATGGGAGCTTATAGAGAGAGCCCTTTCATTCTCAAGTAGTAGGGAATAGGAGAATGGGAGTGGAGGAACTACCAAGAAAGCTACACAGTGGTACCTTCAGGCCTGGGTGTTTCTTCGGGAGTGTTTATGGAAGTGATACAGGCATCATCTCTGGAATCAGCAGAAGGCATGATACCTCAACAAGGGTCTTGGAGTTCAGGGTGTGCATCCAGGCTTAACAAGCTCACAAGGGTCTAGAGTTCAGGGTGAGGAGGTCCAGGCAGGAGAGGACCAGCCACAATGTGGGGAGAGCGCTTCCCCATCAGAGTCTCCCCTAAGGTGGAAGGAGCAGTTAAAGTCTTCTACTAAAGAAACTCTTCCCCTGGGTTTCTTGGCTGAGCCTGGCCTACTACAACTAGGACCAAGGAATCATCCCTTTCCTCTGGGATGCAGAAGTGCCTCCCAGTTCTTAACACTGCACTGTCCCTCCACCCTAAGCAGCAGGCCCCCTTCTCCTGCATCCAGTCCTCTTCTGCTTAGACCCCCTCTCCCTCAGTCTGCAGCAGCGAACGCTCTCCCTCCTGAGTCATGGGAAAGCCCTTTGGAGGTGAGGGTGGTGCTGGCCTCTCCAGGAAGGACCTTGTCTCTGACACAGCACAGCACCTGGTCCAGAAAGAAGGCTCAGAAAGTGTTGATGGGGATCCCCATGAATCTCATGAGGGCTGGAGCAAGCCTCGGGGTGGGCTGGCACAGGGTCAGGGCTGACCTGACTCTCACCCCGCCCTTCCCAGAGACGGGGGGAATACTTGTAGCAGGTATGAGGGAGAGGGTAGAGGGTGTCCCTTTGTATAATTTCTGCTTCTTCACACTTTAACCTCTCTGCCTCTCTGTCTCTCCCTCTGCCTGTCCCTGTGTGTCCTCTCTACTCTGCTTGAGTCTCTCCCCCTCCTCCTCTTTCCCTCCACCTCTAAATGCCTCCCCTTTTCTCTGCTTTCAACTATCCCCTTTCTCATTCCCTTCATCTTCATACTCATTGTGTTTTTGTGTTTTTGTTTCCATATATCTGGATTTTCTCTCACCTGGTCTCTGACACATCCTCGGTCTCTGACACATCCTCTGTCTATACCTCTCCCTGACGCTCCATCCGTGAATCTCCCTCTGTCACCTTCCTTTCCACCCTAACCTGTCCCTTGGTTCCCTTGTCTGGGTCTCCCTCCTGACATCTCTTTCTTCCCTATTCCCTGTGCCCTATTCCTGTTGCCTGCCTGCCCCTGCCCCTCCCTCCTCCCCTCTCCTCTGTCTCTCCATCTCTCTCCTTCCATGTCTCTTCACTCCTCTGTCCCTTTCTTTCCCTCTGCCCCATTCTCTCTGTGTCCCCGTGTCTGTCTTGGCCTCCCTCCCCTCCCCCTCCTCATCTCTGTCGCTCTGTTTCTACCTCTGTCCACTCCCCATCACCCTGTCCTTCCACCCCACCACCCCTCACTATTTCTGTCCACCTCCCTCCCCAGGATGATCCCAGCCTCCAACAAGGCCTTCGTGGTCAACAACCTGGTGTCAGGGACTGGCTACGACTTGTGTGTGCTGGCCATGTGGGACGACACAGCCACGACACTCACGGCCACCAACATCGTGGGCTGCGCCCAGTTCTTCACCAAGGCTGACTACCCGCAGTGCCAGTCCATGCACAGCCAGATCCTGGGCGGCACCATGATCCTGGTCATCGGGGGCATCATCGTGGCCACGCTGCTGGTCTTCATCGTCATCCTCATGGTGCGCTACAAGGTCTGCAACCACGAGGCCCCCAGCAAGATGGCAGCGGCCGTGAGCAATGTGTACTCGCAGACCAACGGCGCCCAGCCACCGCCTCCAAGCAGCGCACCCACCGGGGCCCCGCCGCAGGGCCCGCCCAAGGTGGTGGTGCGCAACGAGCTCCTGGACTTCACCGCCAGCCTGGCCCGCGCCAGTGACTCCTCTTCCTCCAGCTCCCTGGGCAGTGGGGAGGCTGCGGGGCTGGGACGGGCCCCCTGGAGGCTCCCACCCTCCGCCCCGCGCCCCAAGCCCAGCCTTGACCGCCTGATGGGGGCCTTCGCCTCCCTGGACCTCAAGAGTCAGAGAAAGGAGGAGCTGCTGGACTCTAGGACTCCAGCCGGGAGAGGGGCTGGGACGTCGGCCCGGGGCCACCACTCGGACCGAGAGCCGCTGCTGGGACCCCCCGCGGCCCGGGCCAGGAGCCTGCTCCCCTTGCCCTTGGAGGGCAAGGCCAAACGCAGCCACTCCTTCGACATGGGGGACTTTGCGGCTGCGGCGGCGGGAGGGGTCGTGCCGGGCGGCTACAGTCCCCCACGGAGGGTCTCGAACATCTGGACGAAGCGCAGCCTCTCTGTCAACGGCATGCTCTTGCCCTTTGAGGAGAGTGACCTGGTGGGGGCCCGGGGGACTTTTGGCAGCTCCGAATGGGTGATGGAGAGCACGGTCTAGGTGGGGGTGGGCGTGCTCCCTTTCCTGCGCGCAGGGTGGGAGAAGAAGGGGAAAGAATCTCACTGGCAAGTGTTTGTGGAGTCTCCATGGTGATGTTTACATCCAGGGACAGTTTCGTCTCCCTGTCAATGGCCTCGTGTCCCTCCCTACCCCCCAACACCCACATCACCTCCCCACCATCCGGCCGGGGTGTGCTCAGGGAATGTGGACTCGCTCAAATGCCGGACTGAGCCCTGAGTGTTTGGAAAGGCGAGACTCCGCCTTTCTAATCACAAATGTAGCCTACAAGCAAGCGGCTTTGGATTGCTTATGGGTCTAGTGTTGTTCTTATTTCTTAATTTATTTTTTTTCCATTTCCCAGACTCCTCCTCTTCATTCACACGAATAATCGAGAGTTAATCGTACATATGAATGCCTGTTCCCAGCAGCCCTGGTAGTGGGTAATTGTTGCCAATTGACAAGAGGAGGGAGTTATTCTGTTTCCACACTTGTTTGGGGGAAGCCTGTAGGGTTCCCTGCCCAGAGCCCTCATTACTCCCAACCACCCCCACACCTGACACCGGAAGGGGTGAGTGACTGACCCCTGATACCGGACCTAGTTTCCTTTGCTTCTCAAACATGACATGACACACCCATCACAGAAACTTGAGCCAGAAGAGTAACTTCCTGGGTTCTTACTTGTGGGGAGGGAGGACGGCTTCGTGCTGTAGGGCATAAGGGATCTTAACTTCTGGAGTTGCTTTGGGCTTGCTGCCGCTCTTTCTGGGAAGCTGGCGTGGAAAGTCCCCCTTGAGCATATGGCAGGCCAGGAGGGCTTCTCTTAAGGAAAGCAGCTTGGGTGGCAGAAAGAGCAGTGGACTTGGAGTCCGAAGCTCTGTGTCTGGGCTCCACGGTCACATGAATAGCCAGCTGCATAACTGGGGAAAGACCCTTTTATCTGTCAGGACCTGAATTTCCTAATTTGCAAACATACTGGGATTGTACTACCAGCCCCTTTCCAGTTCTATGGGCCTATTAATTCTTCATGACTCTAGATGTAAGTTTTTTTTCTTAGTGACACCAGAAGCACAAGCTGGTTACAGCAGTCCCCCACCTTTTTACTGGACACAGAGAATTCTAGAAGCCTTGGAGGGGAAATCCCCTTTTTAGACTCATAGGCTTTTGAAGCTTGGGGAGGTGCTTGCAATCATCCCATCTTTAACCCTCCCTCTCCCTTCCAGAGAGCATAAAGGAATTGCCCAAGGTCACACAGTGAGCTCGTGACCAGGTCAGGGTAGGAGTCAAGGCCACCTGCCTCCTGGCAGTGGTAGTTGGGATCCATGACCCTGTCTTCGCCCTGCCTAGGGCATTTCTGTGTCCAAAGGCTGTCCCATGTTTGTTCCTTAAGAAAGTGGCTCAGGGTGGGATGGGGGGATGCCTGCTCTTGGTTTCTTGAGGAGGGTCCATCCTTGGAAATTACAGGGTGGAATGGGAGGGGTGCATAGGCTCCTTTCCATCTAGGGATAGCCCCTCCCCGCCAGACAGTGGCAAGAGAAGGGGAAGAGGAGATGTGTCCACGGAGAACCTGCTGTAGACAGATTGGAATGACTTTCCCCTGCATCCCTGTCCTGTGTCTACTCATCAGCAACTCACTACCTCTCCCTCAGTCTCTCCAACTCATTCTTTCCTCTCCCAACTCCTTCCATAGACCTCTATTTTATCTCTTTTGTTCTTCCTTCTTCCACTTGCCAACCACACAGCCCACAAAGCTTACAGGCAAGACCATTCTGAGCCAAAAAGTTCCAATGGCCTCAGACCTGGAGCTGAGCTGCTGGCCCCCAACCCCACTCTGGAACACACAAGGAGGGATTTGCAACTGTCTATGCAGAATTACCTTTGGCTCTAGTCCCAGAGCCTCCAAATCCCAGGCCCTTCTCCTTCCTCACTCTCCTCCCTCCCCTCTTTTCATTCTTCTTTTTTTTTTTTTTCCTGTTACTCTCTGCCTTTCCCAGTCCCTTTCTGGTCCTGACAAGGTCATTAACAGACCAGGCCAGTCCCTCCTGAGACCTCAAGTTATAATAATTTTCCAGGCCAGTCCCAGGGCTGGAGCACATCCCTTCTATGGTCACGGAAGCACCCACAGAATTGGGTAATCTGAAAGGAAATATCTTCCATCCTTTCTCTTTTCCCTTCCTGTTTGTTCCTCTTCTCTTTTCTCCATCCTCATCTTTCTCATTCATCCTTTCAAACTATAGCCATTGTGGAAGTGGTCTCAAAAACCAGCTCTCTTTTTTGCCTTTGGATTCAGACACACAGAGGGAAGGTGGTGAACAGTGGAAGGAACCAACTCACTGTCTATTCTCATCAGCGGTTCCGAATTCTGTCATGACATGATATGTACTTGCTCTTGTGTTTGTCATGTTTCTGACTTGGAGTTTTGGAAAGCAGCATCCCTGTGGTCAGAATATAAATGCCAATCTTCTCCTTTGCTAAAAAAAAGTGTACAGTAAAATGTACAGTTTGAAAACAACCACTAACCACACTCCTTGGGCGGGAGAAAAAAGAACATTCTTACGTCTGTGAATGTCTGCTCTTCATTTCTCTGGAAACTCTGGGGTTTTCTAGATGACTTTGAGGTGGCATTTTCTCTTGCACATGTGTTTGTTACTGCCTGGTGGGAGCCTGCTTCTTTCCAAGTTCATGTATAAGGTGGGGGAATCTTCTGAAATAATAGAGAATGGGATCATCTTCCCAGAGTAAAGAAAGCTAGAGAAATCTGAAGTGAAGCTTCAGGCTAAGAAAAGAACAGTCCATCCCCAGCTGTCCTGACTGTCCTACCTGAAATCCCCATTCTCTGATATACCAGCCCTACCTACTTTTTCCTGGACTGTGGTCACCACAGGGCCTGACTAGTAGGGGCACGTGGGTGGGTATCTTCTACCCATTTTGGTTGAGCCCTGGATGGTATTTTTTTCAAAAGGGTGTTTTACTGGGAAACCATGGGAGAACAAACCAAAACCCAAACCCGAGATATAGAAACAAGCGTGCTTCTGGAACACAGCTTCCCAACCTTGTCTTTTCTAGTATCTAGATCAGCACTATCCAGTAGAATAAAATGTAAGCCGCACTGTAATTTTAAATTTTCCAGTAGCCATGTTGAATCAAATATAAAGAAACAGGTGGAATTAATTCTAATCTTATATTTTAACTCAATATATCCAAAATATTATTGTAACATGTAATCACTCAAATTATTAGTAAGTTATTTTATGGTATTTTTTGGTACAAAGTTTTAGAAATCTGGTTTGTATTTTACATGTATGGCATATGTCAATTCAGATGAGCCCTCTTTAAAGTATTTTACATGTATGACACAGATCAATTCAGACTAGCCCTCTTTAAAGTACCTGAGAGCCATATGTGGCTAGTATTGGCCACTGTACCAGACAGTGCGACTCTAGACATACAATTGACTTGAAAGCACAGCTTCTAGAAGAGGAAGGAAACTGACACTTGTTGAGTACCCACAGCTTCCAGATACTGTGCTTGTTGCTTCACATATGTTTCTCACTGAATCATCACTAAAGCCTTTTTAGGTAGATAGTATTATGCCCATATTATAAACGAAGGGACTGAAGCTCAGAGGGGTTAAGTAACTTGCCCAAGGTCACACAGTTAAGTCTGGCTGCAAAGCCTTAGTTCTTCCCATGACATCACACTGCCTCCCCATCCTTTCTTCTTCCCGTCAACCTGTTATAGATTGTATTTTATACTAACGGAATGATTCACATTTGTAGCCTGATCAGGAAACCCTTGATTAGCCTAAGATCTGCCAGAAACCTCAGAGTGTTAACTCCAGGCAAGAGCACCTTGGTGAAGAGGTTCCTTCTGACCGTACACCGGCCTTTCTGGCCCTCCTTGCCTTGAAACACCTTCCCTCCCCTGGCCAGGAAAATTCCTCAGGATTCAGACTGCGCTGCCCAGCCCACCCTGTGGTCACCCCTTCTCCCCTCTTGGTGACCTCTAGGAGGTCACTTGTTGAATGAGCCTTCCATCTCCAGTCTTGTCTGGGCTCCTCTGCCCCAGGAGCCTGTAACTTCTTCCCCCGAAGATAAAAAGCCTGACATCAGCTTGCTCCAGAGACAAAACCCATCTTCTCGCCTCTTTCTGTTTTAATACCCCTGTCCCTATCAGGTAAGATACCTACCCAGATCCTCTTTCCTGATATACAGAAGCCTCCAGCTCTTTGATCTTTTGCAGAGGTGAGATAGCTGATACAATATTTGCCTAGTTGATTATTAGGCTTTCTGGAAAAACAGTTTGACCCCTTTCCCCACGTTCTCGATAATGACATATCCCTCAGGTTTCCCTCAAGAGAATTTTTTGTTTTTTCATCATTACAGTGTTGAAATTCGAAAAGACCTCAGGAATACTTTTTTGTTAAGGGATATAATTGTCAGCCAGGTTAGGCAACAACAGCCACTGTCTCAGGTTTCCCCCTTCCCAAATGCAAAGTAACTTTTCTTTAAAAGTCTGTGAGTATTGATTTTTCATAAGTACAGCCTGAGTACTTCTGTATCTTCTGTTCTCAATGTGCCTGCAGTGAAGGTCTCAGGGCTTCAGCAAGCT
Source organism: Hylobates moloch (assembly GCF_009828535.3). Taxonomy (NCBI): domain Eukaryota; kingdom Metazoa; phylum Chordata; class Mammalia; order Primates; family Hylobatidae; genus Hylobates; species Hylobates moloch. Next base: position 38,887,182 of record NW_026652295.1, on the reverse strand, counting down.
AGATGGGGCTTCCTCTGTTCTTGCAACCATTGAGATTTCTGCAAACTGCTGCCAGAAAAATAGATAGACTTATTCAAAAGAAGAGACTACTGGCAGGCAGCACTCAAAACCTGAATGCACAGTTTTAAAGATCCCACCTAGATGATCAAACCCAGCCTTTCCATGTGATGCAGTTGGCAGCAAGAAGAATTTGTTGTGACAAGAAGGTTTCTCACAGGTAAATACCTGAGGTTTCTACCTTTGCATAATAGAATCAGGCCCATCCAGGTTACTCCCCCAATATCTAAAAGGAGCACTGTCACTTTCACAGTTTAAAAATATCTATTTGTGCTTTCAGCCCTTAAACCAAAGGTTGTAGCTTCCATCATCTCAATTAAGGTTCTGTACCTCACAGTCAGTCAATGTTTACAAGGCTCATGGTTTCCCTTCCCCGAAGCTTCTATTGGAGAGAAATTGGCATGTTTTCCCCAGACCAAAGAGAGAAGCTAGCTTTTACCTCTAAGTCTGTCCTGTGACCCCTATAATAGCTATTTAGGAACTTCTGACAGGTTCAGTGATCTTTCCCCAAGTTCTCATTCTGTATAATGTGTGACATCTTTATTTTGCTCACCTATTCTGAGGAAGTAGGCCCAGATTACAGGCTCTTCCCTGGTTATTTTCCTATTATTGTTGAGATAATTGATCTTCTGGTCCCTTTAGCCATCAGCTGAATATGCTCCTGGTGATCGGAGCCAGAATTCTCCTCCACCATCTCATTCTGGAGTCTGTCTGGGATTGGAGCAAGGAAGATCTCATGGTCTAGTCCTTTCCAAGATGTCAACAGTCACATGCTCGGTTTCCTACTGATGAGAGAGTGGAGCTGGAATTTCACCCATCTCCATGGGATCCCCAAACCCATCTGGTCCACAGCCAGTCAGCCCACTGACCAACCTCCCACAACCCCAGCCCATCCGTCCAGGCTGTCCATCTGGTTAGTTGGTGATGAGCACACCCCCTCTTCTCCTGCACCTCCTCTGTAACATGCGTTCAGTGGTGCTCCCTGGCACACCCCACAGCAGCACTAACATTCATATACTTTGCAAGGATGAGTTTTCTTTCCCTTGAATCTCCTAGGCTACAACCAAGACATCCCATTTTCCAAACCATGGAGACCTCTGTTAGCTGACCTATCTGACATTGTTTCCACTTTGTTGTGAAGTGAAACCTCAGCGTCCTACACCAGTCCCCTCTGTCATGGACTTGGCATGTCCTGGCAACTAGCAGGTAACTTGCTCACCATTTGAGGAGTACTGCTGCCAAGAAGAAGGGATTTAAGCCCTCAGTTGCAGCTATTAATCCTGAAGGCTTTCATCTTGGGTTTCCTGTTATGCTCTTCCCACCCATTCCTGTGGGGATCTCTTGGAAGACATGGTCCTTCCTGTCTACCAAAAATGGGCTGGTTGCCTTACCTACCCAGACTAATTATGGAAAAGTTCTTGTACTTTCATTAGGAGAACATTAGGTTGGCATTTTTCAGGTGAATATTGAACTGCAAAAGTAAGTTGATAATCGTACCTGACATTTATTGAGAGTTTCCTATGTGCCATATACTGGTCTAAGAGCTATATATAGATTATCTCAATTTATCATCAAAACAACACAGTGAAATAAGTATTATTATTAATATCTCCATTGGGGAAGCTCAGGTACAGAAGAGTTAAATAACTTGCCCAAAGTCACACAGCTATTGAGGAACAAAGTTGGGTAAACACTCAAGAGATGGATTTGCTCTGAAGTTTCCTACAGAGCTGCAGAGGAGGTAAAAATGCAGAGCTGTCTGGGTTTCATGTGAAAGGCCTGAATCCTGGCATATGTGCCTTGACTTTCAGAAGACTGAGCCCAGCAGAAAAAGTGGGAGAGATGGCGAAATCCATCTGTGCTCATTCAGCATGCTCTTGCTGACCTGCTGTGTGCCTAGCACTGTGCATGGTATTGAGAGAGATAAAAGTCAAAGTGAAAGACACTGTGCATGCCTTTGAGGGCCTTACACATTACCCTGAAGGACGGGGACGTAAGCTGATGCTTTAGATCTCTGGTTATCAAAGAATGGTCTGTTTTCACTAATTTCAAGATAACTTATAGATCTGGCAAAACTACCGTCCAAGAAAAGATGAACAGATGGATTGGCCAAAGGCCACACAACATAAGATGGCACCTGTGCTTGGAAGAATTCACCAGATTTTAAGTTCCAAAACCTTGAGTCACTTTACAGAAGAGGAAATTCAGACCTGGTATGGAAAAGTGACTGGCTTTGGGTCTAACAGGGGCACATTAACGACCGGGATCCTGTGCCTGGACAAGCCGGGGTTGAGGGAGGCATCTCCAGCTGTCCCAGGAGCTTGAGAGGGAGTGTGGTGGAGGGAACAAAGCAGGCCGGGAAGAAGGGTAGTTGCAGAGAACTAGAGGGTCCTGAGTAAACCAAGGCAGGTGCAGTTCCTCCTGAGGGAAAGGGGCTGTTTAGTTTGGGGGATCTGGGTTGACAGCCTGTTTCTTGGCCACAGTTTCTTTTTTGGTAAGATATCAATGGTAAGTATTGACTTCAGTAAGTATGCTTCTGTAGTACTATGTAGTTACACAGATCACATATTGGATCGGAAAAGGCAGCGTAATAACAGTCATTATTATTAACGATATGCATCATTTAAAGTAATATAAATTATAGCGTATTAATGATAATATTACATATGTTAAGTTCATAGACTCTCAAAGCTGGCAAAAGCTATCAGAGGTCATCTACTCCAGCCTCCCTCAATGGGTATTAGGATCCCCTGCTCAATATCTATACAAGCTTTTCTTAATCTTATTACAAGCAAAATCATGCATGATGAATTTCAGGATTTACCCAAGGCAGGAAGTAGCTCTCTGTGCTCTAATCAGACCATGGCTCCATATTCCCGGTGGGCCCTTGTGAATCCATCACTCTTGACTTCATGGGAAATCCAGAGCCCAGACACCAAGCAGCTCCCAAAGACTGCTATGGTCAAAATAGTGTTAAAAAACTAGGTACAGAGCCAGGGTCCTAGCTGGGAAAATCTCAAGAGGTTTGATATTCCCTGCCAAATCAGCACTGGTCTCTATGATTTTGAGCAAAGAAAGGAGGCAGGGAAGTGGCAGAGAGCACATGGTAACCTCGGTACTCCCCAATGCCCTGAATGCTCTGACATACACGACAGTCCCAATAGTAGACGGAAGCACCTGGAAAATTATAGACTTCACTGCTGGGCTGAGGATGGCCATCCTGCCCCTCACTCATTGGTTCCCTAATCTTCTCACCCTTCATCTTTGTTCCAGGATTAGCCCAACAGCCAAAATCTAACATCCAGTATTCTGGAATGACACAAATGCTGCCACCAAAAACCTCCCACTGTTCTCCTTCTAGGATGGGAAGACTGCCAGGTGCCAGGAAAATCACTCCGTGAGAGCCTGGCTCTGATCAGAGGGCTGAGAGTGGGCCAGAGGCTCCCCACTTGAGAAGGGAGGTGAGCTCTTCCCAAGGGGTGGTGGGATGGTAGCCCATTGACCAGCCCTCTCTGCCTCCCTTTAATACCTGGGCCCCCTCTAGTCCAAAGACCATCCATTTGCTTGAGGTAGGGAGATTAAAATTTGTTCCCAATTTGGTCTTCTGCATCAACACACTGGTCCAATGTGAGTGAAAAAAAAAGTTAGAGAAATGGCTTCATCCTAAGGTCAGAGAGGGTTGGTTTAAGTGTGCATGGCTGGACAGGTTCCATGGGTAGGGCTGATGCTTCACAGTTTGGGGAGAGCTGGGGTGTGCCAGGACATATAAGTGCAGATGGGGTGACTCACCTACATGAAGAGGTTGGATTCTGTGTTTAAGGTAAATAGAGAAGACTGTGGGTCACTCCAGAGGTGTGGAAGCAGGCAGGGAGGACCTCAACAGTGATAGGGTGCAGAAGCCCAATTCTTCCTTGGTCTCCATGCTTTTAAGAGTCTGGTGAGGTTCATTTTTCTAAGGAATCATGAAAACTGCTCTGGGCTAGCTCAGCTTTGGTTTGTGAGGGAAGCAGAGGCATGGAATTTTCTTGGGGCTTTTTTCTTGAGGCTCAAGCTCTTCCATCCTTTCTTAGGTTACAGAAAATGAGAGTTTGTGCCAGACATGAGAAAACAAGAGAAAGGGTACGATCTGTGCTTTCTACCCCAAACCAAAGATGAAGGGGCTCAGACAAGAGCGCTTGATTCCAGGGGTGAACAGTGAGGGTTCCTTTCCTGCCTGCATTCAGCTTTGTCTGCAGAATGGTGGAAAAGAAACAAAACTGGAGACATTTATATGTAGAGGTATACAAAGTCAGCAGCACAGTCAAAAAGATTCTACAGCATCTCAACATTCCAAACATTTCTTTAGCATGGATGATCATTTCTTCCATTCTTTATCAAAAGTCTGATTTCTTCACGTTACAAATGTTTCCAAACTGAGGATCAAAGTTGTTTATTTGGCTTAGTTTTTATAGTGCTTATGGGACAGAAGTAGGTCTCAAACTTCAAATCTTCTGACCCCAGAACTGGAGTTCCCTTCACACCACATCCCTGCACTGAGGCATTACAGTGATGGCTGGCTGCCACAGCAGGGAAAAGGGCAAAACATGAGGCTGAGAAGACAGCCCAGAGCTAGGAAAGACAATGTCCACGCAAGTGGGAGGAGAGTCAGGCCTGGGAGAGGTAGAAAAAGGGCACAGGACCCTGGAGAGTTGAGAGGGGACTGAAGAGAGCAGCTCTGCCAGAATTCTCCATGGACAGGAGGCTCTCTCAGCTCTCCAGTGCCAATCTAGCTGGGACAGGGGTCAGAGATTATTGTCCATTGTGACCTAAGCAGGGAAGATGGAGTAAGAGGGATCTAGGCAAGGATAAGTAGGAAAGAGTGGGGCGCAGCAGAATCAGAAGAGTCTGGTTGGGAGGACACAGCTGTCCAGGTCCAGGCTATGGGCCCAGCCCACCCACTGTCCACATCTAAAAGTGGGGGAAGGAGCAGCGTGCTGGGTAGGGCTCTACCTGGAGTGACCCTCTACCTAGTGAAACCAGGAGGCAATTAGGGACCAACTAGGGGTCATGGTCATTTTCAAGATTTGTATTTGTCCTGTCTTCTTTGAGGTTCCAGTTCCTTCCTGTATGAAGGCAAAGACTCCCATCCCCCATGTAAGAATAGAGAAACATTGGGAAATCTTGTGGCCTGGTGAAAGAAGAAAGGACTGGCTTCTCCATGAATACTGGAGGTCTCATGGCACAGTCCCACTCATCAGATCCACTTGTCTCTTCCAGGGAATGGCTTGGAGACTAAATGGGTGGAAAATGGCTGAGGATAATGAGCCCCAGCCCTTCTAGATTGTTCCAGAGTGTTAATTGGATTGTTAATCAGTCATATCAAGTCTCCTAGGGAGGAAGGCTTTTGCACAGAAGGGTGGGACTCTTTCAGAAAATACCATGGTATCTGGATTGGCCTTGAACCAGCTAGCAAAGGGAGAAATCATGAGCACAGGACTCAGGATTCTTTCCCCTTTTGGTTGTGATGCAGCATGAACAGGAAAGCTCTCAGCAGAATACAAAGGACTGCTCAAACAGGGAAGAAGAAACTCATGTTATTTACCAAACACTGTGGTAAGCATCCCATATTTCTCATGTGTTATTCCTCATGAGCCTCACCCATCCTTCCGACATAGGGGTTGGATCATTCATTTTACAGCTGAGAAAACTGAGACACACAGAAGTTAAGCAGCCTGCTGAAAGTCATACAACTAGTTAGGGGAAGAGCTGGATAACCGCTTAATAACTAGAGTTACTCCAGAGTTACTCCTAAGTTATCTAAGGAACAGCAAGGGACATTAGAATTTCAGTGAATTTTCTGGAAGAAATCGTAACATGTGAGAAATGAGGTTAAAAAAGTGAGCCTAAGATTAAAAAGTAGAAGCGATGAAGAAATGCACTGGGCAAATAATATTGACTTCTCTGTGCATGTCCCAGTGCCTCATATGGTAAGAAATAAAAGGTTGCTCTTAAGGTCCTTCAAATTTGTCCTGTCAAACTAAGCACTAAATAATTCCCAGATCACTGCTGCTTTTTCATTTCTAAAATGCAGGGGTTGGATGGAGAGGAGGAATAAGGTGACAGGCCCTAACTACAGCTGCACAGAATAGATGGCTCTCTCCCCAAGGAAGGCAAGGGCACTCCATATCCATTTCTTCAAGAGCTGAGTCTTTTTCCTAGTTTCAATATCCTCAAATGTAAAATGGTTCTGGTATCTACCTCAAAAGAGTATTGTGTTTGTAAACTAAATAGCTCTATTTACTTATACAAATAACAAATAACCTGTAGGATTTGAGAAGTCACCAACTCATGATGATTAATGTAATGGATCACTGATAAAGCTGTTATAAATCACAAGACATTAATGGCCATTACATGGATATTAGGTCTGGAGTCTCAGAGCTGGAAAATACCAGAAATCTCCAAATAAGCCTTCCTCAGCTCATCAATATCCCTGCCAGGTGGTGTTATTCTGATGACAAATTATTCCTTAATTTTAATTCATAAATCCTCTAAGGAAGAGAAAACATGATATTCTCATGCCTTGTGCTTCAAGGAGCTCAGTACTTGATTGTGGCTCCAGGTTTGTACATATTCCACCTTCCTGCTCCTTAAAAGACCCCAGAGCCATAACAGAAAACTGCCAGTATCTGCTGTGGTCACCACTGAAGTAGAAACACAGCCAGCCAGGGTCCTTGCTGGGAAATATTCAGGAAATCTTAGGTGTACGTTGTTCTCTTGCCAAATCAGGTCTCCATGACACAGAGTGGAAGGAAGAAGGGGAAAGGCCACAGGGACACTGGCCAACTGTGAGGCCCCATTAAATAAATGTTGCATTCTGCTCTGAATTTCACTACCAGTTGTGCAGTCCAGGACAGTGGCCTACCACCTCCTAGATGCACAGCATAGGCCAATGATGGGGCACTCTCTTCACATTCTAAGCAGGACACCAGGACACCACCACCCTGCCACTAGTAATTTGTTCCCTAATAAGTCTCCGTTTACCTTCATTCAAGAACTGGAAGACCACAGTTATAAAAATAGTAACCAATAAAATTCCACGACCTCAATACTAATCACTCTTTACTCCCATCCACATCCTCCCATTTGACCTGACATTGAGGTGGATATATTTGTTCCTTTAGTTCTTGCCCTAATACAAGGTAAATGCTCAGAGTAAACTGCCAGGTATCTACTAAACCAACGGGTATCAGGTCCCTGCCTAAGATAACGAGGGCATCCTTCAAAGGGGGAAGTGGGAGGGCCAAGGACATCCCTTATAACAGCCCTCCCCATTGTCCATCTCCCTCTAGCACAAACACCAATTGAGCTGGTTTGGGGGAAAGAATAAAATATCAAGGTCTTCTGAATCAGCACACCAATCAGCCCAAGCAAAAAAGAATGACACAGAGCCTTTATTAAACTGGTTCTGAGGTATGTGGGACTAGCCTGGCTGGCTGACCAGGCTTCTTGAGCCCCACAGGCCTCTTTCACAGAAAGGGAGTTTTGATCAACAAGACCATGTACAAAAGCGGGATGATATACCATGTGAAGAGCCAAGTTTCCATGTTGATGGTAAATGCAAAAACTTTTGAGTCAGAGCTGAGCTCTGGGACAAAAAGGGAAAAGAAGAGGGATGAAGGGAAGGGGCCCAGTTCCTCTTGACTGATTCTAAAGCTCATAGGGGGATTCCAACTCACAGCTAGCCCTCTGTACTAAGGAACCAGACGAATCTTGGCATCCCAGGGAACCTAGACTTGGGAAGGCCGAACTTGCTATTTGAGGGTCAAGTCTACTCCCTGAAAGTAGAGGGCTGGATATTTTGATGCGGACAAGGATGGACAATAGATTAAGCTCAGCAAAGGCTGGTAAGCCTGGGCAAGGTTCACAGGGATGGATCTTCCTAAGGGGTGGGGGGGTCTTCCCAGTTCCTAGAAAATGGCGGTGCGGACAGACTGCCTCCCTCCTCTTCGTTGTAGCTTGATCCCACGCAGTGACCGTTCCTATAAAAGAAAAAAAAAAAAAATCAGAAGAAACTTGATACATACGAAGACAACACACAGCAGAGAAATAAGACAAAGTTAAAATCACAAAATGTAATTGGCAGCACATCTGTTTTCAAAAGATATTTACATAATTACTCCCATTCTCACAAGCATTCTGGATTAGGGCACTATGACTGTGTCACTTTCCAGTTGAGTGGGCATGCCCACAAAGGGTAAGGTGTCTTTCCCATGATCACACGGCTTAGATGGAAGACTTGGGACTTGACGAGGGGAACTTCTGACCCCAGATCTGGGTTCCACCCGCCCCAACCCTTCATCAGTTACCACAGGGAGGGAAGGGAGAAATGGGAGCGAGGCGGCAGCGAGCCCAGGAGGAAAATACCCACACGGAAAGAGTCAGGCCTGGGAGGGGCCGGTCCGGGGCACAAATGCTGGAGGTTTCAGAGAGGGGCTGGCGCTGGCGAAGGCAGGTCTGTCAGTGACGCACTTGTCCTGTGGGTCCTGGGCTCTTTTGTGGCACGCAGGGCACTCTCCTTCCTGGGTGGGAGAATGGACTTCTTCTTCCATGAGAGAAAAAATGCGGAGGTGAAGAAGAGCAGAATGGGCAAATACCAGACTGCAGCTGCAGCCAAGCCAGGGAAGAGGCTTAAGAGGGTCCTCGGCGGCTCCCGCAAGACATTCCCTCCCTAGCCGGATGGGAAGCTCCACACCTAGGCGAGGACGGGCAGCAGCGGCTCTGGGCGGGCTTCCGTGGAAACTTCCAAAACCACCTTGCCAGGTAAGTGAAAGTGCGCTCCGTTCTCTATCCACATCCTGGGCCAAGGTGGTTCTTCTTCATTCTGTCCTGATCTTCTTGGGGAGCGCACCTAAATCAGCCTATCAAGAAGGAAGTCAGGCTACCAGTGTCTTCAGGGAACAGATGAAGGTTGAGAAATAACTGCCAACTGTCTTCTGCTCTGGCAGTTATTCCGTTAGCCACACCCATCGCCCCACCCTTCCAGCAGGCCTCCTCCAATCAGAGGCCCTGCCCCACCCAGGGGAAGCCCTGGGCCTTCCAGAAAGTTCCACAGCCTCTGATTGGTCCTAGACCAGCCTTCCTGGGTGGGAGTGGGGGCAGGGGACTCCTGGAGTCCATGCAGTACGCGGAGGGCGGGGGCTTGGAGGAAAGTCGTTGATGATGGGCACTGCCTGTTAGGGCTAAGGGAGATGGGGCCTTCCAGAATTTAGGTCGGCCATGGCCTGGCTTCTGAGGGGACAGGCCCGACAGAGTTAGGGCTGTGCTGGTGCTGTCTCCTGCTCTCTATTTACCAGGCCATTGAACCCTGGGTGCCTGTGATCCTGGAGTCTTTTCATTCTACCCCAGTGGAAAGCACCACCCAGAAGGCACTTGTTTTGAGGTCTCACAAGAGTTAAGAGTACAACTGCAAATAGACCCCCCAGTGCCATCCTCTGACCTTTTCCCACCAACCAAAGGCCTGGCACTAGAGAGAAATGCTTGAACAGACTCAGTGAGCTCCTAGGGACCTGGAGTCCTAACTGGAGGGTTTGCTAAAACACCCTACTTTTCTTCCCCCCGGCTAATCTGCAGTGCCTGGAAAATCCAGGCTCTGCTTCAAAGCTTCAGCATCAAGGGTCCGGCCAATGGGAGAAAGTTGCTGAGCAGATGAGAATGCTCTTGGCCAATGAGTAGAGAATGCCTTATAATTGGGGGATGCCCATATATTTATATTTATTGGGCAAGTGTTTTGAAAGGCCTTGTTCTGAAAAGTTCAAATGTACCATTATATTTGAGCCTCCCCTATCCCTTTTTTAAAAATTGATATAAAATTAATGTAGCATAGAATTAACAGTATTTAGTGTACAATTTAGTGGCTTTCAGTTCATTCGTAAAATTGTGCAATCATTATCACTAACCCTATTCCAGAATATTTTTATCACCCTCAAAAGAAGCTCCATACACACTGGTATGGTTTAGATCTGTGTCCTGCCCAAATCTCTTGTCAAATAATAATCTCCACTGTTGGAGGTGGGGCCTAGTGGGAGGTGATTTTATCATAGGGGTGATTTCTCATGGTTTAATACCATCCTCCTTGATGCTGTCATGGCACTAATGAATTCTCCTGATATCTGGTTGTTTAAAAGTGTGTGGCACCTCCCTCCTCCCTCTCTTTCTCCTGCTCTGGCCATATGAAGTGCTTTCTGCCCCTTTGCCTTCTACCATGACTGGAAGTGTCCTGAGGCCTCTCCAGAAGCAGAAGCTGCTATGTATGCTTTCTGTACAGCCTGTGGAACTGTGAGCCAATTAAACCTTTTTTTGTTTGTTTGTTTTTGAAACAAGGTTTCATTCTGTCGCCCAGGCTGGAGTGCAGCAGAAACTTCTTTATAAATCACCCAGTCTCAAGTATTTCTTTATAGCAGTGATAGAACAGACTAACACATTCATTAAGCAGCCACTCCCCGTTCTGCCCTCCCTCCATCCTCTAATTGGCTTTCTGTTTCAATGGATTTGCCTGTTCTGGGCATTTCATATAAATGGAGTCATACAATAGATAACCTTTTGTGTTTGGCTTCTTTCAATTAGCATAATATTTTCAAGGTTCATGCCTGTGCCAGTACTTCATTATTGGTAAGGCTTATGTTCCACTGCATGAATATACCATATATTGTGTATCCAGTTGATGGACATTTGGATTGCTTCTACTTTTTGACTGTTAGGAATAATTCTGCTATGGACATTGTGTATACCTGTTTTTGTTTGGACATATTTCCAGTTCTGTTGGATATGTACCTAGGAGTAGAATTGCTGGGTCATGTGGTAATCCTGTATTTAGGTTTTTGAGGAACTGCCAAAATGCTTCTCACAGTGGCTGAACCATTTTGTGTTTCTACCAGCAATATATAAGGGTTCTGATCTCTCCACATCCTTGTCAACACTTGTTTTCTTTTTGTTGTGATTGTTAAATTATAGCTATCCTAGTAGGTGTGAAGTGTTATCTCATTATGGTTTTGATTTGCATTTCCCTTACGACTAAAGATTCTGAATATCCTTTTATGTATTTATTGGTTATATTTTCTTGGTATGTCTTTTAAGAGAAATATCTGTTCTAGTCCTTTGACAATTTAAAGAAATTGGTTTCTGTATCTTTTTGGTTTGTTACTGAATTTTGGTTTGTTGTCAAATTTTAAGAGTTCTTTATATATTCACAGTCCTAGACCTGGCTTTGTCTATTTGTGATGCTATAACAAAGTGTCATAGACTGGATGGTTTAGAAACAACAGAAATTTATTTCTCACAATTTTGGAGACTGGGAAGTTAAAAATCAAGGTGCCAGCAGATGCAGTGTCTAGTGAAGGCCTACTTCCTGGTTCATACATGGCCATCTTGCAGTGTGTCCTATATACTTTATTAAAGTATATGCTTAGGTTATGCGGTGGAAGTAACAAGGAGGTTCTCTCAGGCCTCTTTTATAAGGGTGCTAATGCCATTCTTAAGGGCTCTGCCTTGTGAATTTGGGGGAAGTATTTAGTTCATAGGAAGTTTCTCACAGGGTATATGATTAGCAAATAATTTCCCTCAGTTTGTTGGTTATTTTTCCACTTCCTTGATGTGTTCAGTGCACAAAAGTTTTCAATTTTGATGAAGCCCAATTTATTATTTTTCCTTTTGTTGCTTGTGTTTTCGGTATCCTATCTAAGGATCTATTGCCAAATCCAAGATTATGAAGATCTTTTTTTTAAAAAAGAGTTATAGTTTTAGCACTTAATGTTTGGCTTTTTATGAGTTTTAATTAATTTTTGTACATGTTGTGAGTGGAGGTCCAAATTGATTCTTTTATATGTGCTTTTCCAGCAGTTTCCCAGCACAATTTGTTAAAAATAGAATTCTTTCTCTACTGAATGGGTCTTGAGACCCTTGGAGAAAATCAATTAACCATAAGTGTATCAGTTCATTTCTGGACCCTAAATTTGATTCCATTGAGCTATGTGTCTATGCTTGTATGTATTCATAAGTCAGTTGGTAGTTCGTGTCTTCCTAGGAATTTGCCTATTTCATTTAGGTTATCTAATTTGTTGGTATATAATTGCTCATACGATTTCTTTATAACTCCATTTATTTCTGTAAGGTCAATGTAATGTCCTCTCATTACTGATTTTACTAATTTGAGTTCTCTTTTTTCTCTTGGTAAGTCTAAAGTTTTGATTTTGTTAATTATTTTTTTTAAAGAACCAATTTTTGTGCTTGTTCATTTTCTCTAATGTTTTTCTTTTCTCTATGTCATTTATGTACACTTTACTCTTTATTATTTCCTTTATTATGTTTGCTTTGAATTTAGCTTTTTCTTTTTTCTAGTTTATTATATACTTAGGTTAGTGATTTTGAGATATTCTTTTTTAATGTGGATGTTTGCAATGAAAAATTTTCATCTAAATACTGCTTTTGTTGTATCCATACATTTTGGTGTGCTTTTGTTTTGTTTTCATTTATATCAGAGAATTTTCAAGTGTCTCTTATGATTTATTATTTGAGCCACTGTATTGGTTAAGAATTTGTTTGATTTCTACACATTTGTGACTTTCCAAATTTCCTCTCATTATTGATTTCTAATTTTATTCCATTGTGATTGAAGAAGATACTTTTTATAATCTTACTTTTTATACTGACTGAGACTTCTTTCGTTGCCAGACTTATGGTCTGTACTGGGCAATGTTCCATGTGGATTTCAGAAGAACATATACTGTTCAATTGAGTGTTTTATAGATGTCTATTAGGTCCAGTTATTTTATAGTGTTGTTCAAGCTTTCTATTTCCTTGATCATCTCCTGTCTAGTTATTCTAGTCATTATTAAAAGTGATATACTGAGGTATCCAAGTATTATTGTTGAATTGTCTGTTTCTCCCTCCAACTTAACAGCTGTTATTTCATATATTTGGGGCCCTGTTGTTAGGTACATATAATGTATAATTGTTATATCTTCTTTCTTGTACTTTTTAGGGGAACATTATATATTTTTGAATTAAGTTAGTTTCATTCCTCCATGTTTAGAGATACAGTGTTTATAGCCATATATTGTCCTCTGATTACTGTTTTAAATATATCTTATAGCTAGGATATTTAGTGGTTTATCTTTTTTTCAGAATCCTTTAATTCTTGTTTGTATCTTAATTATCACTCAATTGTTTAACAATAGTTTGTTTTAAAGTTCCAATTGGAAAGGTATCTTTTAAAATATTTTTTGATGTAAAAATCTTTTCTTAACAGTTTTAATGAGATAATTGGCATATAATAAACTTCATATATTCAAGATGTACAATTTGATGAATTCTGACATTTATAAAAACCAATGAAATCATCATCATGATCAAGATAATGAACACACCAAAAAGAAATTTGTGTCCCATTGTAATCTAGCTCTCAACCTCATTCCCCACAAGCAACCATTCACCTGCTTTGTCACCGTGGGTTAGTTTGCACTGCATAGAATTTAATATAAATGGAATCATACAGTATGTACTCAATTTTTTATGAATTATTTCACTCAGCATAATTGTTTTGAGATTAAAACATGAGTTTTAGGGTTAATTTATTTTTATTGTTGAATAGAATTCTATCATATGGATATACAATAATTTGTTTATCTAGTCACCTGATGGTGAAATTTGTGTTGTTTCCAATTTTTAGCTAATACAGATAAAGCTGCTAGGAAACTTGGAGGACATTTGTATGAACATATGCTTTTATTCCCTTGGATAAATATTTAGGAGTTGAATGACTCTATCATATGATAAGTGTATGTTTAACTTTTTAAAAACTACCAGCCAGGTGCAGTAGTGCCCTACTGTAATCTCAGCTACTCAAGGTGCTGAAGAGGATCCCCTTGAGCCCAGGAGTTTGAGGCCAGCTTCTTGAGTAACATAGTGAGACTCCTATCTCAAAAAAAAAAAAAAAAGAAAGAAAGAAAGAAAGAAACTACCAAACTGTTTTCCAAAGTGATTATACACTTTAATTCTCAAGAGCAATATGTGAGAGTTTTTACTTCCTCCAAATCCTTACCAATATTTGACAAAGTTAGTTTTCTAAATTTTAGTCATTATAAAATGTGTGTAGTGGTATCTCATTGTGGTTTTAGTTTGCATTTTTCTAATGACTATGAATGTTGAGTGTTTTTTCATGTGCTTATTGCTATCTGTACAATTTCTCTGGTAAACTATATATTCAAATCTTTTGCCCATTTTCTTATTGGTTTGTATTGCTTTTTACTTACTGAGTTTTGAAAGTTTTTATATGTGTTACATACAAGTCCTTTGTTAGATATATGTATTTTGCAAATAATTTCTCCTAGCCTTTAGCTTGTATTCTCATTCTCTTAAGAGACAAAGAAGATTATTATATAATGACAAAGGAGTCAATCCACAAGGAATATTATAACAATTACAAATATATATGCACCCAACATTAGAGCTCTTAAATATATAAAGCAAACATTAACAGAACTAACGGGAGCAATAGATAGCAATACAATAATAGTAGAAGACTCCAACACCCGACTTTCAATAGTGGACACAACATCCAGACAGAAGATTAGTAAGGAAACGGAGAACTTTTATAACACTATAAACCACATGGAGCTCACAGACATATACTGAATATTTCACCCGATAGATCACATATTAGGTTGCAAAACAAGTCTTAACTATTTTAATAGGGTTAAAATTATATCAAGTATCTTTTCTGACCACAGTGGCATGAAACTAGAAACCAATAGCAGAAAGAAAACTGAAAAATGCACAAATGTACAAAAATTAAATACATTCTTGAACAATCATTGAGTCAAAGAAAAAAATTGAAAAGAACCTTATAAAATACCTTGAGAAAAACAAAAATAAAAAAACAACACATAAAACTTAGAGACGCTGCAAAAGCAGTACTTAGAAGGAATTTCGTAGGAAGAAACATCTACATTAAAAAAGAAAATAGAACTCAAATAAACAACCTAACTTTATTCCTCAAGGAATCAGAGAAAGAACAACAAACTAAGCCCAAAGTTAGCAGGAGGAAGGAAACAACAATGATTAGAGCAGAAATAAATGAAACAGAAAATATAAAAGCAATAGAAAAACATCAACAAAACTAAGAGCTGTATTTTTGGAAAGATAAGCAAAATGTTTACAAATGGACAAATGCTTAGAATAAGAAAAACAGATAAAAACTAAAATAAGTAAAGTCATAAATGAAAGAAGGGTCATTAGAACTAGTGCCACAGAAATTTAAAAAGATCATAAGAGACTTCTGGGAACAATTATATACTAACACACTGGATAGCCCAGAAGAAATGGATACATTCCTAGAAACATACAACCTACCATGATTAAATCATAAAGAAATTGAAAGCTTGCACAGACCTGTAAGTAGTATAGAGATTGAATTAGTAATCAAAAACCTCCCAACAAAGAAAAGCTCAAGACCAGATGACGTCACTGGTGAATTCTACCAAACATTTAAAGAAAAAGTAACACTAAACCTTCTCAAACTCTTTCAAGAAGTTGAAGAGTGGGGAATACTTCCAAACTCATTTTAAGATGCCAGCATTATCCTGATACTAAAACCAGACAAAGAGACCACAAGAAAAGAAAACTACAGGCCAGTATCCAGTATCCCTGAGGGATATATACGCAAAAATCCTCAATATACTATCAGCAAACTGAATCCAATAGCATATTATAAAACTCATACATTATGACCAAGTGGTATTTATCCTGAAATGAAAGCTGTTTCAACATACAAAAATTAATGTGATATACCACATTAACAGAATAAAAGATTAAAATTACATGATTGTCACAATAGATACAGGAAAAGCGTTTGGCAAAGTTCAACACTCTGTCATGATAAAAATTTTCAACAAACTAGAAATAGAAGGAAACTACATCACCACAATAGAGGTCACATATGAAAACTTCACAGCTAACACCATACTCAATGGTGAAAAACTAAAAACTTTTCCTATAAGATTAGCACCAAGGCAAAGATGCCCACTCTTGCCACTTCTATTCAACATAGTATTGGATGTGCTACCCAAAGCAATTAGGGAAGAAAAAGAAAGAAAAGATATCCAATTTGGAAAGCAAGACATAAAATTATTCCTCTTGCAGATGGCTTAATCTTATATATAGAAAACTCTAAAGACTCCATTAAAAAACTATTAGAACTGGCCAGCCACGGTGGCTCATGCCTGTAATCCCAGCACTTTGGGAGGCTGAACTACTAAATAGATTCAGTAAAGTTGTAGAATACAAAAATAACAACAAAAATCGATTGTGTTTCTATATACCAAAAACAAATTATCTGAAGAGGAAATTAGGAAAACAATCCCATGCACAATAACACCACAAAGAATAAAATACCTGGGAATAAACATAACCAAGGAGGTAAAAGACTTGTGTAATAAAAATGGCTGATTTCAAAATCTTTTACATTACAAAGTTACAATAATCAAAACAATATAATGCCAGCATAAAAACAGACATATAGACCAATGAAACAAAATAGCGAGCCCAGAAATAAGTCCGCTCATAAATGCTCAACTGATCATCCACAAAGAAGTGCCAAAACTACACAATGGGTGAGAGAATCTCTTCAACAAATGATTATGGAAAACTGGATATTCACATGCAAAGGAATAAAACTGGACCCTTATCTTACACCACCCACAAAAACCAAAATTGATTAAAGATTTAATTGTAAGACTGAAGTTGTAAAACACCTACAAAAAGCATAGAAGAAAAGCATCATGACTTAGTCTTGGCAATGATTTTATGGATATGACAGAAAAGCACAGGCAATAAAAACAAAAATAAATAAGTGGGACTACATTAGACTAAGAAGCTTCTGCACAGGAAGTCATTGACAAAGTGAAAAGACAAACTACAAAACAGAAGAAAATATTTGCAAGCTTTATATCTGATAAGGGCTTAATCTCCAAAATATGTAAGGAACTCCTACAACTCAATAGGAAAAAAACAAACTATTAACCTGTTAGTTAGGTTACTAAACATCAATGTTCAACATCAATAAACATCAAGGAAATGTAAGTCAAAACCACAATGAGCTAACACCTCACACCTCTCAGGATGGCTATTATCAGAAAAACCAAAGTGTTGAAGAGGCTGTGGAAAAACTGGAATCCTTGTACATTGTTGGTGAGAATGCAAAATGGTGCAGCTGCTATGGAAAACAGTATAGAAGATCCTCAAAAAAATAAATAGTAGGATTATCATATGATCTAGCTATTCCATTTCTGGGTATTTATCCAAGAGAATTAAAATCAGGATATCAAAGAGGTATTAGCACTCCTCTACTCATTACAGCATTATTCACAAAAGCCAATATGTGGAAGCAACTTAAGTGTCCATAGACAGAGAGATGAATAAAGAAAACATGCTATATACATATGATGGAATACTATTCAGCCATAAAAAGGAAGGAAATTACGTAATGTGTGACTACATAGATGAATCTTGAGGACACTATGCTAAGTGAAATAAACCAGTGATATGATTTGGCTGTGTCCCCACCCAAATCTCATCTTGAATTGTAATCCCCATAATCCCCACATGTCTAGGGAGAGACCTGGTGGGAGGTGATTGGATCCTGGGGGCAGTTTCCCCCATGCTATTCTCATGAAAGTGAGTGAGTTCTCAGGAGATCTGATGGCTATAAGGCAGTTTTCCCTGCTCTTGCTCACACTTCTCTCTCCTGTCACCATGTGAAGGAGATCCCTGCTTCCCCTTCACCTTCTGCCATGATTTTAAGTTTCTTGAGGCCTCCCCAGCCATGTGGAACTGTGAGACAATTAAACCTTTCTTTTATAAATTATCTAGTCTTGGGTATTCTTTTATAGTGCTGTGAAAATGGACTAATGCAGCCAGTCACAGAAAGACTGCATGATTCCACTTATATGAGCTCTCTGGTGGTTGCCAGAGAATAGGAGGAGGAGGAAATGGAGAGTTACTAATCACCAGGAATAAAATTTCAGTCAAGCAAGATAAATAAGCTGTAGAGATCTGCTATATCACATTGTTCCTATAATCAGCAATAACGTGTTGTACACTTAAAAATTTGTTAAGAGGATAGATCACACATTAAGTGTTCTTACAACAATAAAATAAAATAGTTTGATCAAGGTTGCAAAATGTATGTTTGTACAGATTTACAGGTTTTAAAAATGGTATTCAAACACATGATAATTAATATACAGGAAAAAGAGTGTATTTTGAAGAAAAGAAGTTTTTAATTTTGATGAATCCCAATTTACCAATTTGTTCTTTTATATGGGTCATGATTTTGGTATCATCCCTAAGAAACCTTTGCCTGATCTCCACAGTTGTAAATGTTTTTTCTTAAGAAGTTTTATGCTTTCAGACTGTACATTTAGATCATTTAGATCTACTCTCTCTCTCTCTCTCTATATATATATCTATATATCTATATCTATATCTATATCTATATACCTATATCTATATATATATAAATACACACACACACACACACACACACACACATATATATAGCAGATCAAAATTATATATGTATATATACTTTTTTTTTTGTCACCCAGGCTGGAGTGCAGTGGTACGATCTTTGCTTACTGCAATCTCTGCCTCCTGGGTTCAAGTGATTCTCTTGCCTCAGCCTCCTGAGTAGCTGGGACTACAGGTGTGCACCACCATGCCCAGCTAATTTTTGTATTTTTTAGTAGAGATGGGGTTTCACCATGTTGGCCAGGCTGGTCTCAAACTTCTGGCCTCAATTGATCTGCCCACCTCAGCCTCCCAAAGTGCTGGGATTACAGGTGTGAGCCACTCTGCCCAGCCTAGATCTGCAATATATTTTGAGTTAATTTTTGTATATGGTACAAGGTATGGATGGAATGTTTTTTTGCACATTCTGTTGGAAAAGGTAGATATCCACATGCAAAAGAATGAAGTTGTAGTTTTATGACCATGAATGGATGTATTTCTGGGCTCTATTTTGTTTCACTGGTCTATATGTCAGTTTTTATGTTAATATCATATTTTGTAATTTGTTACAGAACCATTTGTTGAAAACCATATCTCTTCTCCACTAAATTATCCTATTCCCTTGTCTTATTTGTGTCTTTATATTTAAAGTGAGTTTTATGTCAGCGGCAATAGTGACGCTTGCTTTTTTTCTCAACTTTAATAATTTCTGCCTTTTAATGGGGGTGTTTAGATGCATGCAGTGTGGCCACATGTATTTACATGCAGTGTGACTATTGATATGATTAGGTTTAAGTATATTGGCTTACAACCTGTTTTCTATTTGTCCCATATGTTCTTTATTTTCAATTTCCTCTTGTTTTTGCTTTCTTTTGAATTCATTGAGCATTTTTTTTTGTTAACTCCATGTTCTTTTCTTTGTTGGCTTATGATCTATAATACTTTGTTTTGCTATTTCAATGGTTGCTTTAGGGTTTGCAGCATGCTTCAACTTATGACAATATACCTTCAAGTAAGTTTATACTACTTTATACATAGTATAAGAACCTTTTAATAGTGTATTCCATTTATCTCCCTCTGGCCTTTAAACTGTCTCTGTTATATCTTTTACTTTTACATATATCATAAATTATACACTACAGTTATTTTTATTCTAAATGCAATTATCTTTTAAAGAGACTTAAATAAGAAAATCTCTTTTTTATAGAGACTATACAGATGGTCTCTGACTTAATGATGGTTCATCTTATGATTTTCGGATTTTATGGTGGTACAAAAACTATATGCATTCAGTAGAAAGCTCCACTCTCCTATGTGGCTGAGCAGCAGTAGCAAGCCACAGCTCCCAGTCAGCCACACAGTCAGGCAGATAAACAACCAATACTCCTACAGTGTATTGTGTTGCCAGATGATTTTGCCCAACTGTAGGCTAATGTTAAGTATTTGGAGCATGTTTAAGGTAGGGTAAACTAAGCTATGATGTTCAGTAGGTTAGGTGTATGAAATGCATTTTTGACTTAAGATAGGTTTATGGAGAGGCACTCCATCGTACATCAAGGAACATTTCTATATTTATCCACCTGGATACCATTTCCTGTCCTTTCATTTCTGTGGGTAGATTTGTATTTCAGTCTGCTATTATTTTCCCCTCTGCCTGAAAGACCTTCTTTAACATATCTTGTAGTGTGACTCTGCTAGCATGAATGCTTTCAGCTTTTGCATGTCTAAAGAATTCTTTGCTTTCATTTTTGAATTCTACATTGACTGTTTCCTTCTTTTAGTACCTTAAAGATGTTGCCACACTGTCTCCTTGCTTTCATTGTTTCTCACTAGAAGCTGCTATCATCCTTATCTTTGTTGCTCTTTATGTAAGTTGTCTTTTTCTCTGTTGCTTTTAAGGTTTTCTGTTTATCACTAGTTTTGAGTAATTTCATGATTTGGCTTAGCACAGTTTTCATTGTGTTTCTTGTGTTTGGGGCTTTTGAGCTTCTTGGGTCTGTGCATTAATAGTTTTTATCAAATTCAGATTATTTTAGGCTATTATTTTTCTTCAAATTTTTTTTCTGTCTCTTTCTTGTCTTTTCTTTGGAGACTCCAATTACAGGTATGACAGGCAGCATGAAATTGTCCCATAACTCACTGATGCTCCTTTTATTTTGTTTTTTATTATTTCAGACATTAGAGACATTCTCTGTGTTTTATTTTAGATTGATTCTGTTGCTATCTGTAAGTTCAGTCATCTTTCTTTTTTCTAATGTCTAATCTGCCATTAATCCCATTCAATGTATTTTTCATGAAAATATAGTAGTTTTCAGCCATAGATGTTCAATTTAGAACTTTTAGACATCTTGTATGTCTCTATACC
The DNA here is from genome assembly GCF_009828535.3 of Hylobates moloch. Lineage (NCBI taxonomy): Eukaryota > Metazoa > Chordata > Mammalia > Primates > Hylobatidae > Hylobates > Hylobates moloch. Next base: position 38,866,217 of record NW_026652295.1, on the reverse strand, counting down.
AACTTTTTTGAACATATGGATTACAATCATAACTGTTTCAAAGTCCTTGCCTGCTAATTATAACACGTGTGTCCTGTTCTGGTTGGTTTTAATGGATTGATTTTTCTCCTCATTGTGGGTTGTATTTTCCTGCCTCTTTCCATGCTTGCAAATTTTTTATTGGATGCCAGACATTATGAATTTTAATTTATTGGGTGTTGGTTATTTATATATTCCCTCTAAATACTCTTGAGCTTTGTTTTGGAGTGCTGTTAAGTTACTTGGAAACAGTTAATCCTTTCATGTCTTGCTTTTAAGATTAGTTAGGTGGCATGATAGCAGCATTTAGTCTAGAGCATTCTGAGGTAAGATCCTCATGAGTACTTGACACAATTCTGCATGAACTATGAGATTTTCCAGCTCAGCTATTCGGAACAGACACGATTCTTGGCCCTGTCAACGTACCTGGCAGTGTTTCCTCTAATTCTTTCAAGTAAGTCTTTGTGTGGCTTTGAGTAGTTCCTTGCATTTATCTACTGATCTGCATTCCACTGAATACTTGAGGGAGACCCTCTGCCACTCTCTTCTCTCCAGTACTCTGTCCTATGAACTATGGCCATCCTGATCTTCTCAGACTTCCAGTTCGTCAGGTCAGTGTGTCTACCTGGGCTCCCCTTTTCTGCACTGAGGCCTGGAAATCCACTCAAGGGGCTCAGGTGGTGAAATTGTAGAACTATCTCATTTGTCTTCCAGTTCTTCAGGATCACTGTCTTTCATGGTTTGATGTCCAGTATCTTAAACATCATTGTTTTAAATGTTTCCTTCAGATGTTTTTGTTGTTTGAGGTTGGAGAGTGAAGTCAGTCTCTTTTCCTTTATCTTTGGAAGGGCATTTTAAAATTTTGCCTTTTGTTTCTACTTTTACTGCATTGTGATTAGATAATTCTGTTTATAATATTCCTACTATGGAACTTACTTATATTTCCTTTGTGATCTAATATAGGAGGAATTTCAATAAAATTTTCACTTCTGCTTGAGAAGGGAAAATATTCTTTATTAAAGGGTACAGCATTTGATGCATACTTATGAAATTTAATTTATCATTGATATTGGTTAAGTCTTCTCTATCCATATTTATTTTTGTTCATATGACTTCTCTTGTCCTGAAAGTAATGTGTAAAACTATCTTATCATTATTGTTTCTGTCTATTTATCCTAGCATTGCTGTAATTTTTATTTTACATATAGACGGGTTTTGTATAATCTTTTACATAGCTATTATTTAATAAATAATATATTTTATTGTAGGTCGTTGGTTTTTGCATTATAATGCTATGATTTTTCTTGTTTAATGCTCTGTGTTCTAAATTCTGCATTGGGTGATATTAGAGTGGCTACTCCTGCTTTAGAGTTATTCCCATTTAGCTAGCATGACTTTTCTCATCTTCTTTTTTACATTCTCTTTTTCATTAAAATTAAAGCCTTTGGATCATTTTGTTTTCAATGTTCTCCAATATACGGAATACGCCACAGTCTATTGCTTTGTAAGTTATTTTGAAAATCCGTTTCTTTTAGTAGGCAACTTAAGCTCACTCTCATATGCTGATATGACTATTATATTAGGTGTAAACTTCCTGTGTCGATTTATCCTATAATTTTTCTATGTATTGTTATGTTTAGTGTGTTTCTTTCTTTATATGATATGTCTTCTTTGCTCTTTTTAAAAGATTTCCCTTGAGATTTAAAAAAATGTATGTTTTTGCACAGTAGTTACCTTTGCATTGGTGTCTTTTAAAATATCTTTCTTCTTCTTTTACCTTACTTAACCTTTTACTATGTGTATTGTTCATTCTACATGGTATAATTTGACACCTGCCTGTTTTCTGTGCAACAATGATCTTATTCTACTTTCCTCTTTCTGTCTTTATTCTCAGCTCAAATTTTAAGTTGTATTCTTTCTACCTTGTTAGAACACACAATACTTATAAATTATTTTCCATCCTTGTCCCTGATTCTTATTTAAATCTTAGATCTACAGTAAATATACCACATGCTCACCATCATTATTTTGCCAATGTTTCCATCTAGCAGATTATCCAGGAAGGGTTCATGTGTACAAAGTTCTCTCATTCCTTGAATAAATCATTTGTTTTTCTATAGTCTTAATACTTGAATGATGGTTTTGCTGCAATAAAGCCCATGGATCACAGTTCATTTTCTTTTCTTTGATTACTTGAAAATAATGTTCCACTCTTGTCTTGCTTTGCAGGTTTTTCTTGAATATTGTGAAGCTTATATAATTTTCATACCTTTCTAGGTATTATGGTTGTTGTGTGTGGAGGCCATGAGTATGGTTTTTTTTCTTTCTCTCTTTAATAGTCTAATAGTTTTATAGGCTATGTCTCAAAATTAATTACACTCAGTCAATTTTTCCAGGCACATTGGCCTTTCCACAAATTTAGGTTTTCTTTTATTTCTATAAAGACTGCTTGTATTTCATTTAAAAAACATATTAGCTCTATTCCATGGTGCCTTTCACCTGTTAGAGACATCAATTTCTTAAACATGTATGAAGGAATGGCATGTAGTAGAACAGTGGAGAAATGGCTTTTCAACAGGAATGTGGCTAGTTCATTTACCATAATGGTCAGTAAAACAGAGTGTGGGTATGGATGGATGCTTATGGGGTGGGGGAGACATGGAGGTGGATGTCTAAGGAAGGGCTCTTCTAATTGCTGTGGTTTCCTTAATGGTAGGGAAACATGTGCTAAGCTATCTCTCCAATCTCCCACCTGAGAAACAGGATGGAGATGAGTGCATGTGCCAAATTTAGACTCATGGCCTCAATGTGAATCACATATCAAAATTCATGAACGATGTTCTAGAAGGAGCTCAGAGGGCAATCAGTTCCTGATTCTTCTATTTAGTAGAAAACCCAGAGTTTCTTCCTCCTGAAAACAGCATTAATGGGGAACATCAACTATGGAAGGGTTCAGTTTCAAGGATAACCTCGGAGGAATCTGGAGGACTGTCCTGTGGGAGGTGGTGGAGGTCTGCTTTGTATTGCTTTAGGAGCGGTGAGGGAAAGACACAGGAAAATGGATTTTGAGTGAGCATAGGAAAGAATGTTAGAGGACCGCAAAAGGCTGTTGTGTGAGGTAGTGAAGTCTCTCTCCCAGGGAGTCTTCTTTCTTCATTAAGTGGCTGGATATCATGATGTCAGGGGTGTTGGGTAGGAGATTCCTGGGTCAGCAGGAATTACCAGATGGTCTCTGTGCCAATGCCAAGTTGACCATTCACCTTCTGTCACTATCCAAGCTTACTCTGTCAAGAAATCTTGTCCATTCTACCTTTGACATATATTCAGAACCCAAGCCTTTCTAATTTCCTCCACCTCAATCATCCTGGGTCAATAAACAATTTTCTCTCTCCTGAATTACTTTAATAGCCTTTTAGATGACTTTTCTGCTTCCTTCTTGGCCCCACTCCCCTATCCCAATCTATTTTCAATAGCAGTCAGATGGATCCTGTTGAATTATAGGTTATATAATATCACTCTGCATCAAGCTCCACACTGATGCCCCATTTCACTCAGAGTAAAAGCCAAAGTCCTAATCACAGCCTACACGGTCCATGTGACCTGCCGCCTCTCCTGCCCGTCTCCAACTTCATCCTCAGCTGCATTCCTTGCCACCTGCAGTCCTGCTCACAGGCACCTGGCTTTCCCTCACACCTGCCGGGAGCGCGCCCTCATCTCTTAAAGAGTGATGGCAATTTCCATTCCAGGAATGCCTCAGGTATTTGGAGAGGTCGCCTTTTTTTTTTTTTTAACTTCTCTTCAGATGTCATTACCTGTTCAAAGAGGTCCTGCCTGTCCACCTTTATCAAAAAGCATTCCTATCCTTTTACCTTCCTGAATTTTTCACAATGGCACTTATTACCCACATATTATATATGACATTACTTGTTTATATTGTTACTGCCTTGCCTGACAGTAGTTTTGTCTGTTTTTTCATTGCTGTATGCCCAGTGTCTAGAAGGGGCCTAGCACAGAATCAGTGCTCAAGAAATATTTGTTACATGAATGAATAAATGAATAGGTGTGATTGTGTTTTTATAGGGATATGGGACGATGTGACAATAAGCCAGGGCTTGACTCCTTCCTTCTGGAGGGAGGAGAAGGACTTGACAGGGCTTTACCATTTTACTGTGTTCTGTTCCAGGTAAGATGAAGTAAACACATGGCAGCCTCTCTCTCCCACTGACGATACAATCGATAGAGGGCATGGTGCAGCTATCTGAATGATCCGAACAGTAAATACCGGCAAGTGGATGGGTGAAAACAACCAGGATTCCAAGTACCACAAAGCTGGTGGTGAGTTGTGCACACTTTTTCCTCTGGAATCTCTTGAGCAGAACTCAGCATGGCCTGAAACCCAGGAGTGAGCAGCACGGTGCCGACAGAGAGTTGCAGAAGAAAACCTCTGGTTCTGGCTCAAGCAGTGGACAAGGAGACTCCTGAAACTCAGAGCCTGGGGGGACCCCTGATGGTTTTCTTTACTTTCTCTCCATTCTCACATTCCAGCCACCAGAGAATGCAAGAGAGGAGTAGCAGTGGCAGTAAATGTGGCATCAACAACAACAACAACAAAGGAAGGGAAGCCTATATTCTGGCCTCAGGGTGCTCTTTCTTCCTGCCTGGGGGTCATATACCACCTGTGGGCACCTCAGGACTCCTGATAACCTCACTTTTACCTGTTGCCTTTTTAGCCCAGGATCAGTAGGTATGGGGGTACACATGCTCTTGAGGACACAGCAGCTGTCATATCAGGGAGCCTGGCTCCAGACCCCTCTGTAAATATCCCATGGCTGGGCCCTGCCCATCACCCCACCCAGGCCTCCTCAAATGAGGAGCTAAAGCTGCCCCATGGGGCCAAAATGCAGAGGGTGGGGATAATGAGCCACTGGCCTTCTAGAACCTGGCATGGTCCCTGAGTCAGCCATGACACAGGCAGGGAAGGAGGGTGGGGCTGGGACAAAGCTGGATCTCAAGGGAGTTAGATTTGTTCAGCTTAGGGGAGGGGAGCAGAGGAGATGCTCTAAGATGTGGCTTTACCAAATGTTTCAAGGACACGGAGGGACCAAGCAATGGCACCTGTGATGAAAGATTGAAGCCCAGGAGGTGGGGCTCCTGCAAATCTCACTTCTCCACAAAAAGGAAGGTTCTTAGCAATCTAGATGGGGCTTCATGGGTAGGAAAGGGAGAAACTGGTGTTTCTTTACACAACTTCTGCTAAGCACCTCATATGTGCTATGATAACGAATCCTCACTAAGCCCATGACACAAAGACTCATGTTTTAGATGAACAAGCTGAGATATAAAAAGGTTAAACAAGAGACATCCAAGGTCACAGTCCTAATAAGGGACAGGGCTCAGTAAGCCTTCAGTGAATATATTCTCCTACCCCAGTATGAAGCCCAGAAAAGTCCTTAATATCCCAAGTCATGGATCCTAACACATGGGCCATGAACTTCAGAAGTCAGAGCCCAGCAGCAATGTGAGGGAGATGTAGAAATCAAAACAACTCACATTTAGTAACTTGCTGGATGCTAGACACTCTTCCCCATGTTGTGAGAAATGAAAGAACATAGCCCCATGACTTTGAGGTCTTTACAAGCCTCCCTGAAGAACCAGCTTCTCGAGCTGACAGACAGGCATGTTTTCACAAATTTACCAGGTACCTGTGACTCTGAGGAACACACCTCCTGGGCAAGGATGGATTGGCCAGAAAATCACTCAGTCCAAGGTGGTTCTTACAGCCAGGAGAATTCACGGGTGCTCTTAGTGGTTCTCAGACCTGCTTGTCTCTTTATTAAAGCTCAACTAATGCCTTGAAGGAGAAGAAATTAGCTTGCCATCCAGTTAAGAATGACTGTTGTGGCCTGGTGCAGTGGCTCACGCCTGTAATCCCAGTACTTTGGGAGGACGAGGTAGGAGGATTACGAGGTCAGGAGTTCGAGACCAGCCTGGCCAATATGGTGAAACCCCGTCTCTACTAAAAACACAAAAATTAGCTGGGTGTGGTGGCACGTGCCTGTCGTCCCAGCTACTCAGGAGGCTGAAGCAGAAGAATCGCCTGAACCTGGAGGCAGAGGTTGCAGTTAGCAGAGATCGTGCCACTGCACTCCAGCCTGGGCAACAAAGCAAGACTCCTTCAAAAAAAAAAAAAAAATGACTGTTTTTTCTGAGGACCAAGGAGGCCTGAGGAGGGAGCAAACTCCTTTGGAGTCTGGGGGATGTGGTTGTGTGAGCTTGTGGGGGAGGGCAAACAGTGTGGGCTATAGGGTGGTGGCCTGGGGAGAACAAGAAGGTCCTTCAGCAGCCTAGATAGGGAGAAGCTGCTTGTCTCTTCATGAGTGAGGAAAGTGGGGTTTTATTCTATGACCTCGGTTCCTTAATTTGTAAAATGGCATTGGAGAAAGATCTAGCTCAGGGGGTTGTATATTTATAAACTGTGAAGTGCTAAAGTAATTAAATGCATAACACAGACTTGGAGAAGTGGAAGTGCTAACGGCCTCCATTATATTAATTATATGCATCACTGAGCACATTGTAATCAATGGCAGCATATTAATGATAACATTGGGCATATTGGGTTCTAGAATCACTGAACTGGCACAGCAAGTATTTCAGAGGCCATCCAGCCTGGTCTTCCTTATCTGATGTTAGAATTCTCTGTAAGATATTTGTGCTAAGGAGTACCAATATTTTCCTCAGTAATACTGGACATGTTGAATATCAGAGTTCATCCGGCCTGGGAGAGTGGGTAATCCTGCCTGTCCCCCATGAGGCTTCCCCAGGTTGACCAGATCCACTCTTGCCCTCCTAGATCCCTGAGCACAGACAGATTTGGCATCCAGAGTGGGCTGTGGTCATTGTCTGAATGGAAAAACCAGCTATGAGTCAGAGCTTAGACTGGAGAAAATTTCTAAGGAGGTGGGGCCAGCTGCTTACTTCCCCCAGGCCCAGTAGGAAATCGAGCCTCACTGTCCCAAATGTGAACTGAAAGGCATCCAAGAGCCCTTGATATAACTTCAGACATAAACAACATAAGCAAACGGTCTCAATTCCCTGGGAGTCACCTCCCCACCCACATGAGGATGGCACTGCTGCCACAGTCATCTGTGACCCAAGAGTCATCCTTTTCACCATTCTTGGTACAATCACCAAGAAACCACACCAGAGAAACCACACCCCATAGCTCTCCCCAGCCTTGCCCAGTGTGCCAGTGGTGAAGAAGCCATTCCTTAGTGTTCTAGAACCCCCTCTGCAAAACGTAATTATGCATAAGAAGATGGTCCCGACTCCCAGCACATCAGAGCTCCGCTCTAGGGAGCCTGCAGGGTGACAGGAGGCCATCGCTCCTCTAGGGGAGATGGGAGTCCCTCCCTTTTATTCTCATCCCCCTTCTGTCTCAGGTACAGTCCATCTGGTTGTGGTGGAAAGTAACAATAAACTCTTCTCTTAATCCTCTTCACCCCCAAGTACAACTTCAAGCAGTAAGAAATACAATATAAAACCTTCATTCAAGAACCCTGTTCTCCCCATCCTGATGCAAGGGTGGCTCTGTTGGAACAAGAGTGGCTGCCCAGGCCCTTTGAACCATGGGAGAAGATGTCCTGAGGTCAACTTCAAGACAGGGTTGGCAGTACTGGGACACTTGGCTGAGAAACAGGGGGCCTGCCCAGGTGAAGAGCTTCCCCTCATGGATGTAAATGGAGGGTCACCGCTGAGCTGCAGGAAGGGAAGAAAAGGAAAGGAAGGAGCAAGGAGGATGGGGGCACACTTTCTCCTCATACTGGGATTCCAGCTCACATCCCAGTCCTTCTCAGTGAGCAGTCATGAGAACCTCACCCTGAGAAAGGAGGCAGCAGTGGGGCTTTTCTCTAGGTGCCCTAGCTCTCCCTCACCACTGAAGTTGGAGACTAGACAACTTGGGTGGTGGAGGGGCAGAAACATAGGCCCCAGGTCCTATAAGCAGATCCCTCTACAGATACCTGGGGCTCAGATGGTATAAGACAGGAAGGAGAGAGCCTGGGTAGGGTCAGGTGGTGGCTCCCCACAATTAGAAAAGGTGGCTTTTCTGCATGCATTTCTTCAGATGGGCGAGGTGGTCTCCTGCCCTGTGTTCTTGCTTGACCAATAATCACAGGCTTTGATTCTTGTGAAAGAACAAGAAAGTCAGGAGACATCTGGAAGAAAGGCAGCAGCAGGAAGAGCAACACAGATGCAATATAGTGTCAGGTACAGCCCGGCTTACTGTCCCCAGCTAGGCAGCAAGGTCAACCAGCCTGCCTCACAGAAACCAGCAGAATGGGGCACTGTGATTGTGATCATTTTTTTTAATTGTATTGAGAACACTTAACTTGAGATCTGCTCCCTTAACAAGTTTTTAAGTGTACAATAAGGTATTGTTAACTATGACAATGTACAACAACATTGTACAGCAGATTTCTAGAATGTATTCACCTTGCATAACTGAAACTGTGTACCTATTGAATAGCAACTCTCCATCTCCCCCTCCTCCCAGTCCCTGGCAACCACAATTCCACTCTCTGCTTCTGTGAGTTTGACTATTTTAGATACTTCATATAAGTGAAATCCAGTAATCCCACTCCTGGGTATTCATCCAAAAGAATTAAAATCAGGATCTCAAACATGCACTTCCATGTTGATTGCATTATCCACAACAGCCAAGATGTGGAGGCAACCTTGGTGTTCATTAACGAAGGAGCGGTTTAAGAAAAGTGGAATACACATGCAATGGAGTCAAATTCAGCCTTAGCAAAGAAGGAAATCCTGCCATATGCAACAACGTGGGGGGTGGTGAGGGCTTTCACTAGAGGTAGGGGTGGAGAAGGAAGCTTCTTAGGGTAGTTTAAGGAGGTAGGAAGCAACATCACAGTTTGGCCACATCTCCTTCCTGTAGGAAATACAAAATCCAAAGAGACACAAAGAGAAGAGAGAAAGAAAATATAGCAAACATTCTAATGCCATCTTTGCTACTGGACTTGTACACTGTGCTAGACGCTTTACTGCCATTTCTCATTTCACCCTCAGAATAACCTCTGAAGAGGTCATTGTAGTTCCCATTTCACAGACAAGGTCTCTGGGCTGGTAGGGGACCTGGGTAGGATGGTTATTCATGAGCTGATAAGGAGAATCTCAGGCCACCACAGTGGGTGCTCTCAGGACCATTCCAAGGCTTTCTGGCTAGGAGTCCAGGGGAACATCACCTGGGGCTAGGGAAGAGCTTTTGGAACCAAGAGCTCCAAAGGCTGGGATTGCCCAAGAGGACAAGGGGGAGGGGCATGTTGGGCACCTTGCAATGAGGTGATTCCAGACGCAGGCACCCTGGCTCGCCAAATGTCTCGGAGGGCTTGGGCTCCACAGGCCCTCTGCTATGGAGAGCTCTTCTCGGCCCTTTCCACCGACTACATGATTCTAGGAATCTTCTTCTGTGGAAGCAGGAGCTTTGGGAATCTGCTGGGCTGAGGAGGTAGTGCTCATCCAGCTCCATGCCACCAATGACAGCTCCAGAGTTTTGCTCTCACCAACACCCCCATGCTTCTGCTCTGTAAAGATATCATATTTACATATTTACCTTCTTGCCCCTCCTACTATATGAACCACACTCACATGTGCACACACGAAGGCTTTGAGCAGCATTGAAATTGATCAAGCCTGAGTTTCGTAGCACAAGTGTCCTATCTGCTAGAGTTTGGCTGTACCTTGACCTCAGATATCTGCCATTCCGAATGGAATGCCCAGCTCCGGGCGGGCACTGGATGAGAACAACCGTAAGCTGAGGCATCTGCTTCTCCCTCTTCCTCCACCTCCATGTCAAGGGCATCCCCTCATTACAAACTGGGCCTGGGGTGGGAGTATAAGGCAGGGGGCAGGGAACTGGGAAGCCCCCTCCACCCCATCTGATTTCAGACCTGCCTCCTCAGCGCCCCATGTCTGACCCAGCTATATTTAGCGAGCTTAATTCAGTAACTAGAGCAACTGGTCTAGCGCCCTCCCCTTCCAAGGACTCTGAAGGGGCCAGTTTCTCACACCTTTTAATCGTCTTCCATTTCTCCAGGCAACCAACACAAAAGGCCTGGACCAGGTGGTGGAGATGCTGGGGCTCCTACACAGAGGCTCTATTTTCTGTTTTGCATTCTTCCAGGCTGGGTAATTATGGATCTGTCCTCAGAGGAATTCTGTTTCTTAGCATCGGCTGCTAGAAAGCCCATTTATGTCAGTCTGGCCTCACCACTTCTATCAGTGTCACACTGCAGAGGACTGTATCACTGACTTGGCGTCTGCCTGTGGTCTAATGTGAATGCATTCCCATGCACACGCCAGCGTGCAGTGTGTGTGCATGTGAGTGTGTGTGCATATTGGTTTGTGAATAGAGCACTCCTTGATCAATCAGTCTTTATTGCATGCCCACTTTGTGCCAAGCCAAGGTGTTATAGATGAAAGTGCATAATAGTGAAGGAGAGGGGCAGAATCACTGCGCACATTGCAGTTTTCGTTGTGGTGGAATCAGTAAACCAACAGATAAGATCATTTGAGGTAGTGAGGAATGCTGATGGAATTACAGCAGATCGATGCCTAGTAAATGAAGGGTAGGTGAGGGTGGGGGTGGCCACAGTCGCTACTTTAGACGGGGTTGTCAGGCAAGGCCCCACTGAGTAGACAGGATGAGCTGGAGGTGGAGCCTTCCGGGCAGAGGAAACAGCAAAGTCAGAAGCCTTGTGGGGAATGGGCTTGGTGTGTTTGTAGCTGGAGAGAAGAGGCTGGGGGTGGGGGAAGATTGGTAAGATCTGAGGTCAGAAATAGAGATGTCTGCAGGGCTCAAGGAGTCAGAACTCAGTTCCCTCCTGTGTCACTTACTAGCTGTGTGACCTTGAGGGAGTTATTGAAACTCTCTGGGCCTCTGAGGGGTAATGACAGTACTTCCTTTAGAGAGCATTATGGCGATGATGGAATGGGTTCACATACGTAAAGGGCTTAGCACAATAGCTGGCATATACATCAGCTGTGGTTTTTTTTAAATAAGTATTTGCTATTGTGATCAGCCTTCTTGTTATTACAAGAAAGGAGCTTAAATTTGAAGAAGAGTCTGTTTGTCTGCTGGAACAAGTTTTGGAAATTATCAGAGACCTGAATTTTACTCCCTGGTGGTCTTCAAGTCCCTAGGTGTCCAGTTCCTTTAAGGCGTTACCAAGACAATCCTTTGAGACCCTAGTTAGGGTCCAGCACAGGAGGTGTCTCCTAAGGGTGGGGGTCTTAATTAGTGGATGGTGTCCTTACCCAAAAAGAGTGAGTTCCAAACTCATCCAGAAGAGCAGCCTAGGAAGCTGAAGTTCAAATGACTCATCTGTTCACTTCCAGCAGGGAAAGAAGGTGACTGAAGCAGGGAGAGGGAGGGAGGCATGGGCCTGGAAGAGACAGGACAGCAGGACGTGATGCCCAGAGCCTTTTCTCTCAGCTCTGGCCTCGTACAACTATGGGGATGCCTGGTGAGGATGAAGGCTGGAGGGCACGGGGTCTAGTAGGTGCTGGTTCGGGACAGGCTTCTGCCTCATTTTTTTCATCAGTCATCAATGAAGAAGTCAGTTGAGATAATTGATAAGATCTTTCCTAGTTAACCCCACTCAAAACATCCATTGGAGGCTGAGCTGGTTAGTGAGTTAGGGGATAAAAGGAAAGAATTTGGAGATGAGGACCTTTTGAGCACAATACACCTTGAATTTTTGGATTGTGGCAGCCTTGGGGATAAAGTGTTCGGTTTCCCCTTTGCAAGCTGGAGGTGCAGAAGGAGATGGTATTTGTGGTCCTCCAAGCTAGATTGCCATCAGACCCTCGAGTCTGCAGGCTTGGCCAGGATTTCCATCTGACATCCCTGCCCTTCTCCCCAACCACATGGAGAGAGGCAGTGACAAGTTCTGCATCTTTACAAGCACACATGCATACCCTACAAGGCACGGGCTTCTGAAAATTTACAGAGAAATCGCATTTTTGTAAATCAAATTCCATTTTCAATGCACTTTGTTTTCTTATTAACTGAAAGAAGCCTTGCTGCAAATCCTTTTGTGAAGCAAATATCTCTTTCCCCATAAATATCTCCTTCATATTTAGGCTCTTTTTTTTTTTTAATTTTTTCAAGATGGAGTCTCGCTCTGTCATCCGGGCTGGAGTGCAGTGGCACGATCTGAGCTCACTACAACCTCCGCCTCCCGGGTTCAAGCGATTCTCCTGCCTCAGCCTCCCGAGTAGCTGGGACTATAGGTGCGAACCGCCACCCCCAGCTGATTTTTGTATTTTTAGTAGAGACAGGGTTTCACCATGTTGGGTAAGACGGTCTCGATCTCTTGACCTCGTGATTCACACACCTCGGCCTCTCAAAGTGCTGGGATTACAGGCGTGAGCCACCGTTCCCAACCTATTTAGGCTCTTAAAGTATGGGAGCCCCTCTCTGTTCAACTGAGTGTGAGTATGTGTGTGTGAGAGAGCGTGAAAGGGCTTGTGTCAGTGTGTACATGTGTATAAGTGTGAGAGTGTGCGTGTGTGAGAATGTGTGAGTGTGAGTGTATGGTCAGTATGAGAGTGTATGTGAATGTGTGTGAGAGAGAATGAGAGTGTGTCAGTGTGCATGTATGTGTGGGAGTGTGCATCCGTGGGTGTGTGTGTGTGTGTCAGTGTGTATATGTGTGTGTCAGCATGTCAGTGCATATGCATATGTGTGTCAGTGTGTGTATGTGTGTGTCAGTGTGTACATCTGAGTGTGAGAGGGTGTGAAAGAATGTGTCAGTGTGTGTGGTGTGTGTCAGTGTGTATGTGTACATCAGTGTATGTATATGTGTGAGGCTATGTGAATGTGAGCATGTGTCAGTGCATATTTGTGTATCAGTGTGTGTGTCACTGTATGTGAGTGTATGTGTCAGTGCACGTGTGTCAGTGTGCATGTGCTTGTGTTAGTGAGTCAGTGTATGTAAGTGAATGTGTGTATGTGTGTCAGTGCATATGAGTGTCAATGTAGGAGTTTGTCAGTGTGTCAGTGTGTATATATGTGTGCATGTCAGTTTACATGTGTGTCAGTGTATGCACGGGTGTGCATCAATGTGTGTGGGCATGTGTGTGTGTGTATGTGAGAGTGTGTCAGTGCATATGTATGTCAGTGTGCATGTGTATGCAAGAGCAATTGTGTGTCAGTGTGTCAGTGTGTGTAAGTGTGTATGTGTGTGTCAGTGCATATGTGTGTCAGTGTGCATGTGTGAGTGTGCTGGTGTGTACGCAGGAGTGTGTCTGTGTGTATGTGTGAGAGTGAGTATGTCAGTGTGTGTGTGTGTGTTGAGTGTGTCTGTGCATGTGTGTGTGCCAGTGTGGGTGCAAGAGTGGGTGTCAGTGTGCACATGTGAGTGTGAGAGTGTGTGCATTTGCATTCACTCTGGCACATGAAAGGGTTTATGAATGCACGGTGCTTTTCTCCTCTCCCGGCCTTGCCGCGGTATGCTGCTGGAGAGAGACACTGTCCAAGCACGGGGCCGACTCGGCGTGGTTCAGCCCTCCATTTGGGCACGCCATCCTTTGTTCCTGGCCTCTGACTGCTGCTCCTTGTGGGAGTTGTCCCGGGGGCCACGTTAGAAGCAGGCACAGAGGAAACAGAATCGTTTCAGGAAAATGGAAATTGTGCATGCCTCTTGGATTGAGCCAGGGAAGGGGAGGCAGATGTGAGAGTGTAGAAGGGGTTGACTGGGGATTCTCCCGGAATTCATTCATGAGATTGCATTCTACAATCAATTATTCATCAGAGAAGATCCAGGGAACTACTGTTGTTTGCTTTCTGCCTGTCTGAAGGATGAGGACTGTACCCTTAACAGTTGTCGATTTAACTGCTGGGGAGAGCGGCTTGACTTCCCCTGGAAAGGCACTGCCACTTGTCTCACCGCCCACCCACACCACTGAGCTCTGCGTGGGGAAGGGTCCCCTTCAGTCTCCAGCCTTCTGCAGGCTGGTGCAGGAGCCAGCCAAAGAGCCTCTGGAAAGATTCCTTCATCACTTATTAATGGTCCCCGGCCTCGTCCCTGAAATAATTAGTGTTGGGATATTTTCCTGTCACGCAGTTAATTGCCATCTGTACTGCTTACCATGCCAGGGCACTGGGTAGCAATCTGGGGGCCCGTGGAGGGCTGTGGGGATGGGGCCTGAGTCATGGTGTTGGCTGCCACGGCCGGGGTGGGAGGGGGAGAGAGGGAGCTTTCAGTGGGGTGTGGGAGGTGCCGGGGCTCTGAGCAGCTTCATCCCTCAGTTCACAGTCAAAGTGTTAAGAACCAGCTTCTCCTTCTCCCCTGGGAGGGGGAGAGGGAGGGAGCTGGGGTCCTGGAAGAAAGCAAGGTTCTCACCACAACAGACACCCACAGGATGCCTGGGAACCAGATTGTCTCAGGAACATCCGGATTCAGGATCTGAAGCCCTGTGTACTAGCCCTCTGTCTGGTTCCCTAGAAGCAGGGTTTGAGAGGAGATTCCAGCGTGTGGTTTGTTGAGTGAGTGCTTGCAGGAGAAGCTGGGAGGGATCGTGGGGCATGATGGAGAAGCAGAAGGGTCCAGGCAAAGATGCCATTTCAGGGGAGGCCTAGCTGGGCCCAAACACACAGGGGCTTTGGGGCATGTACGGTGCATGGAGTTTGGTCTACCTGAAGACAAGAGAGTGGCTTTCTGTCTCTACAGCAGTCAGGCCTTAGCTAAAGGCTATTCCCGGGGGGGGGCTATGGTAGAGGGCTTAACCTCCAAAGCTTCTCCCAGAGAAGTGGCTCCTGCTGGCTAAGGCGATGTGGAGGAGAAGGGTACAGTTATGAGCTGTCAGCAGCCAACACTGCAGCAGCTTGGAGTGAGCGCCCAGCTGGTAAAGGACATCTGGGTGGGGCACCAACAGCCTCTGATCCCCCCTTCCTAGCTGCTCTGAGGCTCTGCTTCCTTCCACGTCAAAGGGGGTTCAACAGCCTTCCCTCGCTCTATTGCAATGCAGAAGGGTAACAAACCGAGAGGGTGTGGCAAGGATCTTGTAACTGTAGTGTGCTGTGTAAATGCCAGCTAGTATCACTACACTTATTCCCGTGCTGCTTAGTGGAAGAAATGCCCAGATTTCACTTTACGTGGAGCACAAACCACAGATGCTTGCTGGATTTTTTAAGGCTTCTCTCCCCCACGCCCTTCTCCCCTGGCCTGGGCTCCTTCCGTTAGACAAATGTCCCTTTGACATGGCATTATTCTCTGGGATAACTTAGAAAGGACGTGGAGGGGATTACTTTTCAGTTCTGGGTCATGAGAGCTAGAGTGAGTCTCCTTTTTAGGTGCTCTCAGACCAGAGCAGGGGAGACGGGTAAGGGGACAGCCTGAGGGCCAAGCCCAGGGGCCTCAGCAGGAGGGCTCTTCCCATCCTCATCCGTTTTGTAACCACCCTCAACCCCCAGAGGGGACAATGAATACAGAGGAAGGGCCCCTCCCCAACCCTGCTGAGCCCCTTGCCTATCCCCTGCCCCTTCCCCCAGCACACAGAAAAAAGGGGGGCTGCCACCAAAGGCAGCCCCTGTGGGCTGAGCAACGTTGATCCTGGCCATTCCCGGGAGGCAGTGGAGGAGGCTGGAGGAGAGCTGTCCCTGCAGTGACAGGCCTGTGGGGAGGAGGGGAGGAGGCAGGCAGTGTCAGCAAGCGTCTGACTAGCTGAGGCTGAGAGTGCCAGGTCAGAACCGCTGACCTGCTGGGCCGACCTGCTGTTTGTCAGGCCTTCAACACGGGAAACACAGTGACACTTGGGTGCTGCTTTCTTCTTCAAGGAAAGGACTGTGGTGTTTGAGCCAGATCCTTGCCCCCACCCCCTCCGCCCTCCCCCGTGTTGAGCCCTGTGTCCCTGTGCTTTGTTGTGCCTGGGTGTCCGAGGAAGACATTTTCCTGCCTGCCTTTTCCTGGTGGGGAAAGCTCTTGGGTCCACCCCTAGGACACAGCATACAAGCCTGGTCCTCTCTCGAACTGAGAAAATCCAGAAAATGGCTGGGCTTGGGAAAAAATGCATTTTGGTTGTCAGTGGCCAGAATGTGGGATTATTTCTGGGGAAACAACTAGGTTTTACTTTACAGAGTACAAGCATGTGTGTGTGTGTGTGTGTGTGTGTGCGTGTGCACCCATACACACAGCTGTCTATTGAGGACCAGGTCACACTGCACCCTCATCCCAGGAATCAGACCCCTGCCCAGAGCAGAGGGCCCTGGACACTCAGCAAGGACACGTCTGATCCAGGACATCTTTGGCCTCACCGCTGTCGGCCCAGCATAAGGCAGGAAGGAGAAGTGAGCTTGGCAGAGCCTCTGCGTTCAGGGTCTGGAGTCTGGGTTTACTCAGGGGAATCACGTGTGGGATCAGGTCTAAGGTGGTTTGGGTAAGGGAGACAGTGCAAATCTCACCAACATGTTCAAGGAAGGCTGCATGGAGGAGGTGAGGCTTGAAATAAACGCAACATTTGAATTGGGAGGGAAGAAGAGTGTGTGTGTAAGGAGAATGTTTGTGTCAGCTAAAGTGTGGAGGCAGGAAGAAGAGAGGGCAGCCTGGCTGGGAGAAAATCATTCCAGAATAAACGATGATGATGATGGTAATCCTTATCATTATCAGAGCTAATACTAATTGACCACCTACTGTGCACCAGGCACCATTCTCAGAGCTTTACAGATTAGCTTATTTAATCCTTACAATTCCACGGGTAGATACTATTATCATTTCCGATTTTACATGGTTTTCGTGTTGCTATAAAGGGATACCTGAGACTGAGTAATTTATTAAAAAAAAAAAGTTTAATCTGCTCACAGTTCTGCAGGCTACACAGGAAGCACGACCCAGTATCTGCTCCTGGTGAGGCCTCAGGGAGCTTTTACTGTTGGTGGAAGATGAAGCAGGAACAGGCGTGCCACATGGCGAGAGAGGGAGTGAGAGAGAGAACGGGGAGGTCCCACACACTTTTAAACAACCAGATCTCGCATGCACTCAGAGCGAGCACTCACTAATTACCACAAGAAGGGCACCAGACCATTCACGAGAGATCAGTCCCCATGATCCAAACACCTCCCACCAGGCCCCACCGCCAACACTGGGGATCACATTTCAACATGAGATATGAAGGGGACAAACATCCAAACCATATCATGGGAAGAAACTCAGGCCCAGAGTAGATAATTAATGGGCACAAGGTCACATAGCCAGTGAGTGGCCAAACCAGGATTTGAACCTGAACAGCCTGGCTGGAGCTTCTGCTGCTATCGGATAGACATTTCTAGATAAGCTAGCACATGCTGAGTCCTTATTATGTGTCAGGCACCATTCTGAGCCTTTTATTCATGGAGTCTTCATTATTAATTCCATTTTCCAGATAAGAAAACTGAGACACAGAAAAGTCACACAAGATTATCGAGGTCAACACAGAGAACAGTGGAACCGGCACCTGACCCCAAGCAGGCGGAGACTTCGTGACCACACCACACTGCCACAGGGAACAGGCAGGGAAAACAATGGTAAGTGGAAGCTGTGGACATTGTACTCAGGCATTGGGAACTCTGGTGGGTTTTGATCACCAGCAGGGAGCAGGGACATGGGGAGGAGGCACACAGCCGGGGCGGGTGCCAACAGCCACGGAGGAGCCGTCTGAGGCTGGGGTTGGGATGGGGAGAGGGCTTGCCTCCTCTGTGGCTCCTGTGGCCTAGTTTCCTGGCAGCCGCCAGGTAGTGGGACCTGGCGAGGAGGTTATAAATATCCTGGGCTGACAGCAAGGCCTTCATACTGACACTGATGCGGATTAAGCTGAATGTGCAGCTCAAGGTCATTGGCATGGCTATAGCTTTGCTTTGGGAGAGGTCTAGTTGAGGCAGTGCTAAGGAGGGGACAGCAGGGAGGCTGGGGTCTGAGCCCCTAGGTCCAGCTCAGCACAGACAGTGGCTTTTCCTCTCGTGTGGCCTGAGTGCTTCACTTCTGCCCTTACCACGTCTCTCGCCCCAGCCTCCTCTGTCCTCCCCAAGCCTGCCCTCCATGGGTTTTCCCAGCCCACTCAAGCCAGAAGTCAGTGGTGGGGGATGCGCTGGGCAGGGGGGCAAGAACTCTGGCAGCCCCTGGCCTTTCCTGCCTTCTGCTTCAGTCACCCCTCCTCCCTCAGCACCTATCTCTGCCCACGTTTCCAGAGGAGAGTTGGACAGTGACTCTGGGTTGACTCAGCAAAGCTGCAGCTCCCTGAGGACTGTGTGTACGTGCATGTGTGCGTGTGTGTGTGTGTGTGTGTGTGTGTCCATGTCCACTCTGCTTATAAATAAAGACACTTAGAAATCTCAGAACCTCACAGCTGGACGAGACCCCCAGGTGAATGTGCTCTGGGAATGTGGCTCAGGGACATTCTGTGTCTACAGCTAGAGCACAGGCATCTGAGTCCCAAGCCAGCCTCCAGCGGAGCCAGCCTTTGGATTGGTTCCAACCCAAAAAAGCCCCAGGAAGGCCCGGGAGCTATGCTGGGGTTAGGAGGACCTCAGCTGCAGGAGCTGGGTGTGGGCTGGGGAATGGAGGGGGCTGGTCCTCCACCCGGCGAAGGGACAGAGGCTGTGTGGGGCGATGCAACAGAGGCAGGAGTCAGCGCCAGCCATAGGCTTGGGTGGGGCTACAGCAGGCCGCGACTTCGGGCCAGCTGGGGTCTGAGTGAGTTCTGGGCTGTGCTGGGTATTGTCTACCAGCACTTAGCATTGTTTCATATCCTTTATGTTCCCTCTATATCACAGGGGCTAGCAGGACAAAAATGACATTTCCCAGAGTTTCTTGCTGCTTGGATCTGGCTGCAGTTTCAGTTTTGCCAACAAGAGGCATTTCCGTGAGCTCTGGACAGTGGCAGAGAGGCAGAGGCGCTCCTCTGCAGTGTGGTGGACACTCCGTGGGCTCCTGCCAACGTGAGGATCTGCAGCAACTGGTATATCCATGGTCTTGTCACCAGCTTCCTGAATGCGGGGCAGCTGGAGCCACACCAGTGGTCCTTGCAGGGGCAGCAGCTGTCTCCTGGTCTCAGGCTCACAGCTGTGGGGATGTGACCTTAAGCCAAAAGCCTAGCAGTGGTCCTGACCTTCATTTGTCTAGGCCCTCTGATCACTCTATAAGTCGCTATTTCCCTTATTAAATCTCTTTCTGCTGGATACTTTGGGTGTTTCTACTTTCTACACAGAAAGCTGATTGATATATAGGACACGGCTGGGACAGGTGGATGCTGGGCTGAACAAAGGAGGGGCCTGGCCCTGATTCAGAGGCCAAGGAAGACTCTGACACTGGTGTCTGTGATGAGGATGTGATGTGGTTGAGAAAAACTGCAAGCTTCAGGGTCAGAGGCTCTCAGGGTAGGCAGGGACAGACCGTCAGCTGGGCTTCAGTGACCCGCTGTGGATGCTGGAGGGGAGCATTGCAGAAATCCCAGCAGGTCCTTTCAAAGGTGACCTAGAACTGCCCTCGTGCAGAAACCAAGGGCTGCTCCCCTGCAGAGAGCTGAAGATGGGTAAAGAAATCCAGGCCACGGCTCACCCAGAGCCTGGGGTCCAGCTGGGTCAGCCTGTGGGGCCAATTCTAGTACATGCAGGGGAGGACAGATGAGCAGCCCCTTTAAAGGAGGCCAGCTGGAAAAGTGCAGAGTGTCAAGAATTTCCTGGGGAAAGTGCCCAGGCTGCCTTGGCCCTGTGGGGTGCATCTCCACTATCTCCCAGCCCCCAGAGCAGTTCACCCTGAAAAGAGGAGATGCTGCAGCAACCCAGAGGGGCTCTGAGGTGAGGGCCCAGACCTTGGTCCTGGCATGCCTGCCCAGCTGAGCCCTGCGCCCAAGAGAAAGGAGAGGCTGAGGCTGCTGCAAAGGTGCCAAGTTCCTGCCGGACCTACATCTGAGCACCACACATTCCCCCTACAGAAAGATCAAAATAAAAGAGACTGTCTGCGGCTCAGTGACTGGGGGTAATGGAATTAGGCGTGATCTGTGCTGTACCCGGCTCTTAGCTCCTGACTGCATCCAACTGGCAGAGGCATCATTTGCTGAGTATTGCTGCCTGCCCAGTGACATACAGGCACTACCCCAATTAATCTTAAGAGGAATTATCCTCATCCCACTGGTCTAAATGAGGAAACTGAAACTCAGACAGGTTGAGGAAGTTGCCAGCCATCACAGAGCTAGTTAGTGGAGGAGCTGGGGTTTGAACTCAGTCTGCCTAGATTGGAGCCACAGATCTAACCACTGAGTGTACTGCCAAAAGGAGCAGGGTGCCTTCTGGGCCCCCTCCTTGAGAGTCTGGGAGCCCAAGTCAGCACCACCTCTGACCTTCCTTCAGCCCCCAGCCAACCTCTCCTCCCCAGATTCCTCTCCAGTCACCCTTCTGACCTGCGCCTGGCAGATGAGGAGTTAATGTAGAAACAGAGGGCTCTGCTCTCCTCTCCTGGCCTGGCTTGATGGGTGCTGGGTGTTTTTTAATCCTTCTTTCCTTTATTTCAGTTTAAGCTGGTAATTGTCATGCTGCTCCCGTATCATCCACTGACATTTAAGTCCCAGCTCTTTCTAAATAAGGAGCGGATTGGCCTCAGCTTGTGCCATGGGGAGGGGTAGTGTCAGGCCTTTCTGGCAGCGTGAGGGGCACCATCCCTGGCTCTTGGACTTCCTTGAATCAAGGAGGAAAGGAAAGGCTCCCAGCTGTGGCGTTTCTCACAGGTTTTAGAGACTCAGAGCCGCCCTGGAATGATCTGAAGGGGAAGTGCGGCTACTCTGGTCCTGATTAACCCTCAGCTTAGAGTTTCACCCTTCCAGCCCACTTTTGTCTTGGAGGTGGCAAACTGGGGACCCATAACCAAATGTTTTGTTTTGCCAACGTAATGTTTCACGATTCTGAATACACTGTTCTCGAATTCTTTCCAGTCCTCACCACTCCCCATGGTTCTAGCTTGCTAACTTGCGAATAGGGCCATCTCCAAACTTCTTTCTTATACATGCAAGTGACCCTGGGAAAGGTAGAACCTACGAACCACACCTCGTGGGAACTAATTTACTTACAGCCACCCTCACGGGACTCCAGTTGACTGAGGCTCTCGGGGGTTGGGGGTGGGCGGTGGTCATTGTGGACTACAGCAGGGCAGCAGGAAGGGGAGATGGGACCTAGGCGAGGAGAGGTGGGAGATTCTTGGCCAAGGTCACCAGTTTTCCAGGCTGGCTTCCATGGGACAGCTGCCAGCCACCACTTTTTGAGCATCCACCATAAGCCCAGAATTGTACTGGATGCTTCGGAGACATCATCTAAACCCATTTTCCGAGGTGGGGCTATTATCCTTAATAAGAAAAACAAACTCTTTCTCTACACCAACTACACCCATACTTTTGGCCACCAAATGTGTAGGGAGTGCTTTTCCCCACACCAAGTAATTCTCTCATTTTCAGTGAACAACGATTTGGTGTCCTGCAATTTAGCTCCATTCTGATGTTAACTTCCTAGAGTTAGTGCAGACTTCACAGCTTAAAAGGCTCGGTCCCACAAGACTGCCCCCACTCCAGACTCCAGTCACAAGTCCAGGCTGCCATCTGTGCTTCTGACCAACTGGCTATAAATCAGAGGTTCCTAAGACCCTCTCCTCATGTTCAGTGATTTGCTGGAACAGCTCACAGCACTCAGGAAAGCAGCTTACTTACTTCACCACCAGTTTATTATAAAAGGACACAACTCAGGAACAGCCAGAAGGAAGAGATGCACAGGGCCTGGTATGTGGGTGGGGTAGGGCACACACGCTCCCAGCACGTTGATGGGTTCACAACCTGGAAGCTCTCCAAACCTCATCTTTTTGGGTGTTTTTCTCCATTATGTGGGTACGATTGATCACCTCATTGGCCATTGGTGATTAAATCAATCTCCAGCCCCTCTCCCCTTCTGGGGAGTGAGGCTGAACGTTTCAACCCTCTGATCATGTGGTTGGTCCCCCTGGCAACCAGTCCCCCAATCTCCAGGCTATCCAGGAGCCCCCAGACACCAGTCATTTCATTAGCATACAAAAAGACATATCACTTCTGAAGCTCCCATGGGTTTTAGGAGCTGCATGCCAAGAAACTAGAGATAAGACGAAAATATATATATATATATATATTTCTACTATATCTCAATATCATATATCTTCACATCACAGATGGGAAAACTGAGGCTCAGAGAGGTGCAGTCACTTGCCCAAGTCCTCACAGTGGACAAGAGGCCACAGGGGTCTTGCAGATACCCAGAGTCACTATGCAGCATTGCGGTGCTGTGTTATCTTTGCACGGTATCGTCTCTTTCACTAATTTATCAAACATAGATTTATGGAACGTCAGCTCCTTGCCAGGATGCAGGCTGGATAGAGACCCTGCCCCTGACCCATTCCCTGGCTGGCAAGGGAAACAAGACAAGCAAGCAGGAAACTTTCTGCCCAAAAAGGGGGATGCTGGAGTACCCGCCCCCTCACCACCACCAGCACCAAAACCACCACCACCATTTCCTGAGGGCTCGCCATGCACCAGGCTGTCAGGAGGCTTTGCAGGTATTAACCCTCTTGACAGCCCAACCAAGTAGGCACTGTCACAGTTCTGCATTGTAGACAGGTAGTAAATGGGTCTCAGAGAGGTTAAATAATATGTCCAGTGCTAGACGGTTTCTACCTAATAGGGAGGAATGAAGTGCTATAGGAGCATGAGAGACGGAGCGGCTGCCTAGAGAATCCCACTCACTGCTTACAGCAAGCCCACGGGCGACATGCATTACATGGGACCAGGAGCAGCTAAGTGACTTGCCCAAGGCCCTTCAGCCAGTAGAGAGTGGAGCTGGTTTCAACCCAAGTGCTCTATTTCTGAGACTTTGTTCATCCCTTCACCTGTGCTGCCCTGGAAAGACTCGCTAGCTGTTAGAGAGGAGGTGAAGTGAAAGGCTTTAAAAAGGAGGCTCCTTAGAAATTCTCAGCTCTGCTCTCATAACTTGGTTTATGAAGCACTGGGCCTGCTGACTCCGGTGGGTTGAAGAGGGCTTTGCTGGCAGCCTCTGTCCCGGTTTGAGGCGTGTGGCCCATCTCTGACTGACACCACCTAAGCCTCTCAATCCCTAAGAGTGATTCCATCTCATGGATGAGAGCCTCCGACATCTGTACCTGTCAGGCGACAAATCCAGACACACACTCCCTGTCTGGTTAGAGATGCATCAGGCCCGATTAGGCCCGTGAACCTGCCTGTTGTGTGTGGATCCCTTTAGCCAAAAGCCACAAAGATAAATTGAATTCGGGTGTAATTCTCACCAGGAGGTTGCCTGGGCATGTGTGGGGAAGGGTCTAGAGTAGGCGGCTGTGGGTGGTGGTGCGGGGGAGATGGGCCCCACCTGTGATGCTGGGGTGGAATGAATGACAGCCCAGCCCGGGACAAGGCAAGGGGGTCGCCTTACCCTCAAACCCCCATTCCCCAACAGGTGCTTGAAATTTCAGCACGAGTATTTTTCACCTCTAGAAATCCAGTGGGGAGTGTTCTTGTGTTTATGGCCTTGGCAGGATGGGAACACAGGGAGCGGGTGAACAGAAATACCCTCGGTGAGCAGGTGGGTGGGAACTTCTGCACAGTCAGGCTGCCCTGCCTCATGCCTTCAGATCCAATTTCATTTCCTCACTTTGCATCCCTTTTTAATCAGCAGACACACCTGGAAAGGGCGTTCCTGCTGTCCCCCAGCTCCGTTAGCCCTCCTCCAGCAGCTCTGCACAGTTCCCTGGCAAAAGGTGGGCCGCAGGTGGGAAAATGCCAAGGGTGTATCTCACCTGCTTACCAGCGGGGCTCTGCTGTGCCTGGATTCAGCCACCTCATCCTCAATGCCTGCCCTCACCCTGCCTAGATACAGAGGCCCCCAGCTCCCCACAAGGGAGAGAACATGCCCTCCATGGCAGCTGCCAATGATACAGACATCTCCACATCCACCACCATTAATGCAGTCCTACAGGCAGGTGCCCCTCACTGCCTAGAGAACACCAGCAAGCTTTCTGGCCACCCGTGTCTCTTGGACACCACTCCCCTGTTGGAGAATTTGCCACTCCGAGTCCTGCCTCTTGGAGTGAGAAACCAGAGACTCATCTTTCCCAGTGTCTCCTGTAGCTGTGACGAGGGCATGGACATGGACTCTGCCAATGGGACCCAGCGGTAGAGGCTTCGACCTGAGACAGGCATGCAGTGGCCAATGCCATGCAGCATCTATTTCCTGGTAAAGGCAGGGGGCAGAGGCGTCTGGCTTTGGAGGCAGCAGAGATGGAGGCACCAGGATCCAGGACCCTGTATCAGCAGTGGGAGCTCTGAGAATTGTGCCAGGCCATGGCAGCCCTGAGGTCTGCAGGAGAAGAGGCTGGGGTTGCTTTGGGCATTATTCCTGACTGGGCAGCTGCTCCCAAAGTCTGAGTCTGTCTCCCACAAAGATTTAATATCTTCATTTTCTGCTTAAACTAGCCAGAGTCGATTTGCAAACACCCTGACTGGTACAGCACTCCCTGAAGTAAGCATGGGGTCTTTGTCAGTAGCTAAGGGGTGTTTGTGAGTTAGTGTGGTTTGTATATGTGTGCACACACAGAGGTGAATGAGAGAAGACTCCTGCCCTCAGGGAGCTTCAAGCTTCTAAAAGGTAATGGTAATAAAGATGAGGAAAAGAATAATAACAATAACAACCATGAAACTGTATCTCAATTAGAAGGAAGAGTGGGCAGAGCAGGAGGAGGTAGATGGACATGACTTATCATCAACAAGAAAGAACTCAGCAGGACCCTGCCCCAGGCCACCTGCAGGGTTCCAGTAGGGAAATGAAAAGGAGGAGAAGGGAGCATGGTGGAGATGCAGCCACGAGACGGACAGAAGACAGTCAGGTCTGCCACCTGCTCTTCCTGTCCTAAGTCAGGTCTGCACCCTGCAGCGGACACAGCCACTCCTGCTGCCTGCAGAGCCACCCTCCCAGGTTCTCCTGCACCTGACCAGCCTCCTGAGCAGGGAGCAGAGCAGGCAGCCAGCAGACTGCCCCAACGCAGGAATCTAGGAGTCGGGGCCCAGGACACTCAGGAAACTCGGTTGCCATTCTCCGTGATGCTCAGGCAGCCACTGTCAGTCAGTCTCCTCAAGGGCTTCCCACCTAAGCACCATACCTGTCCTCACAGGCTCTGCCAGCTCTGAAACACTCTGCCCCCTCTACCCTTGGCACCCCCACCTCCACCGTTCTCCTCTTCTGTCTCACTCTTCCTTCACCTCCCTCTCTCCCACGTCCCCTGCATTTATCCCATGTCAGCATCCTGGACCCTTCTTCCCCTACTTTATTCCCTCTTTGCCTGTGTCTTTCCCCTTCTCAGCCACTTCTCTGCCACCTAATGTCCTCTCCACTTCCACACCAAAACCTCATCTCCAGCTCTCCCCAGCAATGCCTTTCCCAGAGCCCCTGCCTGGCCACACCTCTCGCCTCCCTCCCTTGTCCTCCAGCTCCATGGACTCTAGAACTGCCAGCAGCTTGTCTCTGGCACCCGGTTCCCCTTGCAGGCACCATCCACAGTCCTCTGAGGATGTATCCAATCTCTCCCATGTCCTCAAGAACAGCACAGGATGGACACTAAGAGGGAAGGAAGACATGGGGACAGTGGAGATGGGGATAATCAATTTCGGGCCCCCAAGAGCCAGAACACAGGGCTCATCTCCTCTAAGACAGGGCGCAGGGGACTCCAGCAGAGCTAGGAGAGTGCTAAGATGGCCCATGGGAAAAGCCTCTGGCTTTGTGTGCAGGGGTTGTGGTGGGGCGGGGTGGGAGTGTCTGCCTGTCTTTTCATTTCTCTGTTCTCTGCCTCCATCTCTGGGTTTCTCTAATTCCACTTCTTGGTCTCTTTGTGTCTCCAGCTCTGTGATGGTAAGGTGGGAGCAGGAATAACTTCTCAGCATTAACCATGGCTTCTGTGTGGGGGACGTTACCTTAATTGAGTCTCAGCTTGTTCACAGCCACTTGGCTGCCATAAATAATGGATGTCCAAATGGACTGTAGACTGGAAAGGCTGAGCCATGCCACACAATGCAATGGCCACCGGCTTCAGCCTTCTGCAGGGGGCCTAGCCTCTCTCTTAATAATGCATGGTCCACACCCACCACAGCCAGACACCCAGCGATTCCCAATGAGAAGCTTGTTATGCTGTGCTGCAGGAAGGAATCGGGAACTTGCCCACCCTCTGATCCTCTCAGGGGAGGGCAGCAAGAGCCACACAGAGGTGTCAAGGCCTCAAGTCTTGTGAGAAAATGAACCTACCTGCGATGTCACTGCACACGAAAATGACCTGCATCCTCCCTCCTACGGGCACTGGCAGACGGTCTTTTGGTTTCTGGCTTTAATCCTGGGGTACAAATCCTGTAGCCGTCTGCTCACCAGATCCCTGAAGACTGCACTGTTCTCTGTGTATAGAGCAGGCTCCTGGTTAGAGGATCGGAAGCTACTTAATGCACTCGCGCTGTTTGCAGAACCTCCCTCTGTTTGTAGAGCCTGCCAATGCAGAATGAGGGCTGTTGGCAGACTCTGCTGCTATTGGCTACTTCTGCCCCCAAGACTGACTCACAGTCAATGCCCTTGCTCATACATGTGGGGCTCCCCTTGGTCCCATATCTTAGCTCCCACTTGGTGCCCCCATCCTTCCGGCTGCTCTGCCTGCCCCAGGGTCTTCAGCTCTGACTCACTGACCTCCCATGCCAGAGGTATTCCCCATCCACTATCCCCCATGTCACATCTGTGTTCACAAATGCCTTCTCATCACTGGATCCTGAAAATCAGCCTAGGACCTAGAGGTGTCTAGGGTGGCGGTGTAAGGATGCTCCTGGAAGGACCCCGTGCTGCTCAACAATGCCTCCTGGTTGATGTCCTCAGTGCCAGGGGCTTGCTTTTAAAGCTACCAACTCAAGACATTAATAAGATTCAGTGTCCGTTTTATTCTAACACATTCTTGTTGGTTTTGTTTTGAATGCCTGTGGGGTGGATGATTGGAAGCAAGCTGTGGTTGTTTAGTGGTTTTTAACTTTAATAGCTTTGGTAATGTAGCTAAAGTCTGTTCAACTTCTGTTGCTACTATTACTCAAATGCTCCAGGCAAATCATGACCAGGTCATCTGATTATTTCTCTAACAGGCCAGGCTTAAAGCTTGCAGATAGATAGTTGGAATATTGTAGGGCCTTTGTTGGGGGTAGTGGGGCGCAGGGGATGGCCCCTCTGTGGCTAGAGCCAAGAGTGATTACAAAGCTGTGCCTCCCCATAGGATGGCCTTCCTTAGTTTCTTTTTAGGAAACTCATTTTGTCACAGACAGGCTTGAAATGGCCAATGATGCTATTAATTACAACTGGCAGATAACAAGGCATTTTCACAAACATTGTATGGGATGTTTGTGAAACAGCCAAGAAAAAACTTCAGAAATGTTCAGTGACTTCTCCATAGGGAAGACCTCAAGTCTACTGACTCCAAATTCAATGTTCCCTGTGTAGTTCTATACTAGGAGTTCTTAACCGAGGTTCTAAAGAAATCTTCAGCTTCTGCAGAAGTTTCTGTTAACTATTAGAATTTATTTGCAAAACACCGCATTGCAGATGTGTGTACACTTTCTCCTGGGGAGAGGGTCTACTGCTTTCCCAGGATGCTCAAAAGGGGCACAGAGGAGTTAGAGATCACCGTGCATGTACGGAGGAGTCAGAGACTACTGTGCACGTGCAGGGGAGTCAGAGACCACCGCGCGTGTGCGGGGGAGTCAGAGGCCACTGTGCACGTGCGGGGGAGCCAGAGACCACTGTGCGCGTGTGGGGGAGTCAGAGACCACTGCCATGTTATGCCTTGTCCCCCATACCCAGATCCATGAAATCAGTGCCCTCTGATGCTCATTCACTTCATTCAACAAATGTCTATTGAGTGTCATGAAGTGCCAGGCACTGTCCCAGGCCCTGGGGAAACAGATGAGCAGCATAGACATGGTTCTTGCCCTCATGTAGTTTTCAATCTAGTTGAGGAAGAGATAGGCGAGATTTCACTTAAAGTCAATGGAAAGGGAAGTGTTGGGTTGTGAGAAGTGCTATGAGGGAAATAAATGGGGGAGCCACTGAAATTTCTGCAGCTGGGTCTGGTATGGGACTGGCGAGTGAGGATGCACCACTATTTTGTCATCCTGAAATATTGGCGAGTCTGGAATGTTCTTTAATTTGGGGTTCACTCACTCGGTTATTTAAGAGAGACCTTTCCACTCCTGGCGTCTACAACCTGAAAGCTCTGCTCTTCCTGTCCCTTTGAGAAAGGGTTATGTCCCTTTTCAATCCTTACAATTTCTTTCACAGTGTCATATTCTGAGCATAAAGACATTTTGGCTGAAGCAAGCCAGAACCCCTCCTCCTGCCCACCTGCCACCTCTGCCCCTCAGCCCAGCACCCCATCCCCCTAGTCACCAGCCCCATGCTTTAGAAAGCTCCAGCAGGCTGGCCCATTTCCCCTTCACAGCTGAGCATGTAACCAAAATTGGCTGTTGTAATGGCAAACTAAATGATGCCCTAATACCCAGATCAATCTTCCTGTGAAATAACTCATTATTCAGGCTCCAATTGCAGGGGATGAAATTAAAACAAGAACAGTTCAACAAGGAACTGCAGCGGCAGATAGCGTTTGGGAGGTGCCGGGTGGGGTACAGGAGAAAGGCATGGAGAGGGAGGGGGCTGGGCTTTGGGGAGGGGCCATCAGTTGAAGATAACTCCCCTTTCCTTGAGAGGAGAGGAGGCCAGAATGGGGCTACACATCTGCAGGGAAACAGGCAGAGCCAGCAACAAGCTACAGGATTCCAACTGGAATCACTTTGTTCTGGTCAAAACACAAGGCTCTGAGCAGACAGCAAGCCGCAATGACAAGAGGCCTGGCCAACACTCCCTAGGAGGAGGCTTTGTTCTCAGAGAATGGCCTTGGTCCTCTAAAGATATTTCCACAGAGAACAATGAAAATGGCCTTTATGCACACAGGAGTGAGAGGAGGGAGAAAGGCCGCTGACTCCCCAGGGGTGGTGGAAGGGTCACAGGCAAGACTAACAGTGCCAAAGACCTCCTCTGGGGACCCCAGGCATGTGGAGGGTGGGGCAGGGGTAGAGCAGGTCAAAAGGAGCTGCAGAAAAACAAGTAGTATTGTCTGAGTAGCTCTCCTCTTCCAATAGCATTCATTCATTCATTCATTCATTCATTCATTCATTCATTTATCTAACAAGCATTCAGTGGTCTCCTACTATGTTTCTGCCACTGCCTCTGTGAATGCCGTAATGTAAAGAGCATTGGGCCAAGAGTGGGAAAGCCCAGGTTCTAATCCTAGCTCTGGGACAAGCTGGCCACATGACCGTGGAGCAGCCTTCTTGGTACTTTGGACCTTGGCCTCCTCATCTGAAAAGTGAGCAGACTGGAATAGAACAGGTGGTGAAGCTCCCATCCAGCCCTGATGCTTCAGTGTCCTCAAGGCTGAGCCATGAGAGGCCTCCCGGGAGGACGGAGCCTGGAGGCAAATTTGGAGCAGAATATGAGCGTGCTCTGGAGATGGGGCAGCCAGGGAAAGGGGCGCACATGTCAGTGTGAAGCCCCGAACAGAGTGGGGAAAATGGCTGAAAGAAAGAGCAAGAGGGAGTATATTAATTAGAGAGAGAGGTGGTGGAGGGAAAGACAGAGACAGACAGAGTGTCAGACAAAGAGAGGGAAGAAGGGAGAGAAGGAGATGAGAGAGAGAATGGAAGACGCTCCTCAGAAGAGGAAAGAATTCAGCTCTGCCTGGCTCTGTTCAGCACGTTCTTATTGGGTATCTACTATGTGCTAGGTACCAGTCTCAAGTATTGAGGAACAAAGACTAATATGCTCCCTGCTGTCAAGGAACTTACGACCATATTATAACATGAAAAACAAGCAAAACTTTAAAATGTCAACCATGTCAGTGTGTCTACTGCAAGGGGATCTCGATCTAGAAGATAGTAATTCTGGAAAATAGTAATAGCTAACACCCCATGCCCTTATTATTTCAATTTTCACAGCAACCCTATAAGGTGGGTATAATTATCACCTCTTTTATAGGTGAGGAAACTGAGGCATGGGGAGGCAAGGTCACAGAGTCCGTCAGTGGCAGGGTTAGGATTCAATCCAGAGCAGCCTGGTTTCAAAGCCTGAGCTTAACCATTGCTCTCTACCTACAGGGTGGAAAAATGGAAGCCACCCTCCTCCAGCCTGAGACAGGGTAGACGAAGCTCACCTCTTACTAGGTAGCTTTGCCCCACACAGGGCTGATTCCTTCCCCTGCATCTGCTTTGTATGGTAATAAGAAGTCTGTTGCTTTATAAATACACGCACCTCACAAGAGAAGGAGAAAGGAACAGGGCTCTGTGGGGACAAGCTCCAATTCTCACAGTGAGGGCCAGACCATGGCAAGATTGGCAGGTATGGCACATCTTCCCTCGTGTTGTCCCAAGCTCTCTCTAAGTGGTAATGGAGTGATGGTTTGAGTAAAATAATTCTGGTATCGAATCCTGAATTTGCCACTTATTAGCTCTGGGGCTATGGGCTAATGACTAATTCTTTCCGAAATGCAATCTTCCCATCTGTACTGCAAGCAGGTTGAATTATGTCCACTCATTCTTCACTCTGTGTCCTAGACTCCACTTACCTCCTCTGTAGCTCTTCTGTCCTTCATTTCTATTAGGTGCTACATTCTTAAATCTTGTATCAGAAACTGGTTCAGGCAGTGAGCTTGGCAAACAAGCAGTTTCCATCATGGAGATCAAGAAAGCGGTAAATGGTTGTGTCTTCATCAGTTGGGAACTAATTTGGCTACCTATATCTGAAAGACACAAAACAAAAGTAGCTAAAACAAGATAGAAGCTTATTTCTATTGTGAAAGAAATTCAGAGATGAGCCAACCACTCAGAAAGATGAATCCTCAGTGTCAGGGACCTGGTTTCTTCTGTCTTGTGTCTCTCCTAAACCCAATATGTGGCTTCCACCTCATGGTTCAAAATGGCTGCTAGAGTTCCAGTCTTTACATCTACATTCCAGCTAGTAAGTAACAGGAAATAAATTAAGAAAGTTGTGCCTTCTCTCTTTCAGGAAGGCTTCACAGAAGTCTCACACGACACTTCCACTTAGCTGTCAGTGGCTAGGACCTAGTCATATGAACACACCTAGTTACAAGAGAGGCTGGGCAATGTAGTTTTATACGTAAACTAGGTTTCAAGCCTGGTGCTCAGCTGAGGGTTTTGTTGATACAAAATAGAGGAGGAATGGGTATTTTGTAGACACTCAGCAGTCTGAGATCCAGGACAATGGAAATGATCACCCAGGAGGTTTATCATCAGGAGGTGGCGTAGCATTCAGGGATTGGAGTCCAAGGTTCTAGAGTTATCTAGACTGCAAGAAGTTGAAGGTGTGGTCAATGCCACAAGGCAGGAGCTCCAAGAAGGAAGTACGACAGCTGTGCTACCCCGCCCCACTCCAGGCCCTTCCAACTTCCTGTGTCCTGGGCAGTAGCAGCCCTATCTAGGAGCCAGGCAGCTCATCACACCAGGCACGTGGCCTGGGAGAAAGGCAGGTGGTGAGCAAATTGAAAATGTCAGGTGCTTAGACCAAGGACGGAAAAGCCTGGACTCCTCATTCTCAGGAGCTGAAGCTCACTCTCAGTCCAGGGGTGGGTCCACATAGATGGCAGGGCTGGGCCACTCTTGGGGAGCAGGAGGGGGAGGGTCTCAGAAGCTGGCTAATAGGAAGCCCCCTCTGCAATAGTAATGGTATTCTAAACAGGAGAATAAAGCTTGGGAGGCAAAACAAAGCTATTCCACTGAATAAATGTTCTCTGCATTAAAGCAGCCGGAATAGCGATGAATTAAACATCAGGTCTGAATGAAAGGAAAATGCTGTGATTTATAATTGCTTCAGGCAGGAGGCAGCCTGGGAGAGAGGCTGAAGCTTCATCAGGGACCCAGTTTCCCCTGCAGAGCTGCAGAAGCACTGAGAGGAGATGCTGGCCGCCTTCAGGTTGGAGAGGACTGGTATAGAGTCTTCTAGAAAAGAGGGCATCCTAGAGAGATGAAAGGAACATGCGCCAGAAGTCAGGAGGCCTGGCTGCTAGCCTCCGTTCTGCATGACCTTGATTAAGTCACTGGGGTCTCTAGGCTCCTTTCCCATTCTTCCAGTGGGGATAGTGACACCTGCCTCATCTCACTTGGTTCTTGGAGAATAAAGAGACATAATAGACAATAAAGGGTTTTGCAGATGTAATAAGCTGCTATTACTTCTTGGTCTCAGCATCACCCACCAATGGTGAGGTTCATGCTGAGCTCTGGCAGCTTCTCCAAGGTGACCAGTCTTTAGGAAGGGGGAAGATGGTGGGGGAGAAAAGCAAGATGTGTTGGCAAGCTCCACTTGGAAATGCCACTCTGGAGATGCCTGTCAAAACTGCTCCATGCCAGATGGGTGCATCTACTTGCAGGGCAGTGTGTGCAGTGGTTAAGATCCATCCCAGATCACCCTCTGGTTAGCATGTGACCTCGGGCAAATTAAGCAAATTTTCTGCACCTCAGTTTCTTCATCTGTAAAAGCAGGATAATCATAGTACCTCAACTCATAGCATCCTTGTAAGGATTAAACGAGTTCATATAAGTAAGACACTTGCAGTGTTGCCTGGCACATAGAAACTTACCTGTAACTGCTAGCTCTTATTAAGTTTCTAATACCAAGTGCATTAACTAAACCTCTGGAAAAGAAGCCATGGGCTGGCTTTATAGGAACCAGAATACTGCCAAACCCCAGCTACTCATACTTTACTACGCATAGGACTCCCACAGGGAGCTTGTTAAAATGCTGATTCTGATTCAGTGGGTCTGGCCTGTGGGCTGAGATTTTGCATTTCTAACCAGCTCCCCAGGGATGCCAGGGCTGCTACTCCTGAGGCCACACATTGAGGATCAAGAGGTGAAGGGATGCTACTGGCTGAATTTCGTGGCACTTGCCTCCCCTAGCCCAGATATTTGGCTATTTCAGGAGGCTGGTGGGTCAGCAGCCCTGTGCTGCTTCATTCCGCCCCCACCTCCCACCCCCAGGGAGCTGCTACCCAGAGCTTCCTTCCTGGGGAAAAGGAATGATCTTCATACAAGAGGGATGAGCCTGGATTTACCACCCAACAGACACAGGCAATCTGTCTTGCTAGGATATTCCTGATCTATTAGAAATGACACAGAAATCCATTCCTAAAAATTCCTAGCAGCTGATGACGGTGAGAAGGCTGCTGGGAGAAAAAGCAGTGAGTGGGCGGGTGTAGCTCCCCACTGGCTGCCCCAGATCTTGACAGGCTGGGCTGGTCTGTCCCTCCTGAGCTGTGTGGTTGGGGAAACTTACCTTCCCTGAGGAAGCCTGGCTTCCTCAGCAATAAGTGGGGACTGCAATAAACCCCACTTTATAGATCAGTATGCATGCATGTGAACAATTTAAGACTGACTGTTATGTTGAAGAAAGCGAATTGCAGCAAAGCATAATTTCATTTTTTAAAAATGTACAATCGTATTTGCAAACCCATGGGAAAGTCTAGAAAAACACATATCAAACTGTTAAGAGTAGTTATCTTGGGGAGAGAGAGGTGGGATTATAAGATACTTTTCCTTTCAATACTGTGAATATCGTGGGTCTCTATATTGTTTGATTTTAAAAATAATGAGTATTTATTACTTTTGTAATTGGAAAGCCTCCACTAAAAAAAAAAAAATCTGCTTCAAATGGCTAGTGTCAGCCTTCTGGACCACATGGGGAGAGAGGGATTTCCATACAGTCCCTTCTCCTAAGCAGCACAGGCCACAGGGGCTGGGGGCAGAAGCCCTGGCTGAGGGGCTTGGCTCTGCTGCGCAGTCCTGTGCAGGTTCCTCCATCTTCCTGAACCCCTGGTTTCTTAGCAGCAAAACGGGAATAATAACGAACTGAATCAGGAGGTCAGCATCCAGGGAACACCATGAGGACTGAGTGATAGCACCTTCCCCCAAGCCCGGACACTCCCCTCCTCCCCAGAGAAGAGGAGGAGGGCAGGGCTGCAGGAGGGCCTGGGAACTCCGCTAGGCTTCTTAGGGTAGCACTGAAAGCTCCCACAGTTGGGCATTCCTCAGACCAGGAAAGGAGAGGAACAGAGCCTGGTGCCTGGAATATGACAAAGTCTACTTACCCTATGTTCCACTCTAAATCTTCCATGCCTCCCAGCCTCTGCCCATGCTGATCCCACTCCCGGGCTTGCTGTTCCTGCCTCCTGATTTGCCCTTGCCTCCCTCACCTGCTGCTTCCTACTCACCTTTCAGGAATCTTCCCTGAGCCCCTGGTGAAGTTGGGGGCAGGGAGCCCCTCTTGGCTGTTCCACCACCAGGCTGCATTTCTCTACCCTCCTGTGCTCACCTACTGCACAGTAATTACCTGTCTCCTCTTTGAGACTGAGAAGTGGGCAGGTAGGGGTCTTATTCACCTTTTAATCCCCAGCAGCTGGCAGAGTGCCAGGCACTTATTTTTACCTACCGTTTCCCTTGAAAACCTTTTGACATAAACCTCTTAGATTATCCTGGGATTTCCTAGTTGGCTCCTTTCTGCCAAGTGTGATCTGGCAGGACTATAAGGAAGGCAGAGGTAGGAGTAGGCTGGAGAGCTGGGGTGGCAGTGAGGGCATGGTGCCCTCTTGCGGCCAGGTGCAGGGGTGGCTGCAGCATCCTTATGGAAGAAAGGGAGGAGAGGACAGGTGGGCTGGCGAGCTAGATAAGATAGAGAAGGGTCTCCAGGAACAAGTAGAGGAGTGGGGAGACCACTGCATTGGCAGTTTCCCCAGCACAGCTAGGAGTGGTCCTTCTTCCGTAGATCCCAGTGAGGGGCTGTGGCTTAGCTTAAAAGCACCAGGAAAGCTGGAGGAAGCCCAGAGACTGCTCCCTTGTGGAGAGGAGGCTGCCACTTGGAGGTGCGTCAGGGAAATGCTTAGGCAGGAGGATGGACGCAGAGGTCCTAGAGGCGTGTGACCTGGGAGAGGGACACTGGTGCAAGGCTCCTGCTCAGACATTGATGGAAGCCTGAGAACCCAGAGGCCTTCCAGCGAGGGAAACCAGACCGGCTTTCTCCTGCAGGGAACTCATACTTGGAAACCTCTCGATCCTCCTCTCTGCTCCAGCCCTTACCGTGAGTAGGTCTTCAGCACACTGGATACCATTTTGTGCTTTGAGATGTTGGTGAGGGACCTGGAGGGGGCTCAGGCATCCTCTGGGGTATACACATCTGTTTCCAGGTGACATCTCTAGGACGTCACACTGCATTCACAGTCCCTCCTCTATCTGCCCCCAGAACCCCACTCTTCCTGTGGTCTCAGAGATTAACTGGGGGAAGGGGCAGGTGAGAATGTAGGAAGTGGGGAAATCTAGGGAAGGCGGGTGGATGAAGCCGGCCAGCTAGAAAGTGCCAACCCCAAAGGAGCCCCCCGTGAGAGGCCCCCTCAGCAGCCCTGCCTCCCACACCTGCCCTGTACCCTTAGCTCTCTCTAAAACAACAGAAAATCTTGCCTGGCTCCTCTCACCACCCAGCCCAAGAGAGGAAAAGCTTTCTTTTCTCTTTTCCTTCCTGCCCCTTCCCCATTTCTGGCCCCATCACCCCTTTCCAGGCCTCTGTCCTTCTCCTGTGTTCATCCTGACCTCTCCCCTGGCCTCCTGGCTCTCACTTTGAGAGTCAAACATGAGCTGGTTGGAGGAACACTGGGTCAGATGTCCAGGGACCTGGGTATGCTGCTGATTTCACCACTGATGTTCTAATTTCTGAAAGCTCCCCAGAGCCCAGTGTCTTCACTTGGAAAGGGATGGGAGGTTGGATTGGATAATCTGCCACAGTCCTTTTAGTTCTGACATCCTGGGATGCATTAGGCTCCGTCAATCCTTGGCGACCCCTTTCCTAAAGCTGATCCCAGGGTCATAGTTAGAATGCATCAACTGCCTTCACTGATGTGAGGCATTTCCTAGGGAGATAGCCATATGGGAGATAACCTAGAGGAAATGTGAAAAGTATCCAGTTCCTGAAACATCACTGTTTCCCCATGCCATGTGAGGAATCCACACCCACAGAAGTCACCTGCTCCAGCCCCTGCATCGGGCCCAGAAACCAGGGCAGACAGACCCTGCTCAGGCTCCTTCCTTGCTTGTCATATGACCTAGGGACAGTATCAGATAGCTCCTGCCTTTACAGCCCTCTAGGACTTCACATTTCCAGTCATCCTCATGCCTGGCCCCTTGTGGGACCAGGGAGGGGCCTGCCAGGGCCTCCTGAGCAGGGGGGCAGCCAAGGGAAGTACTTAGTTCACCAGAAGCCTTCATCCAGGTTCACTTCCTGGAGTCTAACTTAAACCTTTCTTGCTGCTGTATAAATCAATGTCCCCTAGTTCTGTCCTCCCCACCCTCCTCAAACTAAAGAGCTGCTCATTTGCATACACCTGCCTCTCCCAGCCCCGTTTAACTCCCACCTCTCTTGGACTTTTCCTACAGGTTCTATTTTTTCAACCTTTCATCATTTCTCCTATTGGCTCTGGCTCTGCTCCAGAGCTTCCAAATCCTTCTTAAATGTGACAGCTAAAATTAGATGCCGGGAGAAGGCCAAGTGCAGTGGGATGATCACACCCTGCCTGGCATGTGCCGCTTCCTCCTTCCTGGGTCCTGTCCCAGCATGGAAGAGGCTGGTCCTTCCCTAAGGATGTTATTAGACTCCCAGTCCCCTGTGATCCTGGGTCCCCTTGGGTTTCTCCTCACCTCCCCCTGGATTGATGAGGCTTGTGTTGAATTTCTACAAGCCTTGCCTTGTATTTCACCCATTCTGAATGGATCATTTTTCTAATCTGTCAAGGTTTCCCTGAGTTCTATTTCCGCCCTCTTGGACTGGGTGTTTTCCTTCTGGTGCTCCAGGATAAGCCATGATCTCATTCTAAGATGTTCTTAGCTGGTCCTGGGTTATTCATTTGTTCACTCACTTGTTCATTTAGTCAACAACTATTTACTCAGTTTTCCTTTGTGCCAGCTACTGTGCCAGGCTTGGGGACGCCTCCATGGAGACTGCAGCCTTAAACTGGACAAGGGCCACTCAGGGGCCTGTGGAAGAATATAAGAGTGGTCTCACTCTCTTTCTGGGAGAAATCATTATAGCATATAGCAACTGTGTTTTGGTAATACCAGGCTGTGCTCTTTTGTTGTTGTTGTTGTTGTTATTGTTGTTGTTGTTTGTGTGTTTTTAAAATTAACCTCTGAATCTTGGTATCTTAATACAATAAAAATTTACTTTTTGCACATGTAAATTCCAGTGTAGGATGTCTGATTCTCCAAGGCAGCTGTCCTCTCCTTGGGGATCCCTTCTGTCCACTGATGTCATGTCAACATGAGTGGGCTT
Source organism: Hylobates moloch (assembly GCF_009828535.3). Taxonomy (NCBI): domain Eukaryota; kingdom Metazoa; phylum Chordata; class Mammalia; order Primates; family Hylobatidae; genus Hylobates; species Hylobates moloch. The sequence continues at coordinate 38,828,692 of NW_026652295.1, read as the reverse complement.
CAGCTTACTGTGGCGGGAAAAGGAGAACTTGGAGAACTCACACTTGGTTTTAAGTGCCTTGGACCAGAAGGGATCCACTGCTCACAGCCCATTGGCCAGAACAGGTCACATGGATGGGTCAACTTCACCTCAAGGGAGGCTGGGAGATATAACCTTGCCACGTGCTCAGACAGAGGAAATGGGGAGGTGAACACAGAGCATGGTCTCTCCCATAGCAACTCATGTGGCTGGATCCCAGAGAGAAAAGGTCGGGAGTGGCCATTACCTCCAAGATATAGGTTTAAGAACATGGTAGGAGGGGTGCCCAGAAGGTGAAGAAGATGAAAAGAAATGTGGGAACAGGGTGAAAGAGGTGGAGAGGAAGCAGAGGCACTGTTGCCCACAACCCGTCCCTCGCCCCACACTGACTGATTCCAGCAGCCAGGGACCACACCTTTTTCCTCAGCCACCTGTCTGCAAAGCAGCTCTTGGTCCTAGAGAGGAGGGCTGGGACAGAAAGCCAGAGAGATCCTACCCAGGATGGGCAGTCAGGGTAAAATCCTTGGCTCCATCCCTAGCCAGGTCCCAAACCAGGTCCCTAACCAGGCTGCGGGACCCTGAAGAAGTTGCTTCACAATGTCAGTACACAGTGGTCTGGAAATTCTCTGGTATTGGTCTCCCGCCTGTTTGTCCTCAAGTCCCTTCCTCAAAACATACAACCACCCACCCTTCTCTGCAACGCTAGACTCTGTGCCTGTTGGGTTCGGTCTCCCTTGGGGGAGTGTAGGGTTCGGGGAAGAAGCAGCAGGTGTCTTTCCTGCTCTCCTTTCTGGGGAGGCTCCTCTGGCAGTGGCCTCAGCTCCTACCCTGTAGGCTGGCATTGTTCCAGCTCTCATGGGTGGCCCTGGCTCCCAGGCACTGTCAACACCACTCCCCTGCCACCAGCCCTCGAGCTGGCAGGAGCTTCCTGAGGTTGCTGATTTTGAAGTTTCTTCACTGTCCCACTTGGCTCTTGGCCCCTCCAACACCTATAACCAGGTCCCTGCACTACCTTCCTTCCATCATGTCCTGCCATTAACTTGATTTCTGTTTTCCTGTTTAGACCCTGACTGCTGTACCACCTACATGGCAGGACCCTGGTGGGGGAGTGGGGAGGAACAAGGGGAGAGAGAGTGGGTGTTAACTGAGGCAGAGAATATGAAAAACAGAAATCAGATACCAACGGTGGTCTCCTTCCTACCCAGCCTTTATGATCTCCACCACCTGCACTCACCCTCCAAAGGGCTGTGTCCTCCACATCGGCCCTTGGCCATAGAGGGCAATAAACATGCATCAGGGCAAGATCTAGCTGCTGCCCTCCTGGGTGGGTCCCAAGGCAAATGGTAAAATAGGCAGAGTTGAGCCCTCCAAGTGAGAACAGAATTTTTCTAGAACTTCCTGCAGGCAAGGCCTGTGTTGCCTCATCCATTCATAATCCCTGTGCTGGGGAAGCTTTGGGGGAGATGTTTTGGAACAGGTAGGGCTTTGCTGCATCACAAAAATCACCCCCAGGAAGGTGACCAGCTTCTCAGCCAACTCGGGGGACTAAAGCTGCACATCCATCCAAGCCCAGCTCATGGCGGCCCCAGCAGCGCAGGCAGCAGACAGCCTGCGTTCTCTGTATGCAGAAGAACAGCTCTGAGGCGGGGAAATAAATAAAATCAGAAACCATAAATAAACCTGCTGGCCTTACACAGGGTGAACAAGCAGCACCCTGGGGAGCTGGGTTCTGCTTCCAAGGAGGTGATTAAATTCCAGACCAACCCAGCAACTTCCATTGGAAAGGCAGGGCCGGGACTCTGGGCTGGGGGAGAGGGATACGATCATAAAATACTAGAAAACTGAGATTTTAGAGTGAGGATAAAAACTTTAAAATCGTAAGGGATATTCTCAGTGGCTCTCAACCCTGACTGTGCATTACGATCACCAGAGGTGGTTTGTTTAAACACAGCAATGCCAGACACCACCCCTCCCAGTCCCTGCAGAAATTCACTCCTTAGGCTGGACGGGGGCTGAGCACCTCAGATGATTACAAAATACACCCCAGGCCAGACGCTCTAAGCTCTGCCGCTAGGGAACTCAGGGGTTCCCAGAGCAAGGTCAAGGGTTTCCTCCACTAAAATTGAATCATGCAGCTCTTTTTTCAGTGCACACAAGAAATCAAGTTAATGAATAGAATGTTCTGTATTTAAAGTCCTCCCCCTATAAATTTTTCTCTCCTTTTGGCACCTGCTGCTGCATGCTTGCCAGTATATTGGTGAAAAAACAATAGGAACAGAAAATCTCAGAAGCCATTGATCATGTCTGCTTTGATGGCTTTTTTTTTTTTTTTAATTTGGTAAGTTCATGTGCTTGAGCCTGTGTTTTTGTATTGTGTTTCTAGCACAAATTTAATTAAAGGTAACATTTCTAGGCAATCTAAGCTTTGGATAACTAAATCAGATGGCAGTCCCCTCGAATCCTCTGTAGAGCAAAGTGGGTTAGGTGTAAATGAATAGGATTCCATCTTTTGCTGAACCTCAACTTCTAGGTGGTACAGCCCCACCAGGGGTCAAGATCACAACTCCCAGAACTAGCCTGTTGAGGGGTGAACGTCAACCCTACTGCGAATGAGACACCTGGGCTTGGGTAAGCTAACTAGCATCTCTGGGCCTCAGCATCCTCATGTGAGGAAGAGGGATAAGACATAGTCCTCCCCTCATGTGGCTGTTGTAAGTACTAAATAAGTCTGTATATTTAAAGCTCTGTCAGCAGCACCTGGCAGTAATGCTATTTAGCTGAACACATTTGAGGACTCCGTGGGAGTGTGGGACAGCAGAGTTAGTACCTTCAGAGAGGATGCTTTAGTCAATAAAATTGGTTTTCTTCCATTACTTTTTAATCACCCATTAACACATGGATCATTCTCATTTTTAAAATCCAAACAATATAGCAGATTAGAGAATTAAAAAGTAATAGTTCTTCAGTAGTGACATCCCACCCTGATCCTGCTTCTTCCTGGGGGTGGGTAACTACTGTTCCCCTAGTGGTATATACCTCTTGCTGAAGCTTTTCCTGGTACGTTTACAGTCCTGGGAACACACAGGAAACTAAGACATATCCTGTTCTTTGGGGACCTACATTCTGGAAGGACAGACAGACAAGAAAACAAAGCACAAGAGAGAGTGGGGACTGGTAGGAAGAGGCATCTAATAAGAGGAAGCACATGCAATTTCTGAGCTTACCTGTGAGGAAGGTGGCAGAGGCGTTCTGGTGCCAAGTCAGGAGCTAGACCAGTGGTTCTCAAAGTGTGGTCCTCGGACCAGCAGTAGCTGCACCTGGAAGCTTTGTTAGAAATGAAATTCTCGGGCCCACCTGGAACTCTAAGTCAGAAGCTCTAGAACGGTGGGGAGGGGGTGGGAGAGCAGCTTGAGTTTCGTCAAGCCCTCCAGTGGATTCTGATGGACCCTGAAGCTTGAGAACCACAGTCCTAGAAGAACTATTGCCCTCTAAAATCATTTCCTCAGACTCCCTGTCCTCCTGCCTGTAAATCGAGAAGGAGGGATCCGGCCGGAGTGGCTGTGGAGCTGCCCCGGGGAGACGTGCTGAAGGCCGTGAGCGCGGTGAAGAGCCAGCTGAGCGGAGCACTGCAAGGCGCAGGGCAGCCCAATGGGTGAGCGGGAGGGGAGGAGTCATTTTAGCCATTTTCCCTCCGGGCCTGACCTTTTCCTGGGAGACTTGTCTCAGCCCCTTCCCTTTGCTTAAGGAAAGTGCCGCTGCAAACTGCTTAACCGATACCTCTGGGGGACTCCGCAAAGTGCACACACCATCCATTATGAATGAGCCCATTTCCTGTGCAAATCAGGCGGAAGTCGGGACAGATTAGCCCTGGTAACGGAGTAAGGTCAAGCTCATTTGTTTGCAAGATTACTGGGAAGTCGGAGTCCCTTCCTGTAGCTCTGTCTGTGGGGAACAGCGGGGGATGTTTCCTTGGTTAAAAACACGTGTTGCCTGCCTGCCGGCCTGGGTTCATTCATGCGGGTACGTGTGTATTTTTGCATAGACATTTTTAGGAGAGAAAGAGGAATACGAATGTCTTGTTCCAGACCCTGAGACCCTGACTTGGTACAGTCATGGCTGGGACCTTTCAGCCTCCCCGCTTCCATCCCTGCCCAACCCAGGACCCAGTTCTGGCCCTGCCCTCAGCCTGGTGGACAATGAGTAGGAAGTTCTACTACTTTCTCAATATGAACTAACAGTTTCTTCTTTCAAAGGTCACCTATTCCTGGATTCCCAAATGTTACAATCACAAAACGACCATCATTTATCCCATTAAGACAACTTGGATCCTTCAAAGTCACCCACCGGGGGCAGCGGAGTGGGGATGGGGGTCGAATCACTAGAGAGGTGGTGCAGTGAGAGCTGGAGTGCTCACCTTTGTCCCCACAGTCACTCTCCCTTGAGGCTCTCCCAGTAATTACCATGGGACAGTTAGCTAAGACCTTACGGGCAGCTCAGGGATATAATAGGAAGAAAAGAAATACAGAGAATCCCATGCGACTGGCCCATTTGGTTCACAGGGCTCTCCTGCTCTGGGGTGGTCTGGCCCCTTTCCATCCCCACTCCCTGCCTGCCTCCTGGTGTGGGCACCACTTTGGTTCCTACGGCAGAGAACTCCTGCCTGGGCGAGAGCCCTTGTGTGACTGAGCCCAAGAGGACAAGACCTGGAGATAGACTGATGTTACTTCTGGCTGTCTAGGAACTGCCTTCAGCATTCCAGGTCTCCAGCCAAGGACTCTGCTCTTCTAGGTATGACTGAAAAGGATGTAAGGACATTCTCTTTCGGAGAAACCTTACCCCTTCCCCTTGAGGATGGACGGTGTGGTCCCAACAGGCACTAACACCTCCAATCATATCCCAGTAAACCGAAATCGACTCCCAAGTTTTATCTCTATCTCTGTTTATTTATAAACAGAGAATCAAAGGCCATTACTCTGGAGCTATGCCCACACCCCTGTTTGGTCCCAGCTAGCAAACACTGGCCTTTACCAGGCTTCTAACACTTTTCTCTACTTTGAACCTACGCCCAGAGATGTATCTGGTCCTGCCCTCCTGCCTCCCTCTCTTCCCTTCTCCCCTGCTGGTGGCTGGGTCTTGTTCCCTGTCCTGGGCCCATAGTCTCCCTTCCCAACTGAGGCGAAATATCCTATACCTCAGCTGTGATAGGAGAAGCTGCACTGCAGGTTTCCAGAAAGACTTGTGAGAATCTATAGCAAAAATGGGCCTCAGCTCATACAGCATACAGCCCAGGAGTGGGCTTCAGATGCCAGCAGCAAGGCAGGCCCCAAGGAGGACGGTCTGAGGGCCCAGACTCATGCTGCTTCTTCCTGGGAGAGCCAAGGTTTCAGGTAAGAACATGCAGTTCCTCACTGGGGAAGGTACCCCTGCCTTTGTTTAAAATCCTCTATGGCTCCCATGCCTACTGTGGATAAAGTCCAGACAGCTCAGTCCAGTCACATGTCCTTTAGGACCTTGCCCCTCTCTGGACACGGGGTCTGTCCATTTCCAAGTCCTCCCCTATGCCCCTTGGCTGGTCCCACACTACCCTCTGCCTGGTGAACTCTGGCCTATCTGGCAAGACACTGCTCAAGTGTGACCTCCTCGGGGACCCCTTCATGAGTGCCCCACCCAGAGGGCTTCCTCACTTTCTCCTCTGTGTTCTCCCAGCACCTACATTTTCCCTATTTCTCCCACAAGACTTCTCACACCTTTGGTAATGATTTGTCTATGAGCCAAACTCCCACGGCGGGCTGTGGTCCCCCAGGGTGGGTGGGGGGGTTCCTGCACATCTTTGTCTTCCCAGTGCCCACACAGTGGGGGGCACATGGGAGATGCCAACTGGACAAGGAACTGCGTGAGGCTCAGCTTGAGCCCTAGCCAGGAAAGCTCACAGAGCTTGGAGGACTGTGGATTCCCCAGGGATGCAGCACTCTACAATGATAGCCATCTTCTCCTCCAAGCAGGACCCACTTTCATCACCAGAATGCCTTTTTCCTCCCAAAATGCTAAAACAGAAACTGTGGGGGAAGGAGGCACGTGGAAGCTCACTAGATGACTTTCTTCATTGTCTCTAAGCCAGGTGTCCCTGGAGGGTCAGGGCCCACTCTCTACTCTTCCCACCTGCCAGATGGCTCCTTTGGAATTGGCAAGTCTAATTTTATAGCCAGAAGGAGGCTGCAAGGATGGAAAACTCCTGCCTTGGGGACTTTAATCCCCTTGTATCTTGCAGGATCAGGCTCCTTTCCCATAGAGCAGGGCCTCAGAACCCAGATCCATGGCCATCTTCAGGCATGGGCAGAAGAGGCTGTTGCCTAGAGTGTGACGGAAGGCGGGAGGCTGTTTCAAAGAGTGCCAACACCCTCCATCTCCCCTGAATCCATCTCTCCCCACAGTCTATAATGCTCCTCCTAGGCCTGTCATTAGCACTTCACTCTTTGGGACGTGGATATGAATAGACTCTAGAATTCAGACGTCCCTGAGAGAGATAACAACTTAAGTAATTATCAATAAATTCTTCATGGAAAGTTACATTAACAGATGATGAGAACTGTCTTGGTTTAAGCTGCCATAAGAAAATACCATAGACTGAGTGGTTTGAACACCAGGGATTTATTTTCCCACTGTTCTGGAGGTTGGAAGTCTGAGATCAGGATGCCAACATGGTCAGAGTTTAGCAAGGGGTCTCTTCCCGGCTTGCAGTTGAAGTCTTCTTCCTATGTGCTCACAAGGTAGAGAGAGAGGGAGAGTTCTGGTGTCTTTTCCTCTTCTCATAAGGGCACTAATCCCATAATGAGGGCCCCACCCTCATGACCTCATCTAAATCTAATTTTCCTAAGGCCCTATCTCCAAATACCATCACAATGGGTGTTAGGGCTTCTGCATATGAATTTTGGAAGGGGAGCACAATTCAGTCCAAATCAAGGACAATGCCCTGCAAGAACAAAGGGAGTTACCTAAGACTCCTGACCACAATAGCAGGGCAGATTCCTTATTTGTGCATAGTGTATCATATCCTGAAAACAGGGCCATGTGTATGGTTGTTCAGGTTGTGTACTGCACAACTCTAGTGGTTACCAGTCACATAAGAGATGTTGTAGATTTGAAAGTTTAATATGGCCATTTTATGGCGGATGGCTCTAATGTGTCGTATTCTAGGGAAATCAGTACTTTAGGATAACTAGTCAATGGATGGCAATGAAATGTCCTGAGGAAGGGTTTCTTTTCTCTTATCTACAGAAAGGCACTGTATAAGCTAGATGGGCTCTTCTGTAAAGTCTCCTTTTGAAATTCTATCTCAAGATAACTCTGTGATTAGGTATTCTGAGTCCATTTTACTGGTGAGAAGATAGATATGGGCAGGATCAAGGTAATTTGGTAGATAAGGAAGGAACTAGCGACCTGCGAAGCAAATGCAAAACAGAGCCCTTTCCCACTGTGTTTTGGCCACTGTGGATGTGGGTCCTGTGTCTGGTTCCATCACCTTCCATGAAGATGTTCCTACTGATGGTGCTGTGCCAGGCATCCACTCCCAAACTCAGTGCCCCTGGGAGCTTTGGTTCCTTCTGGCCACACAAGAGCCACCTGGCTCAGGAGGAAGGTGTGCTGAAAGCTGCCATCCCCAGCCCCAACTTATCCTGATGGTGGAGCTCAGAAAAGGAGGAAGTCCCTTTGGAACCTGGGGATTTCCATTGTTGGAATCTGGGAGGTGGAGTGAGGGGAGAGGAGAGCCCCAGAGCCGTCTCTCAGTTAAGGTCTAGCTAAAGCACCTGTGCAGAGATACGCGGAGAAATGAATGGGAGCCTCTACCCCAAACCTCAGGTAGGGGAATCCTCGGGTTCTCTTTGGAAAGCAGCAATTGATGAATAAAGAACAGCATAGACTTGAAGGGCTTAGAACTTTTGTCTATCAAACTTGTGAATGAATTTTTTTAATTGAGGTATGATATACATAAAGTATACAGAACATAAATGTACTTCTTGATGTACATTGATGAATTCTTATCTGTGTACAGACCTGCATAATCACCACCCCTATCAAGATATCTAGTTTTTGAGCCTCGCAGGCTTCCTGATGCTCCTTTCAACTCTCTACCCACCCCAGAGATAACCACTAGTCTGGTCCCTGTCACCAAGATTAGCTTTCCCTCTTCTTGAACTTCATATAAGTGAGTTTCATCCATGCTGTTGCAGGTAAAAATAGTCCATTCTTTTTTTTTTTTTTGAGATGGAATTTTGCTTTTGTCTCCCAGGCTAGAGTGCAATGGCGTGATCTTGGCTCACTGCAACCTCTGCCTCCCAGGTTCAAGTGATTCTCCTGCCTCAGCCTCCCGAGGAGCTGGGATTACAGGCACACACCAGCGCACTTGTTGTTGTTTGAGACAGGATCTCTGTCTGTGACCCAGGTTGGAGTGCAGTGGCATAGTCTCAGCTTACTGCAGCCTCAAGCTCCCAGAGTCAAGCAATTCTCTCACCTCAGCCTCCCGAGTAGCTGGAACTACATGCAAGCACCATCACACTCAGCTAATTTTTGTATTTTTAGTAGAGACAGGGTTTTGCCATGTTGGCCAGGCATGGTCTTGAACTCCTGACCTCAGGCGATCCACCCACCTCTGCCTCCCAAAATAGTGTGTTCTTTTTCCTTGCTGTGTGGTATTCCATGTATGAATATGCCACAAATTATTTATTCATTCTATCGTGGATAGATATTGACTTGTTTCCAGTTTGGGGCCATTAGGAATAAAGTTGCTGTGAACATTCTCATGCATGTTTTTCCATGGCCATAAGCCATTATTTCTTTGGAGTAAATACACAGCAGTGGAATTGCTGATGCTTAGAAATCATTTAACAGTGTGGTTAGATTATCTGTAGAGCTGAGCTGATATGGAGTGGTCAGGAAGGCTTATTTCAAGTGCCCACTCCATCACCGTGTAACCTTGGCTAACTCACTTTCCCTTTCTGAGCCTCAGTATTCTTCACTAGTAAAATGGGTCCAAGAATCTATCTCTTGGCTGTGTGTGATGGCTCATGCCTGTAATATCAGCACTTTGGGAGGCCAAGGCAGGTGGATCACTTGAACCTAGGAGTTTGAGACCAGCGTGGCTAACAAGGTGAAACCCAGTCTCTACTAAAAATACAAAAGTTAGCTGGGTATGATGCTGCTTGCGTGTAGTCCAGCTACTCGGGAGGCTGAGGTGGGAGAATTGCTTGAGTCCAGGAGCTTGAGGCTGTAGTAAGCTGAGATTGCACCACTGCACTCCAACCTGGGTCACAGAGCAAGACCCTGTCTCAAACAACAACAAAAAAGAATAATATCTCTCAGGTGATCAACAGGAGAGACAAGCCTTGTTGAGTGCCTTGGACAGTACCTGGCACACTTAAGACAATGTTAGTCTCTGTCTACTTTCCTTCTCCATTCATATTTCACTTGACCAAGCCCAGCCTCTCCTCAAGAAAAGGGTGGCTTAAAATCTATATCTGTGCTCATCACCCATAAGCTGGTGAGGCCCTGTAGGTGAGGAACCTCATGCTGAGGACCTTCAAAGCTGTCCCTGTGCTAGAACAATCAGCCCTCTGTGGTGGACGTGAATAGTTCATTCTGCCCAGAACAGTATTCCTCGTCTTCCTAAATGCACGTGGTTCTGATGAGAGCTGCTAACCACTGGTGCCCCACACCTGTTCCATACCCCAACTCCAGCCACAGCAATCAGCCCAGGATGGCTCACATGATGCAGGCCTGGCCAATCAGACCCTTTCCCTAGAATTTTCAAGCATGAGCTCAGAAGAGAGAGCCCTCTCCTGCCTGGCCAGAAAGTTTCCAGACGGATGTGGGTTCAGAACTGGTCATTGATCAGTTTCTCAACAACTCCCGACCTGTCTACCTACAATGTGGAGAAAAATGGTGAAATGAGACTTCATCTCACACAGGGAAAAGCTGGGAAGTAGAGGAGAGCGGGAAAGAGGCAAAGCTTCTGACAGTTGTGTCTGTGGCTCCCAGTATTCTTTGCTGGCCTTCATCGTTATTTGGTTTCACGAGACAGTAAATCTCTCATTCTATTTAAGCTACCTTGAGTTAGATTTCTGTCAGCTGCTCCCATGACAGTTCTGACAAATATATCCTATGCGGAGGGTTTAAACAAAAGCCCTCACAGGTATTCTCCTCACCTTTCTCGAGCTACAGGTGTAACAGCTCTCTGCTTATGAAGGAGAGGCCAGGGGTCACATATTAGGCACACAGCAGGTGTGCACCCAGCCCTGGTGTGGGCTCTGGGTGTATGGAAGGCAGGTGCATGGCCTGGCCACTGACCTTGAGCTTTGCTGCATCCGTGTACAATTTCTCATAACTGCTTTCTGATTTATGCTTCCTTCCTTGGCATGGTATTGATGAATGGAAGATTTGAAAGATTCTCTACAAGCCATCTATTAACATGCCCTCAGGTAATTCAGGAAAGAAATGGTGTTCTGTTTTCAAGTGATTGAACTCCAGCCACATTTTATTTTCAGTAACATGCCCAGATACCTAAGCAGCCACTCTGGCCTGAGCTTGGAAGTGGGCGTGTTGGATGCAGGGAGATCAGCCCTGCTTGACTGCTGCCTTCCTAGGTGGCCCCTGAAAACTATAAAATTGTGTTACTAGCAGTTTTAATCCAGGGCAGGTGAGGAGCGCGAGAGGGAGTCAGATACATTGACTCTGACGCTAAGGCCCAAATAGGATTGAGGAGGGAGGGAGGAGGGTTCTGTTCATTCCTGCTCTGGTCACCAAGGGACACCCTAATGGATGATTAGACCAGCTGCCTGGCATGGCTCCTGTGAGAGGGCTGCCCGAACACCAGCTGTGATGGATTACATCACTTGGCTCCAATTCTTTGCTTCTCCTGGTACTCATGCCCTTTGCTGTGTAACTTTGCCACCATTATATCACCTGGTGGGGTGATATACTCCATCTCTCGACTCTGGGTTTGCCATGTGACTGGCTTTGGCCAATGAGATATTTGTGGGTAAAATACAACTGAGGCTTGAAAAGGTGCTCTCTTGAACCACTGACTTTGCCATGAGAATATGCCCAGTACAGTCTGTTGGTAGATGAGAGAACACGGAGCAGAGCCAAGTTTCTCAGTCCCGCTGGCCAAAGGTAGCTTGCAGCAGCCAATTGCTAGCCCACCTCCAGGCTCCAGGCATATGAGCAAACCTGGCTGGGATCAGAAGAACCATACAGCTAAGCCTCACCTAAATCACTGACCTACTGCGTAAATGTTCATAGTTTAAAGCCACTGAACTTTGGGATGGTTTATAAGATAGCATTATTGTGACAATAGATAGTAAATACACCAGCTCTAATGTAGAGATTGTCAAACCACACATTTGCGAACTAACCAGGTAGAAAAGAATGCTGAACTACTGAGAAAGCTGAATTCATTATTTCCAGGAAACAGACTTTTGGAGGATTGCTTCTTAAGGCCTACAATAACTTAAGGTAGATGTTAAGCCATTTTCAGGTTGAGGAACATACTTAAGAAAAAAGATAAACTTGTAATTTGCTTATGGAGATGGCATCGAGAGTTACTAAATGGTTTAGGAGAGAACTTTAGTTGTTAGTCATATGGAATATTTTTCTTGCCAACAGGTACAAACCCAGGCACGATTTTTCTTTTTTTATGAAAATTTTTTTGTTTCCTTTCGTTTATTTACCTCCCTCTTTGAACACGTTCTCCTCCACAGGTGCCCACTGTTTTAAGGCTGCCTGGGGTACCTTGCATAAAAAAGAAGGTAGTTAAGAAAACTAACTCAGGTTAAAATGTAGCAAATTTTTACACATTGGAACACTGGAACCAGAGTAGAATATAGAGCAAATGCTTCTTACAAAATCCTTTTTTTGGGTTTTGTTTTTTAAGATAAGTTCTAATTCTGTTGCCCAGGCTGGAGTGCAGTGGCACAATCATAGCTCTCTGTAGCCTAGAACTCCTGAGCTCAAGTGATCCTCCCACCCTAGCCTCCCAAGTAGCTGGGGCTATAGGCACATGCCATCATGCTTAGCTAGCTAATTTTTAAATTTTTTTGTAAAGCTGGGGTCCTAACATACTTGCAATAGTAAAGGAAAGGAAAAATGTGCTTCAGGGGAACTGGAAAAAATCTGTGCTGGCCATGGTGGTATGTCCTTAAAGATTCATATTTAATCTAATAAACCCATGTGATATTTGCCAGTGAGTCTGCCTTGGCGATGTCACCAGGAGCCTTGCAGAAGCAAACGCAAATCTTTTCTGAGGAATGTACTCTAAACACAGATCTCAAAGGATTTTCACAGATAAAATGCTGATAGGGCACAAGCTCACAGTTTAAAATCCCCACACCCACAGGGAAACAAGCCACCATGAGTTAAGAGTAACAAAAAAATGTTTTAAAAATAGGAAGTATTGTAATAGTTCATTACCCAGCATATTAGGATTATCTAGAGAAACAAAACCAAAAGGATATATATATAGATATACAAGAGGAGATTTATTATGAGAATTGATTCACGTGATTGTGGAGGCCAAGGAGCCTTATAAAGACGTCTGCAAGCTGCAGAACCAGGAAAGAGGTAATGTAATTTCCTACAAGGCTGAAGAATTTGGGATGGGGTGGGATGGGGAGAGGGGGGTTAGTCCTTGAGCCTAAAGGACCAGAACCAGGAGCTCCAATGTCCATGAGCAGAAAATGGGTGTCTCAGCCCATGAAGCGGGGTTAGGCTGGGGGGAGTCTGCCTTTCCTCCACCTTTTTGTTCTATTTTGGGCCTTCAATGGATTAAACGATGCCCCTGCAAAATGGCGAGGGCAGATCTTCTTTACTCCATCTATAGATTCAAGTGCTAATCTATTCGGGAAACACCCTCACAGACACAGAAAGAAAGAATGTTTACCAGCTATCTGGGCAGCCCTTAACCCAGTCAAGTCGATGCATAAAATTAACCATCACACCCAGTATGAAAGTGGTATGTTTTATATATTTTAAAATTAAAAGGGGACTCAAGGTGTGTCAGATGTATGAAAAACAATAAAAATGGACTGGATAATTTGCAAAAGAACTAACTATAACTTTTATAACAAAAAATAATTGATGTAATACACTCAATGAAAAGGAGAAATGGTAGCTTTCTTGGTGAGGCAAAAATGTGTGAGCTAGAAGATAGCTTGGAATTGGTCCCACTACCTAGGAAACTGGTCCCTGGCATTCAGAGTCAGTCTGGAGGTTGAGTGTTGCTGGGAGGATGGCTGGCAGTTGGGCCCAGGCCAGCAGTGCCTTGTGACCTGCAGGGAGATGGGCAGATGGAAAAGCAGCAGCCATTCTGCTTTCTGTATCAGAGAGGGGCAGGAATTGTGGGGCCAGAGAAGTTGGGAGAGGTCTGGCCCTGGCAGATAGAGCCCAGAGGTAAAATAGGGTATTTCAGAGAAGACGACCCAGAATCACAAAATGTCCCCAAAGGTAGACACAGCTGGTGTTCTGTTTATCTACTGCTATGTAACAAGCCACCCCAAATCATAGGGGCTTAAAACAACAATAATCATTTATTTTGCTCAGGAATCTGCAGTTTGGGCAGGACTTGGTGGGGACAACTTGCCTCTGCTTTACATAGCATTAGCTGAGTGACTCTTCTTGGGGCTGGAAGATCACGTTCAAAGTGACTCACTTGACTGGCAAGTCCTTGCTGGCTGTCAGCTTGGAACTTGATGGGCCCTCAGTTTATCTCCACATGGGGCTCTCCAAAGGCTAATTGGGCTTCCTCACAACATGGTGGCCAAGTCCCCAAAGAGAAAGGCAGAAGTGCATGCCACTTGTATTAGCATCAGAAGCTACATTTTGTCACTTTGGCTACATTTTCTGGGAGAGGCAGTCACAAAGATCTGTCCAGATTCAGAGAGGGAGTGTGAATGTTCTAAAGATATTGCTGTGCTATCTTTGGAAAACACAGTTTGCTAAAGATGTTGCCAATCCAGGATCAAGTGATGGTTGGAGACCTAGATAAGCAGTCAATCAAGCTGTCATCCCTGAGCTGGGAATCAGTGGCAGAATTACAGTCCCTACTTAGGGCAGCTGACAAAGAGCAAGGCCAATCCTGGAAGCCGGGTTTTTAAGCATATGGTATAACACAGTGGTCAAGACCAGAAACTCAGGGCCAGAGAGCCTGTGTTTGAATCCTGGCTTCACCAATTAGTAGTTTAGAATCTTGGGCAAGAAACTTACAACCCTCTTTGCCTCAGTTCCCCCATCTATTAAATGTGATAACAACCATACCTATCCTATAGGGTTATTGTGAGAATTTGGCAAGTTACTATAGGTAAAGAGCTCAGAACAATGCCTGGCTTGTGGCAAGGGCGGTGGGAGGGTCAACTAATATTGTTAATAGGCTCCTAATCCTTTCCTATGAAATAACCTAACAAGGGACCAAGTTGCCAAATGGTGTGTATCAGAGATCAGAAGCGAGACAACCTTCCAGTCATGGAAACTGGTACACACAGTCTAACCCCTCCAAAGCCTTCCTACCTCCCATCATCATGGATCCTGGCACCAGCATTAGGGCAGGCTGAGCCCTCCCTGGGGTGGGAGGGGGTCTGAAGAGAGAGGGGAGGTAGAGCCTGAGCAGGAATCCTTGTTGAAGTGAAGACAGTGTCCTTGGAGCAGAGTGATTTGCCACACAGCTCTGGCTTGGAGATCCTTCCAGGCTTAGAGGCAATACCAAGTCCAAACACTATAAAATTATCTGTAATGTTGTTTGAGCAGTAAAAGTGGTGAAGAGACCTGAGGCTACTTAGATACAGAACAACTGTTTTCTCCTTAATGAGCCACCATACGCAGTGTTTAATTAAAACTGCAGGAGCATCCTGAGAACGTGGACCGAGGAGCGTGGAAGTTGTGGTGGCAGTCATCATGTGTCAGGGCTGGGGTGACCCCCAGAGACTGAACACAGTCACGTCCTCTTCCCTGAACTCCTTTCATGTAGACCCCATGTCTACTACCATGTCTCCTGGTTCCCGGTGAACCGTCTTAATCCTTTTCCCTCTCGCCATCATTCAAGAGCACCCGGTGAATAGTCACATTCCGCTAGCTTCAAATATTTATGGGCAGCATAGACAAATTAGTTTAGTTCCCTGAGCCTCAGCTTCCCCATCTGGAAAGTTAGGATAAGGATTCCTTCTTCATGGAGCTGTTGTGGAGATCAAATAAGATACACGCAGGAGTGGCCTGACATTCACCCTCTTGCATCCCTGGCATTTCTGCCCAGGAGGATTGAAACCTATCTTGATCCACTGATCTTGATTCCTGACCAGAAGGATTGAAACCGATCTTGCACTTTTTGTCCAAGCCATGTCCTGTGAGATGTTCCTTGGAAAAGTGGTCCCAAACAAAGCAGAAAGAATTCTGCTTTGTTGAACCTAGTGTTTTCTAAAATTTCTCACTGTGGAAACTATATTTTATGTATATTTTTCTTTATTTGTTTCACCCATTAGCATCACTGGGACCATCTCTGGAAAACACAGGGGTGGCATAAATCACATGTCAAAGTTATACAATCTCTGTGAACTCATTTCTCATCTAAAAATGAGGATAATCAATGCTCACCTTGCAGGGTGCCATGAAGATCAGAGGTAGCGAACACAAAACACCCAGCCCAGGGCCTGTCGCTCAGTGGGTGGGCAACATGCATGGACACTGGGATGAGGCAGGGAGGATGCAGACACAAGGAATGACACAAAGGGATGCAGATGCTAAAGGCGAGGACAAAGGGCAATGTCTTGACCACCAAAGGCAAGACCACCACAGGCCGGCGGGGGCCAAACCAGCAGATTTGAGACCTAGGGGTCTGATATAGTTTGGATGTGTGTCCCCTCCAAATCTCACATTGAAATGTGATGGGACCTAGTGGGAGGTGTTTGGGTCATGGGGGAGGATCCCTTATAAATGGTTTGGTGTCATCCTTTCAGTAATGAATGAGTTCCCACTTTGTTAGTTCACTCCAAGAGCTGGTTGTTAAAAGGAGGCTGGCACCTCCTCCCCTCTGTCTTGCTCCCTCTCTCTCCATGTGACACACCTGCCCCTCCTTTGCCTTCTGCCATGAGTAAAAGCTCCCTGAGGCCTCACCAGAAGCTGAGCAGATGCCTGTGCCATTCTTGTACAGCCTGCAGAACCGTGAGCTAAATAAATATCCTTTCTTTATAAATTACTAAGCTTCAGGTGTTCCTTTAGCAATGCGAAACAGACTAACACAGGGTCCTTACGTCTCCCAGACGAGCGTGGGGATTGTTCCCAGTATTACAGGCAAACTGGGTCTGTGGGAGAGGGATCTGTGGCGTTGCCAGGAGCTGGGAGGACTACTGGGCACAGGGGGAGGTTGAACAGTCATTTACCAACCCCTTCACTTCACAAATATTTATTGAACACTTGCTACATGTGAGGTAATCCTAGCTACACAGGATACATCAGCGAAAAAAAAAAAAAAACCACAGCTCCTGCCTTCCTGGAGCTTACACGAACAACAAATAATTAATAATTAATAAAATTAATAATATTTTAGATGATAAGTGCTGCAAAAAATAAGGCAGGGTTAAGGAGAGTGTTTGGTGGTGCTATTTTACACAGGGTGGTCAGGGAAAAGCCCTTTTGAGGAGGTGATGTGAGCAGAAAGTGGCAAGAGGTAAGTGATTACACTCATGACCCAGCATCATTATCGTCATCATCACATCATCACCATCATCATCATATCATCACCATCGTCACATCATCACCAGCATCATCGTCATCATCAAACCTCCATCATCCCTTGGAGTAAGCGCCTCTCAGGACAGGCTTTCCCAGGGTGTAGTTCCAACAATGACCACGAGGTGGAGGAGTGACTCTAACCCCGCCCAGGGGCTGAGCGTTGGTTGACTAATCTCAAGCCCCCAGCCCTAGATCCTGTCAAGGTTGAGGGTAGTCTCAGGCCATCTGCAGCCATAGGAATCCCATGTAGTTGGGTTGCCAACTTGACTGTGTGCGGGGGCTTTGGCTCTTTGCCACCAGTGAGGTGCGAGGAAGGGGAGGGAGAGCCGCAAGGAACATCTGGAGAAGCCGAGGCAGGGAAGGGCACACAGCCCCCAGCACAGGGTCCAGGGGTCCTGGGGCTGCGGCGGGCGTGGCCACCAAGAGAGCGGTTCCAGGCCAGACTTGTCCTGTCGGTGACTGAAGGGTCTTTACGGCATTCTCCTGCCTTCAGCTGCGGGAAGCAGGTGAGGAAGCAGAACTGGAGAGGGAGTGAGGGGCTACAGCTCAGCGTAGCCAGGCTGGAGTGAGGAACAGCCTATCTTCGTGTGTTTTACGCCCTGCTGGCCCTCCTATAAATTCGTCTTAATGTGGGGAGAGGGCAGCTGTGAGTCTGCTGCCTGCCCCCTCTGCGGAGAAGGGGACCCTCTCGGGCTGCCGCCCCTGTTATCCCCTGGACGCTGGCCACAGGACCAGCGTCCAGGGGATAACAGCCCAGACCCCCTGTTTGGGGTCTTCTCTGAAAAGGGCCAAGCCTGGCTTGCTGTGCTTCGCAGCCTCATCTCGAAGATCGATTATCCTCCCTGGCTCATTCCAGCAAGGCGGAATGGTGGGGTTTCTAATTTCGCTGGCGTTTTGCTCCCTGATATCATGTGAACAGATGCTGTACAGTTTTCTCTGAAGACTCTTAGGTAGGTAGGGAGGGAGAGCCTCCTGGTGAGGTTCTTTGACTCTGTCTGGGAGGAGGAAATCCATTTCTCATTGCTCTGTGATTTCACACTAATCTGCGAATGCATGCACTGATGACTTAGGGTGGGGTTCTACCCCTGCCCCGACTTTTCTCTTCTGCAAATGGGGTGAATAATGCTTACCCTGTGGAGTCATCTGCATGACTCAGTAGCTTAGCACTTGTAACACAGCACCTGGCACCAAAGCAGCGCTCTATAAATCGTAACTATTTTCATGTGTAGGAAGTGCAGGTCCTTCTTCATACATCTATAATATTGTGTATTCCACAGAACAATCCCATTTGGTGCATTCCTTTTCTCTTATTTTATTAAATTTTTTCACATAAAATATCTGAAAACAATCTTCATCACAAGAGTCAAGCACTGCATCAATACTGGAAGTAAAATAGGAATGTCTCACCCCCTCATTAACACACACACACACACACACACACACACACACACACACACCCTAGAGTTAACTACTGGTATGAGTTTGGTATTTATCTTTCCAGACTTTCGTTTCACCAATACAGTTCTTGGGGCTGTAAAGCTTAGTTCCGTATCAGTGAGCATTAAGTGGAGATAACCCTCTGAATAAGCTTATTGGGGAGTGTGTAGACACAACTCTTTCTCTTGGCAGCACTTAGTTTCATATCAACCTCAATGTGTGAATTGCAAATGAGCTTTATTTTAAAAGGCCCTCAAAGTGGCTTGGCAACACTTTATAAAACATTAGTATTAATTCCTAGAAGGTCAAAGAGGCATTCGTATGTGATTCTTTAGCTCACTTTTCTACTGAATGACTGTGGCCTCTATTCCCAGTTCGGATTAGGGGATGTGGCTGCAGAGCCTCTGGACATGATTCGCTTCCTGCCAAACAGAGGACGTGCTGGCTGCATGCAGGTGGAGTCAACCCCGAGTGCTGGGTTTTGAGCTCTGTGTGAGCAGGGAAGAAAGTGCCCTGTAAACTCTAGGGACTAGAGTCCTAGCCACAGAATCACAGAAGTGGGACCTCCATCCCCTCTCCACTTGCCACCTTCACTTTCCTCAAGACTCCCAGGGGCTGGAAGCACAGCACACGCTGAGCATGCCCTGTTGAGTGCCTGCAAGGTGTTCTTCACCAGGCTGCATGACTCGTGTACACTCTCTCACGCGTCTCTCATGTGCACCTCATGCCAGCTTGAGGAGGTGGGTACCATGATTAATATTCCCCTTTCATAGACGGAGAAACTGAGCTTGGAGAAGCAATGTGTTCGCCCAGGAACATACAGCTAAAATGCAGCAGTACTGGGACAGGAGCCTGCTTGGTTGAAATCCCAGTTTCAACAGTGGGACTTGTTCTTGTCCCCTGTTTTCTTTTACTTCTTCAGTTGATCCTTTCATTTTTCCATCCATAGGTAATATGTCAGTATATACTGATTATATGTAAAATAAAAATGCCACTCCTCTTCAACTCCCATTGGTCCTACCCTCTCTGCTTAAGTGACCACCATTATTTGATGAGTGTATCCTTCCAGATCTTTTCTGTACACATAGAAATACACAGAGTTGTTATTTTAAAAATATAAAAGGGATCACACTATACAAATATTTCTGCGACTTTTTTCTTAACAATGTGTTTCTTTCGAGATTCATATATCTGGACCTATTTCCTTTTTTAAATGGCTGCACAGTGTTCCACAGTATGCCCATACCACAATTTCACTAGAACCTTATTGATGTTTGATTTACTCATATGTAAACTAAAATAACAGTACCTGCCACATAGGATTATTGTTAAACAAGATGATGCGTGGAAATTGCTTAGAATTAAGCCTGACACATAGTAAGTGCACATGCACACACATACACGCACACACATCATATACCTATTGGCTTTCATAATCTTTATCAACATCATCATCACTATTATTGATAGATGTTAATATTGTTCCCAGTTTTTTCCATTCTAAATGCTAGTGTGAAGATTTTTCTGCTGATATTTTGTGTGTATGTGTGTTTGTCTATGGAATAGATTTCTGGAATGCTGGGGGACAGGAGGTTGAACGGTGGGAGGAGAGAAGAGAGAGGTCAGGGTGTTCCTTTCCTGCTCCAGCCCCGTGCCTCTGGTATTGGCAGTGTTCTAAAACTACAGCTCCCATGGGGTGGCCCCTCTTCCAACTTCTACCTCTTTAGCCCCTTCTGCCTCTTTAGCCATAGGAGAGGTAATAGCTTCCTGCTGCTGCCAGCCTTGGGCACTTCATCATCCCTTGCCTATTCCTTTAATTCTGTCCATTTCTTTACAAGCTGATGCTTTATTTAATTGCCATCATTTGAACCATCAGGATGTAAATTCTGTGTTTTGCCTGGGTCTTGGCTGACACATTAGCCTTTTTTTTTCCTATAAATTGCCTGTTCATATTCTTCACTTATTTTCTATAGACTTACTTTTATAATTATTTATAAAAACTCTACATTACAAATGTCAATATTTTGTTAAATATAGTATAAATGTTTTATCTGAGTCTTTGCTTCTCTTCTCTCAGCTTGACTTCAGCCTCTTCTTTTCACTGTCCTTTGCCGGAGCCTCCACCTTGGCCCTTCCTCCAATGCTGGGTGCAGTTCCAAGACCCTGTATTCTTCCCTACTTCTCCTTGTCCTCCCAGTCTCTACGTGGCATTGCCTTGCACCCATTGCTCAAGCCCCCCAAACTAGGAGTCATTCCACTTTTTCCTGGTCCTTCACATTTCACATCCAAATGAAAAATAAATCCTGTTGGCTCCAATTCAAAAGATAACTCAAATCTATTCTCATATCTACATCTCCACAGCCTCTGCCCCACTCCACACTGCCACCATTGCTTGTGTGACCGATCGTAGCAGCTTCCTAACCGGCTTCCTGCGTCTTTTCTTATGCATCCAGGATGAGGTTTGGTTTTACCATGAATTGTATTGGCCATTCTCCTGCTAACATGCCCAGCGACTACCCATCACACTTAAAATAGTGCCTGTTTTATCAGAGTTCATGAGCCTTACTCCACGCCCAACCCCCTGTCCTTGGAGTCAGCCATTGCCCTTCACTTCATTCCCTGGCCATGCTGACCCATGACTCTGCTGCAGAGTATGTCTCCTGCTGTCTCCTTCGTGCCTGAAATGTCATGCCCTGGGTCATGCCATGGCTGCATCCTTCTTGTCACTCTGTCTCAGGCCAAAGTCTCCCTCATCAGTATAGTCTTCCTGTTCACTTGATCTAGATGACCCGTCTCTCCTGCTTGCTACCATATCACACTTAGTTTCTTCAAAGTAATGCTCACTACCAGAAACTACATTGTTCATTGTTGTGTGGGGAGGCTGAGGGCCTAGATTCTAGAGCCCAAGTACGTGGGTACAAATCTCAGCTTCACTATTTGTGGCTGTGGGACCTCCAGTGACCTATCTGGTCTCTCTGTGTCCTACTTTCCACATTTGTGAGATGGGGATGATGTAATAAATCAGGGGTCGGCACACAATGGCCCATGAGCCAAATCCAGCCCGATGCCTGTTTTGTTCTACTCTCGAGTTAAGAAAGGTTTCTGGGGGTGGAGCCAAGATGGCCGAATAGGAACAGCTCCGGTCTCCAGCTCCCAGCCCCAGCGACACAGAAGACGGGTGATTTCTGCATTTCTGCTTGAGGTACCCGTTTCATCTCACTAGGGAGTGCCTAACAGCGGGTGCAGGACAGTTGGTGAAGCGCACTGTGCGCGAGCCAAAGCAGGGCGAGGCATTGCCTCACTCGGGAAGCGCAAGGGGTCAGGGAGTTCCCTTTCCTAGTCAAAGAAAGGGGAAACAGACGGCACCTGGAATATCGGGTCAGTCCCATCCTAATACTGCGCTTTTCCAACGGGCCTGGAAAACGGCACACTAGGAGATTGTGTCCCGCACCTGGCTCGGAGGGTCCTGTGCCCATGGAGTCTCGCTGATTGCTAGCACAGCAGTCTGAGATCAAGCTGCAAGGCGGCAGCGAGGCTGGGGGAGGGGCGCCCGCCATTGCCCAGGCTTGCTTAGGTAAACAAAGCAGCCAGGAAGCTCGAACTGGGTGGAGCCCACCATAGCTCAAGGAGGCCTGCCTGCCTCTGTAGGCTCCACCTCTGGGGGCAGGGCACGGACAAACAAAAACTCAGCAAGAACCTCCACAGACTTAAAGGTCCCTGTCTGACTGACAGCTTTGAAGAGAGTAGTGGTTCTCCCAGCACGCAGCTGGAGATCTGAGAACGGACAGACTGCCTCCTAAAGTGGGTCCCTCACCCCTGAGCAGCCTAACTGGGAGGCACCCCCCCAGTAGGGACAGACTGACACCTCATTCAACCGGGTACTCCTCTGAGACAAAACTTTCAGACGAACTATCAGACAGCTGAATTTGTGGTCTCACGAAAATCCGCTGTTCTGCAGCCACTGCTGCTGACACCCAGCCAAACAGGGTCTGGAGTGGACCTCTGGTAAACTCCAACAGACCTGCAGCTGAGGGTCCTGTCTGGTAGAAGGAAAACTAACAGACAGAAAGGACATCCACACCAAAAACCCATCTGTACATCACCATCATCAAAGACAAAAAGTAGATAAAACCACAAAGATGGGGAAAAAACAGAGCAAAAAAACTGGAAACTCTAAAAAACAGAGCACCTCTCCTCCTCCAAAGGAACGCAGTTCCTCACCAGCAACGGAACAAAGCTGGATGGAGGATGACTTTGATGAGTTGAGAGAAGAAGGCTTCAGACGATCAAACTACTCTGAGCTACGAGAGGAAATTCAAAACAATAGCAAAGAAGTTAAAAACTTTGAAAAAATATTAGAAGAATGGATAACTAGAATAACCAATGGAGAGAAGGGCTTAAAGGAGCTGATGGAGCTGAAAGCCAAGTTTCGAGAACTACGCGAAGATTGCAGAAGCCTCAGTAGCAGATGCGATCAACTGGAAGAAAGGGTATCGCTGATGGAAGATGAAATGAATGAAATGAAGAGAGAAGGGAAGTTTAGAGAAAAAAGAATAAAAATAAATGAACAAAGCCTCCAAGAAATTTGGGACTATGTGAAAAGACCAAACCTACGTCTGATTGGTGTACCTGAAAATGATGGGGAGAATGGAACCAAGTTGGAAAACACTCTGCAAGATATTATCCAGGAGAACTTCCCCAATCTAGCAAGGCAGGCCAGCATTCAGATTCAGGAAATACAGAGAACGCCACAAAGATACTCCTCGAGAAGGGCAACTCCAAGACACATAATTGTCAGATTCACCAAAGTTGAAATGAAGGAAAAAATGTTAAGGGCAGCCAGAGAGAAAGGTCGGGTTACCCACAAAGGGAAGCCCATCAGACTAACAGCTGATCTCTCAGCAGAAACTCTACAAGCCAGAAGAGAGTGGGGGCCGATATTCAACATTCTTAAAGAAAAGAATTTTCAACCCAGAATTTGCTATCCCGCCAAACTAAGCTTCATAAGTGAAGGAGAAATAAAATACTTTACAGACAAGCAAACGCTGAGTGATTTTGTCACCACCAGGCCTGCCCTAAAAGAGCTCCTGAACGAAGCACTAAACATGGAAAGGAACAACCGGTACCAGCCACTGCAAAAACATGCCAAATTGTAAAGACCATCGAGGCTAGGAAGAAACAATAGCAACTAACGAGCAAAATAACCAACTAACATCATAATGACAGGATCAGATTCACACATAACAATATTAACGTTAAATGTAAATGGGCTAAATGCTCCAATCAAAAGACACAGACTGGCAAATTGGATAAGGAGTCAAGACCCATCAGTGTGCTGTATTCAGGAAACCCATCTCACGTGCAGAGACACACATAGACTCAAAATAAAGGGATGGAGGAAGATCTATCAAGCAACTGGAAAACAAAAAAAGGCAGGGGTTGCAATCCTAGTCTCTGATAAAATAGACTTTAAACCAACAGAGATCAAAAGAGACAAAGAAGGCCATTACATAATGGTAAAGGGATCAATTCAACAAGAAGAGCTAACTATCCTAAATATATATGCACCCAACACAGGAGCACCCAGATTCATAAAGCAAGTCCTCAGTGACCTACAAAGGGACTTAAACTCCCACACAATAATAATGGGAGATTTTAACACCCCACTGTCAGCATTAGACAGATCAACGAGACAGAAAGTTAACAAGGATATCCAGGAATTGAACTCAGCTCTACATAAAGTGGACCTAATAGACATCTACAGAACTCTCCACCCCAAGTCAACAGAATATACATTTTTTTCAGCACCACACCACACCTATTCCAAAATTGACCACATAGTTGGAAGTAAAGCTCTCCTCAGCAAATGTAAAAGAACAGAAATTATAACAAACTGTCTCTCAGACCACAGTGCAATCAAACTAGAACTCAGGATTAAGAAACTCACTCAAAACCGCTCAACTACATGGAAACTGAACAACCTGCTCCTGAATGACTATTGGGTACATAATGAAATGAAGGCTGAAATAAAGATGTTCTTTGAAACCAACGAGAACAAAGACACAACATACCAGAATCTCTGGGACACATTCAAAGCAGTGTGTAGAGGGAAATTTATAGCACTAAATGCCCACAAGAGAAAGCAGGAAAGATCCAAAATTGACACCCTAACATCACAATTAAAAGAACTAGAAAAGCAAGAGCAAACACATTCAAAAGCTAGCAGAAGGCTAGAAATAACTAAAATCAGAGCAGAACTGAAGGAAATAGAGACACAAAAAACCCTTCAAAAAATTAATGAATCCAGGAGCTGGTTTTTGGAAAAGATCAACAAAATTGATGGACCGCTAGCAAGACTAATAAAGAAGAAAAGAGAGAAGAATCAAATAGATGCAATAAAAAACGAAAAAGGGGATATCACCACCGATCCCACAGAAATACAATCTACCATCAGAGAATACTACAAACACCTCTATGCAAATAAACTAGAAAATCTAGAAGAAATGGATAAATTCCTCGACAAATACACCCTCCCAAGACTAAACCAGGAAGAAGTTGAATCTCTGAATAGACCAATAACAGGTTCTGAAATTGTGGCAATAATCAATAGCTTACCAACCAAAAAGAGTCCAGGACCTGACGGATTCACAGCTCAATTCTACCAGAGGTACAAGGAGGAACTGGTACCATTCCTTCTGAAACTATTCCAATCGATAGAAAAAGAGGGAATCCTCCCTAACACATTTTATGAAGCCAGCATCGTCCTGATACCAAAACCTGGCAGAGACATAACCAAAAAAGAGAATTTCAGACCAATATCCTTGATGAACATTGATGCAAAAATCCTCAATAAAATACTGGCAAACCGAATCCAGCAGCACATCAAAAAGCTTATCCACCATGATCAAGTGGGCTTCATCCCTGGGATGCAAGGCTGGTTCAACACACGCAAATCAATAAATGTAATCCAGCATATAAACAGAACCAAAGACAAAAACCACATGATTATCTCAATAGATGCAGAAAAGGCCTTTGACAAAATTCAACAACCCTTCATGCTAAAAACTCTCAATAAATTAGGTATTGATGGGACGTATCTCAAAATAATAAGAGCTATCTATGACAAACCCACAGCCAATATCATACTGAATGGGCAAAAACTGGAAGCATTCCCTAGGAATCCAACTTACAAGGGATGTGAAGGACCTCTTCAAGGAGAACTACAAACCACTGCTCAACGAAATAAAAGAGGATA